>NC_083339.1:59872383-60521935 GCF_019175385.1 Lycium barbarum
GTGAGTTCAATGACTTGGAGCAGAGAGGTATGTCTGTCACAGAATATGAGGCCCAATTTATTTCCTTGGCTCGTTATGCTGTTCAGTTGATTCCCAACCGACAGAGAGGATGAGGAGGTTCATCAAGAGATTAGTGCTTTCTTTGAAGCTAGCCACTCTACAGCTAGTGACTATGGGTTCTTAGTTTTAGTCTGTCGTTGATCAGGCAACAGAGGTAGACTCTACTAGGATTCGAGCTCATGGTCGGGGAAGCGATGAGAGGATTCTCTGGTTTGGTAGTTTCAGTGGTTCGACTTCGAGAGGTGGGGGCCAGTCGAGCAAGATTCATCAGCACTATTCTGGACACCCCATTCAGTCAGCGCTGTAGATATCAGCAGGCGGCCCTTCTGGGCAGAGTGGACTTAGCACTGGGCAGACTTCTTGAGGTTCCTATTGCGACCTTCATCTCACGACCCAAATTGGAGGGCCATGACGGGCACCGGGGACCGACCTGCCTAGCAGCACAAATCATACATTCATATCATAATCATGAATAAGAGTGGACATCAAGGGTCATTAGATAAAACTCTCCAAGGTCATAAGAGAGGTATGCTGAAAAAGAGATGAGCTAAAAAAGACATACTGTATGACTATGCTGGACAAAAACTGTGCAACTCGACAAGGCCATCATGAAATACTATACAGCAAAAATATAGGCCGAAGGGGCTATACAACGTCTAACTAACCCATGACTGTCTACAAGCCTCTACTGGAGTATATGACAAAATAAGGTCGGGAAAGGGCCACGCCATACCCGTATATGCGCAAAGTATAACGTACAAAAATACAACAACAACTCCGGAACAATAGGAGTGCTCCAATATCAGCTGAACAACAACCTACAGTAGCAGATAGTCAACTTGTCTGCTGAACCTGCGGACATGAAACACAGCGCCCCAGAAAAGGGACGTCAGTACGAACAAAGTACTGAGTATGTAAGGCATGAAAGTAACATGAAAGAGACATAAGAGTACATAGGATGAAATGAATTCAACCTGTATGCTTGAACTGCTTCTGTGGGCCAGTGATATACATAAATACTGTGTATGCATACATGCATGCATGAGGTCATACATATGTATATGCGTATATAACACATGTCAAGCCTCTGTGGACATCCCATCATATCATATCGGCCTCTTTGGGCATCATCATAATCATCATGTGACCAGCTGATCAGGTAGTAGTGTGTATATAATAACGTCACCTTCCCTATACCCCATATATATAATACATATAATACGCGTATATGACGCCAGAGGGGTCATAGGCCTGTATATATATATATATATATATATATATATATATATATATATATATATATATATAATGCAATGCATGAATATGATAAGAGTACATCCTAAACCAGTCGGAGTGACGTAAGGTCGTTGTACCTCTGAACATCGTTATGAGATAGTATTTTGATCAACAGTGAATATATATATATATATATATATATATATATATATATATATATATATATATATATGTATGATAAGAGTACATCCTGAACCAGTCGGAGTGACGTAAGGTCGTTATACCTCTCAACATCGTTATGAGATAGCATTTTAATCAACAAGTGACTCTATGAATCATACTGAATCTGTAGAAAGTCTTACTGGAAACAACATTATAGAACCTTACAGGAAAAAACATTATAGAACATGAATCAACATGGAATATCCTTAGCTACTACGAATAGAATCATTATGGATTGGCATTATGTTTATGTCTTGTTCGTAATGATCATGCAAAAAGAAGGAAAGTTAGCCTTAACATACCTCAGGTCGTCCAAGTAATCCAATAACGAGCTTATCACAACTAGAGCGCCAATCCTATAACAAAGGAATACATATACAAATTAGATGGCGCTAGTATATCATGTATAAATGATGACTTGATTCTAAAGTGAAAAGGGCAGCTTCCCCTATTTCTTAATCATCACCACAAATCCCACAACCAAAAATCAACACAACAACCTCATAGGATCTTCTTTACTCATATCTACAACATTTGAAGATATGCAATTGAGCAGCCTGATATACGCTTGTATACAAGACTTATACACTTTCTTTTTGAAATTACACCAAGTATAACAACCTCAACACATTCTCAACATCAACTATACTGTGATGCGTCACGTACAGGCCTGGGGTGTGTACTGATGCAAAATGGTAAGGTGATTGCTTAAGCCTCTCGACAGTTACCAAAACATAAGCAAAATTATCCAACCCACGATCTGGAATTGGCCGCGGTGATTCACTGTTACACCTCAGAAAATATCATGTCGTCATATGGTAGATAGACTAACGTAAGGTAAGATATATATGATGTCCCTAAAAGTAAGAAGGGGTACTTAACGATTCTAATTAAGATTCCAAAGACATTCGAGGAAAGAGAAGAAAGTTGGTTGAAGAATGTAAAGTATGAGTCATGTTTTGAAAAGGGTTTGCAAAGTACCGAGCTAATGTTGATTTAATAATGTCTTGAGGAAAATTTATAATGCTCCTTAGATGGTTAACGAAGTGTTAAACAAGTGCTAAGAAGGCTCCATAATGATTGGAGATCAAATGAATCGACGAGATTAAATTAAAAAAAATGGAGTTATACAACCACTTATACAGTCCGTGTAACTTTATACGATCCGTATAAGGGGTCTTTATAACCTTACAGAGAAAGGAATTTCCCTGATAGTGAAATACGGTCACTTATACGGACCGTATAAGGGTCTGTATAACTCCTATCGGGCTGAGTATTTTCCAAGTATAAATATATGTTCCCACTTCTAATTTCTCATTTTTCCAACTTCTCTACTTCTCTCAATACCTCTAGAAGGTTCCACACATTTCACTAGCATAAATTCAAGGGAAATCAAAGATCAAATGCCAAAACTAGTAGAATCAAGTGCAAGAATGCTAGCTAGGTTCTAATGGAAGCTAGAAATCCCTTTGGAGTTGAAGTTAGGGTTTTCTCCAAGTGAAGCATTTTCACCCAAAGCCCATTTCTACATAATCAAAGGTGATTTTTATGATCATTTCTGGTTATTAAGAATATTGAATGGTTGAAATACTTGGATTATGGAAGAAAGTGGAATATGGAAGCTCAAATATGAAAATAATGGTGTGCTTGAATACTAACTTGACTTGAATCATATTTCTTGACATGTTATGAGTATAAAATTGTTGTGAATGACATTAAGAGTGTTGAAGAAACATTATATGTGAATGAATACGATGTAGTGTGGAAATAATGGTTATGGATGACCTTGAAATGAAATTGTGAGAATTAAATATTGTCCAGCTTGATGAAGTTGTTGATTATGATGTCTTGGTTGTTGTTAATAATGTTTGGGAGTTGCTTATTATATGGAGAAAGTTGTAGAAACAAAGGAAATGCTGCCCAATTTTCGTTAACTCTTAGTCGCTCTAGTTTAAGCTCAAGTATGTTTTCGAATATCTAATCATAGTGCGAATTCTCTTGAATGTAGAATCGCAAGCTTGGAAGAAGAGCGTTTAGGGTTAAGGAGACATAAAGGTATGTAAGGCTGGTCTTTTCTTTTTCTAAGGCATGACTCCTATAATATGACTTCCTTTAACTTTTCATGACTTTCTCATATTCCGGAAATTACGAGTCTATGATTATTAGGAGCTTTTCATGAAACAAAGAGAAGAGATGCATTGTGAATATGACAATGATGATGATGATGAGTCTAAGTCTAGAGATTCCAAAGCTTATGATACGATATTCTTATGGAGCTAACGATCCTTATATGATTCCTTGACATTATTCATTGTTGCTAGTCTCACATTATAATGCTAGTTCCTTCAAGGTGAGACATGATGATCATGACTACTCCATAAAGGAATTGGGGGTTCTCGACCTTACATCACCACGATAGATTTGTAGCTTTTAATTGATTTCTATTACACGCTTTATGATAAGTATAAAATGATGAGGTTACACCGTGCCTAGATAGCCGGACATGACATCGCTAAGGCGGGAGGCTTATGATTACACAGTGCCTAAAGGGCCGTACATGACACCAGTAGTGGGCCGGCGTGCAATGATTACCCGGACGCGGGTTAATGATGATGGTATATTTGATATGTATAACATGTGTCTTCCTTTAAAAGTTAAGCAGGCATAGTATTCGCCCTAAGAGGCAATTGACATACAGGTTATATCTTCGCCTCATGTTTCGTTATTTCTTTATTATGCTAGTATTATTCATACCTTACATACTCAGTACATTTTTCGTACTGACGTCCTTCTCCTTGGACGTTGTGTTCATGCCCACAGGTAGACAGGGAGACGGACCAGCTTCCGAAGAGCCTCTTCAGCATATATATACAAGAGCATTCCATTACTTCGGAGTTGCAGATTTTGGGTATATCCTTTTGTGTACATGTATTGGGTATGGTGGGGCCCTGTCCCGCCCTTGTTTTATCCCGATTTTCGTAATACACGATTGCTTGTAAAGTTCAATTGGTGTGAAAATATTAGTGGAGATTAGGGATTAATTAACCATGATTACATTATTAAGTGGGGATTAATGATTAATTAAGCTAATTAGACCACTAAGCGGGCCCCACAACACATGGCGGAATTTGATTGGTGGTTAATTGAGTGGGACACATGTCAAAAGGGTGGACACGTGTCCCATGGAGGGGCTGTCTATATAAGACTTTATAATGACTCATAAATCACCTTGCCATTTACAATTCATTCCAACCTCAATTTGAATTAGAGATAAACAAAATTGAAAGAGAAGAGAGCTTCCATGCGATGGGAGATTTGGAGTAGCTCACGGTCAGCTGCTATGGTGAACCAAAAAATTTATAATCTCCTAAGGTGTTTTACACGTCAAGAAGGCAGCCACCTAAGGGTGTCGAAGTGCGGGAAATGGAAGTGGTGCAAATCGAGCAAGTTATTATAGGATCTGTCCTAATCAATTCAAGGTAAGATTTCTTCATCTTGAAATGTAATTGGAGTTAAAGATGTTTTAATGGAGAGATTAATTTGTATTAGATGGAATTGTTGAAATATGAATTGGATTAAATGTTCATAAATTTGTGGGCTGTTCTTGTTGAGTTGAAAGATTAAAAGCGTGGTATTATGTTCGTATGTTGTTGTTGTGTTGTCATTGATATGGCTCTAATTTGGAAAAAGAAGTGTATAACGTGTCGTATACAAAGCGTATGTTGGTCTGTTTGGTGTATAATCTTAAATATTAGTGATTTGGATTGGAAAAAGGATTAAGAAAGGTTATTGGGTTGTTTGAGTTGTTTATGGGCTGGATCTTAAGGATTTGATATGAATATTTCTATTACTATTGTTGTTAGTATTGCTGTGATAACTGGAGATTAATTGGAAGTTTGGGTTAGGCGAGTTATGTAGGGGAAATGCTACCCGATTTCCGTTAAGTTCTTAACTAAAGAATGATTCCTATAAGCGAATTGTTGTAGATTTATAAGCTAGAAAGTATAGTTTACTAACGATAGCGTTACTTTCATATTAAATAGGCTAAAGGGGCGACGAAGCGAACTTGGTTACGGTCAACCTATAACAGGTATGTAAAGCTAACCCTTCCTTTTTTTTGGCATGATCTTTATGAAACAAGCAAACGACATATGTATAACTTCAAAGAAATTCCTATTCATATAGCTACTAGGATGGCTAATGTTCTTGATTTCCAGAAGCTATTTCATTGTGTCTTGATACATGTCTATGATTTCTGAAGTTCTATTTGATATGTTCCATCGTGACATTCGAAGGATACTTGATATGACTATTGTCTTGATTTCCAAATGATAGTTCGTTTGAATATTCCATTGAGTCTCAGATGTGATTTAGTTTGCATATGATTGCTTACTGCTCTGCTCGTGCATGCCTCAATATATCTTTCACCGAGTCCTGGGCCGGGTATGTTTTCGTGCACAGTTTCACTGCATTGTTCACCGAGTCCCTCACTAGAGGGCTGGGTACGGTATATATATATATATATATATATATATATATGATGATATGATGATGTGATGATATGATGATATGATGATGTGATTATGGCGCCAAGGATGACTTTATTCACCGAGTCCCATAATGGGCCGGGTATGATATATGATATTGATAAGCATGATTTACATTTCATAAGGCAAATGTATTGGTATTTTGAATGTCATACTTGTCTCATGTGACCTCTGTTTCAGTTATGATCCTCTTTACTGTATCACATGCTTAATATACTCAGTACATATTCCGTACTGACCCCCTTTCTTCGGGGGGCTACGTTTCATACCCGCAGGTACAGATACTCGATCTGGTGAAGCTCCAGCTTAGGATATCTACTCAGCTGTCTTGGAAAGCTCCATTGTTTCGGAGCCTAGACTTTTGGTACAGATCTTTCGATGTATATGTATATATGTTTATCCAGGGGTACGGTGGGGTCCTGTCCCGTCATATTTCACCATTGATACTCTTAGAGGTTTGTAGACATATGTGTGGGTTGTGTATAAGTTGGTTCAGTTGATTCTATACGATGTGCTATGGATATAGATATGTTGTGGCAGCCTTGTCGGCTTGCGTATGATATTGATATGTTGCGACAGCCTTGTCGGCTTGCGTATGATATTGATATGTAGTGGCAGCCTTGTCGGCTTGCATATCATAGTATGTTCTGATTAGTTATGACTCCACAGGAGACAGGTTATTTGAGTATGTATATATATGATGACGTTATGAACCTTTGGAGTTCTTATGCAAGTTTCCATATTGTTTCATAGATTCGGTTTGACTATACCTAACAGGTACGTATGTGAGTGTCCAGCTTGGGCACTAGTCATGGCCTATGGGGTTGGGTCGTGACAAAAGTGGTATCAGAGCAGTTCATCCTCGGAGTGTCTACAGACCGTGTCTAGTAGAGTCTTGTTTATCGGTGTGTTGTGCACCACATCTATAAACAGGAAGCTACGGGACATTTAGGATGTTACTTTTCCTTCTTACTATAGATCGTGCGATAGAGCCAATAGATAGGAAATGATATCCCTTATATACTGACCTTTGATTTCAGCAGGAGAGTGGTGTCGACAAGAAAAGGTAAATGATGCTACTGGGAGTTACAGAGGTAAGATATTTCATCGAGGTTATGTTATCAGAAATTGTATATACAGAATGGCAAACTGGCCATCATCAAGGTAATTTATTGAAGTATAGTAAGAAAATGGATTGATTGTATATATATTGTTGATAAGTTCAAGGTGTGAACAGAAGAAGCTAAACGAATCAGTAAAAATATAAGTAAGCAGGGTACGTGTCAGATACGGTATGAATGTTACAGGTATGATTGAAACCTGCTGTTAAAGATCGAAAGGGAAAGTAAACAGGAAAGTGTAACAGGTACAGTTCGAGTTGGACATACGAGGTAAGTTCATCATTTTCATACTGTTATTGATATGAGGAGCCTCGTGCGGCTATGATATGATATAATATATACATATATATGTTGGCCCTATGAGGCATTGTTGGTATTCCCTGCGTGCAGGTTTTGAGATAGTCAGAAACACAGAGGAAACTCTGCCAAAATTTTTCTAGAAACAAAAAGAGAATGAGATTCAAGTTCGTAATATTCTTGAAAGGTCGTGTCAATAGTAATAAGAAGATCTGACTAAGTGATGAGTACAACTGACTTTGAGAAATAAAGTTAACGGTTGAATTGATAGTAATAGTAATTATGAGGTCAATATCGATATGGTAAATTTATCATGTTGGACTAAAGCTTTAAGAGATACCCTCCATGTCATCCGTAAGAAGTATATATGAGCAGCAAGTTTGCAATTCCTTTGAACGGACCAGAATACTTTCCAGCCACATTTTGCCTTAGAAAAAGCTCGTGTTGAAGAGCAAAAACGTCCAGCAATTAAGTTTCACTTTTATTTGAAGAGTACAAAGTATACAACAAGTAGTTTATGAACTAAATAGTTCGTTTATGATCCAAGAACAAATCTGAAGGTAAACAATGTGAATCAAGCATTAGGAGTCCCATGATGCCTGTCGGATTCTAGTTCTTCTTCTTGTGGTGGTTTTGGAGGATGCTTCATGGTGACGTAATCTTGGAATTGAAGCGTTCTTGTGTTCTTGAGGTAACATTTCATCATAGCTTTATGTCCTTGAGTGTATTAGTTCTTAATCAACTAATTGGAGATGGAATTTGTAGAAGGAAAACTAAACTTGTGGGCTGTCTTAGATCATGTGTTTCAGGCGTTGTTGATGAAATGCTAGGATCAATTTGAAAGAGCTTGTGACACTAAGGGATGATGTAGAAAAAGGTGGCAAATCCTAACAGAACGCTTTATTGAGGTATCGAGTGAACTGATAAGTAGGGATAAATTACGACGAGTTTGCAGTTAAAAGGAGTAATAGTATGATTGAGATAAAAGTACGGAGAAGGAAGAATTACGACAAATATGACGATATTGATAAGACAGCTTGTGAGACAGTAAGGATAAGATTTACCAGAAAGGGTGAAAGGTTAAGTACTCCTACTCCACATAGTGTAATTAAATCATATATAGTAAGAATCGCGAACAAAGATTATGCGATAACGGGAACGAAAGCGAGCACAAAAAAAAGAAATGAAAAGGGAGTTAATTAAAAGAAGGAAATAAGAAGGAAGCAAGCGAGGCAATAGTGCAGTAATAGGTTATAACATGTATGGCCGAGGACACGAGTAATATAAGTGGCGGAACAGTGAAGGATTAAACTAAAGAGACGAGCAACGAAGCGGAATGAGTGCCAGAAAATGACTGGGATTGTAAGAATAAATAAGGGATGAACAAAATATGTTTCGAGAATGAGAAAGGGATTATGCAGAAATAGTGTTTTCTAAAGGATACAGAGATAGCATGAGATTCCTCGTGCACAGAATGAGAGTTGGACATAGACTGGAGAAATGGTAAGGGAATACTAAAGGAAGCACCTAGTTAGACAAAATTAATTGAGTATGAGTATAAGATAAAAGGGAAATATAAGGCTACGAACTTAAAGGTGTAATATGACGACAAGGCGATAAGATAAGACTATCATTAAGACGAACTTGATATGATTTTGAGTAAGTTAGAAGTTAGCGTTGGGTACACAACAAGGGTGACAGAGCATAAGACATAAAGGAGTACTGCGCGTATACGACTTCACCTGTGAAATCCTTAAGGGACAGGGACTGTAGGTTGAGGAACAAATGATGTATTGTAAATTCATTAGAGGAAACATATGATACAGGTTGGGATATAGATAATGTTACAAGAGAGCTTTGAACATTTATCATCAGAATATAAGTGCAACCTACTTGAGAATTTGGAACGACTATAAGTACTAATTAATTACTGTTTGGAGTAAGTGGAATGTGGCCTTGGACGAGTTGCTACATGGGTTGCATTACTTGAGTACAGATGATTAGATGGGATTTTGTACTATACATAGAAGAGTTCTCATCGCTTCGATATTTTGTTAAGATTTCGTACCCGGATAATCAAAGTTAGAGATTATAAAGGAAGGGCACAGATATGGCACAGTTGGGATCAAATGAATTTGAGATTGGAAATAGGTACATAAAGCAGAATATAAACAGATAATGGTATAAGTACAACCCCCAAAGGGGGGAAGCGGGTGAGAGCAAAGTAAGTATAAATGGAAACAATTGACACTATAATATATCTGATATAGATACTCAAACTTTAAGTGAGATCCCTCACTGAGACAAGTTAGTAAGATCTGAAAGCCAACAATGAATGGATAGAAGTCAGGATGGTATTTGAGATGGTGCGGAGAAGCATCTGTAAAGATCTTGGATAATATGACATTAGAAAGTGGATGCTTATAAAAAGGAAGAATACGATAAGAGAATGGTAACGAGTAACTTAAGAAATATTAGAAGGGATAGCAATGCTATACTGGATTAGAAGTTATGATGTTGGCAACGGAGTTGTTTGCTCATGATATTGTGACTTATAAGTAGCAAAGAAGAAGGGATAGGAAATCTCCTATAGTAGGACATCAGAAAATCAAATAGGGAATAAAGGAAGGGAAAGGAGTATGACAAGATAGATAGCAAGTGAGTTTTAGTACAAATAAGATATGTAAAGCAGAATGAACCAGGAGAAGGAAAGACTACGACTAAGATTGGATGTACTTTGTACAAGTTATACAAGAATAGTTATGCGATCTACGCATATTTGTATGTTAAGAATGAGACCAAGTGAATACTTGATAAGAAGAGTAAGGATTCAGTAATAACAATGTGGTTACGATATTTTGGATACATTAGGGAAAGGTGTAAGATGGTTTGAACCAAGTACCGAGATAGGATAGGACTGAGGGCAAAAGCCATAGTTGAGCCCCGATATCAACTGAATGATATAAGAAAAGAATGTAAGGTCTGCATAAAGACTAGCGATACGACGCTAAGGTATTTCTCGGGCTAATTTGAGCACTTTCACATATTTGCATAAAGATTGCAACATAATGTGTGACAGTAAAACTAAAAGAAATATTTGGGTAAAGGGGCAATATAATACGCCTAAAGTGTTACAAGTTGGGTTAAGAGAAATTTTGAATTAGCCTAAGCGAGACGATTATGACGAGCTGATCATTTTCGTACAATATGACAGTGAATTTATATGTCAAATCAAGAACTCTTTCGGAGTTATACCTGTCGATAATAGACAGATCACAGAGCGACTATGTGAAGTTATAAGATGAGGGAACTCTAGCGCTACTTGATAGCCAACCCTAAAGACCCAGATCAAGAGCTAAAAGCAAAGTAACAGTTAAAGACCATTTAAGGAAAGTCGAAAAATGACACATGATGCTGAAGCTTCCAGAATATGAACAGTAACAGTAGAGAAAAGCAAGGTTATTGGAGTAAAATAATGTTACACCCTGGGAAATGTCGTTTTATTCGTGGAGCCTGTGAAGGGTCTACAAGTTACCGGAGGTATGAAATACTCCAAGAATTGTAAAGTCTAATAAATCGATGAGGGATGTCTGCGCGTTACAAGATCTTATTTAAAGATTAGAAGGTAAAGTGAAGTGAACGATACATCATCTTAAGGGAGTAACTATAGAAAAGAGAGAGTCAAGTTATGACTAAGAGCACCATGAATACAAGTACGAATCAATCAGTGACAGCACAACTGAACAGTATGCAGACAATAGAAGGAGTAACATTTCAGCAGAAGAGCTCGCAATACAACTGACAACCGACTGCGAAATAAAGAAGAGAGTAAAGACAACGACGTGGAATAATTACCTCGAGAAGCAACAGAAGGAGGAAAATTACGGGAATTAGAGATCTAAAATGCATTATAATAGATTGAAGGAAATCGACCAACGAAAGGGTCATGTGAAAAGTATAATTCAGTAAAAGAACGTTTAAGGAAGTATTGGGAGCACAGGATTAGTTTAACATTCGAGGACGAATGTTCCAAAGGGGGGAAGGATGTTATATCCCGATTTTCATAATACACGATTTCTTGTAAAGTTCAATTGGTGTGGACATATTAGTGGAGATTAGGGATTAATTAACCATGATTATATTATTAAGTGGGGATTAATGATTAATTAAGCTAATTAGACCACTAAGGGAGCCCCACAACACATGGCGGAATTTGATTGGTGGTTAATTGAGTGGGACACATGTCAAAAGGGTGGACACGTGTCCCATGGAGGGGTTGCCTATATAAGGCTTTATAATGACTCATAAATCACCTTGCCATTTACAATTCATTCCAACCTCAATTTGAATTAGAGATAAACAAAATTGAAAGAGAAAAGAGCTTCCATGCGATGGGAGATTTGGAGCAGCTCACAGCCAGCTGCTATGGTGAACAAAAAAATTTATAATCTCCTAAGGTGTTTTACACGTCAAGAAGGCAGCCACCTAAGGATGTCAAAGTGCGGGAAATGGAAGTGGTGCGAATCGAGCAAGGTATTATAGGATCTGTCCTAATCAATTCAAGGTAAGATTTCTTCATCTTGAAATGTAATTGGAGTTAAATATGTTGTAATGGAGAGATTAATTTGTATTAGATGGAATTGTTGAAATACGAATTGGATTAAATGTTCATAAAGTTGTGGGATGTTCTTGTTGAGTTGATTAAAAGCGTGGTCTTATGTTCGTATGTTGTTGTTCGTGTTGTTGTTGTGTTATCATGGATATGGCTCTAATTTGGAAAAAGAAGTTTATAACGTGTCGTATACAAAGCGTATGTTGGCCTGTTTGGTGTATAATCTTAAATATTAGTGATTTGGATTGGAAAAAGGATTAAGAAAGGTTATTGGGTTGTTTGAGTTGTTTATGGGCTGGATCTTAAGGATTTGATATGAATATTTCTATTACTGTTGTTGTTGGTATTGCTGTGATAATAGGAGATTAATTGGAAGTTTGGGTTAGGCGAGTTATATAGGGGAAATGCTGCCCGATTTCCGTTAAGTTCTTAACTAAAGAATGATTCCTATAAGCGATTGGTTGTAGATTTATAAGCTAGAAAGTATAGTTTACTAACGATAGCATTACTTTCATATTAAATAGGCTAAAGGGGCGACGAAGCGAACTTGGTTACGGTCAACCTATAACAAGTATGTAAAGCTAACCCTTCCTTCTTTTTGGCATGATCTTTATGAAACAAGCAGACGACATATGTATAACTTCAAAGAAATTCCTATTCATAGAGCTACTAGGATGGCTAATGTTCTTGATTTCCAGAAGCTATTTCATTGTGTCTTGATACATGTCTATGATTTCTGAAGTTCTATTTGATATGTTCCATCATGACATTTGAAGGATACTTGATATGACTATTGTCTTGATTTCCAAATGATAGTTCATTTGAATATTCCATTGAGTCTCAGATGTGATTTAGTTTGCATATGGTTGCTCACTACTCTGCTCGTGCATGCCTCAATATATCTTTCACCGAGTCCCTCACTAGAGGGCCGGGTACGGTATATATATATATATATGATATGATGATGTGATTATGGCGCCAAGGATGACTTTATTCACCGAGTCCCATAATGGGCCGGGTATGATATATGATATTTATATGCATGATTTACATTTCATAAGGCAAATGTATTGGTATTTTGAATGTCCTACTTGTCTCCTGTGACCTCTATTTAAGTTATGATCCTTTTTACTGTATCACATGCTTAATATACTCAGTACATATTCCGTACTGACCCCCTTTCTTCTGGGGGTTGCGTTTTATGCCCGCATGTACAGATACTCGATCTGGTGATCCTCCAGCTTAGGATTTCTACTCATCTGTCTTGGAAAGCTCCATTGTTTCGGAGCGTAGACTTTTGGTACAGATCTTTCGATGTATATGTATATATGTTTAGCCAGGGGTACGGCGGGGCCCTGTCCTGTCATATTTCACCATTGATACTCTTAGAGGTCTGTAGACATATGTGTGGGTTGTGTATTAGTTGGTTCAGTTGTGTCTATACGATGTGCTATGGATATGGATATGTTGTGGCAGCCTTGTCGGCTTACGTATGATATTGATATGTTGCGACAGCCTTGTTGGCTTGCGTATGATATTGATATGTAGTGGCAGCTTTGTCGGCTTGCGTATCATAGTATATTCTGATTAGTTGTGACTCCTCAGGAGACAGGTTATTTGAGTATGTATATATATGATGTCATTATAAACCTTTGGAGTTCTTATGCAAGATTCCATATTGTTTCATAGATTCGGTTTGACTATACCTAACAGGTACGTATGTGAGTGTCCAGCTCGGGCACTAGTCATGGCCCATGGGGTTGGGTCGTGACAACCCTTATGGCTCAATATTCTTGTAGAGGCTCGTAGATACTTATGTGTGGGTAATAGATGTCTCGTGATTACTATAATGTATATTTGTATATCATTTTTGATAGCCTCATAGGCTTATGTGCACAAAGGTAGATGTATTTTGGAAATGATAACGATTGTATTATGACAAGTTCCGTGCTGAGAGAAATGTATATTCAGGAAGAGTTTGACGACAAGTATGATGGGTGGTGCTCGGTAGGGTAGATCTAGATACCCGTCATGGCCCCCAGTTGGGTCGTGACATTTACACTCTGAAAATACAGTGACATTACTTATATGGAGTCCATGTTGAAATCAATATAGACCATAAAAGCCTTCAATGTATATTCAAGCAAAAAGAACTGAATTTGAGACAACGAAGGTGGCTCGAATTGCTAAAGGATTATGATGCTGAGATTTTGTATCACCCTAGCAAGGCTAATGTTGTTGCTGATGCTCTAAGTCGTAAGTTAATGGGTGGCCTATTGTATGTGTCAGCAGAAAAGTTGGAAATGACTAGAGAGTTTTATCGCTTGGTGAATTTGGGAGTTCGCATGCTGGATTTAGAAGACACTGGGATTACCTTATAGAATATATCCCAATCGACTCTTGCCTCGGATGGAAAGGCTCAGCAGAATGAAGATCCAGTTTTAGCTAGCATTAAGGAATGGGTGCAACAAAATTGGATCTCAGCCTTTAAACTAGATTCAAATGGGATTCTCAAATATCGAGGCCGTTTGTGCCTTCTAAATGTAATCGGACTTCGAGACAGGATCATGCTAGAATTTCATTACTCCCGGTATTCAATTCATCCCAGATCTACCAAGATGTATTATGACCTCAAGGGCTTTTATTGGTGGAATGGTATGAAGAAAGATATTGCTAACTTTGTAGCTCAATGCCTCACCTACCAGTAGGTAAAGATCGAACATCAGAAACCCAATGGCTTACTACAAGAAATGGAGAACCCAACGTGGAAATGAGAAGTGATTAATATGGATTTCATCGCAGGATTGCCCCGTTCTCGTCGCAAATTCGATTCTATTTGGGTGATTGTTAACAAGTTAACCAAATCAGCCCGTTTCTTGCCTATAAAGACCACCTATGCTGCTAAAGACTATGCTAAGTTCTATCTTAAGGAGATTGTGAGTCTTCACGGCATTCCTATGTCTATTATTTCAGACATAGGCGCTTAGTTCACGGCAATGTTTTGGAAATCTTGGTACTTGAGTAAACCTTAGTACGTCCTACCATCCGTAGTCAGACGGGCAAGCTGAGCGGACTGTTCAGACATAGGAAGATATGTTACGAGCCTATGTACTGGATTTCCAAGAAAGTTGGGATGATCATTTTCCTCTGATAGAGTTTGCTTATAATAATAACTACCATGCCAGTATCAAAATGGCTCTGTATGAGGCTTTATATGGCAAAAAGTGTAGGTCTCCTGCCAGTTGGTTTGAATTCGGAGAAGCAAACTTATTAGGGCCAGACCTTGTTCATCAGGCTATTGAAAAGGTAAAGCTTATTTAGGGACGGTTGCACACAACTCAGAGCCGCCAGAAATCTTATGCGGATGTATGACGGCGAGAATTGGAGTTTCAGATAGGTGATTAGGTATTTCTGAAAATATCACCTATGAAGGGCGTGATGCGATTTGGTAAGAAGGGGAAGCTCAATCCCCAATATTTCGTACCTTATAGGATCGTTCGAAAGGTAGGCCAAGTAGCTTATGAACTGAAGTTACCATTAGAACTGCAAGCAGTTCATCCAGTTTTTCATGTATCCATGCTGGGAAAATGTATTGGAGATCACTCCAGAATCATACCTGTTGACGATATATAGGTTATAGAAAATCTTACATATGAGGAAGAGGTGGCTTCAGTAAAGGTTCTATGGAGGAGTAAAAATAGGGAAGAGATGACGTGGGAAGCTGAAGCAGAAACGGAGACCATGTATCCCCATTTATTCCCTGCCACAGATGATACTACTCCAGAGGAATCCTTGCAAGATTCGACTTTACCTGCAATTAACTTATAAGGTAAAAGTCATATTTAAACCCTTGAGAGTCAATGTGATTATTCTAATTACTGCATGTTTATGTGTCGTTGAGCACGGTAGACATATTAATTGGAAGTTGGGGTAGGCAAGAAATTAGCAACGCTACAATGGCAAAAGATACTTTACTGAAGTTCCGTAGAATTTGAAATGTATGATTTTACCTTAAGTATTCCAACATTTGAGGACGAATGTTTCTATAGGGGGAAAATGTTACACCCCGTAGTTTTGTATGTTAAAATTCCTAGGTGTTGGCTATTTTAAGTATGGACATTGGAGTTATCTCCAAGGATGCATGAGATTAGATGAATTTATCTTATGTGATGAGGGTTTAAGTTTATATAATTAGTTACGGAAGGATCGGAAAGCAAGTGAATCAAGAAAATTAAGTTTGTTAGATTTTAGAGAAAGTTTGAGGGGTAATTTTGGCCCTATTTGAGGCAAGGATATCTTTTAATATATGAGGAGTTTTGGAGCGAAAAAATGCCTAAATTGAAGTTCGGGAAGTCTAGTTTTGCAACGCAACAAACCGCGTGTCAATCCGACATCAAAATAGAGAATTATGAGCATTTTAAGACGGACTACCAGTGCAGGGCTTAACCCTGCGCGAACACGCCAAAGGGTTGCGTGAACGCACAGAGTAGCACTGGGCAACTCTGTGCAAACGCACCCCAGGGCAGCGCGAATGCGCAGAAGCATTTTAGAGTCGGTGCCAACCGACTCTAATCCACTATATAAGGGTTAAAACCCCCATTTCTCTTCATAATATATCCCCTAAATATTCTAGAAAGGTCAGAAACATATGAGAGCTTATATATAACACAAAATTGAGGATTTTGAATAATTTTGAGTAGAGGAGTATTTATCGAGGTCTGGGTAACGTATAGCCGTGATTATAGCTTTGTCTTGCGTTGGAGCTGGCTTGGTTTCAAAGTGAATATTGAAGATTTACTATTCTATTAAAGGTAAGGTATTAATCTCGCTTTATTAATATTGATTTAAGAAATTTACGAGAATAAGAGTTATAGTTTGTTGTGTTGATGTTGTTGGGCTATGGATTGAGGTTTGAAGAAAGTTCTGGATGGAATTGTGCAAAATTGTCTTGTAGGAACTTGATGATATTGTTATTGATGTTGTTGGTATTTTTGGGAGTTGTTTTAGTATTTGGAGGAAGTAGATAATGTAAGGGAGATGCTACCCAAATTTTTGTAACCCAAATTAGTCTTCGATAACTAGTACGAATAAATGAGTGGGAAGATACGATTAAAAATGTATTTCTCATTATATAGGTTCGGGTGAAGGGAGAGCATCGGGGTAATGGATTCCTTGAGTGGTAGCTTGGCGAATAAGATATGTAAGATGTTCGTTTCTCTCTTTATTTGGCATGAAACCAACTAGAATATGAACATGAGTGTTCCATAAAAAATTCACTCCACTCCTATGCTTTGTATTTCCAATCTTAAAGCCTTAATTATTTGATTGATTTTGGAAATGTTATCATGTCTATCGTCATTAAGTTGTTTCTTTGATGTGACACAAATTCCATAAATTGTTCGGAGGTTACCGACCTTATGTCACTCCGAAAGGCCGTTGTTAGTTCATTGGCTCATTATGCATTGTATATATATGTATGTATGCACTATTTTACTACACCGAGCCGCGCTATAGTCGGCCAGGTACAACACCTATTGTGCAACCACTGATCAGTTGGTATTACACATCGAGTCCCGAAAGGGCCAGGTATGTTACACACCGAGTCCCAAAAAGGGTCGGGTACATTACACACCGAGTCTCGAAAGGGCCGGGTACATTACACACTGATTCTTGAAAAGGCATGGTACGTTATAATGATGAAACTATTTATATATATGTACGTATATACTTGCATATGATTTTTAAACTCATGCATTATATGTTATACGTTCTCAGATGGCAGGTTACCTCTATTCTCTTTATATCTCTGTCCTACTTATATTATTTATTCCAGCCTTACATACTCAGTACTTATACCCGTACGGACATCCCATTTCACGGGACGCTGCATTTCGTGCTGCAGGCTCTGATAGAGTTATTGGAGAGCAACCGCAGCAGGACTTCCAGCTTCAGCAGTGTCAGCAAGTGCCACTACTCCAGACTTGCTATCTTTGGTACTTTTCTACTAGTGTAATATATGTTCATATGTACACTCTGAGAGGCTCATAGACATAGTGGGGTATGTAAATATTGTGTATGGTCTTGTTGGCCTTGTTTTGGTCTGTGATACTTTCCTGTTAGCCTTGCTGGCTTTATGATACTCGTGATGTTGTAGCGACCTTATCGGTTCGCATATGTACATACGTGTTGAGTTATCCGATATTTCTATGTTGGGACTTTTTTGTTTGCAGGTGTTCCTTGAGTTACGGTATATAATGTTCGAAGTAACTATTAAGTCAGGTGGTTCCCGGCCTATGGGTCGGAGCCCGTTAAACTCCTTGTCGGGGTGTGACACATACCCTAGCGAGTGAACCGAATAGAAAAATCTAGGGCTAATAATCAAAAGGTAGACATTAATGGAATTGATGAGATAAAGAATAATTATTTGGCCCTAAAAAATACGAAGTAGGACTACACTTTAACTAGTCGGGTAGCTGGTGTTATTGTGGAAACAAGGGAATCGGAGTAACTAGGAGTTAGAGAGGTGAGTTCGTACTGGTGTAGTTGTCTATATTGGGAGTCTTGAGGGTGTACGTTGACTTATTTATGTATCTTGTTGATTTTATATTGTGTTGCGTGAACTAATCTTAGTCAACCTATGATGCTTACCAGTACGTGTGGTGTACTGATACTACTTTTAATACATCCTTTTTGGGTGTATATGTGTTGCAGGTTATTACTTGAAGTTTCTCTTAGTGGAGTACCAGACATCTTCCTACAACCTTGCTCATCTCAAACCAGGCAGAGGTTGTATCATTTATTTTGGTTTATTCTTGTGTAATAGGAGCTCTTGTACCTGTCTAGACTAGATCCCAGGAACTTTTCAGTTTCCTTATATTGATAACAGAGTCCTTATGAATATTTATTTTGAGTTGTGATCAACAAATACATTACTAATATTTTTTTTTTTTTTAATATTGGGTTGGTTGGTAAGGGTTCGCCTACTAGGTACTAATACGGTAGGTGCCCGCACTACCCGTAAATTGGGTCATGACAATTTTGCTCAAAACACACTAACAATTATAGCTCAAGTTAGATTAAAACTCAAAACAACATCAAGTTCGTGTTTGAACCTTTCCTCCAATTTTGTTTTCTCTCAAACCCTAGCATAACTATCACAGAAACTCATAAACATGGACATAAGATGAAATCTGCTCAAGAAAACTTTAATTCTAAGATTACTTCACCTTGAAGTATCCTCCAAATCATCTACAAGAAGGAGAAACAAGCCTCAACAATATTTTGCAAACCTTTAGCACTTGATTCTCACTTTGTTCTTCGATTTTTATGTGGGGAGTGATTGAATATGATGGGAGAGCGTTTCTAGTTTTATATGAACTTAGGTTTGAGTTAAAATGACTTAAAAATGAGGAGAGGTCGTAATATAAACAAACAACAAAATCCACTGACACCATTTTTCTCAACTTCAAAATATGCCTTCTCTGTTCAATTATAATATCCTTAAATACGTCAGTATCTCAAGAGTTGGTCTGTATCCCAAAAATACAGTCTGTACAAAAAAAATTTAGAACGAAACTTTGTTTAAATATATTCTTTTCGATTCACTTAATCTCTAATCCTTCCATAAATTACAAACATAAATTTAAACCCTTATAAACATAAGATAGGCCTATCCAACCTCGTGTAACCTTGGAGACAGCCCCGGTGTCCAAGACTACGACAACTAACATACTACGAATCTCAACGTATAAAACTACAAGGTGTAACACTTCAGACCGTAGTGGATATTCTCGTTCTTTAGTTTTAGTGGTGCAACCCAGGTTGGTTACAATTGTTTTGGGTATGGTGATCCAGACACTTCGCTAGAGAGTGTCCCGAACTAGACAGAGTGGATCCCAGTAGAGGGTTCCAGGTTTTAGACCCCCAAGACTATAGTACTTTCAATTATCCGAGGTGGATCTTCATGCAAAGATGGGTCGTAGCCTAGCAGAGGCAGATATCAGTCGGGGCGAGGAAGTCATCGGCCCGGCAGGGGGGGTTCACAGTCCATGAGAGGGGGAGCTAAGTTTGGCCGGGAAGGGGCACAGTCCGATGGCAGATGAGTTTATTGATATGCCTTCCCAGGAAGACCAGAGGCGGAGGCTTCTAATGCAGTCATTACAATTACTATTTCAATTTGTGATTGGGTAGCTTCAGTATTATTTGATCCGAGTTCTATCTTCTCATATGTGTCTTCATATTTCTCTACTGGTTTGGATGTGACTTGTGATATTCTTTATCTGATCAGTTAGTTTCTTTCTTTTATATATGTAAACTAATCATTGTCAGCCTATGATGCTTACCTGTACTAGTGTTGTAGTATACTACTCTTATAGCACTTTTTCCTTGAGTGCAGAGTTCGTCGCTGGTTCTACCTCTCAGCCTCGCGAGTGATCCTGAGTCCTACTTACTAGATTTTTTGGGGTGAGCTACTTGATGGATCTGTAGTCCAGAGACTCCTCCTTATTCCTGTCTTTCGTTTTACTGTTGAGACAGTTATTATCATGTATTTATGAGACTAGTTCTAGTATTCAGATATTGTTCTAATGATACTGGCTCTTGTACTAGTATCCAGACTAGATCCTTGGGTTGTATTATTCCTTATTTCCGCACATTATTATCTGATATATCTATTGAGATTTTGTTTATTCCTATTCTTCACTTTTGCATTTGATTCATGGCATGATATGAGGGAAGGGTTCGCAAATTCAAGTTCTAGACCAAGAAACATTTATATTTTATCCCCTTTTTTCATGCAACAGACAAAACATACACATATATTTGCTAAAAAATATTAAACAAGATATTTGAATTCCAATAACAAAGAGAATATCACAGCTCAATAATCATGCTTGAATAAATATATACACTTAGACTAAAAAATTGGAGAAGAAGCAGTAAAGAAATGACATAAAAAAAAAAAGGGGAATGAACAGATTCTTAACACAAAAAAAAAAAAAACAAAAGCAAACTAAACTCTAACCCAACAACACTTATCATACCATCACAACATCCCAAAATGAACAAAAAAAATTGGAAAGAAAACAAATGAAATCCTAAGAGTGAAAGAGGGAATGACATTCCAAAATTCCTTAATAGTCTTACTACGATTCTTGCCAGGAAACTTTAGGGAAAAACAAGATTCGAGTTCATACTAATGTTAGAAACTGATAGTTCCAAGTACATTCTTGTTTTATGATTGTCAAACTGTTTTAAAACAAAATAGAGACCTGGTCTGTAATCTACTCTTTGTGCACCTTACACTATCTGCAGAGACAGCTGTAAAGCCGAGCCACTTGTTGCACACAAGTATAGCTGTGAGTTGGCCCGTGCTTTAGGTCAAAATTGAAGAGCGATCTCTTTTCACCCCACATGCTCCCACTATATATACAACATGAAGGAAACATATTGGGTAGACTTGAAAACCTAATAAAAATTGTGCAAATCCTTTCCGTCACAAGTTCTCGAGTTCTCTCAAGAACAAGTCACTTGCAAAACTGAAGAACTCAATCCGGACACAGATTTAGTCTAAGTTATTTATGTTGTTGTAAGTCTTTGTTTGTTTGTGCTTAAACTGTAAACCTACTCTTCTTGTTTAGAAGTTGTTTGTAGGTGTTTGAAATTCTCAAAGTATGCTAGTTAGAAGTATGCTTCCGCAAGCTTTTTAGTAGTACACTAGGCTAGATTTAGTCTACGTGTATTAGTTTCCTTGGCTTGAGTTAGTCAAGTGGAGGTGCTTACAATCAGTGTATTGTAAGGTTGGAGGGACTATGAGAGTTAATTCCTAGGTTACAACTATTATAAGGGTGAGGGATTAAGGGAGTTATTTCCTAGTTTGCAATAGGTTGTAGTCAGAAGTTGCTCGTATAGTGGAGTTGAAATTCGGTAGGTCGTGGTTCTTAATTCCTTGAGCAAGGAGTTTTCCACGGTAACATCCTGTGTCCTTTACATGCTGCATTACATGAGGGAACTATTCATGCATTATATGGTGGATGCATAGCCTGCATCAATTGGTATTAGGGTTGGTGCTTTCTAAAAGGTTAACACCTAGAAAGAATCTGTAAATGGCAGCCCCACCAAATATGGAAAAAGGACAGTCTTTCACCAGGCTGCCAAGATCTAACGGAAAATATTATGCATGGTGGAAGACAAGACTGCACGACTTCATCATGGCCGAAGATTCAGAGCTTTGGGATATCATATGTGATGGTCCCTATATCCTAGTTCACACCAGTGAAGACGGTAAAAAGACCACTGTAAAAAAAATACAATGAAGCAGACAAAAAGGAAGTGGAGAAGAATTATTGTCATATCTCGCACCATTCATACAAGTCGCCCCCTTGATAGTCAGTTGGAGAGGGCTAGAAGAGAAAACAATTTTGCTTAAAGTTATAAGTAAGATTATTCAAGATCGGTGATGTACAGTTCAAAGTCCTTGTAAAACCTGGTTAGACATATGGCGAAAAGAATTAGGAATATTGTCTATAAGGAATATTAAAAGGTTGGATGAAGAGAAGAAAATTAGTAACTCTCATAAGACCCTTCGAGGAATGGGTCAAGGTAACTTTCAAACTAGAATTTCCGTTAGAGCCAAAAGCAGTCTATCCCGTCCTTTATGTGTCGATACAAAGCAGATATTCCGAAAACCCTCTGATAATTGTGTCCATTGATGAGGTATATTTCACAAATATTCTACTCCACTAGGAAAAATGAATTTCCATCTTTGACCAACAAACTAGGGACCTAGCATCAAGGTACAACTTCAATAAAAAGTTTTGTAGAGAAGTGAAGACAAGGAAGAGACGACTTCGGAAGTTGAAACAAAGATGAGGCCCAAAATATTCTCATTTATACCTCTATCAGGAATATTTAAGAATTATTTTCATCAATGTGCTGAAAATTTCTGGCAGGCAGCAAGAAAGTGAAGTTGTCGTAGAGGATAAAGGAGTTGGAAGGGGTCAAGTTGCTATACAATCATATTATACCACATAATTTCAATACATAAACACATTGACAAGCTTGGAGTAACTTTTAGCATTCGAGGACGAATGTTCTTAAGGGGGGAAAGATGTTATGCCCCGTACTTCTGGAAGAGCATTCGTCAAATCTGGACACCAATACGTTAAGTGTGGTCAAGAAAGTCGACCTTTGAATCAAGGAATAAGACCTCTGTTAAGTATATTTAGTAGTTAAGACCATATATGGGGAGTATCGGGAGGATTGAAGGTCAAATGGATGAAAAACAATTAAATGACGTTACACCTTGGCAGAATTTCGCACTTCCAAATCTGGTGAGGTATATATCCTAGCATATAAGGATTTATAGAGTGAATAAACTATCTAAATTGAATTACATCGAGTCTAGTTACCAACACAACTAACCGTTTGTCGATACGACATCGGAGTAGGGAGTTATGGGCATTTTAAGACAGACTGCCAGAAGCCTACAAATCTACGAGAATTTTCTAGAAACTCACTTAAGACCTACTAATTCGGCCCAATGGAGACCTACCCGACTTGTACCACTATATATACCCCATCCAACCACATTTTGCTTCATTTTTAACCACTACAAACCTTTGGAAACTCCTAGATACACCACTCACTATCCAAATAATAGTTTAATCTTAATTTAGGAAGGTTCAACCTCGAGTTAGGCTCGGAAAGTACGCATAAGCTCGTAGATCGCAAGTTCCGCCAACGGGTCATTGTGGGAAGAGTGGAATCGTCAAGCTCGGGTTGGAATTTCGCGCATACAAACTCAATCAAGGTAATCCTTTTCCTATCTTTACATAGATCACACAAATCAGAAGTAAATATTGTAAAATTTAGCTACTATTACATTAAATTTGCGGAACTACACAATGGGTCTATGGTAGTTGTCATGGATGGATTAAAATGGACATTTTGGATAGAATTAGCATGAAAATTTGAGTTATATTATGGCAGATGATGTTGGGTTGTTTTTTATATCATTGTTGGCATTGGGTTATGTTAAATTCAAAGATAAATTCTTGAATTATGGAGTTTTGGCAAAATTAACGAAATTAATCCCATGACGGAAATTATTGGCAAAAAGTCCATGGAAATCGATATGGGTTAATATGGGTATAGTTGTATTGTTGTTGTTGGTTCTATTGTCGACACTTGGGATGTCACAAAAAATAGAGGAAATGCTACCCGATCTTCCATAACTCCGAACTAGTTGGGAAATAACACTTAAGATTTTGCATGCAGGAAAAACAAGAGTTAACTCAGATCTTATATCTGTATTTAGGTGCGGGGAAAAGGACCAGCGTTGGAATAGGGAGTTCCTCCAGATTACGTTTTTGGAAGAAAGGTATGTAAGGTTTTCGTTACCTTCACTTCTTTGGCATGAATCCGATAAGCATACTACAAATTTTCCTTTATAACACATGTTCCACTCCATAACTCCAAAATGAATAGATTCGTATCAATTCCTTTAGAACATAGTTGACTTTCTCCGGGATACCATATTTACAAAATAAGATGTTATGTTAAAATAGTCACTTTCATTGCACTCTTCTATTGACGCTATTATTGTTATCTTGAAAAGGCCCACATGTCATTCTATTGATCTGCATTCATGCATTTATATTTATATATACATATATATGTATTGCATTATTTTACTACACCGAGCCGCGCTATAGTCAGCCGGGTATGGCACGTAGATGTGCAACCACTGATCAGTTTGGTATTTCACTCCGAGTCCCAAAAGGGCCGGGTACGTTATCACACCGAATCCCGTAAGGGCCGGATATGTTTCACACCGAGTCCTGAAAAGGCTAGGTACGTTATGATGGTATTATTATATATATATATATATATATATATATATATATATATATATATATATATATATATATATATATATACTGCATATGATTTTCAAAACTCATGCTTTATATATTGTATGTTTCCCGTTGATTCATGCTACCATTACTTCCTCTGCTTATATCATGTTTATATTGTTATTTCCTGCCTTACATACTCAGTACTCTCTCCCGTAGTGGCATCCCATCCTACGGGACGCTACATTTCGTGCTGCAGGTCCTGATAGAGTTATAGGAGGACCACCACAGAAGGGGTACAACTTCAGCAAGGGTCAGCAAGCACCATTACTCCGAGTTTGCTATATTTTTGTATATTTATGCTATTATTATTTTTGTCCTTATGTTATGGGTACGTCAGGGCCCTGTCCCGACGCTTATGTTTGTACGTATACTCCTAGAGGCTCATAGGCATTGTAGCATGTGTATGCATTGTCTGTTGATCTGGTCAGTCTTCGATAGTCGAAGCATGCTTTTGGACAGCCTTGTCGGCTAACTTATGTATACCATCATTCACAAAGATGTTACGTTAAATTTGTGTTGGGCCTTTCTGTATGCAGGTGCTCTTATATAAATATGATGATAATTGCTATCATAATAATTGTATTAAGGTTATATTGTGTCACGTCAGGTGGTACCCAGCTGTTAGGGTCGGTGCCCGTCATGCCCCTCATTGGGGTATGAAAAAGTGGTATCAGAGCTGATCAGTCCTAGGGATGTCTATGAGTCGTGTCTAGTACAATCTTGTTTATGGGTATGAAGAGCGCCATACTTATAAACAGGAAGCTACAAGACATTTAGGACTGTATCCTTTCTTCATGATCTAGATCATCCAATAGAGCCAAAAACGTAAGAAAGTTCGCTACTGATTCCATTGTTCCGTTTTCAGTGTTGCTGATGAAGAGAAAAGCTTCAGTTAGTAAGAGTGTGGGGAAGTCCCCAAGGTTTGATACTAGACTAGCACTACCAATCTGTGCAGGTCCGAGGATAATGGAAGAAAGAATAAGTATAAGTTATACCATCGAGTCAGACCCCTCAGATATGCTTATTAAGACGGACCCTGTGGAGATTAGTATTAAGTCGGATCCTTCAGAGCATATGACTTCTATTGAGGAAGATCCATCTGAGGGCTCCTATGAGACTCCTGATCGAGCACTTTCCGGTATGGCCCCACCACAGGTTTTAGTCTCACCTTTAGGTCCTATTAAGTAGGGTGAGAGAGGGACTGTACAGGAGTTAACACATCCAGTTTCTCCTATGGTCCAGCACTATGTTAGGCCCGCTACGGACGTTAATGTTATAGTGGTACCGGATAGTCCTCAGTCTTTGGTATCTGTTAATCAGGGGTAGCTAGTGTATGTTATGAGGTATGTGTAGGCTGAAGAGGATAATCAGGCTAAGAGTAGGGGGTAGCTGAGGAAGATAGAAGGGTGTCGCTCCATAGTGCATCCGATCGAAGCTCTCGCATACAAGACCAAGGCAGGCTGCTTACAGGTTACACTAAATTACTCTATTGAAATTATTCCCTTAGTTTGATGATGTCGTTTGATGATGTCGGAGTTAGGCACATGGATTTATGTTATGCCAAACTACCCGGTCAAAAGAAACTCGAAAGTAATGTCGAGTTGCTTGTGGTAAGATACACATGGTACGTAAGTGAGTAACAACCCATAAAGAGTAAGTAAAATAAAGGAGAAAGGTAGCATAACATCCCAAGTATGCAATGGGAATTTCGACACAAGTCAGGTATGGAATTAGTACTACTAGACAAGCAGGGGTAAATCGGAAAGAGATATTGGCACTAATAATGTCTTGGAAAAGTCTCATGAACGATGATGTAATAGGATGTTAATGAGTATGTGGTATAGCATATAAGACAAATAAGTATGAAGGAATGCTGAAGGAGAAACGGGAGTGCAACAATGACAAAAAAGTCTCGGCCGAAAGGAGCTAACAAATGAATTATACAAACATAGGAATCCTATGGATATTATGTGAAGATAATTATGGGAACGGAACCTTGACTTAAAATGTAACGACTTTCTTAGTCGTTATAGTCTTTGCGGCACTTTTGACCCTTTTCTAAGCTTGGTTAGCTCACTTTTGACCCGAGGGGACCGCTGACACGCTTCCAGAGGTGTTAGATTTGATTCGGATGATCTTTTTTTGAAATTTTGGCTTAAAGCGAGAAAGAGTTTATTAAAAGTTCACTTTATGATAAACGAAGCTTTTTCGAAAATTCATCGATTCTGCGAGGTCCGGATGGTCTTTTAGAACTTGTATGTATATCTGGTTTGGTTCCTAATCCACTGAGATGCATTTTGGGACTTGTGTTGGGAAGTTAGAATTAAGGTATCGGGGGTTGACTCAGTCAACGAGACCTCCATTGGGAATTACGATGCCACGAGCGCTTTCGTAGTGTGGTTTTATATGTTATATATGTGGTTTGTAAGCAGATGGCCTTGGGAGTTAGTCAAAAATTTGGGTTGGGTTGTGAAATGGGAATTGTTTTTTGGTGTCTGGTGCCCGCTTTGGCGGAACCAGTATCGCTGCAGTGGTACCGCTCTGGCGGTTACCCTACCGCTGAAGCAACCTGTGCCATATGGGTATGACCGCCATAGCGGTCATGGGACTACTGGGGCAGCACCGCTGGAGCGGTAATATTATCGCTGAAGCGGGTGACAGATAGTTAGTTCATTAAATGAAGTATTAAAAGCTTTAAGTCCCTCATTTATTACCATTTCGAAAATTGAGCTCTTGGAACTATTCTGGAGGATTATTGGAGAAGATTCTCGGTGGTAAGTCCTTCTAATCTCTTTACTATCCCATTATTCCTAATAATCTCAGAATCCCTTTTCCTTGCTAGTTCATTATTAATGGGAGACTAAAGTGGGTTTAATGGATATTTTATCTCGGCTTCTAAATCAAGATTTGTTGGTTGAGTTTATCCGAGATTAGGATGTATCTAAGGTTGTTAATAAAATACCTTCCATTAATATTGTTGAATTCTTGAATTTAAGAGTTAGGGTTTATACCCAAAATTGGGGGTTTTGGTTGGACTTCGAAATTGGATGAATCCTTGAGTTAGTTTAGTAATTTGTCGATGAGTTTTGATCACCTAGTGCTTAATTGGATAATTTAACCCCAAATTTCCCATTTTGATCTTGTGGGCCTCGTTTCCCAAAATTCTAGGGTTGGTTTTGTAGCCAATTTGAATGATAGAAATATAGGAATCGATCTTCGTGATTTCTAATCTAGATTTCAAATATTCTTAGACTTTCTTGATTCTGAGGCTCAGCGAAAAGAAAAAGCTAAGGAGTGATCATTGGTGCTATGGTTGTTCGGCCTTCCAAGTAGGTTTGGCTTACCCTATGGCGAGACTTCATTTAGCGAAGCATATATTTAAATGATATTATCAGAGAAATCATATAACCTTTGAGTATGACGTTGGGTTGGATATTGTCTTTGGTTGGGGCCTTTTGTGTGATTGGGGCTAGCCACCCCGTTGTGTTGTGATTTGATTTGTTTTATTGTTGTTGGCTTGATGCCACGTAGTGATGGTAACATTAGAGACTATTGATCCATCTTATTCATGATATAGTAGTATCTTACTTGTTAATATTTGATACGAGGGTAGTGTTCTATAGGACTTGTGTAGTCTTTCATGATATTGTTGGCATCCCCGTGCTAGGTACTTGTGATATTGATCTGATTATTGATGTTGACTCATACATTACATGCATTCTCATCCTTCATGATATACTGTTGATACATTGTTGATACTTGAGGAAACATTGTGATAAGCTGGGCTCGATTTGGATGTGAGTGACGTGAGGTCTGATATCCGATGGTTGTCCTGAAATCATGGTTATGTAGTAGCGATATCCGAGGTTGTTACCAGACCGTGAGGTAGATGGACCCCGCGGGTGCCCCTGGGTTGTACTGATGAATATCCTCCGTGCGCAAAGATTCGGAGTCTCGTTTGTCTATTGGGAAAAGATCCAGGACTAGTAGTACTTAGCCTTCGCTAGTCACCTTGGGTTGTGCTACCGAAACGTCAATACTTCCGTCTGGAGTACATGTGTACACAACATTGCATTGTATTTGCATTCATACATAATTGCATTATGGCTTATATTGTAATGATCTGGTGGCTTACTTGTGTTGTTTGGTTTCAGATTGGATATATTGAGACTTGGCACACTTGGGTTTAGATTCTTCAACCTATGTTACCTGATATATAATATAAGAGCGTGTGTAGTAGAGTCTCGTGAATCGGTACGATGAGCTGCGTACTTATCTACGAGAGGCTATGGGACATTTAGGAAATCTCACTTTCTTTCCTTCTTTCGTGCTACTTTATTCTAATTGGTATCTTGAACAATCAAATTGGTATGTGACTCTTATTTCTTCTGTAGCAGATAGTGAGGACTCGAGCTACTATAGCCCGAGGTCAGGTGCTAGAGCCCGTAGCTACGGCTAGCACCAGAAGGCGAGCGACAACAAGAGGGCGCGGCAGAGCTAGAGGCCATGGGGCTACCCCATCCAGGAGCAGGGCTCCTGCGGTAGGACAGTGGCATGAGAGAACTCCGTCTCCAGAGCTTGAGGACCAGCAGGATCGAGACCAGGCCACCGAGGAGGGTGTGGCCCCAGCACTGACATAGCCCAAGATTACTTCTGATCAGACTATGCAGGATACTATGGCCCATGTTTTACTCCATCTAGATGCCCAGAAAGCTGTCGCTGGTGTTATTACTCCTGGCGAAGGTTCACAGACCAGAGTTGGGGCGCAGACTCCTGAGCAGAGACCTACTAGGGTAGCACACCCCCTACAACTTTTGCTCTCCGTATTAATGCAATGCCAGCCCCGAGTGATGATCTTAGGTCCTTGGAGGGCGCTGTTATGACTGTTCTGATCAGGATCTTGTTGGGAGGTTTAGGAAGTTGGAGCCGCCGAGATTTTCGGGTACTTCTGTAGAGGATGCTTATGCGTTCATCCTGGATATAAAGGAGTTGCTATATAGGATGGGGATCGTAGAGACCCAAGGAGTTGATTATGTGTCCTACCAGTTTTGCGGCGATGCGAAGACTTGGTAGAGGTATTTTGGTTCTTGCAGACTTGAGGGTTCTCCTCCCCTGACTTGGACTCAGTTCTACCGAGCCTTCCTTGAGAAGAATGTCCCCCGGTCTTTGAGAAAGGTGCTTAGGGAGGAGTTTCTACATCTTCAGCTGAAGGGTATGTCGGTGGAGGCCTATGTGACCCGTTATTTGTATCTGGCCCGTTATTCCAGTCCTTTGCCTTCAGATGGAGGCTATGGGGGCTTCCTTCCAGTGCATCGTTGAGAATGCTTCTTTGGTTGAGGCCGCCAAGGCCCTTGTATTTGGAGGTGGTGGTGAAAAGTGGCAGCGTTAGATTGGGAGTTATGGTGGCTCTAGTTCTGTCACACCCCGACATTTCGAGGGTGTGATGGGCACCCGACCCTTACTTAGGGCCGAGCGAACCCTCAGACTCCTGCTACACAGAAAATCACATCGAACTTTCTAAATCGGATAAGGTAAAATGCATAGTAAATTTTTTTTTCAGAAATATTCTTTCAGATCGAACAAATGCAAATAATCATACAGAATCCAGTACATAACTCAGACCTACATATCGGCTGATGGAGCCGCTTACATACAAACAACCAATACTCACGACACTGTCTGCAAAGTCTCTAACATAATCCAGAACCATAACATACGGACTCTAACTCGGCCAGACTCCAGAAGCAAATGGAGTTTGCTGACCCCGCTGGATCGTCTTCCGTAATAACTTTAGGTCACCTGGGAGTACCTGCGCGGCATGAAACGCAGCCCCCGAAGAACAGGGGGTCAGTACGAAAGTGTACCGAGTATGTAAAGCAAAAATATCACAAATATAATAACAGCCCGGACCAGAAGCACAGAAATATATACAAAAATATAACAGGCATAATCGAATCCAAATCCAAGACAGACATACCGAGTTTAACTGACAGAATCATCGCACAGAGCTGGGGCACAGATGTAACTGATACCATCGTAATCAGAGACAGAGGTACAGAACGGAACAGACTGAGTCGTGGTCCGGATCAGACTACCAGAAGTATAACATACAAAAACGTAATTTAGCCGGACAGACAGAAGGGTAGCGGACAGAACCATAATCTTATCAGACAGACCGAAATGTACGAATAGAATCATAATCGTATCGGACAGATCGAGGCGTAACGGACCGAATCGAAATCCAGACGGACAGACAAAATCACACTCCAGGCGGGCAAACAAAATCATATTTCAGACGAACAGACAGAATCAGATTCCAGACGGATAGACAGAACCATAATCCAGAGTTATACAGAGTCATATGCCATATCAGAACGCCGTAGCGTATCGGATCAGATGTTGCCACAGGTGAATCATATGATGTTTACAAAGAGTGTGCCAGCTCGAGCTCAACCCAGTACAGTGGTCACACCATACACAAACATATCGTATCAGATCATAGCACATCATATCATCTCAAAGTACGCATCTACAAGGGGTATGCCACCTCGAGCTCGGCCCAGTACAGTGGTCATCCCATGCGAAAACTGCCCGTCTTTCCCGCTCGAGCTCTGCCCAGTACACGGGTCACGGACCAGTCTCGGGAGCTCGAGCTCCGCCCAGTACACTCCTAACGCGTCTGCCTGGATTCAAATCACACAGCGCAGATACTATCCGCTTTGGGGATCGAGCTCAGCCCAGACCACCCCTCACGGTTTTATTTCAGCACACCATAGGCAACATAGGGAAATAGCGCACGACAGCATAGCTTGGTCCGGCTCAGTGAATAGACATGGTAGGGCTTGCACGAACGGAGTAGTGAGAGACCAGATACACATATTTTCAGACTCGATAGATACAAACACTTATTGACATTTGAGGATTATAGACGTAATTCGGAACGATCAGAATTGATACGTGATATTTACGGACACGTTTACCACAAAATCGTTACGAACGTTTCAAAACGGATTTTGATCGACGAAGCAGTTCAAGGAATCAGACAGTAGTCATAAGGCACATACATAACATTTTGGAAGGCACGATGGAATGTATCAACACAGAACGTCTGGGTCATTTCACGTGTCCAAGCATTTTATAAGACCTGTGCAAGTGATTGAACATACTATCGGAATATTCGTAACGGATTACTCGAACAGATTACTCATATCCGAATACTTATCTCAAAATAATTCTAGCAGAGTACTTGTAGCGGAGCACCTATGCCCGGATACTCGTGTCAACGGAAGGGCATGCAGTCGAATTGTAATAGTGCGCACGGTCAATAACCCGGCCCGGAGGACCGGTGAACAATATCATAATAATGGGCACGAGCGGAGTAATGAACGACTGATACAATGTACGAATCGGAAGAGCTATAGGGCCCCACATAGTCATATGTCGGCCCGTTAATCCAACTAGTCTGTACAAGTGGTCATCACGGGGTTTATTTTGCAAAAGTTCTTCAAAAATTATGTTTATAGTTCAAAATGTAAGTTAGAATGTCGAAATACTTTTGTAAGCTTGATAAAATCATAGGTTGACCCAATAGTCAAAATAATTCGGGTAATTAATCAACGGGGTTCATTTCACAAAAATATTTCCAAAATGTTCGTTGTGGTTCAAAATATAGTTTAAGATATCGTGGCGACCAAAACATTATTTTATGATAGTCAAAATTCATAAACGAAAGCCCTTTACCGGCGTTATGCCAAGGTGAACCTTATAGGGCAAACAAAAGGGTTTCGGACTTAGCGGGCCCACCTCGGGTGAAGTCGAGGTGGCGGACATGATTTACGGACATTTGAGGTCTATGGAATCAAACATAAAGGTTTCGAAGTGATCCGACTATGTTTGCACAAGTTTCGGACGTTTGGTTACTTTCTAGCCAAAATGGGGTCCTTAAGCTTCAATGGAATTGAATGAATAGTAGTCATTTTCTAATTCGGATTTCAAGGAGCAGAATTGCTCCCGGGATTCCGATATCAACCTGACATACTAAGACATGCCAAAAGAAGAAGTGGGGAGCCTTACATACCTTTCTTACTTCGTATGCTCGATCAAACTCGATTTCCGTTTCGTCCAAAATCTGCAATTGGTCATTGTTACCAATTAGAATTTTCAAGACTTAAGAATGCACTTATCTTCATATTGTCTATCGAAATTTCGGCAGCACCTCCCCTATAAATATAACACCCCCGAGAAACATCTCGGCTCAAATAATAGCGACAACAACCCAACAGTATCAACAAAGTCAACAACCATTACAATATAGCACAATATAAGGCAACTAGTTCTACTTCCCGACATAATGCAATAACGTTCATTCCGACTTCACACTTCCAAACTAAGCTCAATATTTTCATGTTCATCATTAATCAAGATCGTCACCATATAGTTTAGAAGCATTTCATATCGTTTCCACCAAATATTCACACAATATACAAAATATACAATTTTCCACCAAGATCATATTTCATCCAAAACTTCTACGAATTCAACAAAACTTCCCGAATCACATTGTCTTCCTTCCAAATTCCTCACAACAACATTAGTTCCCATTCTAGCATCGTACTTTCACACTTACACAAAAATCATATGAAATCCACCTAATTCCTCATAATCACATACAAGTAATTTCAATGCCAATTCAATTCATAAAACCTTCATTTGCATTGCAAGGATTACAACAACACAACTAACATACTAAACAAACTTAATTCATTTCTATAACACTCCACTCCATACCACACGGCCAACCACCTATATTTCAACTTCAACCAAATTTATTCAACTTCCATCTCCAATGTGAATTCCACCATAACCACAACTAAAATACAACATAAAATTTAACACACTATAGGTGTACACAAACATATATACACGGCCACATGCATATATATATACCCATTTGGTAAACTTCCATATTCCCATAGTTTCTACTCATTCCTACATACTACAACATAAACAAAGGCTTTACAACATATAAAAGGGAATCAAATCTTACCTTTTCTCTTCAACTTCTTCAAACTTCCACTTGCCAATCACAAGTACTTTCTTGCCTTAAAAATTATGCCATCTTGAAGAGCACCCTTGAGTTAATAATATTGCTAGAAAATTATGATTTTTGGATCACAACTAAGGGACTTGGAAATTTTTGTTTTCTTTCTTGGAGGGGCCGAAACCCCCCCCTTGTTCTTGCTCCCCCTCTCTTGCTTTATTTTTTTTCTTGAATATTCTTGAATACCAATAAGTGCTTATCCCTTCTTATAATAATTTGTCACATGTTTAGTCACATGACAAATTATTTGGACTTGGGCCAAGACCAATACCATGGCCGGTCATCCCCTCTCATTTTGGGCCAAGGTTTTATTTATTATTTTGTGAGCCCAATTGGCTATTATTTTCGTTTTGTAATTCCCGAAACTAGTTTCCGAAATTCTAATTTAATTTTTTTTCCTTGGCCTCCCTCCGTGTTTCCACACCAATATTTTTCATGAACAACACACAATATGTGAATTCAAATCAACATATGGCCTTATTCCTTGCAAATAAAAATCATTCGAATTTTCCCGAACATGCGAAAGTACGGGATATAACAAGTTCGAGGGGCACCGGCTAGTATTTTAGGCTCTATCAGCCATATTCTGACCACCCTGTGCATTCAGCTTTGCAGGCTTCCTTCAGTGAGCCACCCAAGCTGAGAATTCCTGAGAGTTTATTTTCTCGACCGGTAGACAGGGTTGATTCATCTGGGTCCTCAGCTTCCGTTTATCAGCCTCCGACCTCTCTGACCTATTTTTCATATGGATATATTGGGCATATTGCTAGGAGATGTCCCTTATCCAAGCAGGATTATCAGCCACCGAGGACTCCGACATTATATGGTGGTCGAGATGGTGCTTCTCAGAGAGGGGTGCTCAGTCAGGCCATGGTGGTTCTCAAGGTTTTAGTGGTGTATCCCATGACGTTAGAGGTGGGTTCCAGAGTGTGAGAGGGAGATCTCAGATTTGGACATGGTGGGGCCTATTGTTACTTCTTTCTGGTTAGGCCCAAAGCAGAGGCCTCAAATACTGTGTTATTTGATCCTGGATCCACTTATTCGTATGTGTCTGCATACAATGCCATTGATTGGGATTTGCTTTTTGATAGCATAGCTGTACCTATTCATGTGTCTACTCCTGTTGGAGATTCTATTGTGGTTGATCGATTTTATGGGTCGTGTTTGGTTACTTTTATGGGGTATGACACTTGGGTCGATTTGGTGATTCTCGATATGGTGGATTTTAACGTTATCTTGGGTATGACCTGGCTTTCTCCTTATCACGCGATCTTGGACTGTAACGCCAAGACAGTTAAATTACCCATGCCGGACATTCTTAGACTCAAGTGGAGGGGTAGTCCTAGCCCCGCTCCAAAAAAGATCATTTCCTTCTTTCGGGCGAAGAAATTAGTCAATAAGGGGTGTTTAGCTTATCTGGCTCAAATGCGTGACACGAAAGCTGCATCTCCACCTCTCGAGTCCATTCCTATTATGAGCTAGTTCGCGGAGGTATTCCCGTTTGATTTGCTGGGTATGCCACCCGATCGTGACGTTGACTGCTATATTGGCTGAGACCTGGCCCTCGCCCTATTTCTGTTCCACCGTATCGGATGGAACCTGTCAAGTTAGGAGAGCTTAAGGAGCAGTTGCAGGATTTATTGAGCAAGGGGTTCATTAGACCGAGTGTCTCCCCTTGGGGTACTCGTGTGTTATTTGTGAAGAAGAAAGATAGAACCATGAGGATATGCATTAATTATCTCTAGCTGAACAAGGTTATTATTCGGAACAAGTGTCCTATTCCTCGTATTGATTACTTATTTGACCAACTTCAGGGCGCTTCAGTGTTTTCGACGATTGACTTGCGTTCAGGCTACTACCAGTTGAGGATCAAGGCTGAGGATATTCCGACGATAACCTTTCGGACGAGATATGGACACTGTGTGCTTGTTTGGTTGGGAAATAACTTATCCTGGGATAACTAATCTCGGGATAAATTATCTAGGGATTAGTTATTCCACTATCAAGGTGGGATAAAATAAGGCTGCAATCTCGGGATTACTAATCCCGGGATTTGTTATCCCAAATTTTTATCCCAACCAAACATGGGATAAGGAGGCATTAAAATTTTATCACGGGACTATTTTTGCTTATCCTTCACACCAACCGACCTCTATGAATTTCTGGTGATGTCTTTTGGGCTTACCAATGCCCCGGCTGCATTTATGACTTTGATGAATGGCATCTTTACGCCATTCCTTAACTCCTTCGTGATTGTGTTTATTGATAATATCTTGGTTTGTTCCAAGAGTAGAGAGGAGCATGAGAGCCATCTTCATACTATTCTTGGGCTGTTGAAGGAGCATAGCATGCTTGCTAAGTTTTCGAAGTGTGACTTTTGGTTGGAGTCTGTGGCATTCTTGGGTCATGTTGTGTCTAAGGATGGGATTATGGTTGACCCATAGAAGATTGAGGCTGTGAGGGGTTGGGCGAGGCCCACTACTGTTACCGAGGTTTGTAGTTTGTGTGTTTGGCCAACTATTACCGCCGCTTTATGAAGGGTTTTTCCGCTATTGCTTTGTCTTTGACCAGATTGACTCATGGGGATTTTCACTTCCAGTGGTCTAATGATTGTGAGGAGAGAATTCAAAAGCTTAGGATTCTTTTGACTTCAGCCCCGATCTTAGCATTACCCGTGGATGGTAAGGATTTCACGGTCTATTGTGATGCATCCTGTATGGGTTTGGGTGCTGTGCTGATGCAGGCGGGTAGAGTGATAGCTTATGCTTCCCACCCGTTGAAGATTCATGAGAAGAATTACCCTACCCATGATTTGGAGTTATTGGCCCTAGTCCTTGCTTTGAAGATTTGGAGGAATTATTTGTACTGTGTCCATTGTGGGGTTTTCACTGATCACCATAGCCTTCAACATGCGTTTACCTAGAGAGATCTTAATTCCAGGCAGTGCTGATGGATGGAGCTCTTGAAGGACTATGACATCTCTATTCTTTATCACCCCGGGAAAGTCAATGTTGTGGCTGATGCCTTCTGTCGCAAGGCAGTTAGTATGGGGAGTTTAGCTCGTTTGATTGTTTCTAAGCATTTGTTGGCCATGGAAGTTCATACTTTGGTCAATAGTTTCGTTCGTCTTGATATTTCAGCCCAGGTAGGGTTTTCTGTTGTGTAGAGGTGAGGTCATCTTTATTGGATCAGATTATGACTCATTAGTTTGGGGATGCTCAGTTGAGTATAATTCAAGATGGGGTTTTGAGGGGTAAGGCCAAGGAGGCCATGATTGATTCTGAGGGCGTTTTAAGGATTAAGGGGCGTGTGTGCATTCCTCGTGTTGGTGATTTGATTCAATTGATCTTGATAGTGGCTCATAGTCTTCGATATTCATTCATCCGGGGGCGACTAATATGTATCGTGATTTGAGGCAGCACTATTGGTGGCATTGGATGAAGAGAGATATAGTTGATTTCGTCGCGAAGTGTGGGAATTGTCACCAAGTTAAGTATGAGCACTAGGGACCCGGCGGTATACTTTAGAGGATGTCCATTCCCTAGTAGAAGTGGGAGAGGATTTCCATGGATTTTTTTGTGGGTTTTTCAAACACCCTAGGAAAGTTTGATTCTATTTAGGTGATAGTTGATCGGTTGACTAAGTCCACTCATTTTGTTCCGGTTAAGATTTTTTATACCGCGGAGAAGTTAGCCAAGTTAAACATTCGGGATATTATGAGGTTGCATAGGGTTCCTATTTCCATCATATCTGATCGGGGCACTATCTTCACTTCTCGTTTCTAGAGGGCATTTCATGAGGAGTTGGGTGCCCGATTGGATCTTAGTACAACTTTTCATCCCCAGATCGATAGGCAGTCCAAGCGGACCATTCAGGTGCTCGAGGACATGTTGAGAGCTTGTGTTATTGATTTTGGTGGTCATTGGGATCAACGCTTACCCTTGGCAGAGTTTACATACAACAACAGTTATCATTCGAGTATTGGCATGACGCCTTTTGAGGCTTTATATGTCACGACCCAACCCCGTGGGCCATGACTGGTGCCCGACCTGGACACCCGTATACATACTTGTCAGATATAGTCAAACTGAAACTACGAACGATATGGAACTTTACAAAAGAACTATGAAGGTTCATAGCGTCATCATATATGTATATTCAGATACACTGTCTCTGAGGAGTCACAACTGATCATATCATGAAATAATACGCAAGCCGACAAGGCTGCCATCACATATCAATATCATATGCAAGCCGACAAGGCTGCCACCGTAGACGAACATCATACCACAACACATCGTATAGACACAGCTGAACAGACCCTATACACAACCCACACATATGTCTACAGACCTTTAAGATTATCGATAGCGAAATATGACGGGACAGTGCCCCGCCGTACCCCTGGATAAACATATACATATACATCATAAGATCTGAACCAAAGGTCTAGACTCCGGAACAACGGAGCTCTCCAAAATAGCTGAGTAGAAGTCCTATGCTGAAGGGTCGCCAAACCGACTATTGGTACCTGCGGGCATGAAACGCAGCCCCCCGAAGAAAGGGGGTCAGTACGGAATATGTACTGAGTATATAAAGCATGAAATACAGTAAAAAGGATCATAACTGAAATAGGGATTACCATAAACAAATATGACTTTTAAAACATCAATACACTTGCCTTATGAAATGCAAATCATGCATATCAATATCATATATCATATATATAACGTGTCCCGGCCCTCTAGTGAGGGACTCGGTGAATAAAGTCGTCATATGCCCTCCTGGCCGCCATAACATATCATCATATCATCACATCATCGTGTCATCATGTATATATATAACGTGTCTCGGCCCTCTAGTGAGGGACTCGGTGAACAATGCAGTGAAACTGTGCACGAAAACGTGTTCTGGCCTAGGACTCAGTGAAAGACATATTGAGGCACGCACGAGCAGAGTAGTGAGCTACTATACGCAATTTAAATCATATCTGAGACTCAATGGAATTATCAAAACGAACCATCATTTGAAAATCAAGACAATAGTCATATCAAATACCTTTCGAATGTCACTGTGAATTATATCAAAATAGAACTCTGGAACCATATGTACGTATCAAAACATAATAAAGTAAGTTCTGGAAATCCAGAACATTAGCCATCTTAGTGGCTCTAAGAATAGGAATTTCTTTGGAACCATATACACATCGTCTGTTCGTTTCATAAAGATCATGCCAAAAAGAAAGAAGGGTTAACTTTACATACCTCAATTCCTTCCTAGGCTAACGAGAGTGCCACGAGTTCCAGATGACCCAACGAACATTAATCTACACCATATAAATCTTTTACGTCACAATCGAACAAAAATTTCAAGAATGGGGTCACTACTACAGTTCACCGAATATCTAGTGGGCTTAAAGATTAACTACGTTCAACTGTGGTCTTTCAACACTTAATAACCATTATGCTTTCCAACATAAGATACCATTTTTTTTAGATATATAGCAATCTGTTTCATCACATAGGAGTCAAACAATTTACTCCAACCCATAACCTATTTATACAATTACTATGGCTTAAACTCACGGTTTCCGATCACCGTCCCGTGAGTTCTTAACAAATACATGCCCAAATAGAATTAAATCCGTTCTTAAATCACTTCCAAAACAGCCCAATATAAATTCCTATACCGATGCTTGTATACACTTCTTTATTTCCGTATATACATAGTATAACAACAAACACGACAACAACAACTATAGTCTATCCCACCATATTCCCACACACCAAAAAATTTATAACAACCACCAAACAGTCCACATGATGACAATAGCAATTTATCCGATTTCCCGCAATTAATTTCGTAGTTCGCGTCTCTCAATTTAACTATGACCTGGACGAATTTAAATATATCTAGTAGAGGAGAATTCTTACCTTGTATTCCAAGAAATAATATTCTTCCACCTTCACTACGAAGAAAACCCGAATTCAACAACACCACAAAATGGAATAACGAGATAAAAGCACTATGCGAAAATTCCATGTCGTTCTTTGTATTTGCATTAGCCGTAGAATTTAACATCATTGTTGTTGAAAATCAATACGATTCTTCTTCTTTAAAATATGAACCACGTTGCTGCTCCATGGAATGAGGCTTCCTCCCCTTTCTTATGTGAAATACAATGGAATGTAAAATATCAATTTAAGGGATTCTTTGCCCTTTTCTACATGTCACATGGCTGGCCAATGTTTGTATTAGTCATCACTACATAATGAAAGTATGTGCATGTGTAAATTGCAGCCCACCTATACATAGTACATGTGGACTAGGTCCACTTTTAGCCATTCAATGTTCTCAATTAATTCCATGTCTTCAATTATAATTTTCCCACTTAATCAATTACACACATAATTACTTTCTTAATCTCAATTCACTTAATCATGAACAACTTTTAACATACTCCACATACTCATTATTATGCTCATATGACATGGCTCTAGTCCATAGTTTCATTTTCCACACATAAAATATTATTCTCAATCATCGTCGTCACACTTTTCCCATCTTAAATTATTTTGGGACTTCATCCCTTGTATACACCAAGTTATTCGCTTTATGCTTGAGTATGATCAAATTCTCTGGGCTCGAGTAAATTTACTCATGTTGGACGGTCCAATTTCCTAGTCCAAATATACGGGTTATTATAGCTTGGACCGTATTTCATTCGAATAAATTTCGAACCTTGACGAAACTTATTTTCTCTGAGTCGAGTAACCTTTAACCTTCACGACACTTGGTTAAATACTTATAACCTCAAAAAAAAATATTAATCTTGCCCTTGAACTTATGTCGATTAACTTACGACAAATTAAACGTACAAAAGTATGGGATATAACATTCTTCCCCCCTTTGGAACATTCGTCCTCGAATGTTAAACCAGTCTTGTGCTCTCAATACTTCATTGAATGTGCTTTTACTGAATTATGCTCCTCATATGACTCTTTCGTTGGTCGATTCCCTTCAATCTATTATAATGTATTTCAGATCTCTACGTAACCATTCTCGTAATATCTCCTCCTTCTGTTGCTTCTGAAGGTAATTATTTCACGTCGTTGTCTTTTCTTTCCTCTCTATTTCGCAGTTGGTTGTCAGTTGTATTGCGAGCTCTTCTGCTGAAGTGTTACTCTTTCTCTTGCCTGCATACTGTCACTGATTGATTCGGACTTGTATTCATGGTGCACTTAGTTATAATTCGTCTATTTCCTTTTCTATAGTTACTCACTTAAGATGATACATCGTTCACTTCACTTTACCTTCTAATCTTTAAATAAGATCTTGTAAACGTGCAGACATCCCTCATCGATTTATTAGACTTTACAATTTTTGGAGTATTTCATACCTCTTGTGCTTATAGACCCTTCACAGACTCTGCGGGTAAAACGACCTTTCCCAGGGTATAATATTATTTTACTCCGATAACCTTGCTTTATCCTGCTGTTATAGCCCGTAAGGAAGCTTCAGCATCATGTGTCACTTTTCGACTTTCTTTTTTAAAGATTTTTAATTGTCACTTTTGCTTTTAGTTCTTGATCTCGATCTTTAGGGTTGGCTATCAAATAGCGCTAGGGTTCCCTCATATTACCCGCTTGTTCTGATCGTCTCGGTTAAACCATTTCACAACTTTCCTTAATCCAACTTGTAACATTTTAGGCATATTATCTCGGGCCGTTTCTTTATTTTTACTTCAAACTCTTCTATTGCCCCTTTACTTAAATTTGCTCTTAGTTCTCCTATCACGCATCATATTGCAATCTTTACAAGAGTATGTGTAGGTGCTCAAATCAGCTAGGGAAATACCTTAGCGTCGCCTCACTAATCTTTATATTCTTTATATCTTTCAATTGATATCAAGGCTCAACTATGGCTATGTCCTATCTGTCCTCAGTATTAATTCAGTCCCGGTAATTTGGCTTAAACCGTTTTTCACCTTTCCTTAATGTGTCTAGAATGTCACACCTACATTGTTCTTACTAAATCCTTACTCTTCTTATCAAGTACTCACTTGGTCTCATTCTTAACATACAAATATGCGTAGATTGCATAACTATTCTTGTATAGCTTGTAGAAAGTACATCCAATCTTAGTCATAGTCTTTCCTTCTCTTGGTTTATTCTGCTTTACATATATTATTTGTACTAAAACTCACTTGTTGTCTATCTTGTCGTACTCCTTTCCCTTCCTTTACTGACCATTCAATTTTCTCATATTCTACTATAGGAGATTCCATATCCCTTCCTCTTTGCTACTTATAAGTCATTTTGTCATTAGCAAGCAACTCCGTTGCCAACGTCTCAACCTCTAATCCAGTATAGCGTTGCTATCTCGTTACCATTTTCTTGTCGTATTCTTCCTTTTCATAAGCATCCACTTTCTAATGTCATATTATCCAAGATCTTTACGAATAATTCTCAGCATTGTCTCAAATACCATCTTGACTACTATCCGTTTATCGCTGGCTTTCAGATCTTACCAACTTGTCTCAGCCAGGGATCTCACTTGAAGTTTAAGTATCCACATCAAATATATTGCAGTGCCAATTGTTTCCAGCTTACACTTGCATTTCTCTCACCCGCTTCCCCCCTTAAGGGTGTACTTATATCATTATCTGTTTATATTCTGCTCTATCTCTATTTCCAATCTCAAATTCATCTGATCTCTTTTCTAATTCACTTGGTATACTGTACCATACTCATGTCTTTCTTTATAATATATAACTTTGATTATCCACGCACGAAACCTTAACAAAATCGTGAAGCGATGAGAACCTTTCGATATACAGTACAAAATCTTACCTGATGGTTGGTACTCGGGTAATGCAATTAATGTAGCAATTTATCCGAAGCCACATTCCATTCATTCCAATCAATGATTAGCTAGTGCTTATAGTCGTTTCAAATTCTCCATTAGGTAGCGCTTATATTCTAATGATGAGTGTCCCAAGTTTTCTTATAACACCATCTTTATCCCAACGGACATCATCTGTTTCCTTTAATAAACTCACAATACATCAGTTGTTTCGCAATCCACATTCCTTGTCCTTTAAGGATTTACTATTTTCGAGGTGAGGTCACATATACACAGTACTCCTTTATGCCTCATGCTCTTTCTCCCTTGTCATATATCCACGCTAGCTTTTAACTTACTCAAAATCATATCAAATTCGTTTTAATAATGGCCTTGTCTCATCACTTCTTCGTCGTACTACACCTTAAGTTTGTAGCTATACATTTCCCTTTTATCCTATACTCATACTTAATTAATTACATCTGTCTTGAGTGCTTCCTTTAGTATCCCTTCCATTTTTTTCAGTCTATTTCCATCTTTTATATTGTGCGTGAGCAATCTCATGGTACCCTCTATATCCTTCGGAAAACACTACTTTTACATAATCCCTCTTTCGTTTTCAAAACATATTCTGTTCATTTCTATTTGTCCTTATCATACCAGTCTTTTCTGGCATTCATTCTGTCTCGTTGCTCGTCTTTCTTTAGGTTGGTCTTTCACAGTTCTGTCACTTGTATTACTCGTTTTCCAAGCTATACGTGTCATAACGCATCGCTACACTGTAATCCCACTCGCTTTCTTTCTATCTTCTCCTTTCAATTACTTCTTCTCTTCCTGTGCCTGTGTCAACTTTCGTTACCACTTGATCTCTATTCTGAACTTTCCCTATAGGACTTGGTAGGTCTTCCTTATTCGTTCTACATTTGCTTTTCCGTTTCACACTAATTATATCATCTCCTTTAGTTACTTCCTTGCTAGGCTTTACCCAGTCCTATGGCAATCCTTATGGTATTCACATTACATCTTGTTCGTAAGCCATTCCATAACGTAACACTTCTTAATCTTATTCACGACTCTTACTATGTTTTAATTACACTCTATGGACTAGGCATACTTAGCCCTTCACCCTTTCTGATCGATCGTACCCTTAGCATCTCACAAGCTGTCTTATCATTACCTTCGTAATTTGTCATAACTCTTCCTCCTCCGTATTTTTATCTCAATCATACTACTACTCCTTTTAACTGTAAACTCGTCATAATTTATCCCTACTTGTCGGTTCACTCGATACCTCAATAAAATGTTCTGTTACGAGTTGCCACCTTTTTCTAAATCATCCCTTAGTATCACCAGCCCTTCCGAATCATCCTAGCATTTCACCAACAACATATAAAATACATGATCCTAGATAGCCCACAATTTTAAGTTTTCCTTCCACACATTCCATCTCAAATTAATTGATTGAGAACTAATAAAATGTTACTATGAAGCATTCTCCAACCACTAGCAACAAAAAACTAGAATCCAACAAGCACCACAGGACTTCTTAGTGCTTGATTAACATAGTTTACCTCCATATTTGTCCTTGGGTCGTGAGCGAACTATTTAATTCACAAACTACTTGTTGTATGCTTGTACTCTTCCAATAAAATGAAATTTAATTGTTGGACGTTTTTGCCCTATAACCTGAGCTTTTTCTAAGGCAAAATGTGGTTGGGACGTATTCTGGTCCATTCAAATGAACTGTGAATTCGCTGCTTATATTCGCTTCTTCAAAGCAAGGCCTCCTAAATAAGAATGATGTCGCTTATGGGTGACTTGGGGGGTATCTCTTAAAGCTTTTATCCAACATAATAAATATACCCTGTCAGTATCAACTTTCAAGACATATTATGAACTTATATCTCATTCTCTTCTTTTTCTATTTTTGGAAAAATTTGGGCAGAATTTCCTCTGTACTTCTTACTATCCCAAAACCTGCACGCAGGAAATACCAACAATGCCTCACAGGGCCATCATATAGACGCATATATCATATCGTATCATAGCCACACAGGGCTCCCAATTTCCAGTAAAAGTATAAAGGTGTCGGGACTTACCTCAAATATCGCACCTCGAGTTGTACCTGATCCTTTAACGATTTGTTCTATTACACTTTCCTATGTACCTTCTCTTCATTCTTCAACTTTACATTTCAATCATATTTCAATATTCTTACCTTATCCAACATACCTCTTTCGCACCGTTACTTACCTGTGTACTTTGTAACTGCCAATATCATCAGTCGCTTTCTTCTGTCGAAGTCGTTCTTCAGCTGAAATCAAAGGTTAGTATAAGGAATTTCATTTCCTATGGCTGGGCTCTATCGAACGATCTAGGATAAGAAGAAAATAAGACATCCTAAATGTCCTGTAGCTTCCTGTTTATAGATGTGATGCATAACACACCGATAAACAAGATTCTACTAGACACGGTCTGTAGACACTCCGAGCATGAACTGCTCTGATACCACTTTTGTCACGACCCAACCACATGGGCCGTGACTGGTGCTCGACCTGGACACCCGTATACATAATTGTCAGATATAGTCAAACTGAAACTACGAATGATATGGAACTTTACAAAAGAACTATGAAGGTTCATAGCGTCATCATATATGAATATTCAGATACACTGTCTCTGAGGAGTCACAACTGATCATATCATGAAATAATACGCAAGCCGACAAGGCTGCCATCAAATATCAATATCATATGCAAGCCGACAAGGCTGCCACCGTAGACGAACGTCATACCACATCACATCGTATAGACACAGCTGAACAGACCCTATACACAACCCACACATATGTCTACAGACCTTTAAGAGTATCGATAGCGAAATATGACGGGAAAGGGCCCCGCCGTACCCCTGGATAAACATATACTTATACATCATAAGATCTGAACCAAAGGTCTAGACTCCGGAACAACGGAGCTCTCCAAAACACCTGAGTAGAAGTCCTATGCTGAAGGGTCACCAAACTGACTATCGGTACCTGCGGGCATGAAACGCAGCCCGCCGAAGAAAGGGGGTCAGTACGGAATATGTACTGAGTATATAAAGCATGAAATACAGTAAAAAGGATCATAACTGAAATAGGGATTACCAGAAACAAATATGACTTTTAAAAAATCAATACACTTGCCTTATGAAATGAAAATCATGCATATCAATATCATATATCATATATATAACGTATCCCGGCCCTCTAGTGAGGGACTCGGTGAATAAAGTCATCATATGCCCTCCTGGCCGCCAAAACATATCATCATATCATCATATCATCACATCATCGTATCATCATGTATATATATATAACGTGTCCCGGCCCTCTAGTGAGGGACTCGGTGAACAATGCAGTGAAACTGTGCACGAAAACGTGTCCTGGCCCGGGACTCAGTGAAAGACATATTGAGGCACGCACGAGCAGAGTAGTGAGCAACTATATGCAATTTAAATCATATCTGAGACTCAATGGAATTATCAAAACGAACCATCATTTGAAAATCAAGACAATAGTCATATCAAATACCTTTCGAATGTCACTGTGAATTATATCAAAATAGAACTCTAGAACCATATGTACGTATCAAAACATAATAAAGTAAGTTCTGAAAATCCAGAACATTAGCCATCCTAGTGGCTCTAAGAATAGGAATTTCTTTGGAACCATATACACATCGTCTGTTCGTTTCATAAAGATCATGCCAAAAAGAAAGAAGGGTTAACTTTACATACCTCAATTCCTTCCTGGGCTAACGAGAGTGCCACGAGTTCCAGATTACCCAATGAACATTAATCTACACCATATAAATCTTTTACGTCACAATCGAACCGAAATTTCAAGAATGGGGTCACTACTACAGTTCACCGAATATCTAGTGGGCTTAAAGATTAACTACGTTCAATAGTGGTCTTTCAACACTTAATAACCATTATGCTTTCCAACATAAGATACCATTTTTTTTAGATATATAGCAATCTGTTTCATCACTTAGGAGTCAAACAATTTACTCCAACCCATAACCTATTTATACAATTACTATGGCTTAAACTCACGACTTCCGATCACCGTCCCGTGAGTTCTTAACAAATACATGCCCAAATAGAATTAAATCCATTCTTAAATCACTTCCAAACAGACCAATATAAATTCCTATACCGATGCTTGTATACACTTCTTTATTTCCGTATATACATAGTATAACAATAAACACGACAACAACAACTACAGTCAATCCCACCATATTCCCACACACCAAAAAAATTATAACCACCAAACAGTCCACATGATGACAATAACAATTTATCCGATTTCCCGCAATTAAGTTCGTAGTTCCCGTCTCTCAATTTAACTATGACCTGGACGAATTTAAATATACCTAGTAGAGGAGAATTCTTACCTTGTATTCCAAGAAATAATATTTCTTGGTATAGATTTTTGTAGAAATAGAGAGAGAGTTTTAGAGGGTTCTAGAGGGATATAGGGTCTTTTCTTGGGAGAAATAATGAAATAAAATGTGGGAGCTTATATTTATAATCAGGGCTGGAAGCTTCCAGATCTGCGGGTCAATGATCAGGGTCGACGGCTCGTGGACGTGCGCCGTTGATTCTTCGCCTGAGATGTCTGATCGCAGAACCTCGTCGACGATGCCAGGCGACAGCTCATCGACGTGTTGACGGTCCGTCCCTTGGGACGTCGACGCTAATTGGTGTCAGCAGTTTTCCTGAACTACTTCACTTTGCTCCGATTCGATTCGTTTCACTTCCAATTTCCTCGAAATGTCAAGAACACATACTTATACACCCGTACACATACCAAGCAGTATATCTCATAATCAAAACTCTGGTACGGACTACCGTACCGAAGGTATACACAACCATTAAGCCGAAATCTCCTCGAAATAAAATGGGAGGTGTAACACTTTCAACCATTCCATATTCTAAATAACATGGAATGATCATAAACATCACCTTTTATTGTGTAGGAATGGGCTTTTGATTAAGGTAGTCCACTTGGAGAAAACCCTAGTTCTACTTACGAAGAATTTCTTGACTTCTAGCAACTCTAGAGAGCTTCCTTGCAGTTGATTCCCATGGATTGATGAAGTTGATATTTGATTTGTCTTGAATTTATGTTAAGGAAATATATAGAAACTTCTAGAGGTTTTGAGAGAGGTAGAGAAGTGGAAAGAATGAAAAATTAGAAGTAGGAACATGTATTTATACTTGGAAATTATTCGGCCCGTCGGGACTTATACAGACCCTTATAAGTGTCTGTGTTTCTCTATCAAGGAAAACATCTTTTCTGTTGGGTTATACAGACCCTTATACGGACTGTATAAAGTTATACGAACCGTATAAGTGGTCGCATAACTCCAGGTTTCTGAAATTTTTTCCGTCGTTTCGTTTGATCTCCAATCCTTATGGAACCTTCTTAGCACTTGTTCAACACTTCATTAGCAATCTAAGGGGAATCATAACTCTGTCTCAAGACATTACTGAGTTGACATTAGCTCGGTACTTTACAAAACCTTTCCGAAACACAATGTATATTTCACCTTTCTTAACGAACTTTCTTCTCTTGCTTCAAACGTCTTTGGAATCTTAATTAGAACCGTTAAGTGCTACTTCTTACTTGTAGAAACATCATATACTTCTCACCCTACGTTAGTCTATCTATCATACGACAATATGAAATTTTTCGAAGTGTAACACATGCATAGCCAATATCCCTAGTTGTTCGCTAATTCAGGTACTTCCCCGCTCGTTTCCCTTCTACTCTCGATGCCGAGCAATGGTTTAATTGGTATCTGATGTAACGACACGCTTGGTCGTTATAGTCTTTCCGGGAGTTTTGACCCTTTTTCGAGCTTGATTAGCTCACTTTTGACCTGAGGAGACCGTTGACATACTTCCCGAGGTGTTTAGATTTGATTCGGGCGACTTATTGTGAAATTTGGGATTTAAGCAAAAAAGAGTTGACTCAAAGTTAACTTTTGGGTAAACGGACTGTTTTCAGAAATCCGTCGATTCCAAGAGGTCCGGAAGGTCTTTTAGAACTGGTATGTATATCTGGATCAGTTCCCAATGCACTCGAATACATTTTAAGACTTGGGTTGGGAAGTTGGAATTGAGGTATCGGGGGTCGACTCGGTCAACGAGACCTCCGTTGGAAATTCCGAGGCCACGAGTGCATTCATAGCGTGTTTTCATGTGTGTCTGTGTATGTGTTTTCTGAGCAGATGTCCTCGGGAGTTAGTCAGAAATTCGGGTTGAGTTGTGAAATGGGAATAGTTTTCTGGTGTTTAAGGCCTGCTTTGGCAGCACCAGCATCGCAGCAGTGATACCGCTGTAGCGGTCACCCTGCCGCTGAAGCGGCCTGTACCATTTGGACATGACCGCTGAAGTGGTCTGTACCATTTGGGAATGACCACTGGGGCGGCACCGCTAGAGCGGTAATATTGTCGGGGAAGCGGGTGACGGGTAGTTAGTTCATTGATGAAGTGTTAAATGCCTTAAGTCCCTAATTTATTACCATTCTGAAAATTGAGCTCTTGGGAACTATTCTAGAGGATTATTGGAGAAGATTCTTGGTGTTAAGTTCTTCTAATCTCTTTGATATCCCATTATTCCTAATCATCTTAGAATCTCTTTTCCTTGTTAGTTCATTAGTAATGGGAGACTAAAGTGGGATTAGTGGATATTTTATCTAGGCTTCTCAATCACGATTTGTTGGTTGGGTTTATGCTAGATTATGATGTATCTAAGGTTGTTAATTAAGTACCTTCCTTGATTAGTGTTGAATTCTTGAATTTAAGAGTTAGGGTTTATACCGAAAATTGGGGGTTTTGCTTGGATTTCGAAATTGGATGAATCCTTGAATTAATTTAGCAATTAGTTGATATGTTTTGATCACCTAGTGCTTAATTGCATAATTTAATCCCACATTTCCCATTTTGACCTTGTGGGCCCTGTTTCCCAAATTCTAAGGTTGATTTTTGACCCAATTTGAATGATAGCAATATAGGTATCGATCTTCATGATTTCTAATCTAGATGTCGAATATGCTTAGACTTTCCTGATTTCGAGGCTCAGCGGACGAGAAAGGCTAAGGAGTGATCGTCGGTGTTTGTTGTTCGGCTTTCCAGGTAGGTTATGGCTTACCCTATGGTGAGACTTCGTTTAGCGATGCATATATTTAGATGATATTGTCGGATAAAGCATGTAAACCTTCGAGTATGAAGTTGGGTTAGATATTGTATTAGGTTGACCCTCCCCCCCCCCCCCCCCCAACTTAAGCTTTTGCTTGTCCTCAAACAACTACAACAAGACTCACAACTAACACACGACATCTAGCAAAATAAGAATGCCTACAGTGGTTTTGGCACGTATTTCTAGCACAGACTCTTCAATCCAAGAAAAATATTTGGCTCTTATCCACGTCCTATTTGTGAAACAAGACGCATATTTTAGAACAATTGCAATTCACTATGAAACCTCAATTAATGACACAGTCATAGTATGGGAGTCTCTATGAACATGAACTTCAATTTGCGGAAAGCCAGTTACTTCGCAATCTACAATCCTTACGCCCTCACATAGACCAAAGAATGTCCCACACACATATTTACAAAATAAATGGGACAAGTGACTACAGACACAGAAGGACACTCACACTCACAACGAAATTTGCATACCATACTTGCACATACTATAGGCTTGCCTTTATTTTCAATGCCTTCAACTTTGAACAGTTCGATTGTGATCACATTAGGACTTTTTTGGCTTGTAACATTGGCTTAGGGACGGGTAGGATAAATATTTGGATAGTGGTAACTCATCCTCCTTGACACTACATTTTGACTTCATTCACCTTTCTTCCTTTTGTTGTTGACCCTACAGCTCCGGTGTGGATTTATTTAGGACTTATATAACTATATAACTGTACATATATATATATATATATATATATATATATATATATATATATATATATATATATATATGTTATTTTTTTTAATATCTATTCTAACCACACCGAATCATGCTCCGCAATACTCGCGATCACCCTCAACAGGCTTTTGGCCTCATTTTCCGCATTTTGCACTTATCACCCCCAACTTAGGCTTTTAGCCTCATTTTCTGCATATTTCTCCTATCACCCCTAACTTAGGCTTTTAGCCTCTTTTTTCATTCTTTAGTGTCAAGGAGGGACTTGGTGCCAAATGGTTTTATTCACAGAAGGGATGGAGGTTAGTTATGGCTAATCAAATAAAAAGTCTATAGGCTCAAAATGGGAGACTAGGGATCATTTTCTCTACATGCTAGGCTCATTTAAGATAAACATGCTCTGGAGTCAATACAAAGAAAGCCTAAGATCACTTCACAATCAAACTCTCCTTAGAATTGACGCATGACCAACCGGGCAAGTTCTAGATTATAAGCATCATACACAAATAGAAACTAAGAACTCACAACACAATGGCATAAGGATTATTTTAATACTCTAACTTGACTTCCGTTTGAAGATTTCACACACATGGACACCCTTTATTTGCAATGTCATTAAAAGAACCATACATGTCAATATCAACAACCCATTCTTGATGTACATCACAATTTTTTCTTTTTCGGAGGTATATCATTGACTTGTAAAACACTTTTATATATGCTAGAAAACACGGACCACCACCACTTAAGTCATCCTTACTTTACTTTAACTACACAACCTAAGCATGCCAAGTTCAACATAAAATAACACCCCTCGGGAAAAGAACACATGGCAAAGAACAGCCGAGGAGGGTCCTAAACACATACTTAATATCACAATTTAACACAAAAACAATACTAATAAAAACAAAAACAATATCCGATACCAAAACAATACCAACGATTACCCTACACCCCCAACTTAGAAACACGCATTGCCCTCAAGGCATCCATATAATCCATCAATAGAATGTAGGACCATCCTGGAGTGCACTAGGCGCTTGGATCTGTTGCAGCATCATGAGGTTGGATAACCTCGGAGGTAGGGGCAATGGTGGTGTGCTCAGTCGGGGACACCGTATCAGGCTTGCCAACACTAGCAGTCCCAGTCTTAGTCAGTGGAGCAGAAGTATGGTGAGCCAGCTAAATGCGATGGGCTGAGCTAGAAGTCGCTTCAGTGGCGTCAGAACTCAACCGGGATTCATGTTGGATCTTTTTCAATGTTCGCCGCTCCTCCTCCTCATTCTTTAGGTGCATGGCATCAAACGGATCAAGACTCTTGAGAATGGGATCAAGGTTTTCATCATCGATCGCGACTGTCTTGTGCTTCCCTTTAGCCGAAGAGTGGGTATCCTCTTCCAACTCCTCCCTATGCTCCTCGTTGACCGTTTCCTCAATCTCATCATCCCCAAGTAAACTCTCAACCGACTAATACAAGCTCTGCACCAGCTCTGTGTGTACTTTCAGAATCTGGTCCTTCACCCCAACCAATTCCTGTGCCTTCAATTTCTGCAACTCACTCCGAACAGTCCCCAATTTCACAGCGTGGTGTGTCTTAGTCAGCTCCGTCATTCTATTCTCAATACCATCTATCCGAGAGTGGATATGTAGGTGGTCATCAGCCATCTACTCTTTTATCGGCCTTAAAGCTGCATCAATAGCCTTTTTTGGGTACAACTTCAGCTTGGTCATGATCTGCTTGACCTGCCTATCTGTTCTATCTGCTTGCAGGACCATTGCCCAAACATTTCCTCAGTTGAAAATTATCTTTCTCGCAAGTTCTGGTGGGACTCCCGGTATGGGCTGAGCCGGTGCTGGGCTCGCTCCAGTGGAAGAGGCGGGACCACCCGAAGTAGGAGGACCTGGAGCTGGCATGGGCTGTGGAGCATAGTCAGTCGGTGGAGCAACAGAATCTGTGGGCTGACCCGTATCAGTTGCCTCAGCACCCATAATAGCTAAAGGTAGAACATCTGATCCCGTTGGCCCCTCCGGCACATCAGAAGACGAGGTAGATGGCATTGTACCTTGGCACAACATATCATCTCTGTCCTTTGTGATGTCATAGATATTCTTAGCGATCACACTGTGGTCAATAAAAGGGAAGGGTTCTGGTCCCCTCACAAGCATAAGAGCGTCAGCAAAAATTGATGAATTAGGGAAGTGGCTGGTTGTGTGCCTCTCTTCCGGAGGTCTGCGGCTACCAGTCTTTCGATGTTGATCTTATACCTCGACATAAGGGCAGCCACAAGAACAACTCTATCCGGGGTAAAATAATTATCTGCCGAGGTAGGACGGATGCTGAACAGAACAATCTGCCACCAAAACTTTGCCTCAGGTGTGAGGGTGTTTTTCCAAATCCTCGTACTGGCTGTCAACTTTGGCACTATTGCCCATTCAGGATCTGTCGACCGTGCAATCACTGAGGCCACCCATTTTCGGACCGGGACTGTATCTTTTTGTGCAATTTTGTAGACAAACTCTCCTTCTTCCGCCACTGTAGGCACATAATAATCCTCCTCGATTAGTACTTTATTGATGGCCATCGGAGAAACATCAATCTTCTTTTTGCGCACTACTACCTCATTCATGGCTGACACTTGAGTTGCGCGCTACCCTTTTTTTCTATGCTTTGAATACAGCAGCCCCATAAGAAGCGTAGAATTCCCTAACAAGATCTGGCATGTAGGACCCCACAGGTTTTTCAAAAACTCTAACTTGTCAAAGCAGAGAGTGTCACGTATGCCCGGATACCCATTGAGACCATCGAAGCTGACATTCCGTTCCTCGAAAATACTTCTCTTCGGGCCCTGCCCCTTATGCTTTGCTATCTCACACCCTTTGTTGTACAATTCTTCAGACCCCTCTACAGAAATCGGAGGTCCTTCTCATACACAGCCCTCATCCGGATGTCAGTCTCTCTTCTTTCCTGTTCGCGCTCCCCCGCAGTACGCTGTCTAATGGGTTGTTGTGGCCGGTGTGGTGGTGTGACAGCGTCCCTAGGTCTACTATGGCTCGATGAACTAGAAGAACCCTCCTTATCAGACGAGGAGGAACTTTCGGATGGTGAGGCTGGCCTGCTTGGTGCAGCAGGCTTCTTTGTAGCACTTGTGTCTTTGAGTTGATCTTCATCGCGCAACCGTGAGGTTACCTTTCTTGCACCGTTACCTTTTTGTCACGACCCGAATACGGGCCGCAACGGGCACCCGGTGCTACCCCACCCGGGCACCCCTTAGCGTACCTTTACACTTACATCTAGGTGAGCCACATATTTTAAACATACATTTCTATTCATCAATCATACTAGTCCTATTGGACAACAATACCTTTTATATCATCATTGACATCTATGCCCATATCAATGTACATAAGCCGACGAGGCTAACAAAACGAAATCTAAAATATAGGCCGTCAAGGCCAAACATATCTATCCATACACACATGTCTACGAGCATCTAGGGAGAGTATAACATATCATATAGGCGAGACAGGACCCCGCTATGCCCATAATTATGTACACAAAAGAATAATTACCCAAAAGCTATAGCTCCGAATGAAATGGAGCTCTGCTATGTAGTCTCTGGGAATATAGCTATGAATCAAGTCTGTCTCCCTGGGCACCTGCGGCCATGACGCAGCGACCACAAACAAAAGGACGTCCGTACGAAGAATTTACTGAGTATGTAAAGCATGATCAACATCAATATAGAAGCATAATAAGCAATATGAGAAATAGCATAGGAAGGTAGATAGCAGTATCAATGTCATAAGCACTTACTTGCCTTTCATAGAGACTTTCCATTTCTAGTACGTAATTGTGTACATACATCCGTATCCGTATCCGTACTCATTTACATATACGTATCCTTATTCGTATTCATATCATATCTAAATCATACTTATATCCATATCATACACATAACATTTACATAGCATGCCCGACCGCGAAGGTTCGGTGTTTCATACATACTTGGCCAACTAAGGCTCAAGGTTACACATACCTGGCCCTACCAAGGCATCAGGGTTATCCGTACCATCTGCAGAGGTGTGCGCGTGTTACGTAAATAGATACATATCCTACCCGGCCTCATAAGCTCGGGGTTCCATAATAATCATACATAGATACACATATATATATTAGCTCAAAAGCATCTTTTTATTATCATCACTATCATTATCGTTATCACTATCACCGTTGTTCATCACATCAATCCTTATAGGATTACTAGTCACATGAGAAACTTAGTACAATCGTAATACATATCGAGGATCATGAGCTCAATAGCTCGAAAGATAGAATCATTTGAAGGATGTCATTATCTTATAGAAGATTTAGATTATTGGCCAAAGAACCATGCCTTATGAAAGACGGGTTAGCCTTACGTACCTTTCCGTTCAACTATTTACCACTTGCACGTTCTCCTCCGAAGCTCAAGTTTCTACCTTCATTAAAGTCATACTATCATTAGAATCGACAGCTAGCATACACGACTAAAACTAGGGAAAATCGGACAGCATATCCTTTATTTATACGACATTCCTCCATTTCGTATATCAACTCCCAAACATCAATAATACATTCACAATATCATAACAATAATATTTATTCATCCACATTATCTATATTTCTCACTCGCTTCCATTCACCCATATCCATGGTCATAACACATGACTACGTTCATTCACATACATTGCCAATCCCATGTTCTCAACGTCATTTGTAACATATTTATATCACAACACATCAAGAATCATGACTCGATTCAAACTATTACTCAAAATGGCACTATTCCACATTCATGACCCATTTTTCTATACCCTTCTACAATCCAAGTATTTCAACTCTCAAATACCTTAAAAAACATAGAAATACCACAAATATTACCTTATATATTGTAGGAACAAGCCTAGGATGGTAGTACTTCACTTGAGCAAAAACCCTAGTTCATCTCCAATGAGATTTCTTGACTTGAATGATCTTTAATGGGTTTTCTTACACATGATTCACTTAGTTTATGTTGTTGATCTCTAATACCTCTTGAATTCTTGTGAAATAAATGTAGAGAGATGTTTTTGAGAGAAGGGGTGTGAAATCGAAGTGAAATGAAATGAAACTTGGTCCCTTATTTAATGATCCAAAACTAATCCCGACCAGGTATACGGACCAACATACGGTTCGTACATTTTATACGGGCCGTATGTTTGGTCTAGAGAAGTATGCCATTCTGGGCTGATTATACGGTCCCAACATACGGACCGTATAACTTATACGGCCAGTATGTTTGGCCGTATAATCCCCGGTGATTCCGAAGCTCGTTTTCGTCGACTCGTTTATCTCCCACGCTTATGGAACCTTCTTAGCACTTTCTTAACACCTCATTGCCAATCTAAGGGATGTTATCACTCTTCTCCAAGACATCATTAAATCCTCGTTAACTCGATACTCGTAATTCCTTTCCGATACCTATCATATGCCTTGCCTTCTCTTGGCCAACTTTCTCCCCCTTTCTCGAACATCTTTGAAATCTCAACTAGGGTCGTCGAGTGTCATTTCTTACTTATTGAAATACCGTACACTCGTACTCTTCACTAGTCTATTCACTTGTGCATCAATGGAAAAATTTTCGAGGTGTAAAATTCTTCCCCCCTTAAGAACATTCGTCCTCGAATGTTATGCACTCGGGGATTCTACGAAAGTTTCACTAGAGTTTCCCTAATAATATGGCACTACCATCCTGTCACAACAACCCATAATAACAATCCCTCACAGGGCCACAACATAATAGCAATGGAATTTGGCCACACACGACCCAAATACATAAAAAGGAAAACATACATACCTTATGATCTTGATGTCTCATCTTGGCCCTCTTCCGGGGGCTGAAATAAGTGCGGGTACTTGGATCGCATAATTTATTCCGCTTCCCATGTCATTTCTTCTCGTTTACTGCTTCTCCATAAAACCTTAACTGAGGCCACTTCTTTGTTTCTAAGCCTCCGTACTTGCCTATCTAGTATGGCAATGGGTACCTCTTTATAAGTCAACTTCTTTGTCACATTAACATCATTTATTGGCACGATCCTAGTAAGATCTCCAACACATTTTCGAAGCATCGAGACATGGAAAACTGGGTGGACTGACTCTAAATCAGGAGGTAGATCTAGTTCATAGGCCACTTTGCCTACTTTGCGCACAATCTCATACGACCCAATGTACCGGGGACTAAGCTTCCCCTTTTTGCCAAATCTCATTACACCCTTCATTGGTGACACTTTCAAGAATACCCAATCTTTCACTTGGAACTCTAAGTCCCTTCGACGATTATCCGCATAGGACTTTTGACGACTTTGGGCTGCTAACAATCGATCTTGTATGAGCTTAACCTTCTTTATGGCTTGCTGGACCAAGTCTGGCCCTATCAATTTAGTCTCTCCTACCTCGAACCACCCAATTGGGGATCTACACTTTCGCCCATATAGAGCCTCATACGGTGCAATTTGAATGCTAGAATGATAACTATTGTTATAAGCAAACTCAATGAGTGGTTAGTGATCATCCCAGTTACCTCCAAAATCTAACATACATGCCCGTAACATATCCTCAAGAGTCTGAATGGTACGTTCAGCTTGTCCATCAGTCTGCGGGTGAAATGTCGTGCTAAGGCTCACTTGGGTCCCTAAACCCTTTTGGAAGGACTTCCAAAAATTATCCGTAAACTGGGTTCCTCTGTATGAGATAATAGATACTGTAACACCATGAAGTCGCACTATCTCTTTAACATAGAGCTTTGCATAGTCGTCTGCCACATACGTCGTTCGGACTGGTAAGAAATGAGCTGACTTATTGAGTCTATCCACAATCACCCATATGGAATCATACTTACGTTGAGAGCGGGGTAAGCCTGTAATGAAGTCCATTTTAATCACTTCCCACTTCCAAGTTTGGATTTCTATAGGTTGCAACAATCCGCCCGGTGTTATATCCCGCATTTTCGCGTATTCGGAAAAAATTGGGAATGATTGTGACTTGTAAAGAATAAGGCCATATGTTGATTTGAATTCACATATGGGTGTGTTGTTCATGAAAAATAGTGGTGTGGAAACACGGAGGAAGGCCAAGGGCAAAAATCGGAATTTTGAAAATTAGTTTCGGGAATTGCAAAACGAGCTTTCAACGAATTGGGCCAAGAGAAAAATTGAAAGAAAATTAAGGCCCAAATCCAAGGGTGGCCGGCCAAACCATGGCCCAAAACCAATAAATAGGTCATGTGAATTGCATGTGATCACTAGATCAAGACAAGCATATTATATATACACTTATCCATTAGAAAGATCAAGAAGCAAAACAAAGCAAAAGATGGAGAGCAAGAGAGGGGAGTTTCGGCCAGCCCCTCTCAATTTGCACCCCAAAAATCTTGCATCCAAAATTGTTTTCTTGTGGTATTTATACCAATTCAAGGTCCCTCTACAACATGGTGCAATTATTTGGGAAGAAAGGGCACTAGTTTCTTCAATGGGACAACATATTTGAGTGAAGAAGTTGAAGAGAAAAGGTAAGAATTCACTCCATATTATTATGTTATAAAGGTTTGTTTGTGTTGTAGTATGTAGAAATGAGTTGAGAGTATGGAAAAAATGGAAGATTTCAAAGTGGGTGTGGAATATAGTTTAGGGCCGTGTGTGTGTATACAATGTGTGTTTGTGGTGAATTGAATATATGTTAAATTCTAGTTGTGTATAGCATGGAATGTATATTGGAAATGAAAGTGGAATGAAATTGGATGAAGTTGGAAAATTCCCATGTTGGCCGTGAGTTAGGCTATGGTGAAATAATGATGGAGTTATTTTGTCTAACATGTTAGTTGTGTTGTTGTAATCCCTATAATGTAGATGAAGGTTTAATGAATTGAATTGGCATTGAATTTGTTTGTATGTGATTATGAGAAATTATATGAATTTTATATGATTTTTGTGTAAGTGTGAAAGTAAGATGCTGGAATGGGAACTAATGTTGTCGTAATGAATTTGGAAGGAAGATAATGTGATTTGGGAAGTTTTGTTGAATTCGTAGAAGTTTTGGAGGGAATCTGATCTTGGTGGAAGATTGTATATTTTGTATATCGTGTTAATATTTTGTGAGAACGATATGAAATGCTTTTAAACTATATGGTCATGACCTTGATTAATGATGAATATGAAAATTTGAGATTAGTTTGGAAATGTGAAGTCGGAATGAGCGTTATCGCATTATGTCGAAAAGTAGGACTACTTGCCCTATATTATGCTATATTGTGACTTTGTTGATGTTGTTGGGTTGCTGTTGCTATTATTTGAGCCGAGATGTTTCTCGGGGGTGCTATATTTATAGGGGAGGTGCTGCCGAAATTTCGGTAGACAAAAATGAAGTTAAGTGCATTCTTAAGTCTTGAAGGTTCTAATTGGTAACAATGACCAATTGCAGATTTTGGACGAAACGGGAATCGAGCCTAAGCGAGCGTATGAAGTAAGAAAGGTATGTAAGGCTCCCTACTTCTTCATTTGGCATGTCTTAGTATGTTAGGTCGATATCGGAACCCCGGGAGTAATTCTGCTCCTCGAAATCCGATTTAGAAAATGACTACTATTCACTCAATTCAATTGAAGCTTAAGGACTCTATTTTGGCTAGAAAGTAACCTAACGTTCGAAACTTGTGCAAACATGGTCATATCACTTCGAAACCTCTATGTATGATTCCGTAGACCTCAAATGTCCGTAAATCATGTCCGCCACCTCGACTTGACCCGAGGTGGGCCCGCTAAGTCCGAAACCCTTCTGTTTGCCCTATAAGGTTTATTTTGGCATAACGTTGGAAAAAGGCTTTCACTTATGAATTTGACCACTATAAAATAATGTTTTGGTCGCCGCGGTATTTTTAAACTATATTTTGAACCACAACGACCATTTTAGAAATATTTTTGTGAAATGGACCCCGTCTGATTAATTATCCAAATTATTTTGACCATTGGGTCAACTTATGATTTTAGCAAACTTATAAAAGTATTTCGACATTCTAACTTACATTTTGACTACAAACATAATTTTGGAAGAACGTTTGTGGAATAACCCCGTGTTGACCACTTGTTCAGACTAGTTGGATTAACGGGCCGACATATGACTATATTGGACCCTATAACTATTCCAATTTGTAAATTGCATCAGTCGTTCATGACTCCGCTCGTGCCCATTATTATGACATCGTTCACTGGTCCTCCGGGCCGGGTTATTGATCGTGCGCACTATTACAATTCGACTGTATGCCCTTTTTGCTGACATGAGTATCCGAGTATGGGCATTCCGATACAAGTACCCCGCTAGGGCTATTTTTGATATAATTATTCGGATATGGATATTTTGATCGAACAATCCGTACGAATATTCCGATAGTATGTTCAATCACTCTCGCGAGTCCTATGAAACGCTTGGATACGTAAAATGACTCTGAACGTTCTGTGTTGATATATTCCATCGTGCCATCCAAAAGGTTATGTTTGTGCCTTATGACTACTGTTCGATTTCTTGAACTGATCCGTCGATCGAAATCTGTTTCGAAACGTTCGTAACGATTTTGTGGTAAACGTATCCGTAAATATCATGTATCAATTCTGATCGTTCCGAAATACGTTTATAATCCTCCGATGTCAATAAGTGTTTGTATCTGTCGAGTCTGAGAATATGTGTATCTGGTCTCTCACTACTCCGTTCGTGCAAGCCTTACCATGTATATTCACTGAGCCGGACAAAGCTATCCTGTCGTGCGCTATTTCCCTTTGTTGTCCATGATGTCCTGAAATAAAACCGTGAGGGGTGGTCTGGGCTGAGCTCGATCCCCAAAGCAGATAGTATCTGCGCTGTGTGATTTGATACCAGGCAGACGCGTTGGGAGTGTACTGGGCGGAGCTCGAGCTCCCGAGACTAGTCCGTGACCCGTGTACAGGGTAGAGCTCGAGCGGGAAAAACGGGTAGTCTCTGTATGGGATGACCAGTGTACTGGGCTGAGCTCGAGGTGGCATACCCCTTGTAGACGAGTACTTTGATATGATATGATATGCTACGATCTGATACGATATGTTTGTGTATGGTGTGACCACTGTACTGGGCTGAGCTCGAGGTGGCACACTCTCTGTAAACATCATATGATTCACAGGTGGCAACACCTGATCCGATACGCTACAACATTCTGTTATGGCAAATGACTCTATATGACTATGAATTATGATTCTGTCTGTCCATCTGAAATGAGATTCTCTCTATCCGTCGGGAATCTGACTCTGTCTGTTCGTCTGAAACATGATTCTATCTGCCCGTCTGGAATATGATTTTGTCTGTCCGTCTGGACTTCGATTCTGTCTGTTACGCCTCGGTCTGTCCGATACGGTTATGATTCTATTCGTATATTTTGGTCTGTCTGATAAGATTATGGTTCTGTCTGCTACCCTTCTGTCTGTCCGGATAAATTACGTTTATGTATGTTGTACTTCTGGTAATCTGATTTGGACCACGACTCAGTCTGTTCCATTCTGTACCTCTGTCTCTGATTATGATGGTATCAGTTACATCTGTGCCCCAGCTCTGTGCGATGATTCTGTCAGTTGAACTCGGTATGTCTGTCTTGGATTTAGATTCGGTTATGCCTGTTATACTTCCGTATATATTTCTGTGCTTCTGGTCCGGGCTATGACTATACTTGTGATATTTTCTCTTTACATACTCGGTACATTTTTGTACTGACCCCCTGTTCTTCGGGGGCTGCGTTTCATGCCGCGCAGGTACTCCCAGATGAGCTAAAGTTATTACAGGAGATGATCCAGCGGGGTTAGCCAACTCCATTTGCTTCTAGAGTGTTGCCGAGTCAGAGTCTGTATGTTATGGTTCTGGATTATGTTAGAGACTTTGCAGACAGTGTCGTGAGTATTGGTTGTTCGTCTGTAAGCGGCTCCATCAGCCGATATGTGGGTCTGAGTTATGTACTGGATTCTGTATGTTTATATGTGCTTGTTTGATTTGAAAGAATATTTCAAAAAAAAAAAAATTACTCTGCATTTTACCTTATCCAATTTAGAAAGTTTGATGTGATTTTCTGTATAGTTGGAATCTGAGGGTTCGCTCGGCCCTAAGTAAGGGTCGAGTGCCCATCACACCCTCGAAATGTCGGGGTGTGACACCCGGCTTTTGGTGCTCGATTTTTACTTGTTGACAGTTGGGACATTGAGCTACAAATTCTGCCATATCCTTCTTCATCCGATTCCACCAGTATATAGACTTAAGCTCGTGATACATTTTCGTTGCTCCGGGGTGGATAGGATAACTGGAACAATGAGCTTCTCTCAATATTTGGTGGCGTAGACCTGCCACATCGGGGACACATAATCTGCCATGGCATCGAAGAACTCTGTCTTCTGAAAGCTCAAATAATGACTCCTCCTTTTGAGGGAGTGTATATCTATAATGCATTAGCATGGAATCTTCGTATTGCCGCTACTAGCGACGAGACTGCTGAATTCTGAATAGTAGTTCCCCTGTTACCTGAGTCCACTACTCGAACTCCTAGGCTAGCTAAATGCTGGAGCTCACGAGCCATTTCTCTTTTCTCTAGTCGAACATCACACAAACTTCCCATAGATCTAGGGCTAAGAGCATCAGCCACAACATTCGCTTTTCCGGGGTGATACAAGATATCAACATCATAATACTTTAGCAGTTCCAACCATCGTCGTTGCCGCAAATTCAACTCTTTCTGCTTGAAGATATTGAAGACTCTTATGATCTGTATAAATATCCACATGGAAACCGTATAAATAATGTCTCCATATCTTTAACGCATGAACCAGGACAACCAATTATAGATCATGGGTTGGATAATTCCTCTCATGTTTCCGTAATTGCCTTGAAGCAAATGAAATCACCTTACCATGTTGCCTCAATACATAGCCTAGCCCAACGCTTGAAGTATCGCAATACACAACATATCCCTCCAATCCCTCTGGAAGTGTCAGGACGAGGGCAGAAGTCAATCTACCTTTCAACTCTTGGAAACTACATTCACAAGCATCCGTCCATTGAAACTTTGCTGACTTCTGGGTCAGCTTTGTGAGTGGTTCAGAGATAGAAGGAAAACCTTCCACAAATCTCCTATAATAACCTGCTAAGCCCAGAAAGCTACGAACCTCCGTAGGGGTTGTGGGCCTTGGCCAAGTCTACACGGCCTCAATCTTTTGGCTATCTACCCGAATACCATCGCCTGCAACAATGTGTCCCAGAAATGTCACTGAGTTCAACCAAAACTCACACTTAGAAAATTTTCAAACAACTCTCGAGTTTGAAGAACTCTAAAGATAGTATGTAAATGATCCGCATGTTCTGCCTCGGATATAGAGTACACCAAGATATCGTCGATAAATACAATCACAAAGAGATCTAGGAAGGGCCTGAACACATTGTTCATCAAATGCATAAATACTGCCGGTGCTTTAGTTAGCACAAACGACATCACCCGAAACTCGAAATGGTCATATCTTGTTCTGAAGGATGTCTTAGGGATATCTTTCTCCCTAACTCTCACCTGATGATACCCGGATCTCAAATCTATCTTTGAAAACCATTTGGCGCATTGTAATTGATCAAACAAGTCATCAATCCTCGGGAGAGGATATTTGTTCTTAATCGTCACCTTATTCAATTTCTGATAGTCAATGCACATTCTCAAGGAGCCATCTTTCTTTCGGACGAACAATATGGGTGCTCCCCATGGGGACGAACTAGGCCTAATAAAGCCTTTCTCAAGCAAGCCTTTCAATTACTCCTTCAACTCTTTCAATTCTACGGGAGCCATTCTATATGGGGGAATAGATATAAGCTTGGTGTCCGGCAACACATCAATAGCGAAATCAATCTCCCGCTCAGGAGGGAGGCCTGGAAGCTCTTCCGGGAAGACATCCGAAAATTCATTTACTACAGGAACTGACTGAAGAGTTGGCGATTCAGCTTCTACATCTTGAACCCGAACTAGATGATAAATACATCCTTTCATGATCATTTTCCTTGCCTTTAGATAGGAAATGAACCTACCTTTTGGTGACGCCGTATTCCCTTTCCATTCTAAAAATGGTTCTCCCGGAAATTAGAAACGAACCATTTTCATTCTACAATCAACATTGGCATAGCAAGAAGCCAACCAATCCATGCCTATAATAACATCAAAATCCACCATTTTTAACTCATGCAGGTCAATCATGGTACGACGATCACAAATCACAATTACACAGTTTCTATATACCCGGCTAGCTATTGCCGATTCACCAACGAGTGTAGCCACCTCAAAAGGTTTGATCGACTCCGGTTCGATCACGCATAATATGACCTGGTCGACCACATGAATAGCAAACATCTAAACCCAATCGGCATGGACCCCAATGTAACTTCCCAAACTGGGAACATCGTGGCATGTGTGGCCTTGCCTGACCCGAATCACCTCTAAACTGAGACCCCAAAAAACTCTGACTCGGCCCGGAGTGAGTGGATCTATCAAATCTCTGGCCTGAAAACCGTGGAGGCACACTAATCATAGAATGGCCGGAATGTCTAGAAACCTGCAGTCAGTGCCCGCCTCCAAACTCACTCATCGGACCCGAAGATCTAGCCCTTTTTCTATGTCCCTTATCATGCTCACGTTCACTTCTTTGCTATTGCAGACTTTCTTCTAAGTTCTGAGCATGAGCCTGAATGCGTGCAATATACATATTGTACTGAAGGGACACAGTCAAGCACCTATCCATCAAATGTGGCCCTAGCCCTTCACAAATCGGTGCACTCGGTCACCCATATCCGCTACCATGGCCGAAGCATACCTAGCTAAATAATAGAAGCGTAGACTATACTCTAAAGCACTCATGCTACCGTGCCTCAGATTCAAGAACTTATCAGCTCTAGCTCGCCGAACTTCTGGAGGCATATAATGTCGGAGGAAAGCATCAACAAACTCTTGCCATACCGGGGGAGGTGCATTGGCTCCCCGTGAAGCCATCCAAACTTTGTACCAATGGATCGAGACATCTCTCAATCTATATGACACTAGCTCCACCGATTCGGTGTCCGAAGCATATATCAAACGAAGCGTCCTCAATATCCCATCAATAAAGTTTTGAGGGTCCTCATCCAGCTTTGATCCAAAGAATTCCGGAGGGTTCAAGCTAATGAAGTCACGGGCCCTTGCACTAACAACCCTATCACCTTGCCCTGTACTTTGCCGCTGAGTGTGGGCAGCAACCAATTGAGTAAGCAAATGAATGGCCTCTTTTACATCTTAGCCTGAAGCATCCGGTGGAGGAGCCGGAGGCGCTGGAGCTGGGGCTCACGCTACTCTAATATAGGTACTGAACGAGAGGACTGAGATTGAGCCGCACTCTGGGACTCACTTTCCTCAACTATCGGTGGCGGTGCTCTTTCAGCCTACTTTTCTGCCACCGCCTTTCCCTTTTGGGCTGCTGTAGCCTTTCTCTTTATAGGTATTTCTGAAATACACAACACACGGTTAACGAACAAGAAGTTCTTATATCATAGCTCTATCGCACGATTCTTATGAAGAAAGAAGGTCATTTATTCCTAAAATACATGCAGCCTCTTGTTTATAAGTGTGGGATGCAACACACCCATAACCAAGACTCTAGTAGACACGGCTTGTAGACACACCCTAGGACTAAACCTGGCTCTGATACAACTTTTGTCACGACCTGACTAAGGGCCGTGACGGGCACCCGCTGCTAGCCCACCCGGGCACCCCTTAGCATACCTTTACACTTACATCTAGGTGAGCCACATATTTTAAACATACATTTCTATTCATCAATCATACTAGTCCCATTGGACAACAATACCTTTTATATCATCATTGACATCTATGCCCATATCAATGTACATAAGCCGACGAGGCTAACAAAATGAAATCCAAAATATAGGTCGTCAAGGCCAAACATATCTAACCATACACACATGTCTACGAGCCTCTAGGGAAAGTATAACATATCTTATAGGCGGGACAGGACCCCGCTATGCCCATAATTATGTACATAAAAGAATAAGTACCCAAAAGCTATAGCTCCGAATGAAATGAAGCTCTGCTATGTAGTCTCTGGGAATGTAGCTATGGATCAAGTCTGTCTCCCTGGGCACCTGGGGGCATGACGCAGCGTCCACAAACAAAAGGAAGTTCGTACGAAGAATGTACTGAGTATGTAAAGCATGATCAACATCAATATAGAAGAATAATAAGCAATATGAGAAATAGCATAGGAGGGGAGATAGCAGTATCAACGTCATAAGCACTTACTTGCCTTTCATAGAGACTTTCCATTTCTAGTACGTAATTGTGTACATACATCTGTATCCGTATCCGTACTAATATCCGTACACATTTACATATACGTATCCTTATTCGTATTCATATCGTATCTAAATCATACATATATCCATATCATATACATAACATTTACATAGCATGCCCGACCGCGAAGGTTCAGTGTTTCATACAGACTTGGCCGACCAAGGCATCAGGGTTATCCGTACCATTTGCAGAGGTCTGCACGCGTTACGTAAATAGATACATATCCTACCCGGCCTCATAAGATCAGGGTTGCATAATAATCATACATAGATACACATATATATTAGCTCATAAGCATCTTATCATTATCATCACTATCGTTATCGTTATCACTATCACTGTTGTTCATCACATGAATCCTTATAGGATTACACGTCATATGAGGAACTTAGTACAATCGTAATACATATCGAGGATCATGAACTCAATAGCTCGAAAGATAGAATCATTTGAAGGATATCATAATCATATAAAAGATTTAGATGCTTGGCCAAAGAACCATGCCTTATGAAAGAAGGGTTAGCCTTACATACCTTTACGTTCAACTATTTACCACTTGCATGTTCTCCTCCGAAGCTCACGTTTCTACCTTCAATAAAGTCATACTATCATTTGAATCGATAGCTAGCATACACGACTAAAACTAGGGAAAATCGGACAGCATCTCCTTTATTTATACGACATTACTCCATGTCGTATATCAACTCCCAAACATCAATAATACATTCACAATATCATAACAATAATCTTTATTCATCCACATTATCTATATTTCTCACTCGCTTCCATTCACCCATATCCATGGTCATAACACATGACTACGTTCATTCACATACATTGCCTATCCCATGTTCTCAACGTCATTTGTAACATATTTATATCACAACACATCAAGAATCATGAATCGATTCAAACTATTACTCAAAATGGCACTATTCCACATTCATGACTCATTTTTCTATACCCTTCTACAATCCAAGTATTTCAACTCTCAAATACCTTAAACAACATAGAAATATCATAAATCTTACCTTAGATGTTGTAGGAACAACCCTTGGATGGTAATACTTCACTTGAGCATAAACCCTAGTTCATCTCCAATGAGATTTCTTGACTTGAATGATCTTTAATGGGTTTTCCTACACTTGATTCACTTAGTTTATTTTGTTGATCTCTAATACCTCTTGAATTCTTGTGAAATAAATATAGAGAGATGTTTTGGAGAGAAGGGGTGTGATATGAAAGTGAAATGAAATGAAACTTGGTCCCTTATTTAATGATCCAAAACTGATCCCGACCAGGTATACGGACCAAAATACGGTTCGTACATTTTATACGGGCCGTATGTTTGGTCCAAAGAAGTATGCCATTCATGGATGATTATACGGTCCCAACATACGGACCGTATAATTTATACGGCCAGTATGTTTGGCCGTATAATCCCCAGTGATTCCGAAGCTCGTATTCGTCGACTCGTTGATCTCCCATCCTTATGGAACCTTCTTAGCACTTGCTTAATACCTCAATGCCAATATAAGGGACGTTATCACTATTCTCCAAGACATCATTAAATCCTCGTTAACTCGATACTCGTAATTCCTTTCCGATACCTATCGTATGCCTTGCCTTCTCTTGGCCAAGTTTCTCCCCCTTTCTCGAACATCTTTGAAATCTCAACTAGGGTCGTCGAATGTCATTTCTTAGTTATTGAAATACCGTATACTCGTACTCTTCACTAGTCTATTCACTTGTGCAACAACGAAATTGTTTTTGAGGTGTAACACTTTTCCTCTGCCAGTAACCTTGGGTGCAACCTTCTTTCCTTGCCTTGGGTTACCCATACCTGGTGAAGCAAAAGTTAGCTATGATACATAAGAAGCTTTTCAATTATACAACTTATTGGTTGAAGTTCAGGACTCCAATTAGCTCATGTACCGTAACACGGTCGACAGACCGTCGACTATGTTACAGGCCATATCTTCAACCGTAACTCATTTTATTTATTTACAACACCAGGACTGTAACATGTTCGACGGACCGTCAAATGTGTTACAGTCCGTAACATCTTACCGTAATGTGACCCAAATTTCTAGAAAGTTATGTGGAAATCATAGGTGTTACGGTATGATGTTACGGTCCGTCAAACGTGTTACGGTCCATAAAACCTTACGGTAACGTCACCCAAATTTCCAGAAAGTTTTCATGGAATCTAAGTGTTATGATGGGGTGTTATGGTCTGTAACACACATTACAGCCCGGAACACTGAACGTCGGGAAACATTGCAACAAATTCTCAGTGTAGCCAAACTTTTCCATTTAAGCACGAGGCCAAGATTTTCAACATTATGCTCATAAGGGTATGGTATAAAACACCAGTTGATCCCCTCACATACCTCGGGTTACTCAGATTTCACCAGGTGTTATCCAAGTTTTCTTGGAAACCTTTTATCGTACAGTTGGCGGGAAAACCAATTTAGTAGTTTCACAAATGAAACTTTCAATCGGGAAGCCCTCCGACTCAGTGGAAAACATTTTCCTTGTGCCCACGAGTCTCTCAAACAGCAATCATACCAAACCCAACCCCCACCTTTGTCAAATCCCACACAATTATTCAATGGGGATTCAAGATCAGAAGTACATTGCATGGTATACAAATTTAATCATGGAAGATCATACCAATCCTGTCGATAGATGGAAGACTAGAGAGAGTCAACACATTGTCATACCTGATCGTTGATGAAAATTGGATGAAAAACTTGAGACTAAACCAAAACAGCGATGGACTTCACGAGAACAAATCAACAACAATGGTAGGGTAATAGTGGAGAGATTGTTAGGGAGAGAGGAAGAGAGAATGGGGGGGGGGGGGGGGGGGTTATAAGGGAGAGGAGGAGTTAAAAAGAGGTAAAGGTGTTGTTTGAATTGGAATGTAACCGTCGGGTGATGTATTTAAACGTTCCTGACGGTTACGCTTCGAGTTACGGACCGTAACCCAAGGTACGAGCCGAAACTCGTGTTACGGTCTACCCAAACGACCCTGTTTTCATGTTTCATTAATGACATGGCAATACAGCCGACGGACCGTAACTCATGTTACGGTCCGTAATACCTTGCGTAACGGGTGCAAATTTTCCAATGGTTGCCCAGATTTCTGTCAATGTTACGCTCATGCGTTATGATCCGTAACGCGAATCGACGGTCCGTAACTCAGACCGTAAAACTTGTCCCTCATCTTTCAGTGATTTCTACATTTTTTTTATCTAGTTACGCTCCATTATACGAACCGTAATGGGGCGTAACGTGGAGCGTCCTTTCATTGCAAACTTTAGCACGTACTTTCTTTTTCTGTCATCAGAATCCTAACACATCAGGAAACACCAAAAACATAAAAGAAAACAAAGGAAATATGATATTTAAAGTACTCGTAAAGCAGTAAATGTGGGTTGCCTCCCGCACAGCACTTGGTTTAACGTCACGGCTCGACGTGATACCTTAATTCCCAGTTCAGGAATAGTATTTCAAATGACACCGATCAACCACTTTACCATCATCGATGCACCAATGATAGTGTTTCACTCTTTGTGCATTCACTTTAAAAGTCCGAGTGCCATCCTCAGTTTTCACCTTAATGACCCTTCCATTTGGCGAAACACTTACAATTTCAAATGGACAGGACCATCGAGACTTTAGCTTGCCCGGAAAGAACTTTAGGCGCGAATTGTACGACAGGACCAATTCCTTTGGCTGAAAATCCTTTTTGAGGATCTTCGAGTCATGATAGTATTTCATCTTTTCCTTGCACAACGTTGCACTTTCATAGGCGTTGTACCTAAATTCATCCATCTCGTTGATTTGAAACAACCTCAGCTTGGTTGCTTCATGCCAATCCATGTTCAGCTTTTTAAATGCCCAAAGGGCCTTATGCTCAAGCTCAATAGGAAAATGACATGCCTTCCCAAATACCAACTTATACGGTGAAGTCCCAATAGGCGTTTTGAACGCTGTACGATATGCCTATAGAGCATCATCCAACTTTTTGAACAAGTCAGTACGTATCACATTGACCGTCTTTCCCAAGATGCTCTTTATCTCTTTGTTGGAGACTTCAACCTGACCACTCGTTTGAGGATGATATGGAGTGGCAGCCCTGTGATGCACGCCATATTTTTCAAGAAGATCAGTGAATGGTTTGTTGCAGAAATGAGAACCACCATCACTAATAATGGCTCTAGGAGTGCAAAATCTAGTAAAGATGTTCTTCTTTAGAAATGCAATGACTCTCCTCCCATCATTGCTAGGCAAGGCCACCGCCTCCACCCACTTGGAGACATAATCCATCGCAACAAGAATATATTTAAGGCCATATGAGCTCACAAAGGGCCACATAAAATCAATGCCCCACACATCAAAGAGCTCCACCTCAAGCACATAATTCATCGGTGTTTCATGCTTCTGACCTATTATGCCTTGGCACTGGCATTTATCACAAGAACGTGCCAACATATTCGCATCACGATAGATGGCTGGCCAATAGTAGCCACACTCTAGCACCTTGGCTGCAGTTCTATTTCCACTGTGATGCCCACCAACCGGAGAATCATGACAAGCCTTCAAAATATCCATCACCTCAGATTCATCCACACATCTTCTAATCATATTGTCTGCACAAGTTCTGAATAAGTAAGGCTCATCCCAATAATACTGTCGGCAATCTCTCCAGAATTTCTTCTTTTGATATGCCTTCAAATCTTCAAGAACAATGCTAGTTACAAAATAATTGGCAATGCCGGCATACCTTGGTGCCACATCATTAGAGACTGCCAAGAATCTTTCATCCGAAAAAGTGTCATCAATATCCAGCGCATCAATCGGTCTTCTTGCTGCTTCAAGTCTGGAGAGATGGTCAGCCACTTGATTTTCTGACCCTTTTCGGTCTTTGACTTCAAAGTCAAATTCTTGTAGTAACAACACCCATTTTATCAACCGTGGCTTAGCATCCTTTTTAGCCATTAAGTACCGCAGGGCAGCATGGTCAGCGTGAACCACTACCTTGGCACCCAATAAATAAGCTCGGAACCTTTCAAAGGCATAAACAATAGCAAGAAGCTCCTGCTCTGTTACTGTATAGTTCATTTGAGCTCCATTTAGTGTTTTTCTTGCATAATAAATTGGGTGCAAGATTTTGTTGAGCCGTTGACCAAGCACAATGCCAAATCAAGACAACTGGCATCACACATCAATTCAAAAGGTAAAGACCAATCCAGGGACACAACAATAGGGGCTGAGGTCAATTTTAACTTCAACTCGTCAAACGCCTTGATGCACTTCTCATCAAAATTGAATTTGTACTCCTTTTCCAAGAGTTTGCACATTGGATTTGAAATTTGGAGAAGTCTTTGATAAATCTTCTATAGAATCTGGCGTGCCCCAAGAAACTCCGAACCCCTTTTACTGAGATGGGTGGAGGGAGTTTTGAAATCACATCAATTTTGGCTTGGTCAACTTCGATCCCCCTTTCGGAAATCTTATGGCCAAGGACAATTCCCTCATTTACCATAAAATGACACTTTTCCCAGTTGAGAATGAGGTTTGTCTCCTCACACCTTTGTAGCACCCGATCAAGATGGTCTAAACATTCATCGAATGAATCTCCCACCATAGAGAAATCATCCATGAAGACTTCAAGAAAGTTTCCAACCATGTTAGAGAATATGGACTTCATGCATCGTTGGAAAGTAGCTGGGGCATTGCAAACACCAAATGCCATTCGGCTGAAAGCGAATGTCCCACAGGGACAAGTGAAAGTAGTTTTTCTTGGGCTTCCAATGCAATGTTGATTTGGTTGTAACCTGAGTACCCATCTAAGAAACAATAATATGACCTTCCAGCTAGCCGATCAAGCATTTGATCAATAAAAGGCATAGGGAAATGATCCTTGCAAGATGCAGTGTTCAACTTTCTGTAGTCCATACAAACCCTCCAACCGGTGACAGTTCTTGTAGGAATTAACTCATTTTTAGAATTAGGGACAACAGTGATGCCTCCCTCTTTGGCACACATTGGACTGGACTTACCCATGGACTATTAGCAATCAGGTAAACCACCCCAGCATCTAGCCACTTAATAATCTCTTTCTTTACCACCTCTTGCATCGGTGGATTCAATCTTCTCTGATGCTCAACACTTGGTGAACTTTCCTCTTCCAACTGAATTTGGTGCTCACAAAAATTCCGGAGGGAATCCCCCGGATGTCTGCAATAGTAAAACCCAAAGCTCTCAAATGTTTCCTCAAAACTGCGATGTGTCTTTGAGTTTGGCCCTCATTCAGAAGTGATGAGACAATGACTGGGAGAGTATCATTTGCTCCAAGAAACTCATATCTAAGATGAGATGGAATTTGCTTGAGCTCCAACATCGGCGGCTCAATAATTGAAGGTTTTGCTGGAGGAGTTGTTCGCTTCTCTAGATCAAAAGACAATTTCTTGGGCTCATAAGTGTAAGACCCCAGACCGGTGAGTGAGTTCACCGTCTCAATATATCCCTCCATTTCCACTGCATCAAAATTGACCAAGATAGCCGATAATGCTTCACCCAAGCAGTCTTCTTCCATCTTGAATTCTACCGCTTCATCCACCACATCAAAAGAATTAATGACTGAAATACTTTGATAAAGACTAGGCAATTTCATACCCTTGTTGGCGTGAAAAGTCACCTCCTCATTGTTAACCCGGAACTTGATTTCATTCATTTCTAAATCCATAAGAGCCCTCTCTATAGCATGGAAAGGTCTCCCCAGAATAATAGGAGTTTCTTGATCAACAGCACAGTCAAGGATCACGAAATCTGCCAGCAGTAGGAATTCCCTAATTTGAGCAAGAACATCATCAACTAACCCAACTGGCCTTTTGATCGATCTGTCAGCCATCTGCAACCTCATGGTAGTGGGCCTTGGAATCCCTAATCCTGATCTCTTGAAAATCTCAAGGAGCATAAGACTTATGCTAGCCTCGTTATCACACAACGCCTTGGCAAAATCCTGCTGCCCTATGGTGCATGAAATGGTGAATGCTCCAGGATCTTCCTTTTTTTGCATTGTGGTCTTGGAAATAATAGAACTGACGCGATGAGTGATACCCACAGTTTCGTGTTTCAATGGCTTCTTCTTCTTTGTTAAGAGATCCTTCAAATACTTAGCAAACCCAGGCATTTCTTGGGTAGTGTCCATGAAAGGAATGTTCATCGTCAATTTCTTAAGTTGATCATAAAATCGCAAACACTTGTCATTTTCTGCTTTTCTCACTAACCTTTAAGGAAAAGGCGGCGAAGATTTGAACAATTGAGTCAAAAGGCGTAGAGCGCTACAAAGTTTTGCCTTCCCCTTTTCATGTTTTCTCCTTGTGCCTTAAGATTTTTAAGATTTTGTTCCTCTTTAGCTATAATAGGGACTTCCTCCTCTGTTACTTCCTCCACACTAACATCAAACACATCAGGTTGTACCTCTTCTTCAACAATTGGCTCAAGGTTAATCACCTTTTTTTCAGCACCTTGAAGTATTTTTCCACTTCGGGTGCTAATAGCAGCTACATGCTCCACAGAGTTCACCCCACTACCTTTCGAATTTGGAACTATATCACTTGCTAGTTGTCCACGTTGAGGAGTATGCACTTCTCTAGAAAGGTCTCTGAATTGCGATCCAAGCTTCTGAATGGCAGCTGAATGAGATAGTTGAACCGGAGACATTCCCTTTGTTGTACTTTCAGTTCTGTCCTGGTTCATTAGCATTTTCTGCATCATACTTTTCAGCTTCACAGAATCATTAGCAGCATTGATAGCTGAATTGTCTCTCCACTGTTAGGAATTTAATGCTTGCCCCCTCGGTGGAATGTAAGGGTTAGAGCTCTTGTTTCCATAATTGTTGTTATTGTAATTCCCCTGATTTGGATTTCCTTGATCATTTATGCTATAATTGTTCCCTTGCAATTGGTGTTGAGGTTTCTGCCATGGGTGATGGCCCGGACCTTGATATTTTTGCCTCTGATAACCCTCTTGGGAGTTGTTGACATAATTAGCATCTTCATAATGTTGTTGCCCATCTTGGTACATCCCATCAGGGACTTGATACATCCCCTGTGAAGAAGGTGGTAACTTCTCAACAGCATTTACCCCCAGTGCATCCTTTTCTGCCAACTTCTTTGATAATAGATCCACCGTGGTTTCCAATTGAGCAAAGGCATGATCCCTCTTGTGGTTTTCTTTTGCAACAGCGGCAAGTGACAGACTACCATAAGAGAGAGTCTCATTATTAGTTGAATGCCATGCTTGATTGTGGGTGGTGAGTTTATCAAGCAAACGGGTGATTCTGACAAATGACATGTCCATGAAGCATCCTCCCGCGGCAGTATTGACAACAATCTCATTCATTGTATCTAAGCCCTTGTAGAATTTCTCGGTGAGAATATGTCACGACCCGTCAAGGGGCCGTGACGAGTACCCGATACTTGTACCGAGCACCCCTTGTCAATCGTTTTACCTTTACCTCTTAGCAAGCCATGTAAACAGAGCTATTTTTTTTTTGAACATTAACATTAGCGGCGTCATTCTGAATATAGACTAATAAACTTCGTTATCACTTATACATCAACATTAGCATGCCAAAACACCATATACCTAACTGTACTTAACTGAATGTACATATCTGTCTACGAGCCTCTAGACATAGTACACTTATACATAGAAAGGGCCGAGTACTGTCGTGCCCGAAAATACATACACAAAATAGTACCACGAAAGTGGGACTCCGGAACAACTGGAGCGCTGTCAACACTGCTGGTAAGGCTTCTAAGGATCAAGTCCACCTGTCTACTGACCTGCGCGGCATGAAACGCAGCGTCCACAAGAAGGGACATCAGTTCGAATAGTGTACCGAGTATGTAAGGCATAAATAGTAGCATACGGGAAGTATAAAACGGAAATAACGACATAAGAGAATAATAGCACATGTCCTGAGGTAGAAACATAACCTGTATATATATATACCCTTGGCAGGTGCTATGCGTACTTAGCTTTCCTTTAAGAATCTTTCCTTGTTCATATACATATACATATAAAATAGGACATCTCATATTTCCGAGGCGTCGGCAGCCGATCCATTTAACCATAAATATACACATCCCGCGTCCAGGACGATATCATATCATGTAATGCCAACTGATCAGGTGGATATGTGTTCATAACGCTCTGCCCTTACCTCCATTTTCCCCGTATACACATGCATATATCAGCATCTATAGCGCTCTAGCTCTTTTATAATATACATATACATGTGTCGCGTAGGTACATCAGCGTCTATAGCGCTCTGGTGCTTTTATCATATACATATACGTGTATCATGTGCATGTATCAGCGTCTATAGCGCTCTAGCTCTTTCGTCATGTGCATGTTTTAAAAATATATACACATATCTTACATACATTTACATGTCTTATATGCATTTACGTATCCTATATACATATGTCTCATAGGCACGCAGGAAAGCCCAAAGAAGAATCATGTAGTCATCGGAGTGACGTAAGGTCGGTGACCTCCAATTATATTATAGAACACTCGTGATCGCTTTGTCTCACCTTGAAGGAACGAGTATTTTAAGGTGAGACTACCAACGCGAAATAATATTAAAGTAAACGTAGAATGATATCGGGGCATCATAGATGACAGTTCATAGACTTTGAAATCTTTTAGAAAATAAAGTCATAGCTAGGAAATATAAATAAGATTCAAAAATTAGTTTATCATTTTCATGTTTACATAAGATACTTAGCTTAGTCATCTTAGTCATAGAGTCGTTCCGGTAATACGAAATTTCGGCAGCACTTCCCCTATAAATACTCCATCCCACCAAGTTCAACTTGGCTAATTTCAATCAACAACAATCCCGGGAATTCAAACCCGGCCAAAATATCAACCACAATTCCAACAACAACAATACTAACAACTTCCATATTCAATCAACTTACTACTTCTTCCAAAAACTTTCTAACTTTAATGAAAACAATCACAACCTCATGATCTATATTCCAACAACATCATACTAACCACATTACCTTCCATGCATGCAAGAACATTACATTCAATTCACATAACTTCTAAAACAAACCTCCACCTACTTCAACTTCACAAGATTATTATGCATTCATTAGCAATCTAGCATCCACAATTCAACTACAACCAAAACATTAAATAGAATTGGCTCCTTTTCTTCCATATTACTCTACAACTACACGGCCAACATCAAGCATACACACTACAACCTCTCCAAATTTATTCAACTTCCATTTTCCACATATCATTCACAACAATAACAACCAAACACTAATTAAAATAATTGAAGCATGACTCCTACACACACACATATATATATATATATATATATATATATATATATATATATATATATATATATATATATATATATACGGCCATATACTATATTTCTCTCCTTCATGAATTTCATCCATTTTAGCATACTACAACACATATAAACCATATATAACACATAAAGAAAGATCAAAACTCACCTTTCTTCTTCAACTTCTCACTTGACTACAACTTGACAACTTGTATGATTTTGAATTTTTCTTGCTCCAACAACAACTCCACCTTGTTAAGCACCCTTTACTTGGTAGAAAATGATTTTTGAAGAATTTTTGTCAATTTTTCCTTGGAAATTTACCCTTGGCCGAAATGACCTTCAACTTTTCTCCTTCTCTTTCTTGTTCTTCAACTTCTTGAATATTCTAGAGGTTGTGTGATAAAGATGACTTAGTCATCTTATTTATTGACCAAATTTTATTTAATATGGGCTTGGGCCATAACCATGGCCGGTTGGGCCTCACATATTTGGGCCTTATTATATTTTTTTGATTTTTTTGGGCCAACTCGGTTTGGTCCCGAGTTGGGCCTAGCCCACTGACCTTTCGACCTTAAAATGTTCATATCTCCTTGTACCGACGTCACCTGGGCTCCCACGAGCTATTGTGGGAAAGCTAATTTAATTACCTACAACTTCTATTTCTTGGTATTTTTCCAAATTCCAAACTTCTAATACCGGTTTTTCCCCTTGAAGTCAGATCACCCGAAAACGTTTTCTTAAAAATATTCGTTTGGAGGACTTCCACTTTGATTTGGCCCAAGGGTCCTTCTTGAGTTGTGTTTAACTTCTCATATGTGATTCATATGAATTTTCAGATGTCCCAAAAAAATCTCGATGTGTGGGTCCCACCTCAGCAAATAATCTGACGTTCAAAAATACGGGATATAACATTCTCCCCCCCTTTAGAACATTCGTCCTCGAATGTTAAACTGGCCTCATAGTGTATTATAATACTTCGGTGAGGTCTCCTTCGTAATTATCTCACACGTCGCTTAACATATCCATTTTAGGGAATTAGGTTGCCCGTAGGCCGTAGGCCAATTGAGTTAGCTCCGAACGCTGGCCCTGCGTTAATAAGTCCCTGTTGTTGGATCTTGAATCGTCATAGTCCACTTTAGGTCCAACATGTCCTCCCCCCCCCCCCCTTTATTAAGGGGGTCTGCACACGCCCATGCCCTTTAAATAATCGTCTCCTCCCACGATCTTTTACCATTGTAATTCCTTCTTCATAGAGTTTGTCACGTTTACTCCCTTGTTAGATTTGTTCCCGTACATCACCGCATTAGGTCTCTCTAGCCTTGTGGGTTCGGCATCGGTCTTACCCTGTGACATTTATACTCCTACCTCTTATTACGTCCTTTGAATTTGCATTCAGCTGACACATTCTATGCATCGCGACACTGCTTGTTAAAGTCCTACAGTCACCGATAAGATGTCAGGTACACATATACATTTTCCACCCTCATGTTACTTACGAACACTCCCAAAAGCTAATCAAACTTCCTTTAACCTCAAATCTCCATTATGTCCCTCTTTCCATTCTGCTAGTCTAGCCCACCTTGGCTTACACGACTTCTATAGGGTTTCTAACAACTTTTACACATTTCGATTTACTTCAGACCGCCTAAATTCATGCTCGTCTCTTGTTCCCACACTTTATAAAAATTTGGCATATTTACCAGGGGGGTCACCTATCATGAAATTGCTCCCACCTGAGCACGCTTAACCTTGAAACTCTGGTGCATTTTAATACGCGAACGCTGATGTAATTTTTCCGACTGCCCCGTACGGCCTTTGTCACATTATTTAAAGTACGGAAAAGGGCCAAAATTATCCTTGAACATTGAAAAATAGTTCATTCATACCCTTCGTTATACTTTAGGGCCAATTATACCCTTACAGTTATACTATGGGGTCAATTATACCCTTCTGTCTAACTGTTGCCACGTGGCATCATCCCAGCCCTTCAAAATTATTTTACCCTCAAATAATTTTTTACTCACTAAAATAACTCAATCCGACCCGAAATTATTTTTTTCAGCAAAAATAATACGGATAATTTTTATATTTTTTTCTGGAAAAATTATCCGTATTATTTTTGCTGAAAAAAAAAATCGGGTCGGATTGAGTTATTTTAGTGAGTAAAAAATTATTTGAGGGTAAAATAATTTTGAAGGGCTGGGATGATGCCACGTGGCAACAGTTAGACAGAAGGGTATAATTGACTCCATAGTATAACTGTAAGAGTATAATTGACCCTAAAGTATAACGAAGGGTATGGATAAACTATTTTTCAAAGTTCAGGGGTAATTTTGGCCCTTTTCCGTTTAAAGTAAGTCGGGGTTCTAACAACTCCCAAAACGTCCTCACGGCGAGTCCCGCTCCTATCTTCACTTTCCTAACCATACAACTACCATATTGCCTCTGCTTAAATCTTCGCTATTTACTCCTATCCATACATATAACTATCTTTTACCGGGGTTTCTAAACTCACACTGGTGACGGGAACATCTCAGTCGCCATTACTTATAGCCGCTAAACCTTTGACCCCTTTTTGAATTTCTACCTGCCGTTATTAATCAGTATTCCTGCAGAGATTACGTATACATAGAAAGTTTTAATGAAAATCTCATATACCTGTAGCCGATCAATCTCGAGCCTGGCCCGGGGAGCTACCATGCGAAGTATATTCTTCATTCTCGTCTGTCTGCTCATCGCTCGCCCGACCCTCGTCATTTCTCGCGTCCGAGTCCGAAGAGAATAGCGGTGATTCCTAGTTCTCTGATGGCCGGAACAAAGGACAGGACAAGTCCGTAGCACTCTCCGAGGTGGCCGGACTGACACGGTTCTCCATCACGGGGGTAACTGGCGTACCCCCGGAAGCCTCCTCGTCCGTCGTCCCAGAAGAGTGCTCTGACGGATCTGTGCCATGACTATCCTCCTCCCTAGAGGTAAGAAGCTCTGGGGGAGTCATCGTCGAATCCTCTGAGGGATCTGTATCATAGCCACTGTCTGTGGAGTCCCCTGCTCTAGGGGTCAGAATCTCTGGAGGAGTTGTGGCTGCGTCCTCTGACGGGTCTGACTCAATCGAATAGCCGAGGCTCCCCCTACTCGGCTCTGGAGATACTCTAGGGGCCTTACTGGTGCCCCATCATCTGAAGCTGATCTCTTCATCGACAGTACTGAAACCACAGCATAGGATTAGGAAGGGAATATAGGAACCTGATAGCATAGCTCTATCGCTCGATCTTGAGTACAAAGAAGGTCATATTTCCTAAATGCCCTGTAGCCTCCTGTTTATAAGTGTGGCGCGCTACACACCCATAAACAAGACTCTACTGGACACGGCTCGTAGACAAACTCCTAGGACCGAACTGCTCTGATACCACTTCTGTCACGACCCGTCTACGGGCCGTGACGAGTACCCGATACTTGTACCGAGCACCCCTTGTCTATCGTTTTACCTTTACCTCTTAGCAAGCCATGTAAATAGAGCCATTTTTTTTAACATTAACATTAGCGGCGTCATTCTGAATATAGACTAATAAACTTCGTTATCACTTATACATCAACATTAGCATGCCAAAACACCATATACCTAACTGTACTTAACTGACTATACATATCTGTCTACGAGCCTCTAGACATAGTACACTTATACATAGAAAGGGCCGAGTACTGTCGTGCCCGAAAATACATACACAAAATAGTACCACGAAAGTGGGACTCCGGAACAACTGGAGCGCTGTCAACACTGCTGGTAAGGCTTCTAAGGATCAAGTCCACCTGTCTACTGACCTGCGCGGCATGAAACGCAGCGTCCACAAGAAGGGACATCAGTACGAATAGTGTACCGAGTATGTAAGGCATGAATAGTAGCATACGGGAAGTATAAAACGGAAATAACGACATAAGAGAATAATAGCACATGTCCTGAGGTAGAAACATAACATGTATATATATATACCCTTGGCAGGTGCTATGCGTACTTAGCTTTCCTTTAAGAATCTTTCCTTGTTCATATACATATACATATAAAATAGGACATCTCATATTGCCGAGGCGTCGGCAGCCGATCCATTTAACCATAAATATACACATCCCGTGTCCGGGCATCACGCGTCCGGGACGATATCATATCATGTAATGCCAACTGATCAGGTGGATATGTGTTCATAACGCTCTGCCCTTACCTCCATTTTCCCCGTATACACATGCATATATCAGCATCTATAGCGCTCTAGCTCTTTTATAATATACATATACATGTGTCGCGTAGGTACATCAGCGTCTATAGCGCTCTGGTGCTTTTATCATATACATATACGTGTATCATGTGCATGTATTAGCGTCTATAGCGCTCTAGCTCTTTCGTCATGTGCATGTTTTAAAAATATATACACATATCTTACATACATTTACATGTCTTATATGCATTTACGTATCCTATATACATATGTCTCATAGGCACGCAGGAAAGCCCAAAGAAGAATCATGTAGTCATCGGAGTGACGTAAGGTCGGTGACCTCCAATTATATTATAGAACACTCGTGATCGCTTTGTTTCACCTTGAAGGAACGAGTATTTTAAGGTGAGACTACCAACGGGAAATAATATTAAAGTAAACGTAGAATGATATCGGGGCATCATAGATGACAGTTCATAGACTTTGAAATCTTTTAGAAAATAAAGTCATATCTAGGAAATATAAATAAGATTCAAAAATTAGTTTATCATTTTCATGTTTACATAAGATACTTAGCTTAGTCATCTTAGTCATAGAGTCGTTCCGGTAATACGTATCATAGGCATATTCTCTTATCTAACATCATTGTTATCGTTATCATCATGGAAGTGCCCTCGTTAGAGGAGTCATAGTATTTATCATTTGGTAACGAAATCGGGATCAAAGGTTCCCTTTGGATTCACTTCAAGTAAGTCAAGCAAGACTGTAAGGAAAAATCCGAGAGTAGCGGGCCCACCTCGGGCCGGATGGGGTGACGTATATGATTTACATATATTACGTGTCATGTCATTACTTGTGAGGGTCCTAGGGTAATCGGGTCCCACTTATGCAAGTTCTAGGGGTTTAAGAGGTCTTTCCATCATTTGCACACTTTCTAGTTCAATTCTATTGAACAAAAAATGGAAAACTTTGGATGCGGATTCCGGGGAAGAGAGTTGTCCCCGTGGCGCGTACCCAACTTATTACGTCTAAGACATGCCATAGAAAGAAGGGTGAAACCTTACATACCTCTTTCCGCTTCTTTTGCTATTCCGAATTCACGTTGCAATCTCGTCAAAATCTGCAAATTGGTCATGTTTACCAAAACTCTTATTAGGATACTTAGAGTTGAATTCTTAAGGAAACATTTGGCTACCGAAATTTCGGCAGCACTTCCCCTATAAATACTCCATCCCACCAAGTTCAACTTGGCTAATTTCAATCAACAACAATCCCGGGAATTCAAACCCGGCCAAAATATCAACCACAATTCCATCAACAACAATACTAACAACTTCCATATTCAATCAACTTACTACTTCTTCCAAAAACTTTCTAACTTTAATGAAAACAATCACAACCTCATGATCTATATTCCAACAACATCATACTAACCACATTACCTTCCATGCATGCAAGAACATTACATTCAATTCACATAACTTCTAAAACAAACCTCCACCTACTTCAACTTCACAAGATTATTATGCATTCATTAGCAATCTAGCATCCACAATTCAACTACAACCAAAACATTAAATAGAATTGACTCCTTTTCTTCCATATTACTCTACAACTACACGGCCAACATCAAGCATACACACTACAACCTCTCCAAATTTATTCAACTTCCATTTTCCACATATCATTCACAACAATAACAACCAAACACTAATTAAAATAATTGAAGCATGACTCCTACACATATATATATATATATATATATATATACGGCCATATACTATATTTCTCTCCTTCATGAATTTCATCCATTTTAGCATACTACAACACATATAAACCATATATAACACATAAAGAAAGATCAAAACTCACCTTTCTTTTTCAACTTCTCACTTGACTACAACTTGACAACTTGTATGATTTTGAATCTTTCTTGCTCCAACAACAACTCCACCTTGTTAAGCACCCTTTACTTGGTAGAAAATGATTTTGAAGAATTTTTGTCAATTTTTCTTTGGAAATTTACCCTTGGCCGAAATGGCCTTCAACTTTTCTCCTTCTCTTTCTTGTTCTTCAACTTCTTGAATATTCTAGAGGTTGTGTGATAAAGATGACTTAGTCATCTTATTTATTGACCAAATTTTATTTAATATGGGCTTGGGCCATAACCATGGCCGGTTGGGCCTCACAAATTTGGGACTTATTATATTTTTTTGATTTGTTTGGGCCAACTCGGTTTGGTCCCGAGTTGGGCCTAGCCCACTGACCTTTCGACCTTAAAACGTTCATATCTCCTTGTACCGACGTCACCTGGGCTCCCATGACCTATGGTTGGAAAGCTAATTCAATTACCTACAACTTCTATTTCTTGGTAGTTTTCCAAATTCCAAACTTCTAATACCGTTTTTTCCCCTTGAAGTCAGATCACCCGAAAACGTTTTCTTAAAAATATTCGTTTGGAGGACTTCCACTTTGATTTGGCCCAAGGGTCCTTCTTGAGTTGTGTTTAACTTCTCATATGTGATTCATATGAATTTTCAGATGTCCCAAAAAAATCTCGATGTGTGGGTCCCACCTCAGCAAATAATCTGACGTTCAAAAATACGGGATATAACAGAATAGCATCCGGAAACCCGTGAGTTGGAGATTGAGCTACATAGTACTTGAACCACTCCCATGCCGAATATATTTGTTCCCCCGGGAGCTATTTGAACTCAAAGATCTTATCTCGAAGATCAGCCTTTTTGCTCGGTGGAAACCATTTCTTCAGAAATGTATTGGCTAGCTCGCTCCAGGTGCGAACAAAATTGTTGGGAAGCTTTTCATACCATTCCCTTGCTTGGCTAGCCAAGGAATATTTGAAGACCCGTAATCGAAGTGCATCGGCAGAAATAACACCTTGAGATTGTTGAGCACATACGTGCAGGAAGTTCTTTAAATGTCAGAGTGGACAGTCCTCCGAAAAATTTCAGAAATAACCTTTAAGTTTCAGCAGCTGATAGATAGAACTATCAATTTTGAAAGTAGCATTTCCAGTCCTAGGAAGGACCACAGCAGAAGCATAGTTAGCTTCATTGATGAATTCCGCAAATATATTCTCATCTTCCTCCTTTAATTGTGCAGGTGGGTTCACTTGGAGCCCACCTTAGTTTCCTTGATATCGATTATGTCTTCCTGCCATGTTCACCTGGTTCACCAAAAAAGCAAACAAGATATGATGGAATAGAAAAAGTTTTAAAGAAAAGTACACAACAATCAGTAATTTCAAAATCGTATTCCCCGGCAGCGGCGCCAAAATTTGATACACTCAAATTACACCTATGAGTGGCGTAAAGCGGTCGTTGTCAAATATAATAACCTAAACAAGGTTGGGTTCGAATCCCACATGGAATATGGAGAGAAAAGGTTACTAATTGTATGCGATACTAGTCTTTAAAAGCTTTAATCATATTCCGAATAGTTTGAAATATTTGTTGTGTAATGTAAATGAATACTTTGACTTGAATTGTAATTAATGTGAGAGAGAGACTAAGGTTGTGTTCCCAACTTTTATTAGATATTATGCTTTAGGTTTCAATGTGATATGCTTCTAATGGTTGTTCTAAGAGTATGCACTCGATCTCTTAAGGACTTCCTAATGTTTCCCAACAGTTAGGCCGTATTTCCTCTTTATGATTTTTTCAAATGCGAAAGAGTTGAAATCAAAGAGCTACCAATAATGCCCATTAGACTTGTTCTTATTCCTATGTTAGTCCATTAAACGAGAGTTAACGCCCTGAGTCATTGTTATTCAATCTTACCAATGCTAGCTCTCTTTCCCAAGAAAAGTTAATATAATGGCTTAGGCTAATGCTTGCAATCATTACCCGACGCTAAAACACAAACATTTAATAAATACCACCAACCATTATGCATATATCAATAGTAGAAACCCATTCACATAATACCCATCAAAGGGTCCACAACCTTAGAACTAAAATTAGCTACTCATCATTTTGTTTAACAAAGAAAGCTTAAAAGTTAACATAATGTACTTACAATACTAATACCATGTGGAATGAGGGTGAAGTTGATGCTTTAAATGCTCCAACAACTTCACAAATATCTAAGGCTTAAAGTTAATGCTCCCAAAAGATCTGAATTAATGTTAAAAACCTAACTTTAAGTATTTATAGGGCCAAAAATCGCGCCAAAGTTCTGGACAAAAACACTCTTCGCGGCATCGTTACGGACCATAACATAGGTTACGGTCCGTCCTTCAGTTCCGTCCTTTGTCAGCTTGATATTAGGTCAACCGTTATGACTTCTTTTGACGGACCGTAACAAAAGTTACGGTCCCTATCTTCCAGCGGATCATGGCTTCAGTCTTCAGTGGCCAATGTGTTACGCCATGACGTTACGGGCCGTCTTTCTGGGCATAACATATGTTAATACTTAGGCATCTTACTGGAAATTTCTTTCAGATTACGGTACATGTTACGGCCCGTAACATGAGTTACGAACCATCCTTTTGAGCGGCACGTATGTGGATCTTTCTCTCAGGGTACGGATCACGTTACGGTCCGTAACTTGAGTTACGGACCGTCCTTTTGCTCCAAGCTATCTATTTTTCAGCATTTCTTATCATTTTCGTTCCTTAGTCAACAAACCCTACAAAAACACAAAACTAACATAAGAAACGATGTAAAAACACTTAAAAGCAAGCAACACTTCTACTGAAAAAGACATAAAATGTGTCGAAATTCACGGCACATCATTGGGCCCTGTTGTGTGATTGGGGCTAGCCACCCCGTTGTGTTGTGATTTGATTTGTTCTACTACAGTTGGCTTGAGGCCACGTAGTGATGGTAACATTGGATATTATTGATCCATTTTGTTCATGATATTGTAGAATCTTACTTGCAGTGGCGGAGCCAGGATTTCCGCCGAGGGGGTTTAAAATATAAAAAAGTAAACATACGAAGAAGCCTAAGAGGGTTCAACATCTACTATATATAAATAAAAAATAATTTTAACCTAGTAAAAATGGTGTTTTTTTCATCCAAGGGGGTTTAGATGAACACCCTCGGCTCTATGTGGCTCTGCCACTGCTTACGTGTGGACATATGATACGAGGATAGTGTTCTATATGACTTGTGTAGTCTTTCATGATATTATTGGCTTACCGATGCTTGGTACTTGTGGTATTGATTTGATTATTGATGTTGAGTCATACATTGCACGCATTCTCATCCTTCATGATATATTCTTGATATATTGTTGATACATGAGGAAACACTGTGATGAGTTGGGCTCGGTTTGGATGAGAGTGATGTGAGGTCCGATATCCGATGCTTGTCCCGAAATAGTGGTTGAGTGGTAGCGGTATCCGAGGTTGTTGCTGGACTATGAGGTAGATGGACTCCGCGTGTCCCCCATGGGTTATGTTGATAAAAATCCTCGGTGGGCAAAGATCTGGAGTCTCGTCTGTCTGTTGGGCAAAGATTCGGGATGCGTAGTACTTAGACTTCGCGAGTCACCCTAGGTTGTATTACCGAGACGTCGATACTTCCGTCCAGCGTACATGTGCACACAGCATTGCATTGCATTTGCATTCGTACATCATTGCATTGCATTGCATTATGGCTTATATTGTGATGATCTGGTGACTTACTTGTGTTGTTTGGTTTCGGATCGGATATATAGACACATGGCACACTTGGGTTTAGATGCTTAAACCTAGGTGGTGACGTATAGTTGGTTCTGACTTGTGTTTGACTTATACTTGTTTATTTATCTACTTATCTTACTTTATTGTCTGAATTATGTTAGCTATACTTAGTCGGCCTATGATACCTACTAGTACTGTGGTTCTGTACTGACCTGCACTTGCTGCATTCTTTTATGAATACAGAATTCCAGGTTGGAGCTACCTCCATCTCTCGTGGCCAATTGTCGCTATCAGGACTGCTAAGAGTCTATAGGGTGAGCACGAGACATCCGCTGCCTTGAAGACTCCCTTTATTTATGTCTTACTTTCCATTCTGAGACATATTCAGACTTGATGCATTATTATATTCCACACTTGTGTATTTCTAGCTAGTTGCTCTTGTATGGATTAGACTAGACACTACGGTGCATTTTCTTATTTCCGCACTTGTTCTATATTATTATCGTCAGACTTATGTGATTTATTCTTTTCCACTTATTTAGTAGTTTATCACGTTTTTTCTATCATTGGGTTGCGGGTTCGCTTATCGAGGTCGGAAAAGTAAGTGCCTGAACAACTTAGCTACATTGGGTCGTGACAAAAAATGAGCAGTGCGATACACAGCAAGGCAAACCATTAAATGTTATAGGTATCGCAATGAAATGACCACGTCCGAAGGTAAGAACAAGGAATGTTAGTTCTAGTCGGTAAAATGTTAAGTTAGCATTGACATCAAAATGCGACTACCAAAGATTCTTCATAAGGAGACATGTATCTAAGGACAAAAAAGATAACGATGAGACACAAGGGAGTATATTGATAGTTAATGAAGAAAGGACTTATATGCACCATTTGCAATAGTCAAAATTACGATCACGCCTTATTATGTAGGGCTTATAAGTACGGTGAAAAGCAACAAGTAACCGCGCATGTGTCTCACTAAATACTTGAGAGGTGTAGGAACTCCATAATTAACGGTAGGGTATATTAACAATTGGATTTTCACCTGGTAGGCCACAAGAAAGATAGGACTACAACAAAAAGGTTGTAAACAAGGCAGGATAGGACTAAAGGAAAGAGGTTGGAAAGGAGAAGATAAGAAGACTCACGACAAAACTATAATAAAGGAAAGGTGGAAAGGGAAAAACAGTTAACAACTAGGTACTGGGGGACCAGAGGTCATGAAAGAAAGCATAGCTAGAAAGGTGTAAGTATGTGGGAGGAAGGCACAACGGGAACTACAAGTATGGGTGATGTGAAACAAGTAATGGATCGAGTGACGCGTGGGAGAAAACGACCAGCTTGTAGGGAAAAAGCAATAGTTCGGGCAACCAAGGAGGCTAGTACGATTTGAACGGTAATTACATAGACATAGATAACTACGCCCCAATATCTAGGGTCGCCGTTACAAGGAAAAAGGTAATCCCATAACGAAGGATCTCAGTACTACTAATACAAGAGAGGAAACGCGGCAAAGTCTCAACAAGAGAAAACTAAGTAAGCCTTTCCCAAAGCAGTGGATGAAGACGAAACCTTAACATTATCCTTGGAAGGTATATGAACGGGTATAGGAGATGACGGAACAGGGAAGACCAGCTACTCAGTTGCATAGGGAAACTGCTAACAAGCAGAATGACCGCAGTGAGGAATTAAAAAAAAAAAAGTTTTGAGGTGATCGTATCCCGATAAGAGGGAAAGTGATGAAGAAATTAGAAGAAATAGGAGGAGTAAAGCAACAGGATGGTTAAAGTGTTGGGTAAAATTAAAAAGGGCAAGTCAATGAGGGTAATAAGCGGTTAACAAGAATAGCTTTAGACTTGGAAGGAAACTTGTTAAGTGGGAGATGAGGAGCATTTGTCTAAATGGCACATGGGTATACGCTAACTAAAAGTTTAATAAGCTTGGAAATAGATACATGTACAGCATGACAGCAAGACAACCCATGTAGCCACCAGAATGGTGCAAACTATGAGTATCAACATATTTAAATTCTTGCGAAATAAGATCGACAAGACCGCGGGGATTTTTTTTTTAGCCAAAATGAAGAACGACGAAGATGCAGTCACAAGGACTAGACCATGAGATGCACTGGCCATCTGAGATACAATGACTTCACCTGAAAGAAGTAAAGGATAAGTCAGGAAAAAGGAGATGGATACATAGAAGTTTGCAAGTAAAAATCGGCTAGGGTATGATAGCCAATTAAGAGAAAGCATACAAAGTAACATGACGAAAGCCTGAATTGTTTCAACAAGCTTTATGCCTAATCTAAGGAACCCCACAAAGTTAATTAGCCTTATATCTGAATGTTTAACAAAAGAGACCCGCAGACAAGACATAACGTATCTGAGTGCAAACTATGACCGTTTTGTAAAAGAAACATCAATGGTAATCAGTGAAGGAAAATGAAGTATGGAGGTTAGAGTAAAGGGATACAGTATCAGGACACCATTGGCTTAGAGTTGAAAGGACGACAAAGAGTTGTAAATAGAACCATTACCTCAAAATCGACTATTAACCAAGGAGGAAAGAACTAAGGTAGTATCTATGAAGCATGAAAAAGCAGTTACGAAGGTAGTGCACAACTTAGTGGCCTCGAAGACTTAGTAACCAAGGAAGGGCCCTACTGACCACCGAGTATAGGCATTGAGCACCCTTGTACTAAGGATATGATAGGTAAGAAAAGAAAATGCTGGGGGCAATATACCGCAAAGTCGGTAGGAGTAGTTGCCTATGATTTTAAAAGAGCCAAATACTAAAGATAAGAGTGACATCCAAAGACTAGATCAGAAAAGTGAAGCGATTGCTAAGCTTCAGTCGTCGGAAATTAAACTCAAGAGGAAGATATCATGTTATAAATGGAGAAACGGATGTTACTAACTTACTTAAAGCGCATTAGTCTTGTTAACGAGACCTTTCCTACATTCGAGGATGAATATTCTTAAGGGGGGAAGGATGTCATATCTCGCACCATTCATATAATTCGCCCCCTTGATAGTCAATTGGAGAGGGCTAGAAAAGAAAACAATTTTGCATAAAGTTATAAGTAAGACTATTCAAGATCGGTGTTCAAAGTCCTCGGAAACCCTGGTTAGACATATGATGGAAAGACTTAGGAATATTTTCTATAAGTAATATTATAAGGTTGGATGAAGAGGATAAAATCAGTAACTCTCATAAGACCCTTCGAGGAATCGGTCAAGGTGTCTTTCAAACTGGAATTTTCGATAAAGCTAAAAGTAGTCTGTCCCGTCCTTTATATGTCAATGCTAAGGAGATATACCGAAGACACTCCGATAATCATGTCCGCTGACGAGGTATATGTCACAAAGAGTCTACTCCACTACGAAGAATCAATTTCCATCTTCGACAGACAAACTAGGGACCTAGCATCAAGGTATAGCTTCAATAAAAAGTTTTGTAGAGAAGTGAAGACAAAGAAGAGGCGACTTGGGCATTTGAAAGAAAGACTAAGCCCGACATGTTCTCATTTATACCTCTATCAGGACTATTTAAGAATTATTAATATCAATGTGCTAAAACGTTCTGTCAGGCAACAAGAAAGTGAAGTTACCGTATAGGATTAAGGAGTTAGAAGGGGTCAAGTTACTATATAATCAAATTATACCACATAATTTTAAGTCATAAACACATTGATATTAACATTCGAGAATGAATGTTCTTAAGTGGGGAAGGATGTTACACCGCGTACTTCTGGAAGAGCGTTCGTCAAATATGGACACCAGCACGTTAAGTGTGGTCAAGAAATTTGAACTTTTAATAAAAGAATAGGACCTCTCTTAAGTATATTTAGTAGTTAAGACAATATGTGGGGAGTATGGGGAGGATTGGAGGTCAATCGGATGAAATTGATAATAATGAAATGACATTACACCTTTGCAGAATTTTGAACGTCCAAATTGAGTGAGGTATATCCCCTAGAATATAAGGAGTTATAAAGTTAATAAACTCTCCAAATTGAATTTCATCGATTCTAGTTTCCAACGCATCAAACTGTTCGTTGATACGACATCGGAGAAGGGAGATGGGCATCATAAGACGGACTCACAGAAAGAAGCTAAATTTTTCTCTTGATGAAATAAAATTGGATAAGGAGGATATATGCGTAATTACAAAAGAAATGTAGAAACATGTGTTTGAGACAAACCAACAAAATATCCTGTTGGAATGTCAAGTGAGAAAAGAGATGGAAACCTCCTCCAAAAGAAGAGAAGCAACAATTGAGACTTCCTTAGCGCTTAAAGTTTAACTAAAGAAAGTAAAGTCAAGTCATACTACTGAAATTGAGAAAAATGAACTGATAAGAAAAGATCTGTAAGGGGCTAAATTCGACCTTGACAAAACTCTTAAGTGGACCTGGTCTTTGACGCAATCTCCTCGATAAATGAGAAAAATAGACATAGCAGAAGAGGACTTAGCTTTGAGATGGAGAAGACGCCCTAAGATCTCCACAGCAAACATGTTCCCACAACTAAAGAGCAACAATTTCTTCCTTGCGGAATAATAAGTCGTCACCAAGAGCCCTACAAGAAAAAGGCTGACGTTGTTCAAAATAATAGAAGTGTTGTCAAGAAAGGAACCAGAGTAAAAGGAGCAGGTCCTCAAAAGAAAGGACATCTGAAGAAGAGAGGGAATGTGCTGCCAGTATGGGCTAAAAGGAGTCTGATTCACCCCTTCTATAACTACAAAGGACCCAAGCTGGTTTAGGTTCCCAAATTCAATCACCAGCATCGCTTAACAGGGTAGGAGAAAGACGGAGCAGTCAGCATAAACTGATGAACTGTGATAGCTCCAAGGTTCAACTAAGGTTAAGAAGTCTCCTCTCAAATCCCTTATAGCAGGATGTGTGTGGTGTGATGGTACAAGGAAGGATCTCTTATGAACAATGCTGCAGAAGCCAGAAAGGCATCACTCAAAATGGCTACAATAAGTGAAAATGCACACTACTAACAAGTGTTTTTTGGACATGTCTAACTAACTTTTGTACCATTACAGGTATACATGCATGGAAGGGTATTGAGAATTCAAGCATAAGCAATTCTACACAACTCACAGTGATCGCCTGATACTTCAAAAATTCTAATCAGAGACCTGGTCTTTGTATCTCAGGTCAGTAATTCTTTCATTACTCATAAATGTATTCGAACTGCGAAAATTGCCATATATGTTATGTGTCTTTTCCTCTTGCAAGAAATTTCAAAAGAATGACTATACCAAATCGTTGCTTCCTTCTTGAACAAATCAGTTGTTCCCTCTTGCACCTATCCTAAAGTGCCACCTCTACCTCTTTAAAAGACACTTCTCCTCATCCTTCTCTTTACTTTCCCAAATCTTTGAACTTCAGGCCTTCGTTTGTACATATCTTTTGTATAATACTCACCTAAACTCTTCACTTTTCCTTCTTGTCACCAAGTGCTCATCAAACATGACCAATCCTCGTCAAGCCTGAGCAAATGGAGTCCAAATCATCAGCTTCAAAGCACTCAACTTCCTCTGATCATGGAATAAATGAAGCAACTTCATCCTTCCCTATACCCGTCCCTTCAAAACCCAGCAAACGTAGAACGACTAGGAAATTTGCATCCTTGTAAGTGATCTTTGGTCAAAAGTGAACATATGATCACATGGGTGGAAAGAATGGAAAATCAGTGAAACAAAAGGGGAAAACTATGATGCAAGAAAGCAATGGGTTGATAAAAGAAATTGAGGTCACTCATTAGTGATTTAACTATATCCGATGAGTCATGCTCTCGCTGTACAACAGAAATGTCTAGCATTGAGGACTCTAAAGATGAAGAGGAGACATCTTTGATATAGATAAATTCAAAGAAAGAAATGGTGAGTAAAAATAAGCATTTGCCTAACCCAAAGTTGGAAGGTGATTTGAGTGAAAATATGGGTCTTTAAAGTCAAGAAGAGAAGAGAGGACAGGAACCAAGTGCCCTATCATTACTCAAGAAAAGAAAGATGAGTAAAAGGGATATACCAGGTTCCTCCAAGAGTAGAAGCAGTGAAGTAGAAGGAAGAAAGAATAAAGAGAACTGTTACACCTTCTAAAATTTCTCGTCGTTTGCATTATAAGTAAACTCACGCAAGCCTAAAGTGGATATGAATCCCTTACAAGGTTAATGATGGTATCCAATAATTTTAAGTATGTACCTTAAGGTTTCGGAGTAAAATGAATTGGCGGAAGTAAGTTTCGTTAACAGTTAGGATTGGTATCATGTATTGGGAAGATTTTATGTTCTTTGAGCTACACATTGCTTAGAATTACCTTGAGAGAGAGTTATAGGTCTCCATAGATGGTTAATGAAGTTTTATACAAGTGCCAAGAAGGTCTCACAAGGATTGGAGGTCAAGCGAATCGAAAAGAACACATTTTCACGAAAATTGGAGTTTGTGGGAAAGTATGCGGCCGCAAACTCAGTTTGTTGTGCAGCAAACTGGACACAAACATTCCATTTTGGCTTTGATCACTGGCCAACACCACCCCCATGTTGTACAGGGAGTATGCGGCCGCATATCAAGTTTGTGGTGCCGCATATTCCCCGCAACACGGGGCGGATTTCACCCTTTTATAATATTCAAATGATCTAATTTTCATATCCACCTTCTACACTCAGCTTCTCACATTATTAGAGAGTTCGTGACGGTTATCCAACATTCCAAAACGCTCCAAACCATCAAAAGAGAAGATCAAACATTAAAACCTCAAGATAATCCATGGAAGATGATTATTCTTGGTTCTATTCAATATTGTGATGGACTTGGTCTTGGAAAAGTTGAGGGAGGTGAAGTTCTTCTATTATAAGGTACGTTCTTCATCTTATCAATATGATCAAGTTGGTTTAAAGGTTTAGTAACTCTTGGGAAGGAAAAGAATCATAGTGGAAAGTCATAAAGTATTGAATTGAAGTTGATGACCATGAGGTGAATTTGAAAGGGGATTTTGGATTAATTTAAGATTAGTTTGAAGGAAAACTCTTGATTATGGTATTGTTGATGTTGTTATTGTTGATTGGGAGTTGTTTCGGAAATTTGGTGGAAGTATACAATATAAGGGAAGTGCTGCCCAAATTCGGCTAGCTTACTAATTATTCTAGTTCGAACTTATGAGTATTTTCAAGAATTAACCCTAGTACGAATCCTCTTGAATGTAGATTTCCGAGCTTGGGAGGAGAACATTAAGTAGTTAAGGGGATTAAAAGGTATGTTAAGTCTAACCATTTTCTTTCTTATCGCATGATCACTTCGATACGAACATCTATACAAATGTCCTCTATGATGACTCCATTTCTAGAAATGCTAAAACTTATGATTCTTGAGGTTCATATGATATTGTTGATAGTTGTCCTATAATTTATTGATCCTTTTCATATGATTATTGATTTTATTCATTGATGTCGATATCATCTTATGGTAGTTGTTCCTTCAAGGTGAGATATATCAATAATGATGATTCCATAATGGCACATCGGAGGTTTACCGACCTTACGTCACTCCGATAAGAGTTATAGCTTTCATTTGGGCTCTCATGTATGTCACGACCCAACCCCGTGGGCCATGACTAGTGTCCGACCTGGACACTCGTATACATACCTGTTAGATATAGTCAAACTGAAACTACGAACAATATGGAAACTTACGAAGAACTCCGAAGGTCCATAACGTCATCATATATATATATATATATATATATATATATATATATATATATATATATATATATATATATATATATATATATATATATATATATATATATATATCCAGATAAACTGTCTCCTGAGGAGTCACAACTGATCAAGTCATAAAATGATATGCAAGCCGACGAGGCTGCCACTACACATCAGTATCAGATCATATGCAAGCTGACAAGGCTGGAATTACAGACGAGCATATCCATAGCACATCGTTTAGACACAGCTGAACAAAACCTATACACAACCCACACATATGTCTACAGACCTCTAAGAGTACTAACAGTGAAATATGACGGGACAGGGTCCCATCGTACCCCTGGATAAACATACATATATATATCATAAGATCTGTACCAAAAGTCTAAACTCCGAAACAATGGAGCTCTCCAAGACAGCTGAGTAGAAGTCCTATGCTGAAGGGTCACCAAACCGACTATCTGTACCTGCGGGCATGAAACGCAGCTCCCCGAAGAAAGGGGGTCAGTACGGAATATGTACTGAGTATATAAAGCATGAAATACAGTAAAAGGATCATAACTGAAATAGGGGGTACAGAAAACAAGTACAATGTCCAGAATACCAAAACACTTGCCCTTTTGAAACATAAATCATGCATGTCAATATCATATATCATACCCGGCCCATTATGGGACTCGGTGAACAATGCAGTGAAACTGTGCACGATAACACACCCGACCCGGGACTCGGTGAAAGACATATTGAGGCACGCACGAGCAGAGTAGTGAGCAACCATATGCAATTTAAAACATTATCAAGACTCAAACAGAATAAGAAGAAAGGATTTACACCTGAGTATCAATAGTGACAATCATATCAAATATCCCTCGAACGTTATCATAAATAACATCAAAAGAGCCTTAGGAACCATAGACATATGTCAATATAGTATGAAACAGCTTATAGAAGTCAAGGACATCAGTTATCATAGATTTTCTAGGAATAGGAGCTTATATATATCGACTATTATCCACGTATAGGAAACTGGAGACGGAAGCTCAATCACTTAAGAGTTCTAACATCAAGAAGTGAATAAGAATCATGAATCACACTCAAGACTTATGAATATGATTACCCCAAAGCTCATATCATTCATTACTTAAATCTAAGACATGCCAAAAGAAAGAAGGGACAGCTTTACATACCTGTTAATGATTAATTGTAACCTTGTTCTCTTCGTCGCCCCTTTAGCCTATTTAATATAAAAGTAACGACATCGTTAGTAAATTATATCTTCTAGTTCGTAAATCTGTAGCCCATCGCTTATAGAACTCATTCTTTAACTTATGCTTTCTCTACTAGGGTTTTTCATTAGTTAAGGACTTAACGGAAATCGGGCAGCATTTCCCCTATATATTCGCCTAACCCGAACTTCCAATTATCCTCCTGTTATCACAGAAATACCAACAATGACAGCAATAGAAATATTCATATAGAATCCTTACAACTCAGCCCATAAACAATTCTAACAATCCAATAACCCTTTTTAATCCTTTTCAATCCACAATTTCGTATAACAACGATTTCATGAAATTTCTTACTTCCAATTTCATCCAATCCAATTTTAATCCTTCCAGTACAACACTACTAATACAATTATGCCACAAAATAAGAAAATCTTACCTCAATTTTCTCTGAGGAATTTCTACACTTAATTGTTCCTATTTCAGAATTTCTTCTTCCTCAATTCAATATCCAATGTTGCTATCACCTCCTTGAACTTGCAATTCACTTGGAACTCAATTAAAATAGCAACAAAATCATTTTTTTTCCTTCAACCATGGCTGGCCGAGAACAACCATGGAAGTTTATAGTTTTTAAACTTGATCTTAAGAAATGAAATGAAAAATGGTTTGCTTGTTCATCCTTCAACCATATAGATATATATGGTTCCCTTTAAATTGACACGTGCCCCCCTCCTTGTGACTCACCATTTTAACTTCTTGAATTATATTTTTTTTTGTTTCGGGTGGGGCCCACACATAGTAATTAGGTTAATTGATTTTAATTAATCACCAATTCTTATTTAATAATCTAATCACAATTAATTAATCCCTAATCTCTAATAATATTTCTACACTAAATAAAATTTATAAACAATTTATGTACTAATTAAAATTGAAAATTAAAAGTTCCTATTTCATGTCTGAAAATAATCCTGTCTTTAACTTGAGTCGATTCGCTTGCGAATAATTTGACGTATAAAAATACGGGGTATAACATCCTTCCCCCCTTTAGAACATTCGTCCTCGAATGTTAAACTGGTCCTGAACTCCCAATACTTTCTCGAGTGTTCTCTTATTTAATTATGCCCTTCACATACCTCTTCCATGGGTCGATTCGCTATAATTCCCTATAATTCCCTATAACACATTCCAGGTCTCTACATAGTCATTATTGTAATATTTCCTCTTTTGTTGCTTCTCGAGGTAATAATTCCACGTCGTCGTCTTCACTCTTGTCCTCATTTTGAGTCGGTTGTCAATTGTATTGCGAGCTCTTCTGCTGAAGGGTTACTCTTTCCCTTGTCTGCATACTGTTCAGTTGTACCATCACTGTTTGATTCGGACTTGTATTCATGGTGCACTTAGTCATGACTTGATCTCTTTCTTTTTCTATAGTTACTCCTTTAAGATAGTGTATTGTTCACTTCACTTTACTTCTAATCTTTAAGTAAGACCTTGTAACGTGCAGACATCCCTCATCGATTTATTAGACTTTACAATTTTTTGGAGTATTTTATACCTCCGGTGCTTATAGACCCTTCACAGACTCTGCGGATAAAATGACATTTCCCAGGGTATAATATTATTTTACTCCAATAACCTTGCTTTGTCCTACTGTTACAGTCCGTAAGGAAGCTTCAGCATCATGTGCCACTTTTCGACTTTTTTTTTTAAAGATTTTTAATTATTGCTTGCTTTTAGTTCTTGATCTCGATCCTTAGGGTTGGCTATCAAATAGCGCTAGGGTTCCTCATATTATAACTTCACAGTCATCCAGTAACCAGTAACCCGCTTGTCCTGATCGTCTCGATTAAACCATTTCAAAACTTTCCTTAATCCAACTTGTAACATTTTAGGCATATTATCTTTGGTCATTTCTTTATCTGTACTTCAAACTCTTCTATTGCCTCTTTACTTAAATTTGCTCTTAGTTCTCCTATCAAGCATCATATTGCAATCTTTACAAGAGTATGTGTAAGTGCTCAAATCAGCCTGAGAAATACCTTAGCGTTGCCTCACTAGTCTTTATCCAGACCCTACATTCTTCTTATATTTTCTAATTGATATCAAGGCTCGACTATGGCTATGTCCTGCCTGTCCTCAGTACTAATTCTGTCCCAGTAATTTGGCTCAAACCATTTTTCACCTTTCCTTAATGTGTCCAGAATGTCACACCCACATTGTTGTTACTAAATCCTTACTCTTCTTGTCAAGTACTCACTTGGTCTCATTCTTAGCACACAAATATTCGTACTAAAACTCGTTCGTAGCCTTTCTTGTCATACTCCTTTCCTTTCCCTTCTCCTTTGCTACTTATGTGTCACAATGTCATTAGCCAATAACTCTGTTGCCAATATTTTAACCTCTAATCCATTATAGCCTTGCTATCCTTTATAATATCTCTTTAGCTACTCGTTACCATTCTCTTGTCGCATTCTCCCTTTTTATAAGCATATACTTTCTAATGTCACATTATCCAAGGTCCTTACAAATAATTTTCAACACTGTCCCAAATACCATCTTGACTACTATTCGTTTATCACTAGCCCTCAGATCTTACCAACTTGTTTCAGCATGGGATCTCACTTGAAGTTTGAGTATCCATATTGGATATACTATAGTGTCAATTGTTTCCATTTATACTGACTTTGCTTTCACCCACCTCCCCCCTTTGGGGTTTTACTTATACCATATCCATGTCTTTTATTTATTATTTATAACTTTGATTCCCTACGTACGAAACCTTATCCAAATCACGAAGCGATGAGAACTCTCGATATATAGTACAAAATCGTATCTGATGGTTGGTACTCGAGTAATATAATTAATGTAGCAATTTATCCGAAGCCACATTCCATTCATTCTAATCAGTAATTAGCTAGTGCTTATAGTTGTTTCAAATTCTCTATTCGGTAGCCCTTATATTCTAATGATAAGTGTCCCAAGCTTTCTTATAACACTATCTTTATCCCAACGGATATCACTTGCTTCCTCTAATAACCTCACAATACATCAGTTGTTTCGCAAATCTACAATCCTTGTCCTGTAAGGATTTCACCATTTCCGAGGTAAAGTCACATACACGCAATACTCTTTTATGCCTCATGCTCTTTCACCCTTGTTGTATGACCAACGCTAACTTCTGACTTACTCAAAATCATATCAAATTCGTTTTAATAGTGGTCTTGTCTTACCACCTTCTCATCGTACTACACCTTAAGTTCGTAGCTATATATTTCCTTTTATCCCATACTCATACTCAATTAATTACGTCTGTCCTAGGTGTTTCCTTTTGAATTCTCTTATCATTTCTCTAGTCTATGTCCATCTTTTATTTTGTGCACGAGGAATCACATGCTACTCCCGTATCCTTCGGAAAACACTACTTCTACATAACCCCTTCCTCATTTTCAAAGTATATTCTGTTCATCCCTATTTGTTCTTATCATACCAGTCATTTCTGGCGTTCATTCTGTCTCGTTGCTCATCTTCCCTTAGTTCGGTCCTTCACAATTTTGTCGCTTATATTACTCATTTTCTCAGCTATACACGTCATAACGCATCGCTACACTGTAATCCTACTCACTTTCTTCTTATCTTCTTCTTTCTATTAACTCCTTCTCTTCTTGTGCTCGCTTTCACTTTCGTCACCACTTGATCTCTATTCTGAACTTTCCCTATAGGACTTTGTAAGTTTTTTTTTTATTCGTTCTATATTTGCTTTTCCATTTCACACTGATCACATCATATCTTTTAGTTACTTCCTCGCTAGGCTTTACTTGTTTCTATAACAATCCTTATGGTATTCACATTACATCTTGTTCATAATCCATCCTATAACGTAACACTTCCTTACCTTATTCACGATTCTTACCATGTTTTAATTGCACTCTGTGGAGTAGGCGTATTTAACCCTTCACCCTTTCTGATCAATCTTGTCCTTAATATCTCACAAGCTGTCTTTCCAATACCTTCATAATTTGTCATAATTCTTCCTTCTCCATACTTTTATCTCAGTCATTCTATTACTCCTTTTAACTATAAACTCGTCGTAATTTACCCCTACTTATCAGTTCACCCGATACCTCAATAAAATGTTTTGTTAAGAGTTGCCACCTTTTTCTATATCATCCCTTAGTATCACAAGCCCTTCCGAATCATCCTAGCATTTCGTCAATAACACGTGGAACACATTATCCATGACAGCTCACAAGTTTGAGTTTTCCTTCCACGAATTCCATCTCCAATTAGTTGATTAAAACTAATAAACTCAAAGAACACTCCCACTCCAAGGTTACGTCACCATGAAGCGTCCTCCGAAACCAAACAAGAAGAACTAGAATTCGACAAGCATCATGAGACTTCCATCGCTTAACTCACATAGTTTACCCTCAGAATTTTTTGGGTCATGAACGAACTATTTAGTTCACAAACTACTTGTTGTATGCTTTGTATTCTTCCAATAGAGTGAAACTTAATTGCTAGACGTTTTTGCCCTTCAACATGAGCTTTTTCTAAGGCAAAATGTGGTTAGAAAATATTTTGGTCCGTCCAAATGAACTGTGAATTTGCTGCTCATATACGCTTTTTCGAAATAAAAATTTTCAAATAACAATGGTACCTCTTACGGATGACATGGAGGGTATCTCTTAAAGCTTTAATCAAACATAATAAATTTACCCTATCGATATTGACCTCATAATTATTATTACTATCCATTCAATAGTTAACTTATTTCTCGAAATCAGACTTGCAACTTGGTCAAATCCCATCATTACTGTTGATACGACCTTTCAAGGATATCACGAACTAATATCTCATTCTCTTTCTATTTCTAGGAAAATTTTGGCAGAGTTTCCTCTGTATTTCTCACTATCCCAAAACATGCACGCAGGAAATACCAACAATGCCTCGCAGGGCCAACATATATACGTATGTATCATATCATATCATAGCCACACAGGGCTTCCAATTTCAACTAGAAGTATAAAGATGTCGAAACGTACCTAATCCTTTAACGATCTGTCCTGTTATACCTTCCATCTACCTCCCCTTTCATTCCTCAACTTTACATGTTAATCATACCTCACTATCCTTACCTTATCCGACATGCCTCTTTCGCACCGTTACTTACCTGTGTACTTTGTAACTTCCAATATCATCAGTCTCTTCCTTCTGTCGATGTCGTTCTTCAGCTGAAATCAAAGGTTAGTATAAGAAATTTCATTTCCTATGGCTGGACTCTATTGCACGATCTTAGATATGAAAGAAAGGTAACAGACTAAATGTCCTGTAGCTTCCTGTTTATAGATGTGGTGCACAACACACCGATAAACAAGACTCTACTAGACACGGTCGGTAGACACTCCGAGGATGAACTTCTTTGATACCACTTTTGTCACGACAAAACGCCGTGGGCCATGACTAGTGTCCGACCTGGACACTCGTATACGTACCTGTTAGATATAGTCAAACTGAAACTACGAACAATATGGAAACTTACGAAGAACTCCGAAGGTCCATAATGTCATCATATATATATATATATATATCCAGATAAACTGTCTCCTGAGGAGTCACAACTGATCAACTCATAAAATGATAAGCCGACAAAGCTGCCACTACACATCAGTATCAGATCATATGCAAGCCGACAAGGCTGCCATTACAGACGAGCATATCCATAGCACATCGTTTAGACACAGCTGAATAGAACCTATACACAACCCATACATATGTCTGTAGACCTCTAAGAGTACTAACAGTGAAATATGACGGGACAGGGCCCCGTCGTACCCCTGGATAAACATACATATATATATCATAAGATCTGTACCAAAAGTCTAAACTCCGAAACAACGGAGCTCTCCAAGACAGCTGAGTAGAAGTCCTATGCTGAAGGGTCACCAAACCGACTATCTGTACCTGCGGGCATGAAACGCAGCTCCCCGAAGAAAGGTGGTCAGTACGGAATATGTACTGAGTATATAAAGCATGAAATACAGTAAAAGGATCATAACTGAAATAGGGGGTACAGAAAACAAGTACAATGTCCAGAACACCAAAACACTTTCCCTTTTGAAACATAAATCATGCATGTCAATATCATATATCATACCCGGCCTATTATGGGACTCGGTGAACATGGTCGTCACCCCGTCTTTGGCGCCATAACACAACATAACTCCATAAACACATCATAACGCCATAACACAGCATAACTCCATAAACACATCATAACGCCATAACACAGCATAACTCCATCATATATATATATATATATATATATATATATATATATATATATATATCATATTCCGGCCCTCTAGTGAGGGACTCGGTGAACAATGCAGTGAAACTGTGCACGATAACATACTCGGCCCGGGACTCCGTGAAAGACATATTGAGGCACGCACGAGCAGAGTAGTGAGCAACCATATGCAATTTAAAACATTATCAAGACTCAAACAGAATAAGAAGAAGGGATTTACACCTGAGTATCAATAGCGACAATCATATCAAATATCCCTCGAACGTCATCATAAATAATATCAAAAGAGCCTTAGGAACCATAGACATATGTCAATATAGTATGAAACAGCTTATAGAAGTCAAGGACATCAGTTATCATAGAGTTTCTAGGAATAGCAGCTTATATATATCGACTATTATCCACGTATAGGAAACTGGAGATGGAAGCTCAATCACTTAAGAGTTCTAACATCAAGAAGTGAATAAGAATCATGAATCACACTCAAGACTTATGAATAGGATTACCCCAAAGCTCATATCATTCATTACTTAAATCTAAGACATGCCAAAAGAAAGAAGGGACAGTTTTACATACCTGTTAAAGATTAATCGTAACCTTGTTCGCTTCGTCGCCCCTTTAGTCTATTTAATATAAAAGTAACGCTATCGTTATTAAACTATATTTTCTAGTTCGTAAAACTGTAGCCCATCGCTTATAGAACTCATTCTTTAACTTATGCTTTCGCGACTAGGGTTTTTCATTAGTTAAGGACTTAACGGAAATTGTGCAGCATTTCCCCTATATATTCGCCTAACCCGAACTTCCAATTATCCTCATGTTATCACAGAAATACCAAAAATGACAGCAATAGCAATATTCATATAGAATCCTTACAACTCAGCCCATAAACAATTCTGACAATCCAATAACCCTTTTTAATCCTTTTCAATCCACAATTTCGTATAACAACGATTTTATGAAATTTCTTACTTCCAATTTCATCCAATCCAATTTTAATCCTTCCATTACAACACTACTAATACAATTATGCCACAAAATAAGAAAATCTTACCTTAATATTCTCGGAGGAATTTCTACACTTAATTGCTCCAATTTCACAATTTCTTCTTCCTCAATTCAATATCCAATATTGCTATCACCTCCTTGAACTTGCAATTCACTTGGAACTCAATTAAAATAGCAACAAAATCATTCTTTTTCCTTCATCCATGGCTGGCCAAGAACAGCCATGGAAGTTTATATTTTTTTAAACTTGATCTTAAGAAATGAAATGAAAAATGGCTTGCTTGTTCATCCTTCAACCATATATATATGGTTCCCTTTAAATTGACACGTGCCCCCCTCCTTGTGACTCACCATTTTAACTTCTTGAATTATATTTTTTTTGTTTCGGGTGGGGCCCACACATAGTAATTAGGTTAATTGATTTTAACTAATCACCAATTCTTATTTAATAATCTAATCACAATTAATTAATCCCTAATCTCTAATAATATTTCTACACTAAATAAAATTTATAAACAATTTATGTACTAATTAAAATTGAAAATTAAAAGTTCCTATTTCATGTCCGAAAATAATCTCGTCTTTAACTTGAGTCGATTCGCTTGCGAATAATTCGACGTATAAAAATACGGGGTATAACAATGTATGCTTTACATATATATATGTATTTTCTCACACCGCGCCGCTCTATAGTCAGGCGGGCGGGCCCGTAGATGTGCACGCCGCTGCAGTAGGCAGGTTATGATATTACCCCGAACGCGGGATGATGATAATATGCTGATAACACCGAGCCTAAATGGTCCGGAAGGATACTATAATTATATGTATGTATGAAAATATTTTTCCTAAAAGTTAAGCATGCATGACATTCACCTTAATAGGCATTCAGAGGTACAGATTGATCTCTTTATCTTATGTTATCTTCATACCTTTATTATTTTAGTACTCATGCCTTACATACTCGGTACATTATTCGTATTGATGTCCTTTTGTTTGTGGATGCTGCGTTCATGCCCGTAGGTAGATAGAGAGACGCACCAGACCCCTAGGTTGCTTCATCAGTGATTGCACAGGAGCGCCTCATTTGTTTCGGAGCTGTAGTTTAGTTGGTATTATTCTTTTGTGTACATACATGGGCATGGCGGGGTCCTGTCCCGTCTTTATAAAGCTATGCACTCCATGTTGAGGCTCGTAGACAGATGTATATAGTTAGATTCTTCATAAGCTCATTGGTTCATATTTTGTATTTTATTTTTGGCAACCTTGGCGGCTCATACATGAGGGCATAGTTGATGGTGATTATATAGACGTGCATATATTTATTGAACTTGTGTCTCTTAGAGTTTATGATATTTCTGTGTTAGCCATGTGGCCCACCTAGGTATGATTATGAGATGGATGTTAGGAGGTGCTCGGTAGGTTAGTTCCAGGTACCCATCGCGGCCCTCTGGTTGGGTCGTGACAGGAACATACAAAAGAAAAAGGCTCTCTTTGGAAGAGTCTTTGACGTCAATATGAAAGAGGAGCCTGACATGAAAGACTTATGGAAATGGTGGAGTTCCAGGAGTGGAGCCCTTTAAAAAGATCATCTTCAAAGTTGTAAAGTCAGCAGCAGAAGCTAGTCTTTGTAAGAATGAGCTTATGCCTGAGCATCAACTAGTCTTCGAGTTTGTTAGCAAAGTGATTTTTCCAAGGATGGAGGGACGATATACCGTCATGGTGGCAGACCTGGTTCTAATGGAAGCTCTTACTTATTTTGAACCAATCAACTTGCCCGCCATCATGATAGAGAGAATGAGTAAGGTAGCGTGAATTGTGCAAGAAGGACCTGGTCTCCCGTATGGATTTTTCCTAACAAAAGTCGTTGCTCACATTAATGTAAGAACTGGTAGAGCCTCCTTGGGAACTAATGACCATGTGTTTTCTCTGGCCACCTTGAAAGAGTGTGAGTTTGTGCCACAGGGACCAAGTGATGGAAGTCCATCCATCCTCTCAATTTTAATTGGAGCTCAAGAAGCATCAAATGCAGAGATCAAACAAATCAAGGAGGAAAATGGCCTCCTAAAAACCCAACTGGATGAATGACCGAAAGGACCAGGTTTCGGGTGAGAAGCAGAAGAAGAAAATGAGAAGCTACGGGTATAGAGGGATCAGTTGAGAACTCAAATGGATGCAGCCAGAGATGCAATGATAAAGGATCATCGAGCCCATAAAATTGACCTATGCTTGCTCATCCCCTTCAAGTATCTACACAGTCTAGAAAATCCATCCTACCCGCATCCCTGTTGCATAAAATTGAAGTCACCTTTTGTCACGACCCAACTAGGGGCCGTGACGGGTACCCAGGGCTAGCCACCGAGTGCCACTCGTGCTACTACTCATGTTGCTCATTTAATGGTCTTTTATCAGCTTTATACTCAAATTGCAGGAAAATCATATTTTATATGGAAACATAAATACTTTATATACATTTGCCTCTCGGCCATCAAAATAATATATACATATAATAGCATCTCGTGAGACAATCTAACCCACACTGCGCATCTATGAGCCTCTACTGGAGTGCTGCACATAAGGATGGGACAAGACCCCATCATGCCCGAAAATACATATATATGACTATACACAAAAGAATAATCAAGCACCTCCGGGACAAAGGAGTTCTTTCAATCAGCTGACAGCTACTACTGATCTGGGTCGAGCTCTCTTCTCTGTCTACCTGTGGGCATGATCACAGCGTCCAAAGAAAACGGACGTCAGTACGAACATTGTACTGAGTATGAGAGGCATAAACAAGGAAATAAGGCAATGTTATACAAGAAGTATCAATATGGAATAAAGTTATCTGACTATCAAGTGTAAAAGAAATGATGCTTGCTGGCTTACTCATAATCATCATCGTGTCATGTATGCATAATGTATAAGCTGCCTGCCCATATAGGTACGGTGTAGTCATATATAAGCTGCCCGTCCATATCGGATCGGTGTGATAATCATAACATTAGCATGCGTCCAGGCCTCCCGCGTCCGGGGTATCATATCATGCCGCCCACTAGTGGTGTCTGCCCATGCCATTTGGCTATGGTGTATCGTATAGCTGCCAGCCTTAGTGGTGACTGCCCGGCCAAATAGGCGCGGTGTTATATCATCATCATACATGCTCATCATCATACACTTATCATAACACATGCATAATGCTTATGAACAACTTTACTTTATCGGGGTGACGTAAGGTCGTAATTCCCCCTATTTCATTATGGAGTAATCATTGACATTCTGCCTCACCTTGAAGGAATTAACACATATGGTGAGTGTAAGCAATAAATAACATCATGTCATATCTTTTATCTTATATAGCTATTCGTAGACATAGGCTTGTAGCTTTCTGGGATATAGGAACTCATGAGGAGGAAGGAAAATCATGCTATGAGATTCATGCCATTAGAAAGAAAGGACTAGCCTCACATACCTTTGACGTTTAACTAAGCTATCACTTTCTTGTTCTCCTTCGATATCACGTTTCTACATCCAAAAGAGAATTTGCATTCACGTTAGTTAATCGACTATAAGAACGCGCTACTATTTCTAGGGAAAGTTGGGCGGAACTTCCTTGGTTTATAATACTTTTCCCATATGCTATATCAACTCCCACACGCTCACAACAACATTCACAACATCGCAATCCACAATCATCATTTATATACATTGACCACAATCTACCATTTCTCTTCAATTGCTCCACATTTATGGTTATAGCTTACTATCGCGTTTCCTCATATCTAATACTTACTTCATGGCCTAAATGTCATTTATAACGTATTCATAATCACAACACTCCAACGTTCATAATCCAACCCAACTACTATCCAACCATGACACTATTCACTCATAAATGACCCATTTCCTATGTCTTTTTACAATTCAAGTATCTTAACCTTCCAATACCTTAAACAACATGTTTTTGTCATGAAACTTACCTTAGATGATTGTTGAACAAGCCTTGAATGGAATTACCCCTTTAGCACCAAAACCCTACTTCACTTCTTTTGGGTTTTCTTGAGAAAGATGAACTTTTAGTGTGATCCTTACACTTGACTTCGTGGGTTTCATGTATTTGATCACTAATTTCCTTTGAATTCTTGTAGTTGAAGAGTAGAGAGTATTCTAGAGGTTTCTAGAGAGAAATATCGTGAAGATGAAATGAATTGAATGAGCTTAGGTCTCCTTTTAATGACTTAAAATCTAATCCGGAATAAACAGTGACTGAAGTGCACATTGGTTGTAAACCTAGTTTACGGTCCGTATTCCAGTTTACGGGCCGTATTTCACGGTCGTATTTAAGCATATCAAAACCAGAAAGGTATGCTGAGGATCATGGTGATTTACGATCGCAGTTTACGGGCCATATTTCAATTTACGGTCCGTATTCCAAGTCGTATTTAACCATTTAAATATTTGACAGAAAGTTGAAGTTTTATGAGTTGGTATATGACATGGTGGTTTACGGGCCGTATACAACTTTACGGTCCGTATTTCACTTTACGATCGACTGTGCCAAAATGCAAATATGCGACTTTCAAGTCTTCAACACCTATAATTAGTCATCGTGGAGCATAACCTATCTCTTGTTCCCATTGCCTTTGAAATCTTACTTAGGGTCGTCAAACGTCATTCCCTTCTGATTAAAACACCATATACTAGTATTCTTCATTAGTCTATTCATTGTGCATTCACGGGGAAATTTACGAGGTGTAACACCTTTTTCTGAATTTTGACAGCTTTGCAGTTTAACTATCATTTGTGTATGTTGAATTGATTACTATCCGCGCTTATGCTGATATATCTATTGGCATATTGTTGTGTTCCTGTGATTTATTGCTAGATTGCTTTCCTCTATTTTACTCATGATTATGCTGCCCCTATGGATCTGAGCTAACATATCTGAACTTCTGGTTGGCTGTGCTTTAATGTTTTTGATGATACCCAAAGCGGGAATTTATTATGAGGTGAAAGTAAACTGAACTGAACATGCGGTGATTAAGGGGAAGACATGTCAAATAAGTGTGCTATAAATTCACAACTGTGGGAAGATATGCTAAGCAACTGGAAGATTGATAAGTGATGATGTTGTTGTAATTTAGTCTTCCAGTTGAAAATGGTATTATGCTGCTGACATGTTACAAGTGCCTTGACAATGATGGTCTGCTTCGCAGAGGGAACAAGTGGGAAGCTGGTTTAGGGGGAACATAGTCTATGAGTTTGTCATCATCAAAAAGGGGGAAATTGATAGTTCCAAGTGCATTCGTGTTTTGATTATTGTGTAATTGTTTTAAAACTAGCTAGAGACCTGGTTTATAATCTGCTCTTCGTGCACCTTGCACTATCGGCAGAGATAGTTGTAAAGCTGAGCCACTTGCTGCACACAAGTACAACGGTGAGTTAGCTCATGCTTTAGGTCAAAATTAAAGAGCGGTATTTTTTAATCTCACATGCTGCCACTATGTATACAACCTGATGGCAACATATTTGATAGACTTGAAAACCTAATCAAAATCGAGCAAATCCATGCCATCATAAGTTCTCAAGTTCTCTGAAGAACAAGTCACTTGCAAAACTTAAGAATCAGTTCCAGACACAGATTTAGTCTAAGTTCTTTATGTTGTTGTAAGTCTTTGTTCGTTTGTGTATAAAATACACACCTACTCTTCTTGTTTAGAAGCTGTTTGTTGTTGTTTTAAATTCTCAAAGTGTGCTTTATCTTGATCTCATCTTATGGTAGTTGTTTCCTTCAAGGTGAGATATAGCTATGATGATTATTCCATAATAGCACATCAGAGGTTTACCGACCTTACGTCACTCCTATAAGAGTTGTAGCTTTCATTTGGTCTTTCATGCATGCTTTATATATATATGTATGTATTTTCTCACACCATGCCGCGCTATAGTCGGCCGGGCAGGCACGTAGATGTGCATACCAATGTAGTGGGTAGGTTTTGATGTTAACCCGGACGCGGGATGCCCCGGACACGGGATGATGATGATGATATGCTAATAACACCGAGCCTAACTGGTTGGGTAGGATACTATAATTATACGTATGTATGAAAATGTTTTTCTTAAAAGCTAAGCATGCAAGACATCTGCCTTAAGAGGCATTCAGAGGTACAGATTGATCTTTTTATCTTATGTTATCTTCATACCTTTATTATTTTAGTACTCATGCCTTACATAATAGGTACATTATTCGTACTAACGTCATTTTGTTTGTGGACACTGCGTTCATAGCCGCAGGTAGACCGCTAGACGGACCATACCCCTAAGCTTCTTCATCAGTGGATGCATAGGAGCGCTCCATTTGTTTTAGAGCTGCGGTTTAGTTGGTATTATTCTTTTGTGTACATACATGGACATGGCAGGGTCATATCCTGTCTTTATGATATTATTCACTCTATGTAAAGGCTCGTAGAAAGATGTATATAGTTAGATGCTATATAACCTCATCGGTTCATATTTTGTATATTATTTTGGCAGATTTGTCAGCTCGTATATTCAGGCATAGTTGATGGTGATTATATAGAGGTGCATATATTTATTGAACTCGTGTCTTTTAAAGTTTATGATATTTATGAGTTAGCCATCTACGAGGAGAATAGAGGAGCCTCAGCTCCAGCACCAGCACCCCCAGTTCCTCCACTGGATGCCTCGGGCCAGGATATAAGGGAGGCCATTCAGTTGCTAACCCAGTTAGTAGCCGCTGAGGCCCAGCGGCAGGGTACGGGTCATGGTGATAGAGCTGTCAACCCCAGAGTTCATGATTTCATCAACGGAGACCCTCCAAAATTATTGGGTCAAAACCAGACGAGGGCCCGCAGAACTTCATAGATGAGATGTTGAGGACATTGCGGGTAATGCATGCTTCAGATGTTGAGTCGGTAGAGTTGGCCTCTTATAGATTGCGAGATGTGGTTGTTCATTGGTATAGTACCTGGGTGTCTTCTAGAGGGGTAAATGCACCTCTACCCATATGGCAGGAGTTTGTAGATGCTTTCCTTTAACACTATTTGCCGTGAGAGGTTCGACATGACAAAGCTGATAGGTCCTTGAACCTCAAACAGGGGAACATGAGTGGTCGGGAGTATAGTCTTCATTTTAATTCTTTGGCTAGGTATGCTCTAGCTATGGTAGCTCAAATAGGAGATTGTGTCCACCGATTTGTGAGTGGTTTGGGACCCCATTTGATTGATGGTTGTTTGACGACCTCACTTCAGGAAGGTATGGATATTTCTCGTATTCAAGCCCATGCCCAGAATCTTGAGGAGCGACAGTAGTAGCGGAGAAGTGAGTGTGAGTATGAGAGGGGCTATAGTGAGAGGGCCAGATCCTCAGGTGTTGTTAGTGAGTTCAGACGGGGTCAGAGGCAGCAGTATTCTAGACACTCGAGCTATTCAGCAACTAGTGCACCTCCGCGATTTGTAGACATGAGATTTGATCGACCTATTTCTTCCGAATCAGGTCAGAGTTCCAGAGCCTCGGGTTCCAAGCTTAGGGGTGACTCAGTCCAGATGAGGCCAAATTTACCACGATGTACTCACTGCGGTAAGTTGCATTCGAGACTTGGGCTCAGATGTTTGTTATGCGTGCGGCCATACAGGTCATATGATGCTTGACTGTCCATCGAGAGGCTGTAGAGGTATGGTTTAGCCTACGGGATCAGCCGCTAGTTCTTCATCATCCATACGCCCTCTGGGGAAAAGTTCACAAACACCAGCAATTCGTGGTAGAAGTAGAGGGGGGCATCTAGTTCAAGCGGTCCTCAGAACCGCATCTATGCACTAGCTAGTCGACAGGATCTCGAGTCTTCACCTGATTTGGTTACAGGTATATTATCAGTATCTTCTCATGATGTGTATGCATTGATTGATCCAGGCTCTACACTGTCATATGTTACTCATTTTATCGCTGATCAATTTGGGATGAAACCTAAGTCAATTAAACCTTTCCACTAGAATGGGAGATTGATTTTGCCATTGATGTGCTACCAGATACTAAGCCAATATCTATTCCTCCTTATAGAATGGCTCTTGTAGAATTGAAGGAGTTGAAGGAGTAACTGAAGGAATTGCCGAAGAAAGGCTTTATTAGGCCTAGTTTGTCACCATGAGGAGCACCTATGTTTTTTGTAAGAAACAAAAACAGTTCGCTACGGATGTGTATTGACTACAGACAGCTGAATAAGGTGATAATAAAGAACAAGTATCCACTTTCAAGGATTGATGACTTATTTGATCAGTTGCAGGGTGCTAAATGGTTTTCGAAAATAGATCTGAGATAGGGTACCACCAGGTGGGAGTTAGAGGGAAGGACATTCCGAATACAGCCTTCAAAACTAGATATGGTCACTTCAAGTTTCAGGTAATGTCATTCGGATTGATTAATGCACCAGCGATATTTATGGATTTGATGAACAGTGTATTTAGGCCTTTTCTAGATTTCTTCGTGATTGTGTTTAACTATGATATTCTAGTATATTATCGATCCAAGGCAGAGCATGCAGATCATTTACGTGTTGTCCTTAGAGTTCTTCAGGCCCAGAAGTTATATGCGATGTTCTTTAAATATGAGTTCTGGTTGAATTCTGTGACTTTTCTGGGGCATATTATTTCAGTTGATGGTATTCGGGTGGATACCTAGAAGATTAAAACTGTAAAGACTTGGCCGAGACCTACAACACCTACTGAAGTTCGTAGTTTTTTGGGTATGGTCGGTTATTACAAAATATTTGTGGAAGGTTTTTCTTCTATCTCTGCACCACTGACGAAGCTGACTCACAAATCAGCTAAATTTCAATGGAAGGATGCTTGTGAGCGCAGTTTTCAGGAGTTAAAGAATAGATTCACTTCAGCCTGGTTCTGACACTTCCAGAAAGATCGGAAGTCTATGTTATTTATTATGATGCTTCAGATGTTGGACTATGTTGTGTATTGATGCAGCATGGTAAAGTTATTGCTTATGCTTCAAGGCATTGCGGAAACACGAGAAAAACTATCCAACCCATGATCTAGAGTTAGCTGCAGTAATTCATGCATTGTAGATATGGAGGCACTATTTGTATGGCGTTGATGTTGATATTTATACAGACCATAAAAGTCTCCAGTATATTTTCCAGTAGAAGGAGTTGAACTTGCGGGAAAGGCGATGGTTGGAACTATTGAAAGATTATAATGTTAGCATCTTGTATCATCCGGGAAAGGTGAACATCATAGTCGATGCTCTTAGCTATAGATACATGGATAACTTATGTGATGTTCAGCCAGAGAAGAGGGATTTAGCTTGTGAGCTTTAATAGCTAACAAGCCTAAGAGTTCGACTAATGGACTCGGGCAATACGGGAGTTACTATTCATAATTCAGCTATTTCTTCTTTAGTAGTTGAGGTGAAAGAGTGCCAGTATGAGGATCCCATGTTAGTTCATTATAGAGATACATTCCTTCAGAAGAAAAAGTCCACATTTGAGACTTTTGCAGATAAAGTTCTCAGGTATCCAGGCAGATTATGTGTTCCTGATGTTGCCGAATTGCGCCGCCAGATTTTAGAGGAAGCCCATTGTTCCCGTTATTTTGTTCATCCAGGAGCAAAAAAGATGTATCATGATATTAAGTCAATTTATTGGTGGGATGGAATGACGAAAGACATAGCAGAGTTCGTAGCTCAATGTCCTAACTGTCAGTAGGTAAAGATCGACCATCAGAAGCCTGGTGGATTGTTACAAGCTATGGAGATTCCGACTTGAAAATGGAAAGTAATTAATATGGATTTCATTACAGGCTTGCCTCGTTCTCAGCATAAGCATGATCCTTTATGGGTAATTGTGGACAGACTTACAAAATCAGCTCATTTTCTACCTGTTAGAACTACATACCCGGCTGAAGATTATGCGAATCTTTATATCAAGGAGATAGTACGAGTCCGTAGTGTTTCGGTATCCATTATCTCTGACAGAGGTGTGCAGTTTACAACTAACTTCTGAAAGTCCTTTCAATAGGGTTTGGGGACTCAGGTGAGTCTTAGCACAACATTTCACCTCCATACTGATGGACAAGTTCAGCGTACCATTCAGACTCTCGAAGATATGCTACGGGCATGTGTATTAGACTTTGGAGGTAGCTGGGATGATCATTTACCGCTCATTGAGTTTCCATGTAACAATAGTTATCATTCCAGTATCCATATAGCCCAGTATGAGGCCTTATATGGGTGGAATTATAGATCACCAATTAGATGGTTCAAAGTGGGGGAGACTAATTTAATAGGGCCAGATTTGATCCAGAGCAGTGGAGAAGGTCAAGCTTATTCAGGACCTATTATTGAAAGCCAAGAGTCGTCAGAAGTATTATGCAGATAATCACCAATGAGACTTAGAGTTTCGAGTTGATGATTGGGCATTCTTTAAGGTGTCACCTATGAAAGGTGTCATGAGATTTGGTAAAAAGGGGAAGCTTAGTCCTCAGTACATTGGGCCTTACAGGATTGTACGCAAAGTAGGCCAGGTGGACTATGAGTTAGATCCACCTTCAAACTTAGAATTAGTCCATCCAGTTTTCCATGTATCAATGCTTCGTAAGTGTATTGGAGATCCTTCTAGAGTCGTACCCATCAATGATGTCCAGGTTACCGAGAAATTATCTTATGAAGAAGTTCCCGTTGCGATCATACATACACAAGTTCAGAGGTTGAGGAATAGAGATGTAGCTTCAGTGAAGGTCCTTTGGAGGAATAGGAATAAGGAAGAAACGACTTGGGAAACTGAAGAAGGTATGAGATCCAGGTATCCACACTTGTTTCCACTTTTAGAGGAGGTTCAGACAGAGACACCATTGTCTTCAGGTGCATAATGCTTTTTTTTTTTTTGTGATTTCTTGGTCGTGTGGGGCCACTATTGTTAATATTGTTGTGGCCCAGTGAGGCGTTTTATTTTTAAGATTTTGTGTTATTTGAACTATACATTGCTTAGAATTACCTTGTTGGGGAGTTATAGTAGAATTGCGAGCTTGGGATCAGAACATTAAGTAGTTAAGGGGACGACAAGTTATGTTAAGGAAAAGTCTTTTCTTTCTTATGGCATGATAACTTCGATACGAACATCCATACAAATATTCTCTATGATGACTCCATTTCTAGTAATGCTAAAGCTTGTGATTCTTGAGGTTCATATGATATTTTTGATAGTTGTCCCATAATTTATTGATCCTTCTCATAAGATTATTGATTTTATTCATTGATGTTGATCTCATCTTATGGTAGTTGTTCCTTCAAGGTGAGATATAGCGATGATGATGATTCCATAATGGCACATCGGAGGTTTACCGACCTTACGTTACTCCGATAAGAGTTATAGCTTTCATTTGGGATCTCATGCATGCTTTATATATGTTTATGTATTTTCTCACACCGCGTTATAGCCGGCCGGACAGGCAAGTAGATATGCACACCACTGCAATGGGCAGGTTATGATGTTACCCCGAACGTGGGATGCCCCGGACGCGGGATGATGATGATATGCTGATAACACCGAGCCTAAATAGCCAGGCAAGACACTATAAATATATGTATATATGAAAATGTTTTTCTCAAAAAGCGAAGCATGCATGACATCCTCCTTAATAGGCATTCAAAGGTACAGATTGATCTCTTTATCTTATGTTATCTTTATACATTTATTATTTTAGTAGTCATGCCTTACATGCTCAGTACATTATTCTTTCTAACGTTCTTTGGTTTGTGGACGTTGCGTTCATGCCTGCAGGTAGACAGGGAGACGGACCAGACCCCTAGGCTACTTCATCAGCGGTTGCACAGGAGCGCTCTATTTGTTTCGAAGCTGCGGTTTAATTGGTATTATTATTTTATGTACATACATGGGCATGGCAGGGTCCTGTCCCGTCTTTACGATGTTATGCACTCCATGTAGAGACTCGTAGATAGATGTATATAGTTAGATGCTTTATAACCTCAGGTTCATATTTTGTATATTATTTTTGGCAACCTTATCGGCTCGTACATGAGGGCATAGTTGATGGTGATTATATAGACGTGCATATATTTATTGAACTCGTGTCTCTTAAAGTTTATGATATTTATGAGTTAGCAATGTGGCCCTCCTAGGTATGATAATGAGATGGATGTTAGGAGGTGCTCGGTAGGTTAGCTCTAGTTGCTCGTCGCGGCCCTCTGGTTGGGTCGTGACAAGAACATACAAAAAACAAAAGGTTCTCTTTGGAAGAGTCTTTGACATCCATCTAAAAGAGGAGCCTGGCATGAAAGACTTGATGGAAATGGTGGAGTTCCAGGAGTGGAGCCATCTCTTTACTCAACCACCACCATGTGTATATGAAGCTGAAATGGTTGAATTCTATGAGAATTTGCTCTGTATAAATGATAATGCTCTCGCCCTAACATGAATCTGACAGAGTTTGTGCTAACTGAGTCAATACTTGGAAAAATCTTGGGAGTAAAGATAGTAGAACTGAGAGCTGTAGCAGACAAAAGATCTACAGATTTTGAAAATGTCATTGTCAAAGTTGAAAGGTCAGTAGCAGTAGCTACTCTTTGTAAGAATGAGCTTAAGCCTGAGCATCAACTAGTCTTCGATTTGTCAGCAAAGTGCTTTTGCCAACGATGGAAGAACAACCTACCATCACGGTTGCAGACCTGGTTCTAATAGAAGCTCTTACATCTTTTGAACCAATCAACTTGCCTGCCATCATGATCAAGAGAATGAGTAAGGTGGTGCGAATTGTGCAAGGAGGACCTGGTCCCCTGTATGGATTTTTCTTAATGAAAGTCCTTGCACTTTAATATAAGAACTGGTAGAGCCTCCTTGGGAACTAAAGACCTTGTGTTCTCTCTGGCTACCTTAAAGGAGTGTGAGTTTTTGCCACAAGGACTAAGTGCTGGAAGTTCGTCCACCCTCTAAATTCTAATTGAAGCTCAAGAAGCAGCAAATGCAGAGATCAAACAACTCAAGGAGGAAAATGCCTTCTAAAAACCCAACTGGTTGAACGACCGAAAGAACTAGGTTCCGGGTGAGAAACAAAAGAAGAAATTGAGAAGCTACAGGCAGAGAGGGATCAGTTGACAACTCAAGTGCACGCACTCAGAGATGCGATGATAAAGGATCGTCAAGCTCATAGAAATTGGCCTATACTTGCTCAACCCCTTCAAGTACCTACACTGTCAATAAAATCCTTCCTAGCTCCCATCCCTTTTGCATAAAATTGAAGTCACATATTCCTGAATTTTGGCAGCTTTGTAGTTTAACTATCATTTGTGTATACTAAATTGATTACTATCTGCACTTGTGCTGATCTATCTATTGGCATATTGTTGTGTTCCTGTGCATTATTGTTAGCTTGGTTTCCTCTATTTTACTCATGACTATGTTGCTGGCTCTGAGTTAATATATCTGAACTTCTTGTTGGCTGTGCTTTAGTCTTTTTACTGATGCACAAAGGAGGAAGATATTATAAGGTGAAAGTGAACTGAACAAAACATGCGGTGATTAAGGGGAAGACATGTCAAATAAGTGGGCTGTAAATTCACAACTGTGGGAAGATATGCTAAGCAACTGGAAGATTGATAGATGATGATATTGTGGCAATTTTTGTCTTCCAGTTGAAAATGGTATTATCCTGCTCACATGTTGCAGGTGCCTTGACAATGATGGTCTATTTCGCAGGGGGAACAAGTGGGAAGCTGGTTCTCAAGGGGAACATAGTCTATGAATTTGTCATCATCAAAAAGGGAGAAATTGATAGTTCCAAGTGCATTCATGTCTTGATGATTGTCAAACTAATTTAAAACTAGATAGAGACCTGGTCTGCAACCTGCTCTATGTACACCTTGAACTGTCGGTAGAGACAGCTGTAAAGCTGAGCCACTTGCTGCACACAAGTACAACTGTGAGTTGGCCCATGCTTTAGGTCAAAATTGAAGAGTGGTCTCTTTTCAGCCCACATGCTACAACTATATATACAACATGATGGAAACATATTGGTAGACTTGAAAACCTAATCAAAATCAAGAAAATCCTTGCCGTCACAAGTTCGCAAGTTCTCCCAAGACCAAGTCACTTGCAAAATTAAAGAACCCAATCTAGACATAGATTTTGTGGTGCAGCAACTGAGACGAGAGTTTGGGGATTCTTTCACGGTTCCACCAAATGAGTTTTAGCACTAGAACAAAGCATGAACAAGAAGATGAAAATGCAAGAAGAGAGATCTGGATAGCAAAATAAAAACTAGTAGATGGATTTTCAAAGCAAAAATTTGTGTCTCTATTGGGTTAATTAGGGCTGCATTTATAGATGAAAACTCAGAGCTTCAAATCATCTTCTTAGTTTAAATTTTGAAACTAAAAAAAGAGGGGGGGGGGGGGGGGGTTGTTTGAAAAATGAGTCAAGAAACGAATGCAAAAAATGATGATAACTAGTTCAAAAATCTGATATTGACAATCAAATACTCGGATTCATTGGGATTCATCATGTTCCCTGCCAATTTGAAGACTTTTGAAACTGATATTGTGTCAGGGATGGTAGAGGTGAACAGTGCCTCTGACATGGCTAAAACTAGGCGGGTTGAAGGATCAATGACTTTAGGGGTGATGCGGCACTGTTCATGTGAAAGAGATAAGGGCTTCTTCTGGTAAGGGTTGCAAGTTTGTTTTTAGTCAATTTGGGAGCTGTTTGGTAAAAAATGAAGAAAAGTCTTAAGTTTTTTTTTTTGGGGACATAGTTTGAGCTCGTAATGGTACCTCCCAATTCAAAAGTCTCTCTACGGCTAAAGAACGAGCGTGTTCTTGGGCCATCATAGAAACATAGATTGGGTTGAAGATCGAACGAAGAAAAAGAGTTTAAACTCTTTTTTTTTTTTGGTTGACTTTCAGCCACGCACAGACGCTATGCGCATGTGTCCCAAAGTAACATATATTTTTTTGGTAATGGGTATACTCGAGAGAAAATGGGTTTGGTCGTTTGAAGGGCTATTGGGCTACTGGGTGTTGTTTGGCCATTTTCAAGTGGCTAGCTTGTGGATTTAAAACATATTCTTCTTGTTTCTTTTATAGCCAAACTCATTTTAAAGTAATCAATTGAGTTGAAATTAATATTTCAAACTCCAGGCCATATTGAAATAAAATCATGATGAATTAATCATTTGATTAATTAATTAAGTTTCTTAACTTAATAAAGTAAAATATTTGTTTGTAAAACCGGACTAATAAAGTTGTGAAAAACTTTAAACTGTTAATTTAAAATGTGTACCTAATGCAACACTTATTTTTTAGAGAAAATGATTTTCAAATTGACAAATATATTTTTTCGTTTAAGAGAATAATTTGTAAATATACATATAATATTATTTAGGATATTTTGCCAAATAATATGGTAAAGTAGCTCCAAAACTAATTAAGAAAATATTTTTAGCTTTGCAAATGGTTAGTTTATTTAAAATTCAAGAAGACCGACTAATTAATTAAACATGTAGAGGGCCAAAATTGGATGTCAATAGTGTTGATTGTGGTCAACGCATAACTTTAACTTAACTAGTAACGACCCAAATGTCACCTAACCACATTGGGATCCGTTCCCAGATCTAACGGAACTGTTGGAATTCTCTTTCGGACACGTTTACCCAAAAGTCAACTTTTAGTCAAACTAAAACCTTCAAAGACTCGAAACTTAGGTTTTCTTTTCTAATACTAATCTGATTGCCTTGGTAATCGCGCAACCCATCCCTGCAGGTCAAATTCGTTAAAATAAAGCTAAGGAAAGGGTCGTTTGGGCAAAAAGGAGTAAAATCTTCAAAATGACCTAACGAGTCGTTACACTTTAGGAAGTTAAAACTTGTTATTTTAGATAATTAGGTATTCGGCCAAGTTTGGAGAAACAAAATAAGTAAAGCATTTCTAACAAAAAACACTTTTGAAAATAAGCAAATTTTATATATATATATATTCTTTGTTTTTCCTAGGTATTGATAGATTATTATTTGAGTTCATTAACATTATAAATAGAATAATACATTTTTGAATTTGTCACAAAATCTAGTGCTATTTTTGTTATCGTTATTTCAATATTATATGCATTAAGTATGTATATATCAATTTCAATGTACATGTGTATATTCAAGTTTCACTTCTCTCTTATTCTCTACTATCTATATAAATAAGCAAGTTTAAGTCGTCCTTAATGGAATATTTCTTAAATTATAATTTAAATTTATTATCAATATAAATAAATAATTTTAAAATTTTGTATAGATTTTTTTATATTACCTACATTGAAATAGATATTTATAAAGTTATTATTACCGGTTATTTTCACTTGTATAAATAGAAATTCGAGTTTTGATTATTAGTAATTGAATTTAGTTCTTTTATTCTACTAATTCATTTCATTATAGAACATTATTAAATTATATACTCAATTAGTATTTCTCACTTTTTTCTGCGCCTAAAAGATAATATTTATTTTTTGATAGGAAATTTATAACCTTGATTAAAAAAATGAAAAATATCATGATTTTAAAGAAGTGAAAAAAAAGACAATAGTTAATAATGTAAATAACATAGCCATTTAGAAACGTCAATTACGATAAAGGGGAGAGAATGTCTATCGTTCAAAGTTGAAGCGGGGGAGGGGGGAGGGTGGAGGGGGGTGGAGTTTTATTTTTAAAGTAAAGTTCATACGCGTAAATTATTTTCACCCTTAAATTAACTCTCAAATAAGATGAGGGGTGAAACAGGGGGTTGTGTATGTGGTGGGGGGGGGGGGGAGGGTGGTGTCACAACCCAACCGGAGGGCCATGACGGGCAATCAGAGCTAACCTACCGAGCACCACATGACATACACGCATCTCATCATCATACATGAGTGGGCCATAAGGCTAACTGATAGATATCATAAACTGTAAGGGACTCAAGCTCAAAAGATATATACATATATACGTCATCAACTGGTCTCAAGGATTCATGTCGACAAGGCTACCAAAACAATAATACCATACAATAGGGACCGAGAAGGTCACAGAACATCTAACGGAACCTATCTGTCTATGAGCCTCTACACGGAGTACATAACATAATAAGGATGGGACAGGACCCCGCCATGCCCATATATATACATAAAAGAATCGTACCAACTGAACTGCAGCTCCGAAACAAGTGAAGTGCTTCCGAACAAACTCTGAGGAAACAGTCTAAGGGTCTGGTCCGTCTCCCTGTCTACCTGCGAGCATGAACGCAGTGTCCACAAATAAGAAGGACGTCAGTACGAATAATGTACTGAGTATGTAAGCCATGAATAACAACATAATAAAGATATGAAAAATAATATGAGACAAGAGAGATAACTTGTACATCTTAATGCCTCTTAAGGTGGATATCATGCATGCTTTCCTTTTTAAAAAACATTTTCATGCATATACATATATCATAATACCGTACCCATCCATATAGGATCGGTGTTGTCCGTACCCGGCCATAATAAGGCTCGGTGTTGTCAGTGCACAACTGCAGTGGTGTGCACAATAGGAGTCATACCTGGCCGACTATAGCGCTGCTCGGTGTGAGAAAATAGCTACATATATATATTACTGTTCGCTTTTATGTGGGTTAAAGCATAAAAGTCACTACGAGGTTGTTGGTGCTCTAATTGGATTTTAGCATTTTTTAGAGTCGCCGCCTAATTTATTAAAAGAAAACTAGGAAAATCGAGTAAAAGATGTTTCAAGCAAGAGATAAATCTTTTGGTACCAAAGTTCGAGATAAGAGTTTTGGTGATCCCCTAGGGAAGGTTTTACACACCCTATTATTAAAGATCCGTAAAATTCGATTGACCTATGAGCTTTATGTGTGTTTAATGTATTTATTTGCTTAAAAGTGTTTAGTTTTCCGCAAAAATGTCAGTTATTCTTATCATTAATCCAAGAAAAAGGGGTTTTTGGGTTTTAAAATCCTCGTAAGTGTTCAACTCACTTTATTGCCGGACTAGAACATACCCGGGATTTCTCCCGAGTAGAGTCGTTACTATTCTAATCCTAATAAGATGAGTTTAGTTCTTACGGGTATATATATATAAGTAAATAAAACTTTTGTTTAAGTCCAATTCCTTTTATTTGAAGCTCATAATATCACCCATATTATAAGTCTAGTGGTTTATCATTCGAATCACGGGCTTGAGGCCCAAAATCTGTTACTTAATATTTGAAGAAATATTCTGCCTTGTTCAAAATTTGAACCTATTTTAAACTTAATAAAATCCTGTTCTTCATTCTTTATGCTTAACCTTGCCTTTAAAACGGTTTTAGACCAAAAAATTTGTTGTTAAGTTCCCAGTTCATGTGAAAAATAGTTATCATCCGAGTTTTCTTTGAAAATCATTTGGCAACTTCCTAAATAGTACGTGTTTTCCCTAGTTCTACATGCTTAAGGGTTTCAATATTTCACATAATTGTTCACATATACATATATGATATATAATTGAAATTTAAAAGAAAGAAAATTAAGCTGGTGGGCCTACCAAATCTACCAGCCTCCATTTCCACCCATGGATGGGCCTTTATCATATTTGTTTCCCTTATCATCTATCGGACTGGATCAATGAAAATGTAGTTGGGCACTTGGCACAATAGGTTTATGCAATAAAAGTCGACCCAAATAGAGGTGTCTCATGCAAACTAAAAGAGAAAGGGAAAACATGGATTAGAAGGAATCTAAAACAGAGATCAACGAGACAAAGATTTATGCAATAAATACGTATAAGTCATATGATTTTTTGTCTATGCTAAATATACTATATTTGATGAAATGGAAACTTAACTAAAATATACCCGCCCACATAGACTGAAACAGCAAAGAAACAATACTAGATGCAAGTAATTGCAGATTTTAAAATCAAGCCCACATGACTGTACGTAGAGAAGGGTAGAAATGGCCCAATCTTTAACCAAATGAAATCAGGCCTTATATTTGTCCCGGAGTATACAAAATATACTACTTTGTATACACTTCCAGTGTATACAATTCATGTATACTTCGTATACATTCAACTCATAACACTAACATAAACAACACATAGAAGGCAAGTGTAAAGTTTTCAAGGAATTAACACTCAGTTTTTATACAGAGGTCCAAGCAAGAACACGTTAAGAAATTTTAGAAAAAGAAGAAATGCAATTAATTATCCCTTTTAGTTATAAAAACTATTACACCCCGTAGTTTTGTACGTTGAGATTTATAAGTGTTAATTGTTTTACGTATGGTCACTGTAGTTACCTTAAAGAATATATGAGATTATATGCGCAAATCTTCTGATTATGAGGGTTTAAGTTCATATAATAAGCTATGTGAGGATTGGAGAGCAAGTGAATTAACGAAATTAAGTTTGTTGGACTTTGGAGAAAATATGAGAGGCAATTTTGGCCCAAATTGGAGGAAGAATATCTTTTAGTATATGAGGAGTTTTGAAGCAAAGCAAAAGCCTAAATTGAAGTTCAGAAAGTCTAGTTTCCAACGCAACAAACTGTTCGTCGATCAAAAATCGGAGTAGAGAGTTATGGACGTTACGAGTTAGGCGGGTGGAGCAGGGGATTGAACTGCGCTAACGCGCAGCTACAGTGTGCGAACGCGCAGTGTATCGCGCAGAGGAAAAATCTAGGGAGGACAAACTGACCTCTAGAAGCTATTTAAGGGCAAAGTCTGACCCCAAACCTCATTTTCTCCACTCCTCTTCATCAAAAAACATATGAGAGCTTCCAAAAAACATTGAGAGGTAATTAGTGAGCGGATTAAAGTGACAGGGCTATATACAAGGCACGAGAAACATGTAGCGGTGAGTGTAGTCTTATTTTGCGGTGGATTTTGGCTTGGATTCAAAGTAAATATTGAAGATATTGCTGCTCTAGCAAGAATAAGGTATGAATCTCTCCTTATTAATATTAATTTCTGTTTATTTATAGAGATAAAATTATTAAATAGTCATATAACAAGTTGGTTAGTTGAGAAACTTGGAAAACATTGTGTGGGATGTTTTATGGAGCCTATTGGTGTTGATAATATTGTTATTGATGTTGGTATTGTTGTTGGTTGTTGATATTGTGATTTCGGGCTAGGCATATAAACAGGGGAGATGCTGCCCGAATTTCGACAGATTCTAAATGGATTTAAATGGAAGGCTTAAGACAAGCATATGAGGATGAGCCTAACAGTAGTGTGAATTTTTTTATATGTAGATTACTAGACTACGAATGATCTTAATTAAATTGCAAGACAGGAAGTAAGTTGGAAAGTTGAGAAATAAGCGTCCAGGTATGTTAAGGCTAGTCCTTTTCTTTCAAAAGGCATGATTCCTATGTTATGATTCCATATATGTTTCCATAACCTTCTTACTTCCAAAAGTTAGAAGTTCATGATTCTTAAAATCTTCTTATGATACTAAAGATGAGATGTTTTCTATGATGAACATGATGATGATGATTTTAATTCTAGAAATTTCAAAGCTTATTGATTTGATGCTATTATGAGATTATTGAGCTTATTTCATGATTTTCTTGATTTCCTTCATTATTGTTGATCTCACCTTATGATAATTGTTCCTTCAAGGTGAGATATAGCGATGATGATTGTTCCATAATATAAATCGGAGGTTATCGACCTTACGTCACTCCGATGTATTTCTAGCTTTTATTTGGCTCTCATGCATGCTTTATATATATTTGTATATATTTTCTCACACCGAGCAGCCCTACAGTCGGCTGCGTACGGCACCTATTGTCCAACTATTGATCATTTGGTATTACACATCGAGTCCCGAAAGGGCCGAGTACGTTACACACCGAGTCCCGAAAGGGCTGGGTATGTTACACACCGAGTCTTGAAAAGGTCGGTCACGTTATGATGATGATATTATATATATATATATATATATATATATATATACGTATGTATGAAAAAGTTTTATTTAAAAGCTAAGCATGCATGATATCCGCCTTATGAGGCGACCAGATGTACAAGTTATCTCTCTTATTCCATGCTACCTTTCATATCGATATTATGTTCTTATTCATGCCTTACGTACTCAGTACATTATTCGTACTGACGTCCCTTCTTGTGGACGCTGTGCTCATGCCCGCAGGTAGGCAGGTAGATGGATCAGACCTGTAGGTGTTCTATCAGCGGATTCTCAGGAGCACTCCACTTACTTCAGAGCTGTAGTTTATTTGGTATTGGTCGTTATGATCATTTGTATTCTATGTAGAGGCTCGTAGACATGTGTGTATAGATAGACATTTTATATCTCCACTAGTTCATATTATTGTATAATATATTTGTAGCCTTATCGGTTGTTGATGACGAGCATAATTGTTGATGATAATATAAAGATGCACCGTTATGTTGTGGTATGTGTCCTTACAGATTATGACAACAGTGAGCTACCTTTGGTGTCCACCCAGAAATGATTATGAGACGTATGATTAGATGTACTCAGTAGGTTAGCTCCGGGTGCCCATCATGGCCCTTTGGTTTGGTCGTGACGAAGTTGTATCAGAGCAGTTCGTCCTAGGGCGTGTCTACGAGCCATGTCCGGTAGAATCCTGTTTATGGGTTTGAAGCGCGCCACACTTATAAACAAGATGCTTCAGGGCATTTAGGAACCATTGACCTTTCTTTCCTATCTTAGATTGTGCCATAGAGCTAAATCATAGGATATGATGTCCCTGATTCTAGACCCAAATGTTTTGATCATGGATAGGCAGTTGATTATGCCGCTACGAGGTAATTGCTGAAAATAAAAGTTTTTCATTCAAAAGGTATGTTTCCTGTTTTATTAATATGGATAGACGTTGATATAAGAACTTGAGCAAGATATTATCGGTATTTGCGATTGCTCTGTGGGGCATTGGATGTGTTTTCTGGGCTGTGTACAGGAATGAGGTAGTAAGAATTATAGAGGAAACTTTGCCGAAATTCTTACAAATTGAATTGTTTACATGTTTATAGTGAAAGAGTAAAGGGAAAATGTGACCATCAACCGTTTGGTAAGTCATGATTGAAGGAACAACTATGAGACGTTGTCAAAGAGAAGTTTTAGAATGATTTAATTTAATTTAAAGGAGGAACCCTGGAGGGAAAAATGATTAGTAGTTAAAGAAACTAGAATGAGTTGCATCCGAGATTTCGGAGGATTGAGACCTATTGGAAACATAAAGAAAGTTGACATTAGAAACTCAAATACGGTATTTCAATTTATAGATTCGATTGATTAGTAAGAGATAACAAAGAGATATTGATATGGAAAAGGATGTTAACGAATATGGGAAAGTTTCGCTCTGGAAGTATATATATACATACGAGATCAAGATGGATTTGTACTCATAGTGGAATGTTCTGCAGAGTTCCAGTTAGATATTATTAACTGGCAAACGAGAAAAAGCACTTTAAGAGCAAAGGAAATCAAGGAGGACCTTGATGACAGAAGTACGAGAAAGTGCGGTTATGAATTGATTAAAGGAAGTTATGTGACCGTCGATGATAAGAGGAAGTTTAATAAATTAGTAAGGTTGGCCAAAGGTAGACAGTGATGGCATAAGACAGTGTACTTGGAATAGAGATACGATTACAAAGGAAACGGGATGAATATACGAGGAATAGACATACATACGAGCAAGCTATGGTATCGTAAAGGGAAATAAGAAATGAACGAAGGAAGAAAGAAAATGGCGTATTTTACTGAAATTTCATGATGAGAGCAAGAATCGGCGGGACATTAGAAGGATTATGACGCATGATTATGATACAAACAATTAGTTAAGAGAAACTGTGGGACACTATGAGCTAAATTAAGGAAAGGACGCATCGTGAGAATTAATGCGATAGAGTATCTACTTTTACTGGTATGGTATAAACCTAACTCAGAATCGGGAACCAAGAGTAAGAGGAACTGGTGAAAGGATAGCTATGAAGATAAAAAAATTACGACTGAAGGAGCATGGCATAGTTGGGCACTCTATAAGGAGCCTAACGATTTCTGATGTCACCATTGATTCATTAACCTAGGGGACTATTAGGCATGAAGGAAGGAAGTGGTTTGAATTGTGTCCAATATGTGTGAACATTTAACTTGATACAAGAATTCAGTTAGCAAAAGAGAAATAAGTCAAACCATGCGATTAAAGTAACTCCGGCATTATACGGAATAGAGGAGTTGAAGGATCGTTAGGGTCAGCCAGATGACTACCAAAGACGGTTAATACTCAAATGTTACTAGTATATGAGAACATTCTTAGATGAATCACAATATTCCCAAGTACAGAAGAAGGAAATGTACCGGCTTGAAGGAGTTAAAATTTGAGATGAACTAATATAGCAAGGAGGTGCTAAAGAAAAGTGAAAATGGACTAAATGCTAGTATATTATGAGACAAACATGGAAAAGGAGGAGCATGACAAGATGATGAAGGTTTAGCAAATCAAAGAGGATAAGTTTTGTCAATGCGATATGTTGTGTTCCGGGCTATGATTTGAATCGCTCGTACCAGAGAAATTTTGGGTACAATTAAATCTACAGCAAACGTACCCCAAAAGATAACAGAAGAAGTGAGAAGGCCTACAAATGACCAAGCATAAGTATCAGGGACAGTCGGGATTACTAAAGAGAAATCGTAGCACTGGAAGAGGTGAGAGTTTTAAAAGAGGAATATTTATAGGAATTTCAATGATCGTCAAAAGAAAGGAAGACAGTATGCCTATGGATAGCATGGTAGCAGTACTGCCTGAGACTAGAAAATACCTCCTGCGTCGTAAAATCATAAGTCACCATTTATATTAAATTGTGAGAGTATATGTCATAGGACCATATAAATAACAGTCCTGATGAAATGGTTAGTAAAATGGTGTGGGGACGACAATAAATATTCGAAGAAGAATGGAAGCTAGTTAAGTCACAATTAGTCACTGGTATAGGAGAGCCAAGGACTTAAAGAGGGAAGCATACTCGTATTGAAAGGAAATTGTGATTAAGTAAGATTTTATTTTAGTGTCATGCTTATGAATTATTTTGTAATAATGTTAAGATTGGAGGAGAGGAAATTGAGGAAAGATTTAAACATGGATTTGAAGATATTTTGAATAGTAGATTAGCTTGAGATATGATCAGTAGTATATTGTAAGTATAATCTTGTGATGAGGGATAACAACGATGATAAGAAAATGCTATATACAAGTGTATAAGGGATGATGCTGAGGTTGTTGTATGGGTTGAATTGAGTACCATTTGAATATAAATCCTTTGGCTAGGGTATTTTTGACGCATTGAATGAGTAATCTGAAGTGAAGTAATTATTGAGAATAATAATCCATTAGCAAGGAAATGTTATTGCAAACCATCTGGGCGCTACCATAGGTGGAACTATGATGACGTTGTAAGGAATTAAGGAGTCCGACCAAAGAATTAAAAAAGGAGATGAGATGATATGTATGTAAAATCGATTAGTACTAAGAGGGATAATCTAAAGTAGCACTAGAGAAGCAAGCAAGAAAAAGTGTCACATCCGAATAAGAAAGTTGTTCACTAGCAGAGAAATAGAGGGCTACAAAACAGAAGGGGCTAAGTCAACTGAAGGTGAAGTCATGGAAGTAGACGAAGATGAGACTGCAAGAAAAGGATTCAAGGATATAAATAAAGGAGATGGACAATTAAAGAATTAAGAGATCCGCTTGATTGATAAACCGAAATGACAGATAAGTGCGTCAGACTATGGGAAAGACTTATTAAGTGAGAGTCGGGCAAAGGTTAAAAGTAGAAGGAGAACCCCAAAGGAAATAATCAAAGGATATCGCGTCTGATTGGAACAAGCGGTTGACAATGAAACCTCGTGGAACAAGCAACATGATGGCTCTTATTGAAAAAGGGATGAATAATGGTTACAGACAAAGGGAAGAATGAAAATATTTGAATTCGCTGCATGATAAGGAATCTTTGGTTATTTTTCGAAAAACATCTGAATTCACCCCCAATTTATTAGCCTAACTAAGGATCAAAAACTTTAAGAGTAAATTGAAGGAAAGGAATCATTAAAGAAGAGACTTGAGATGTTCTGATATAAGTACAAGAATTATCGTTAGTTAGCCCAAGTGCAAGAAGTTCAATTAAAGGAAAAAGAAACTAAGCGATACATTTCGGTGTTAAACTAGTTTAAAGATAAAGTACCGCAAAGATTAATTTGACTGCTATAGAAAGTAAAGGATGCTACAATATAACCAGCACTGAGGTTATCTTAAAGGGAGGAAGAATAAGGATAAGTAAACTCCAAGAAGAAAAAGGCCTGGGATATCTATAAAATGTAAGAAAGATACGTGGAGATCGAAGAGAACAAGAATTTCTGAATAAAAACAAGATGGGATCAAAATTTGATAAAAGTATATGGTGATCATAACCCAACAACTATCAAATTGTAAAATATCAAATTTGTAAAATATCAAATTAAGTACTAGGTGATCATAACCCAACAACTAATTGCTAATTTAACTCATGGATTCACCTAATTTTGGATTCCAAGTAAAACCCCCAATTTGGGTATAATCCCTAACTTTTTAATTCAAGAATTCAACACTAATAATGGAAGATACAAGATTAACAACCTTAGATTCATCAAAATCTAGCATAAACTCCATCAATTTCATCATTTATAAGCCTAGATGGAACATTCGTTAACTCCACTTTTAGCTTTCATTACTAAGGAATTACTAAGGGAAAGAGAAATCCATGATGATTAGGATTAATGAAATAGCAAAAGGATTAGGATAACTTACCCCCATGAATTTTCACCAATAATCTCCAATAATGGATCCCAGGAGCTCTATTTTTCGATATGGTATTAAATGATAGACTAAAGGCTTATTCAATGCACACTTAATGGAATAATAGGTCGATTACCGCCATTGTGGTAACGGGGACGCAACAGCGATACCGCCCCAGCGCCCCCACAGACTGCTGGGACGGTCTGGGCCAAATAACACTTGGCCGCCCCAGCGGTCATCCCGCCGCAACAGCGGTGCCGCCAATGCGGACACCAGGTAGTAGAAACCCAACTAAATTTTCTAAGTCTCAATCAAAATCCCAAACCACTCTCGATGCTATCTGCTCACAAACCACATACACACATCCACATAAAAATACGCTATGAATGCACTCGTGGCCTCAAAATTTCCAACGGAGGTCTCGTTGACCGAGTCAACCCCCGTTACTTCATTTTTAATTTCCCAACCCCAAGTCCCACAATGCATCCGAGTGCATTGGGAATCAAACCAGCTATACACACAAGTTCTAAATGACCATCCAGACCTCTCGGAATTGACTGATTTTAAAAAAAAGTCCATTTACCTAAAAGTTAACTTTGGGTCAACTCTTTTTTGCTTAAAGCTCATATTTCACAAAAAGCCATCCGAATCAAGTATAAACATCCCGGGAAGCGTGCCAACGATCCCTTCAGGTCAAAAGTGAGCTAACTAGTGCTTAAAAAGGGGCGAAAATGTCGAAAGGACTATAACGACCAAATAGGTCGTTACATCAGATAGTAATTGAACCATCGCTCGTCCTCAAGCGAATAAGAGAAAAGGAGCAGAAAATACCTGAATCAGTGAACAACTGGAGATATTGGCTACGCATGTCGAACTCGATCTCCCAAGTAGCCTCCTCAACAGGGTGGTGCTTCCATTGCACCTTCACATAAGCAATCTCTTTCGACCTCAACTTTCGAACCTGTCTATCCAAGATCGCAATAGGCTCCTCCTCGTAAGTAAAATTCTCATCAAGTAATGTAGAATCCCAACGAACAATGTAGGTACCATCGGCATGGTGCTTCTTCAGCATCGAAACATGAAAAACCAGATGAACTCCCGCCAATCCTGGCGGCAATGCCAACTCATAAGCTACATCACCCACATGGTCAACAGTCTCAAATGGACCAATATACCTGGGGCTCAACTTGCCCCTCTTACCAGACCTTATAACACCCTTCATGGGTGAAACCTTCAATAGGACCTGGTCACTAACCGCAAACTCTAAATCATGGACCTTTTGGTCCGTATACATCTTTGGCCCACTCTGAGCTGCCAAAAGCTTGGCCTGAATAACTCTCACTCTATCAAGGGACTCTCGCAACATATCCGTATTCCAAGATTGAACCTCGAATCCATCAAACCAACCAACCGGAGATCTACATATCCTACCATATAAAGCCTCAAAAGGCGGCATGCCAATACTCGAATGATAACTGTTGTCATACGCAAACTCTACCAAAGGCAAGTGCTGATCCTAATAACAACCAAAATCAATAACACACGCTCTCAACATGTCCTTGAGCACCTGAATGGTTCGCTCAGACTGGCCATCGGTCTGGGGTTGAAAAGCTATACTAAGATCCAATCGGGTACCTAAATCCTCATAAACGCCCTCCAGAATCTGGAAATGAAGGTAGTACCCTGATCAGATACAACAGAAATAGCGACCCGATGCAATCTCACAATATCCCGAATGTACAATTTGGCTAACTTCTCCGCGGTATAGGAAACCTAAACTGGAAAAAAGTGAGCGGACTTAGTCAATCGATCAACTATCACCCAAATGGAGTCAAACTTGCCCAGGGTCTTCAGAAAACCCACAACAAAATCCATGGTAATCCTCTCCCACTTCCACTCAGGAATGGGCATACTCTGAAGCACCCTACTGAGTCGCTGGTGCTCATACTTTACCTGATGACAACTACCACACTTAGCCACGAAATAAACTATATCTCTCTTCATCCGACGCCACCAATAGTGTTGTCTCAAATCACGGTACATCTTAGTCACCCCCGGATGAATGGAATAGCGAGAACTATGAGCCTCAAACAAGATCAACTGAATCAAATCACCAACACGATCCCTTAACCTCAAAATGCCCTTAGAATCAATCACAGCCTCCTTGGCCTCACCCCTCAAAACTCTATCCTGAATCTTGCTCAACTGAGCATCCTCAAACTGATGAGCCCTGATCTGATCCAATAAAGGTGACCTCGCCTCTACATAAGCTAAAATCCTGCCTGGGGCTGAAATATGAAGGCGAACGAAACTGTTGGCTAGAGTCTGAACCTCCATGGCCAACGGACGCTTGAAAATAATCAATCGAACTAAACTCCCCATACTCACTGCCTTGCGACTCAAGGCATCAGCCACCACATTGGCCTTTTCGGGATGGTACAGAGTAGAGATATCATAGTCTTTCAGGAGCTCTGTCCATCGGTGCTGCCTGGAATTAAGATCTCTCTGGGTAAACACATGCTGAAGACTATGGTGATCGGTGAAAACCTTACAATGGACACCGTACAAGTAGTGCCTCAAAATCTTCAAAGCAAAGACCACAGCCAACAACTCCAAATCATGGTAGCGTAATTATTCTCATGAATCTTCAACTGACGGGAAGCATAAACTATCACTCTATCCTCCTGCATCAACATAACACCCAAACTCACACGGGAGGCATCACAATAGATCGCGAAATCCTTACCCTCCACGGTAATGTTAAGATTGAGGCTGAGGTCAAAAGAAGCTTGAGCTTTTGAAAGCTCTCCTCACAATCATTTGACCACTGGAAGGGAACATCCTTATGAGTCAATCTGGTCAAAGATAAAGCAATAGCAGCAAAGACCTTCATAAAGCGACGACAATAGCTGGCCAAACCCACAAAACTACGAATCTCAGTAACAGTAGTGGGCCTCGCCTCACCCCTCACAGCCTCAATCTTCTATGGGTCAACCATAAGCCCACTCTTGGATACAACATGACCCAAGAATGCCACAGACTCCAACAAGAACTCACACTTAAAAAATTTAGCAAACAAGCTATGCTTCTTCAACAACCGAAGAACAGAACGAAGATGGCTCTCATGCTCCTCTCTACTCTTGGAATATACCAAGATATCATCAATGAACACAATCATGAAAGAATAAAGGAATGGCCTAAAGATGCCATTCATCACTAGAAACTCTTAGTGGTCATATATCTCGTCCGAAATGTTATCTTCGGAATATCCTCCGCCCCGATCTTCAACTGGCGGTAGCCTGAACGCAAATTAATCTTCGAAAATACTGAAATACCCTGAAGTTGGTCAAATAGATCATCAATACGAGGCATAGGGCACTTATTCTGAATAGTAACCTTGTTCAACTGGAGATAATCAATGCACATCGTCATGGTCCCATCTTTCTTCTTCACAAATAACATAGGATCACCCCAAGGGGAGATACTCAGTCTAATGAACCCCTTGCTCAATAGATCCTGTAACTGCTCCTTAAGCTCCCTCAACTCAGCAGGTGCCATCCGATATGGCGGAATAGAGATAGGGCGAGTGCCCGAATCCAAATCAATACAAAAATTAATGTCGCGATCGGGTGGCATACCCGACAAATCCGACGGGAATACCTCCGCGAACTCACTCATAATAGGGATAGACTCAAGGGGTGGAGATGCAACAGTCGTATCACGAGCATGAGCCAAATAAGCTAAACACCCTTCACTTACTAACTTCATTGCCTGAAGGAAGGAAATGATCTTCTTTGGAGAGGGACTAGGAGTACCCCTGTACTCGAGCCTAGGAATGCCCTGTATGGCTAAGGTATCTGTCTTGGCGTGACAGTCAAAGATCTCATGATAAGGAGAAAGCCAGGACATCCCCAATATAATATCAAAGTCAACCATATCGAAAATCATCAAATCTACCCAAGTGTCATACCTCATAAAAGTAACCAGACAAGACTAGTAAACTCGATAAACAATCACAGAGTCTCCAACCAGAGTAGACACATGAACAGGTATATCTATGCTATCACAAGGTAAATCCCAACCACCGACATGATATACAGATACATACAAATAGGTGGATCCAGGATCAAATAACATAGATATTGCTCTATGATGGATAGAAATGGTACCTGAAATCATAGCATCTGAGGCCTCTGCCTCGGGCCTACCCAGAAACGAGTAACAACGGGATCCACCACGTCCAGTTTGAGATCCCCCTCTAGGACTTTGGGACCCACCTCTAGCTGCCTTGGATCCACCTCTGTAACCTTGAGAACCACCGCGGCCTAACTGAGCGCCACCCCTCTGAGAAGCACTACCTCGTCCACTAGACGGTGTCGGAGTCCTCTGTGGCTGATAATCCCATCTAGGTTGGGAGCACCTCCTGGAAATATGACCAACCTCTCCACAAGAAAAACAAATCAACAGGGATGAAGGCTGATAAACTGAAGCTGAACACCCGGAGAAAATAACCCATTCTATGGGTCCGGAAAATGAACTCTCAGAAGCTCTCTGCCTGGGTGGGTCACTGGGTGAGGCCTATAAGGCTGAATGCAAAGGACAGCCGAAATATGGCTGATGCGGCCTAGAAAATTTACCGACGACCCTCGAACTAGAACCACCCTAGCTCCCAGTCTGATGCGGTCTCTTGTCACCACCACCAAATGCACGGGCCTTAGCGCCCTCAACCATTGAAGCATGCTTGATAATGGATTGGAAAGAAGCCCCCATAGACTCCATCTTAAGACAAGACATCTGTAGAGAGCCTACTAGCCCCCAACAAAACGTCGGATCCTGTCGGCCTCGGTATGGATCAAAGGAGTGGAATAACGGGACAGATATAGAAAGCGGGTCATATAGGTCTCCAAAGACATGCCCCTCTACTTAAGATGTAGAAACTCCTCCCTACCCGCCTCTCTCAAAGACCGAGGCATATACTTCTCAAGGAAGGCCCGGTAGAACTGAGTCCATGTCAGGGGAGGGGAACTCTCAGGTCTGCAAGCCACAAATACCTCCACCAAGTCTTCGCGTTGCTGTGAAACTGGTAGGACACATAGTTCCCCATCTGGTGTAGCAGCTCATGCATATCCAGAATAAACTCATAAGTACCCTCAAAAGAAGTACCCAAAAACCTCGACGACTTTAACTTACTGTTACACCCCGTACCTCAGGGAAGCACTAGTTAAATTTGAATATAAGTATGTCGAGCTATGACTATGTAAAATAACTTTGGATTGTGAGGAACGAATCATTATTAAGTATATTGTTTAAGTAAAGGATGAATTATGATCTTATAAGTCGTAACCGGGAAGGACTAGCTCTGAAACAAAGGACATGACCAGTACCAAGTATGTTTATTGATACTTATAGAGAGTTTCGGAAGATTTCGGGATCAAGCAAATCAATAAAAATAAGTTTGACAAAAATTTGAAAAAAGTTGGCAAGGTTTTGTGCAGATTTTTAGTCAGCTTTGGAGGGGTATATCTCCTAGTATATTAGGAGTTTAAAGGTGTTTCAAAAGCCTAAAATGAATTTCGTCGAGTCAAGTTACCAACGCAATAAATTTCTCGTCGATACGACATCATAGTAGAGAATTATGGACGTTACAAGTTGGGATGACAGAACAGAAACACGTGCTATAGTACCGACTTGCTACAATACTGCTACAGTGACCCCGACCCGAATTTAGAACCTTATAAAAGGGGAAAAACCCCATTTTTTCTCCAAAAATCAGATTTTAGAGCTTAGCAACAGATATGGTCATTTTGGTCATAAAGAGTTGAGAGAATTGAGTGATTTTTGCTAATCAAGGCTCGGGTGGTGCATAGTTGTGGCTATAGCATCGTTTTGCGGTGGATTTAGCGTGGATTCAAGGTGAACATCAGAGATATCGTAGTTTTAATAAGAATAAGGTATGAATTTTTCCTTATTATCGTTGTTTTATGTTTATTTTAGAAGGTAGAACGATTAAATGAGCATATAGTTAATTTATTGGTGGAGAAATCGGATAAAATTCATATGAGGTGTCTTGTGGAGTATTTTGATATTGATGATGATATGGTTGATGTTAGTATTGTTGTTGTTGTGTTGTTTGTTGGTATTGTGATTTCAAGCTTGGCATATAAACCGGGAAGATACTGCCTGAATTTCGGCAAATTCTAAAAGGGTTTAATTTGAAGGCTTGAGATAAGCATATGATGATAAGCCTAACAGTAGTACGATTTCTCTTGAATGTAGATTTACGAGCTCGGGAGAATAAACGTAAGTAGTAGGAGGCAAAAAAGGTATGTTGAGCTATCCTTTCCTTTTTTTTGGCATGATCTATGACAAGTACGAAGCGTAATGATATCCATAATGAATCCACTCCTAGATGTAGGATATCCTGAGTTCCTTGACTTCTTATGTCCCGAAAGGGCATCCATAAGTTGTACGATTTCATAACGATGTCTAATTCCCAAAGGGGACATTCTTAAGGTTTCCTTATTCCCATGCATTTCATATTTGATTTTTAAGTCTAGAAAGAGACAAATGAAAAGGGGAAGAAAATCCCATTTTGAAAAAGGGGAAGAAATTTCCATTTTTGAAAAACGGGAAGAAGTTCCCGTTTTGAACTAAAAGTTGCTCCGAAGGGAGTCTTTTGATGGTTTCCAAAGATTTTCATGCATTTGCATATTTACATACATGCACGACATTATTTCATGGGGAAGGGGAAAAATATTAAGGTGTTATATACGCAAACCACCTGATCAACTGGTATACGATGATTATGATACTCGAAGGGGCTGCCCGAAGGGGCCATTATGCTATTATGCCCGAAGGGGATATGAGCAGGGCGAAGGCATGCATTAAATATATATATATATATATATATATACACGAGTTGAGATGTACTGTTTCAGATCTTCCTTACATACTCAGTACATTATTCGTGCTGACGTCCCTTTGCCTGGGGGTGCTGCGTTTCATGCCACGCAGATGTATACAAATGATTAGAAGACATTGGCTATAGGATGATGTTCCCGGGCTATCAGCTGGATTGGTGAGTTCCATCTCAGTTCGGAGTGTTGCCGAGTCAAAGTACTTATGTTATGGTATCTCGTGTATGTTAGAGACTTTTGCAGACAGTGTCCTGTGGATAGTGCGTCGAGATGTCGACCATTGTGTAAAGCGACCATGTAGGTTGATGTGTTTTTATGCTTTGTTTTTTAAGATTTTGTTGTGACTAAAGGTTTTCTCCGAATTAACGATAAGGGAGAAGTTCCTGATTTGACGAAAGAGTTTTATTGAAAAGTTTCTCCTGTTTTACTTGATGGAAGCGTCATTTCATAAATTAAAGGTGTTATATCCCGTATTTTTGAACCTCGGAGCATCTGCTGGGGTGGGCCCCACATACCGAGATTTTTTTTGGAACATCTGAAAAGTCATATGAATCACATATGTAAAGTTAAACACAACTCATGAAGTACCTTTGGACCAAATCAAAGTGGAAACCCTCCAAACGAATATTTTTAAGAAAACGTTTTCGGGTGACCTGACTTTGGGGGGCAAAAACTGTATTGTAAGTTTGGAATTTCGAAAATAACTTGAAATAGAAGTTGTAGATAATTGAATTAGCTTTCCATCCATAGGTCGTGGGTTCCCAGGTGACGTCGGTACAAGGAGATATGAACGTTTTAAGGTCGAAAGGTCAGTGGGCTAGGCCCAACTCGGGACCAACCGAGTTGGCCCAAAAAAATGAAAAAAAAAAAATTCAGGCCCAAGTGAGGAGCCATTCGGCCATGGTCCATAAAAAGGATCCAAGCCCATGGAATTAAGTCATGTGGTCAATGAATAAAAGACCACTTAATCATCCAAATTCCATAGAACTTTCAAGAGAAAGAATAGGAGGAAAAACAAGAGAAAAACAAGAATAAAAAGAGGGCATTTCGGGTTTGGCCATAGAAAAATCACCCCTCAAATTCTTGCCTCTAAAATTATTTTCTTGTTCAATTCCTACTAAATTAAGTGTCCTCTACAACTTGGTGTAATTGTTTTGGAAGAAGGAGCACTTATTTCTTCAAGTTGACAACTTGTTCAAGTGAAGAAGTTTGTAGAAAAAGGTAAGAATCAATTCCTTTTTCTTATGTTATGAAGGTTTGTTTATGTTGTGGTATGTGGAAATGAGTAGAAATTATGGAAATAAGGAAGTTTGCAAAGTGGGTATGTATATATATATGTAGCCATGGGTGTATATATGTTGTATACATATATGAGTTGAATTTTATGTTGCATTCTAGTTGTGGTTATGATGGAAATTATATTGGGAATGAAAGTTGAATGAATTTTGGTTGAAGTTGGAATGTAGATGATTATGTCACTTTAGAATAATTTTGTGATATTATGGAAATGAAGTTGTTAAGATGTGAATTATGATTATGGTTGATGAATTTGGAAGTTGGAAACTTGTTATGAAATTATATGCCAAAGATTTGATGTTTTGCATAAGTTATGCTTTTGGCGGAAAAGTGTATATCATGTATATCAAGTGTATATCCTAAGGGAAATGGTATGAGATGTCTTTAGATTTATATGGTGATGATCATGATGGTTGTTGAATATGAAATTATTGATCTTAGTTGAAAGTTGGGTTGAATTGAAGATTATGTCAACTTGTGAGAAAAATGACTAGTTGAAGGATATTTGTGTTTTTAATGTTCATTGTTGATATTGTTGTTGTCGTTTGGGTTGTTGTTGATGATTTATAGCCGAGTTGAATTCTCGGGGTGTCATATGTATAGGGGAAGTGCTGCCGAAATTTCGGTAGCCAAAAATGCTTAAAGTTGAAATAATGGCATTAATAATTCACAATTGGTAAACTTGACCAATTGCAGTTTTTTGACGAAACGGGAAGTGAGATTGGAAAGGCTTAAGGAGCGTGAAAGGTATGTAAAGTAAACCCAATTCTTCCCTTGGCATGCCCTTAGTGTATTAGGGTCGGATCCGGGCCTCGAAGGACCTCTTGGCCCTCGGAATCCGCAAGACAAAATTTCAGTTTTTCCTTCAGTAGAATTGAACCATTTTGATACGCTTTTTCTGAAATTATGCAGTTGTGCTCTAAATTACTCAGAAAGTCATAGGATGTTTGTATAACCTTCGTAGATGATATTATATGTTTAGAGGGCACACTTTGAGCCCGCCGCCTTATTTGTTCTGAGGCGGGCCCACTATTTACGTTTTTGCCCCTAATGTGTTAAAGCTTCCTTTTTAAGCGATTTTTGAAAGAAATGTTTTAATTACCCTACTAATAGCTTAACGAATATAATTTTAAATATTCTGTTAAATATTATAAATTATTTTGACACCCGGAATGACTTCGGGAAAGTCAGACTTCTGTAATTTATTATGATATCCGGAATACATTTATTATGATTCCGTCCGACTCCGTTTGATTTGTTTGTCTTTGCTACGCCTCATCGAGTCTTTGAAAATACTTATGATATTTTTAAATTGCATTAGTCTCTCACTACTCCATTCGTGGATGTCCCAATGTTTCCCACACTGAGCCCGGGCCAGGATATGTTGTCAAGCGTAATTCTCTGCATTGTTCGCCGCGCCCCGATGTGAGGGGGCAGGTATACGCGTACATGGGTCTGTGGAGTATGATGTGCCATGTCCGCCTATTCTGATCTGATCTGTTATGGCCATTCTGATATGACATTTTATGATACGGGGCCACGCCCCCTTTTTTGATTCCTCTGTATTGTGGCACCAGTGTCGAGAGGGTGACCACGTTCTGTCTGCCGAGTCCCGTGGCAGGGATCGGATATGATATGACATATGTTTCTGTACACATTCTGTCTGATTTGGAAATATGCATTTGACACTCTGGATTTTGTACCCATTTTCTGTAATCATTATGATTTGACTTCTGTGATTCCGCTTTACATATTCAGTACATATTTCGTACTGACCCCCTTTCTTCGGGGGCTGCGTTTTCATGCCGCGCAGGTACTGACGACAGGTTCGCTGATCCACACGTTTAGGATCCTATTTCTGCTATTTGGGGCGCTCTCTTCTACAGAGCCCATCTTTTGGTACAGTCTGTCACTGCTATCTGGATATGTACTTTGTTCAGGGTATGACGGGGCCCTGTCCCGTCTTATGATTATGATATGTTCTGTAGAGGTCTGTGGATACATCTGTGTGGGTTCTGTACATATGTTTGGGATATTCTGTTCTGTGATGGCCTTATCGGCCTATGTGTGCCAAGTATGCTTTTCTGCTAAGTTCTGTAGCGACCACTAATATTATTATTATATTATTATTCTGTTAATATGCTAATTAGGGGTATCGGGTACGTATAGGTGCCCAGCTCGGGCACTGGTCGCGGCCCACGGGGTTGGGTCGTGACGAAAGGTTCACAAAAGGTTGTGACTCATGGATGGAATAGTAGTATGGCACTCAGTCGAGTATGGTCTTGGTTGTCAGTCGCGGCTTTCCGGTTTGGATCGTGACAGAAGTGGTATCAGAGCAGTTCGTCCTAGGGGTTGTCTGCAAAGTCGTGTCCAATAGAGTCTTGTTTATAGGTGTGAAGCGCGCCACACTTATAAACAGGAGGCTATAGGGCATTTAGGATGGTTACCCTTCTTTCATATCTAAGATCGTGCGATGAGAGCCAAGTCATAGGAAATGAAATTCCTTGCACTAACCCTTGATTTTAGCGGATGAATGGTATTGACAAAGAAAGTGAATGATGATATTGGGGTTATAGGGACAATAGAAGTTAAAGGAATCAACAAAGAGGCAAGTATTGGTAAAAAGGATTATAATTCAAATATGGTAAGAATGTTGCAAGTATGATTGAAATGTACAGCTAATGAATGGAAGAGGAAGTGCCTAGTGAAGCAAAAAGAGACAATCGATAAAGCTTCAGGTATATTCCGAGTTGTGACGCACGAGATAAGTTTCGTCCTCTTTGCTTTTCTGTTCGATATTGAGAGCCCTGTATGGCTAGGGTGTGCCAAGTATGTATATAATTGGCTCGGGGAGGCATTGTATGTATTTTCCAGGCTGCGTGGAGGTCTGGGATAGTAAGAAATATAAGGGACACTCTGCTTGAATTTACTTAAAATTTAAGGACAAGGACCAAAGATTTAAGAGATCATGACGATTATACGTCTATGATTGCTACAGATTGATTAATGGGAAAGTATGGGACAGGTTGATATGGAATGATAAGAGGAAGATGACGCTACAAGTGGACACTGGGCATTAGTTATTAGAATAAAAAGTAATACTCCGGCTGGACAGATAGTTGGGTACATCATTATTTCGAGTATCCCCAGGGGTTATTATAGGTAAGATTTGAGATTTAAAATAGTATTTTTGGGTAATGATAAGTAGGGAACTTGAAGGATTCGTAAATCTAAGAACAAAAGCGATGACAAAAGGATTATTACGGGATGAAATTTCGATCGAGAATGGCAATGGAATATAACACCATAAGGTAAAACCTTTAAGCGGGGAAGCGAGTAAGCTTGAGTACGAGCACAAAGACTGAAGTGATATGTGGTATATATTGTATTGGGAATGGATTATAGAGATAGTCTGAAGTAAAAATTATTGTGTAAATAAGTTTAACAAGATCTGAAGGCAAGTCAGCAAATGATTAGAGTAACTAAAGGGTATGTTTTGAGACTGGACTGAAAATAATTCATGGGGAAGAAAAGAAATTGAACGATATTCCAGTGGGGACCTTAATGTCCACAAAATGGGAAGGATATGACAAGAAAATAGAAGGGAATGCAAGGAAGTTTTAAGATGGTCTAAGTGTGGTTTGAAGAATGATTTATGAGAAAGAGTATTGTGACTTAGTGGACCCACAAGACCAGAGGCGTCGGTAAGTGTAATGTTATCTTAGAACCGATTGTGAGTCCCAACCGGTAAGTCATGATTCGATAAACCATGACGAGAAGTTTTCAAAGAGAAGTTTTAGAATTATTGTAATTTAATTTAAGGGGAAAACTCTGGAGGGGGGGGGGGGGGGAATGATTAGAAATTAAAAGAGTTCGAATGAGTTGCATTTGAGATTTCGGAGGGTTGAGACTTATTAAAAGCATAAAGAAAGTGGATATTAGTAACTCAAATACAGTATTATGATTTATGGATTAGATTGGTTATTAAGAGATAACGAAGAGATATCATTATGGAAAAAGGAAGTTAAAGAGTAGAGGAAAGTTTTACTCTAGAAGTTTATATATATACACATAAGATCAGGACGGGTTGATGACGGGTTGTACTTATAGTGGAATGTTCTACAGATTTCTAGGCATAATATAAAATGGCCAAGGAAATGGAGCACTTTAAGAGGAAAGGAAATCAAGAAGGACCTTGAGATGAAAGTAAGAGAAAGGACGTTAATGAATTGGTTAAATGAAGTTACGTGACAATCGATGGTATGAGGAAGTCTAATAAATTAGTAAGGTTGACCAAAGGTATACATTGATACCATGAGACAATGGACTTGGAATAGAGATACGGTTACGAAGGAAACAGAATAAATATACGAGGGATACATACGAGCAAGCTATGGTATCATAAAGGGAAATAAGAAGTGAATGAAGGGAGAAAAAAAAGGGTGCATTTTGCTAATATTTCATGGTGAGAACAAGAATCGGTAGGACATTAGAAGGACTACGACGCATGATTATGATACAAGCAATCAGTTAAGAAAAACTATAGGACAATGTGAGTCAAACTAAGGAAAGGACGGATCGTGAGTACAAATGAGATAGAGTATAAACTTTTGTTGGTATGGTATAGACATAAACTGGAATCGGCAACCTAGAGCAAGGAGAATTTCAAGGATATTAAGAAGATAGTCGTGGAGAAAGACTAGGGCTAAAGAAGCGTGGTATAGTTGGATACTCCATAAAGGGGCCCAATGAATTCGATGTCCCCATTAAGTCATTAGCCCAGGGGACTGCTAGTCACGAAAGGTAGAAGTGAAAGAACAATAAAGAAGGTATCAAAATTGTATCTGATATGCATAAGCATTCTCAATAGGGAAATAAAGAGCGAGAAAAAGAGAGTATTCGCAGGATGGCGAGTAGCCGTGACATAGTAAGGCAATATTACTGTAACGGAGATATAACGAGAATGGGATACTAGTTTATTTCTTATTATGTACACGAGAACAAAAAGAGCTCCAGCCAGAGACATCATTATCCTCAGGTATGTGGCACTTCTTTGAATGATTTTTTGGTCGTGTGTGGCCAATATGGGTATCGATGTTGTAGCCCTGTGATGCATTGCATATTTTGGGTTGTTGTGATAGGATGGTAGTGGTACAATTACAGGGGAAACTCTGGCAAAATTTTTTGTAATAATACCTAAGAGCTCAAAATTTGAGGATGAATGTTTCTAAAGGGAGGGGGGGGAGGATGTTACACCCTGTACCTCGGAGAAGCACCGGTTAAATTTGAAAGTAAGCATGACGAGCTATGGCTTGGTAAAACAACTTTGGATTGTGAGGAACGAAGCATTATTAAGTATATTGTTTAAGTAAAGGATGAATTATGATCTTGTAAGTCGTAACCGGGAAGGACAACCTTGGAACCAAAGGACATGACCATTATCAAGTATGATTAATGATAAATATCATGTATGGAGAGTTTTGAAAGATTCCGGGATCAAGCAAATCGAAGAACATAAGTTTGACGAAAATTCGAAAAAAGTTGGCAGGATTTTGGGCATATTTTTAGTCAATTTTGGAGGGGCATATCTCCTAGTATATCAGGAGTTTTAAGAAGCCTTAAATGAAGTTCATCGAGTCTAGTTTCCAACACAATAAACCGCTCGTCAATACGATATGGAAGTAGAGAATTATGGACGTTACAAGTTGGGCTGACAGAATAGAAACGTGTGCTACAGTAACTGCTACAGTACCGGCTGCTACAGTGGCCCCGACCCGAATTTACAACCTTATAAAAGGGGAAAAACCCCTTTCTTTTCACCAAAAATTAGATTTTAGAGCTCAGCAACATATAGGGTCATTTTGGTCATAAAAAGTTTAGAGAATTGAGTGATTTTAGCTAATCAAGGCTCGGGTGGTGCATAGTTGTGAAGTATTTTGATATTGATGATGATATGGTTGATGTCAGTATTGTTGTTGTCGTGTTTTTTGTTGGTATTGTGATTTCGGGCTAGGCATATAAACAGGGGAGATGCTGGTCGAATTTTGGCATATTCTAAAGGGGTTTAACTTGAAGGCTTAAGATAAGCATATGACGATAAGCCTAACAGTAGTATGATTTCTCTTGAATGTATGTTAAGGCTATCCTTTCCTTCTTTTTGGCATGATCTATGACAAGTGCGAAGCGTAATGATATCCATAATGAATCAATTCCTAGATGTAGGATATCCTGAGTTCCTTGACTTCTTAAGTCCCGAAGGGGCATCCATAAATTGTACGATTTCATAACGATATCTAATTCCTGAAGGGGACATTCTTAAGGTTTCCTTATTCCCATACATTTCATGTTTGATTTTTAAGTCTCGAAGGAGACAAATGAAAAGGGGAAGAAGTTCCCATTTTTGAAAAAGGGGAAGAAGTTCATATTTTGAACTAAAAGTTGCTCCGAATGGAGTCTTTTGATGGTTTCCCAAGATTTCAATGCATTTTCATATTTACAAACATGCACGACATCATTTCATGGGGAAGGGGAAAAGGGCTAAGGCGTTATATGTGCAAACCACCTGATCAGCTAGTTTACGATGATTATGATGCCTGAAGGGGCCATTATGCTATTATGATCGAAGGGGCTGCGGGCAGGGCTAAGGCATGCATTATATATATATATATATATATATATATATATATATATATATATATATACATACACACACACACACACACATACACTCATGATGCATTAAAAGTTCATATGCACGTACATGATTTGCAGTGTTGGTTAGAGGTACAGATTGAGTCTATTACTTCCTTATTATTCGAGTTGAGATGTACTGCTTCAGATCTGCCTTACATACTCGGGGCATTATTCGTACTGACGTCCCTTTGCCTGGGGGTGCTGCGTTTCATGCCATGTAGGTGTATACAAATGAGTAGAAGACATTGGCTATAAGACGATGTTCTCGGGCTATCAACTGGATTGGTGAGCTCCATCTCAATTCGGAGTGTTGCCGAGTCAAAGTCAAGATGTCGACTGTTGTGTAAACCGACCATATAGGTCAATGTGTTATTATGCTTTGTTTTTAAAGATTTTATTATGACTAAAGGTTTTCTTCGAATTAACGATAAGGGAGAAGTCCTTCATTTGACGAAAGAGTTTTATTGAAAACTTTGTCCTGTTTTACTTGACGGAAGCGTCATTTCATAAATTAAAGGTTCACAAAAAGTTGTGACTCATGGATAGAATGATAGTATGGCACTCAGCCGAGTAGGGTCTTGGGTGTCAGTCACGGCCCTCCTGTTTGGGTCGTGACTCTTCCTGAACCTCCCAACAAGATCCTGATCCAATGAGGTCATAATAACGCCCTCTATGGGCCTAAGATCACCACCAGTAGCGGGTATCGCATCAATATTGGGAGTCATAGCTGTAGCGGGGTATACTACCCGATTAGGTCCCTGCTCAAGGGTCTACGCCCCAACTCTCGTATGTGAACCTCCATCAGGAGTAATAACACCAGCGGCAGTCTGCTGGGCGACTAGATGAAGTAAGACTCTAGCCATAGTGCCATGCATAGCCTGATCAAAAGTAACCACGGGCTGTGTCCATACTGGGGCCACACCATCCTCTGCGGCCTGGGCTCTATCATGCTGATACTCAGGCTTAGGCGATGGAGATCTCTCGCGCTGCTATCCTATCATAGGAGCCCTGCTCCTGGTGGGGGAAGCCCTGTGGCCTCTAGCTTTACCGCGCCCTCTGGTTATCGCTTGCCCTCGGGTGCCAGCCCTAGCTACGGGCTCTAGTACCTGACCTCGGGCCGTAGTGGCTTGAGTCCTCACCATCTGTGAGAGAAAAGATAAGAGTCTGATACCAATTTGAACTTTCCAGATACCAATTAGAATAAAGTAACAGGAAAGAATGAAAGAAAATGAGATTTCCTAAATGTCCTATAGCCTCCCGCAGATAAGTACGAACCTCATCATACCGATCCACGAGACTCTACTAGACACGCTCTTAAATTATAGATCCGGTAACCTAGGGCTCTGATACCAACTTATCAAGACCCATTTGGACTAAGTCGTGCGGACACTTACCTTTCCCACCTCGGTAAGCGAACCCTCAACCCAAAGATAAGTAAAGACACGAATAATTAATCGAGCAAGCAGAAAAGAATAAATACGTAAGTCTCACAATAATATATAATAGAAAAAGTACGGAATAAGGAACATGTCACGCCCCGAACCATGGCCTGGGCGTAACACGGCACTCGGGCCTTGCTTGCATGTGTCCGAGCGAACCTCATGGCTTGCTTGTCAACATGGGCATCAAAACAGTATAATCTATATGATGCAATTTAAATAAATCATGAAAATGTAAATTTGCGGAATAAAGTCTTGAATTTATCTCATAGCATAAAATATCATGAAAACATAATAGTCTACAAACAGGAAAAACACCACTGACTCTATGAACTAATATCTGTCTATGAAACCTCTAAAACATGTCTGAATACTAACTACCAGGACATGGCCCTGGACTACCATAAACTGAATACTAATGCAGACTCCATGTTGAACCCCGAGAGGAGTGGGGCTCACCAATAAGCTGATAACTGAAGTGATCGTACTGCGCAGGTGTATGCTCCTGAAAACCGGTATCTGCACCGTGAAGTGCAGGCCCCGGGCAAAGGGACGTTAGTACATGGTGAATAGTACTAGTATGTAAAACCTGCTGAAACGAAGAACATGGCACAACATAGATATAGGACATGAACTGAAACTGACTGTAACTTGAACATGAGCATGAAACGTGAGTAAAATCTTAAAATAGTAAATCAATAGAAATACTTGTATGTAAAACTACTTGTAACATGGGGAATGCTATAGTATAACCGACAACATGGTCTGGTACTTGCGTCCTACCAGCAGAACACTCACAACATTGCCAGGGATATGAGATTTAAGTAATAATAAGCATGTAAGGATCCAAACTGCATAATGAAGGTGTTGCCCCCTTGCTAACAACCCTTATCCTACGGTGGCAACGTAGTTTCAGGCTATCTGAGCCTTCTCGGTTAACTAAGCAATTCCCAAAAACATGAACATGATATAGTTGGCTAAGAAGCCCATGATTTTCGTGAAATAACTTGTAATCATGATTTCATGAAATAACTTGTAAACATGGTTTCATGAAATATCTTGTAATATGGTTTCATGAGATAACTTGTCATAGTCTTGCAAACATGTTCCTGATTCATGAGTAATAACAATAGTTCATAATTATATATATATATATATATATATATATATATATATATATATATATAATTGACTTGAAAACATGCTTGTAACTTGCTACATAAAATCATAAAGTTTCATATAAACATAATGAGAACACATGAGGAAGAATTCATGATTCATGGATTAAGCTAGGGTTCCTAATAACCGTAATGGAAGATTAGGAATACAATAACGAATATAGATACAAAATTCATGTACATAAATACATAAATACGGGCTACCAATATGTTGGGTTTAATGCCCTAGGGTTTGAACTTCATGGATATCAAGAAACGGAGCATGGGGAAGAACGTAGAGATTCCCACATGTGGATGAAAGTTCTACATACCTTAATTGCTCCAAAACGTGAATTAAAGACTTGAGCTTTGAAGAAGATTTCCAAAATCTTGAATTCTTGAACCTTGAGATGGGTTTTCTTGAAAACCCTAGTTTAGGAATGATAATTTCTTGTTTAGATTACAAGGATAGGTATTAGAATTGATTTGGAATAATTAGAGTAGGCTTACCTTGGTGTTCTTGATGATGCAAGAGGGTAGGAAGTCGTTCTAGGGCTTGAAGGAATGAAAAATAATGATTTGAACTGATATGGACAGATATATACTGTTCAGGAAAAATTCATTTTTCGACCCAGTTAAATACTGGCCGTATTTCAAAATACGGGCCGTATTTTGAAATACTGGCCGTATTTTGAAATACGGACAACACTGCCTCTCTTCCGTAAAATGGCCATAACGCTTTGCAAAGATGTCCGTTTGACCCCCATAATATACCGTTGGAAAGGTATTTCAAAGCTCTACAACTTTCATGAAGGAAGTTTACCCAAATTCCAAATACATGTTGAATTACGGGCCGTATTTTGAAATACGGTCCGTATTTAACCATTTGACGTCAAATTGCCAAATTCTAGAATGCTCAGAAATCCTTGGTTTTAGTTTACGATTTGAAATACGGGCCGTATTGTGAAATACGGTCCGTATTTAACCATATGACATTCAACTACCAGTTTACGATTTGATTTACGACCCGTAAACTGAAATACGGTCACTGTTCATGGGTGTAAACCACCATCTTACAGCGGAAGAGGAAATTTCCAATTCCCACATTCTTTATCTGGTTTTCTAAGTCTAGGATCATGGTCAAAGCTTAGGTTAAAGGTACGGGGTGTTACAATATCTCCCCCTTGGGATCATTCGTCCTCGAATGATGGGTCATGGTTAAGAACATGGCTAGACATGGCTTGAATTCATGAACATGAAAGAAACATGACGTAAAACATAAGAGCTTGACATGGTTACATGGGAACATGGTCATGGATCATGAGAACTTGAATACGTGATTACATGGAAACATGTACATGGGGAACATGAAACTGAGTAGCGCCTACATGAATGAGAATCATGAAACATTTGTCCTCGATTTATGACTAGTGGTTAAGAATCGCTACTAACTCTGGAATCTACAAAATTTATGGTAGGACTTCCTTCATAATCCGGACCCTCACGACATTTCTCAAACCCCTGATAGCTAACTAAAGTACCAACACACAACTCATAGGGTATCTTAATAAGCATGATGTGACATAACGTGATTACTGCATCCTGTATGTAGCTAACATAAATACTGAGCTGGCTTGAACACACGAACATTGGCTGAATGATTACATGATTACTATACACGTGGTTTGGAAGAAAATCCGTAGGAATGAATGACATGAGTACTGGAAATAGGCACGAACATGACATGATTACCTGGGCGTGAGATGCATGACGTGGGACATAAATACACGAAGATTCGATGACATGAATACATGAGTGCTAAACTGTCATGAGATACGAATACGTGTAAACATGGATATCATAACGTGGGATCTGAATGTCGAAAACATGATAGTTACAATATGAGGATTGAATACTAAGCGCGCGTAGGATTGGATACTTAAAGACTTAATTATAGACGTTTGTATGTCACCATGGTAATATGAGATAGGAGTATGACTTAGGCTTTGAATGTAAGCGCAACTCGATGCAAATGCAACAGACTTGAATCGTATAACAAGAATATGATCCTAACATAGGTATTCATAAATCTCTAGCATAGGCATGATATGAATACGTCGAATCTGAGTAGCATACTCTTGAGATAAGTACCACCGGTTATATGAAAAGTTATCTATTTGAATATAGGAATGCATCTTACTTCTTCTTATCTTGTTAGCTGTTAATCAAGATTATGAATTCCTTAGCTCATCTTGCTCATTCTCATGAGCGAATTATAGAGGACTGAGAGAAAAAGAATTATTGGTACTATTCACATGAGATACTTTGCTCTAGAGAACAGACATGGCATGGTGCATTGTACATGAAGGACGTAGCGTGGAACATGCGTACATGGGAACGTGATTCATATGGCATGAAACGTGAATACGTGAATAGAATGACATGGGACATGGGTACATGAAAAACATGGCGTTCACATAAGTAAATGCATACCATGGCGTATAGACTTCAGTTCATGAGCATTGAAGTAAGACTAAGGCATAAGTGTGACTTGCGTGAAGTACAATTGTAGGCTAACTCTTAGGTACTCAGAGACGTAAGGCATGGATAAAACATTACCTTTAGGATTTAGATATACCGAAAGAATAGGACATGGTTCAACATAGCTTACTCTTATCACCGTGAGTAAACACCCTTGTTATAAATAAGGCACCTGAAAGAATAGATTATAGGCATGTATAACTCGTTTCTCGAGCATCTAAGACATGGGTAGAAAGTCACCTTGAATATAACGAGACCTAGATACTTAGCGAAAGGACAAAGGAATCATGTCGTCATGATCGTAAAACATTAGCTAAAGGAACATAAGCATGAATTACATAGAAGCATGGGTAGGACATCCATCTTGGTTCACCTTCATTATTATCTCACAAAATCATTGTTACAATACCGCTATAAATGGAATGCATAGCGAAATGAATTGGGGCACGAGTATGTGGTAACATGGATAACATAATCATAGGGGTCAAGATCATCATCAGATTTGAAAAGCACTTAGATGCTAGAACATGGACATGAGTATAAAAGCATGATAGATACGTGAGACCTTAATGCGGGTTTTTTTTTTAACTTTAGACACGAGCACACATGATGTGCGAAACATTAAAGGACATTCCCTTGCATACCTTACTATCGTATGAAGTCTTAATTCTTGTATCTTAAACGCGGTGTATCAATCTCTAACATGGGCATGATATGGGTACGAAAGGCACGAGTAGAGTACGTCTAGGCATTAGTACCACATAGTACATGACTTACTCTGGAATTGGAACCGTTATACCCTTAAAACCCACTATTCGCTCTAGAACTTTATCTTATATCATAATTACCTAGTACTTGATCTCAACAACATGATAAAAATCACATTTTACGCATCTTATTTTTGGTTCATAAAACTGTGATGCTCTAACATAATCTCCTCAACACCTATCAACTTACGAAACACATAATCTATATCGGTACCTTATCACACAATCTACCCCTTAGTTCAAAACTTAACATTTAAAGCCTGTGGATCTCTCGAGTTAGCGATAAGTGGTCATCTAGTGGCTCTGCTAATCTCCTCAAAAATACTGACGACTCATTTCTTCCGCTTACTTCAAGCAAGTCTTACTTACTGGGAAAACTGGATTACTTAAATGAACGGGTTTCTAATGTACATAACTCGCATGTTAGCTTTGTCAGTCTTGGGGAAAACTCTTTTCTGATAACTCTTAAAGACTCTTCTTTTGTAGCTTGCTCTCTTACTGCTTAGATGGTTTTGTTCTTTCACCAATTTCTATACCTCAAATTTATCTTAAACCTTTTGGGTTCTAACACGCCTTCGGTGTATTCAGGCAGTTACCTTAGTAGTGCTAACTTGACTAAGTAACTCAAATCGTACTTCTACTAACTCTGCTGAAATTTTCTAATTCACTGTGTCTATTCAAACTTACTCACTATGCTTCTGTTGACCACTTACTAGCATCATAATCTCTAATTCTTCTCTGAGTACTAAAGTGAAGCATAAGGTTATTTCTAACCTTTCCTCCTTATCTGACTCTATTCTGGAGTTGTATACTATCTTTCTGAACTATAGACATGGATCACACATAGGGAAATTTCATCTGTCTTAAACAAGGAATTGGATCAACTAACCCCAAACTCTCTATACACTTTCAAAATTTATATCATACTATACACTAGGGATAAATATTTAATCACATAACGTAAGAGAGAATTGTCATATCTTTTATCTCGTAGTAATATCTGCTTCTTTTAGTAGCTTACTAACGTCATACTCTCTAGGTCTGATCTGAATAAGCTGAAATAATTTAAAACTAACCCTACAAAAATTTATATCGTCTGCTCGTGGTTTTCTTATCGCATCAGTCCCTTCTTAGTCATGTGCATAGATCATATGACAAAAATATATATATCCTAAAAACAAAGTCGATACTTTCTAGTATTACAGGTGATTGGCTCTTAGGCTATTTCCTACTTAAAACTACCGAGGACAATTTATGCCTGCTGCGGTTAACTTCATAACATCCTACCTCATGGGGTCTTAAATATGAACCATCACCCTTATATGGTAGCTCCATGGTTAGATAATCCAAATAAACTTATTCTGTAAGGTATATAACCTATGTATACTGCCATGCCGAAAATTGTTTTTAAAAGGGTATTATCACCTGATAAACACACCATGCACTATTTGGTAAGTCTTGGGTCTCGAATTTTCCTTCTCGCCGCTTACGCATTCGATACGTTTAGAATTCGATGGAAAGAGAATGTTACTTACTGCTCTAAGCTTCATGCCACGAGTTAGAATAATTCCTGATGCCTCTATCGGAGAGAAACACATCGATAACTACTAGCTTTACATCTTCCTCATCCATTGAGACTAGGCGTATACGGTAGAATGGGAAACAAACATGAGTTCGAGTGATTTCTGAGAACACAACTCTATTGCACGATCTAGAGTTGAAAGAAGTGAGACAATCTTAAATGTCTTGGTGGTCAACTGTTTATATGTGTGGGCGCCACACACATATAAAAGTGACCCCACTGGACACGGTTTCATAGAATCCCTAAGACACTTGAACCTAGGGCTCTGATACCAAGCTTTGTCACGCCCCGAACCATGGCCTGGGCGTAACACGGCACTCGGGCCTTGCTTGCATGTGTCCGAGCGAACCTCATGGCTTGCTTGTCAACATGGGCATCAAAACAATATAATCTATATGATGCAATTTAAATAAATCATGAAAATGTAAATTTGCGGAATAAAGTCTTGAATTTATCTCATAGCATAAAATATCATGAAAACATAATAGTCTACAAACAGGAAAAACACCACTGACTCTATGAACTAATATCTGTCTATGAAACCTCTAAAACATGTCTGAATACTAACTACCAGGACATGGCCCTGGACTACCATAAATTGAATACTAATGCAGACTCCATGTTGAACCCCGAGAGGAGTGGGGCTCACCAATAAGCTGATAACTGAAGTGATCCTACTGCGCAGGCGTATGCTCCTGAAAACCGGTATCTGCACCGTGAAGTGCAGGCCCCGGGCAAAGGGACGTTAGTACATGGTGAATAGTACTAGTATGTAAAACCTGCTGAAACGAAGAACATGGCACAACATAGATATAGGACATGAACTGAAACTAAATGTAACTTGAACATGAGCATGAAACGTGAGTAAAATCTTAAAATAGTAAATCAATAGAAATACTTGTATGTAAAACTACTTGTAACGTGGGGAATGCTATAGTATAACCGACAACATGGTCTGGTACTTGCGTCCTACCAGCAGAACACTCACAACATTGCCAGGGATATGAGATTTAAGTAATAATAAGCATGTAAGGATCCAAACTGCATAATGAAGGTGTTGCCTCCTTGCTGACAACCCTTATCCTACGGTGGCTACGTAGTTTCAGGCTATCTGAGCCTTCTCGGTTAACTAAGCAATTCCCAAAAACATGAACATGATATAGTTGGCTAAGAAGCCCATGATTTTCGTGAAATAACTTGTAATCATGATTTCATGAAATAACTTGTAAACATGATTTCATGAAATATCTTGTAATATGGTTTCATGAGATAACTTGTCATAGTCTTGCAAACATGTTCTTAATTCATGAGTAATAACAATATTTCATAATTATATATATATATATATATAATTGACTTGAAAACATGCTTGTAACTTGCTACATAAAATCATAAAGTTTCATATAAACATAAAGAGAACACATGAGGAAGAATTCATGATTCATGGATTAAGCTAGGGTTCCTAATAACCGTAATGGAAGATTAGGAATACAATAACGAATATACATACAAAATTCATGTACATAAATACATAAATACGGGCTACCAATATGTTGGGTTTAATGCCCTAGGGTTTGAACTTCATGGATATCAAGAAACGGAGCATGGGGAAGAACGTAGAGATTCCCACATGTGGATGAAAGTTCTACATACCTTAATTGCTCCAAAACGTGAATTAAAGACTTGAGCTTTGAAGACGATTTCCAAAATCTTGAATTCTTGAACCTTGAGATGGGTTTTCTTGAAAACCCTAGTTTAGGAATGATAATTTCTTGTTTAGATTACAAGGATAGGTATTAGAATTGATTTGGAATAATTAGAGTAGGCTTACCTTGGTGTTCTTGATGATGCAAGAGGGTAGGAAATCGTTCTAGGGCTTGAAGGAATGAAAAATAATGATTTGAACTGATATGGACAGATATATACTGTTCTGGAAAAATTCATTTTTTGGCCCAGTTAAATACTGGCCGTATTTCAAAATACGGGCCGTATTTTGAAATACTGGCCGTATTTTGAAATACGGACAACACTGCCTCTCTTCCGTAAAATGGCCATAACGCTTTGCAAAGATGTCCGTTTGACCCCCATAATATACCGTTGGAAAGGTATTTCAAAGCTCTACAACTTTCATGAAGGAAGTTTTCCCAAATTCCAAATACATGTTGAATTACGGGCCGTAATTTGAAATAAGGTCCGTATTTAACCATTTGACGTCAAATTGCCAAATTCTAGAATGCTCAGAAATCCTTGGTTTTAGTTTACGATTTGAAATACGGGTCGTATTGTGAAATACGGTCCGTATTTAACCATATGACATTCAACTACCAGTTTACGATTTGATTTACGGCCCGTAAACTGAAATACGGTCACTGTTCATGGGCGTAAACCACCATCTTACAGCGGAAGAGGAAATTTCCAATTCCCACATTCTTTATCTGGTTTTCTAAGTCTAGGATCATGGTCAAAGCTTGGGTTAAAGGTACGGGGTGTTACAGAAAACCCCTAGGGTCTGATCTAAGTCATACAAGAGCATCTATAAAAATATACAAGTCTGGATTAATAATACATAAATCTGTCTATGTCTCAGAATAGGAATAATAATACATAAAGTAGGAAGAGTCTTCAAGGCAGCGAACGGTTCGAGCGCACCCTGGAAAACTCTGTGCTAATGCTGAAACAACTGTCAGCCACGAGAGACGGAGGATGACCCAACCTGATGCTCTGCATTCATAAAAGAATGCAACAAGTGCATAACAGTACAAAACCACAGTATTGGTAGGTATCATAGGCCGACTAAATATAGCTAACATAATTAAGATAATACAGCAATATATGCAAATAAACCAACAAGTATAAGTCAAACATAATCAAACCAAGTACACATAATAGCCTAAGTTGAGCATCAAATCCCAAATGTGCCAAGTCTCAATATGTCCAATCCGAAACCAACATCACAAGTAACAACATCAATCATCTCAAAGTAAGTTGTGGATGCAATGCAAGACAATGCAATAATGTATGAATGCAATGTCATGCCATGCCATGCAAATGCGCTGTACACATGTACTCCGGAAGGAAATATCGACATCTCGGTAGCACAACCTAAGGTGACTCGTGTTATATCCCGTACTTTATACGTTTGGATATTTCAAGAAAGTCGTGGTAAGTTAAGGGGATGACCATTCTCCAAATTTATTTTAATGTACAAGTTGGTTATGAATATCATTTATGAACATTATTAGTATGGAAACGTCGAGAAAACTCTAAGGGTAAAAAGAGAAATTCACAAAAAGGGGCCATGGAAATAATGTGGAAGGCTAGGGGCAAAATGGTAATATTAAAGAAAGTCGAGGGGCGAAACGGGAATTTTACACAAGGTTCATGAAGGTTCCAAAAAGGGCATATTAGCCATGTGATGGAAATATAAGGGCCAAAGTGCACATGGCAAGACTAGGAGTCATCTTTTGTTTATAAGGAAATTTCAAGAAAAAGAAAGAAAGATCTAGAGAAAAGAAGAAGGAAGGAGGGGCATGTGCCCCTCACATTCTTGTAGAGCTATATATATATGTGGTCATATTTTAATTAAAGAGAGTGGAAGAGAAAGAAAGAACAAGCAAAACAAAAAAAAAAAAGGAGAAGAGAAGGGGAGAATTCGGCCAACTCCCCAAAAATTTGGGTCCATGGAATTGGCCAAGAAAAATTATTTTCTTCCACTTTTCCTACCTAATGGAAGGTCCTCTACAACATGAAGTACGTGTTGAAGCAAGAAGACCACCCCTTGGTGTCATGTACCAACCCTAAACAAAGTGGGAAGTTGAAGGAAAAGGTAAGGTTTCATCTTCTTTTGTATGCTGTGGATGGTTTGTATATGTTGTAGTATAGAAAATGGATGAAAAACATGGAATACATGCATATGGTAGAAGCCGTGTGGTGTATGTGGTGGTTGATTATGTATGTATCATGTTTGTTGTTGTTATGTCAAGAAATGAATGAAAATTTATGGAAGTGTGCATGTTAAGGTTGGCCGTGTGTTGTGTTGTGTGTTGTATTGTCTAAGTTGGTCGTGTGGGTGTTGTGTTGCATGGAAAGAAAGAATGAATTAATTTTACTTAGTCTTGTGTTGTGTTGGAATATGTAAAGAAGTGGTTGTGGCCGAATGGTAGGTGTTTTGGTAAGTTATGGTAAATTGATGTTATTTGACATTTTAGTTGTTGTCATTATGGATTATGTGATGTAGAATGAAGGGTGTTGCTGAATTTAACGTATATGAATGATAATGAAATGTATGGTTGGTGTTGAATTTGAAGGTTTCGGATAATGTAGTATGTTGATTGGATCGTTTTGAATATCATATGAATTGATTTGAATTGAATTGAATTGAATGTTGGAGTATTGCTAGAATGATTGCTAGTATTGCTGTTGGTTTGGCTGGGTTGAATTCCCAGATTGTTGTTGGTTAAAATTGGCTAAGTTGAAGTTTTGGAGATGGTGTATTTATAGGGGAAGTGCTGCCGAAATTTCGGTAGACATATGTTGCCTTAAGATTCCACTTCTAAATGATCTAATTAAGTTTTGGTAAACATGACCAATTTGTAGATTTTGGCGGATTTGGAACGTGAATTTGGAGTCACATAAGAAGTAGAAAAGGTATGTAAGGCTTTACCCTTCCTTCTTTGGCATGTCTTAGATGTAATAGGACTGGATACGGGCCTCGGGGACGATCCTATCCCTAGAAATCCGAAATTGAATTTGGCCCTTTTTCATTCAATAAGATTGAGTTCAAAATGTTATCAAATGTCGGGAAACTACCTAAACAACTAGAAATTGCACCAATGAGATCCCACTACCCTAAAACCCTCACAAGTGACGTCATGAAGTGTAATGTACATAGATTTGGTACGCCGCCTCATTTGACCCGAGGTGGGCCCATTGTCCCCGGATTTTCCTTATTGTTCCGTTTGATCTAGACTGAAGCAGAATCCAAAGAAAACTTTTGATCCTTATTCCGTTCATCGAATGACAAGTACTGTAACTATGCTAAAGAGGATATTTCTGTGATGACAATGATAATGATGATGTTAAGAAAGGGAATATGCCTATGATGAGTACGATAAGAATGATTCCATGACTAAGAGTCTTGAGCTAAGAATTTAATGAGAATGTGAAAGTTTTATACTAGTTCTTGAACCTCAATTCTATTCCTTAGCTATGACACTAGTTTCTAAAACACTTCAAAGCATATGAGTTGGCGGTTATAATGCCCATGATTTCATTCTATGCTCTCTCTTAAGGCTATTTTCCGTTGGTAGTCTCACCTTAAAATACTCGTTCCTTCAAGGTGAGACAAAGCGTCCATGATTATTCCATAATGTAATCGGAGGTCACCGACCTTATGTCACTCCGAGGGACACATGACTTTCTTTGGGCTCTCATGCATGCCAATTGTATGACACATGTATATGAATGTGAATATGTATATGTATATGTATATGGGTAAAGGGGAAGGGCCACTGTTATATCACCACCTGATTCAGCTGGATTTCGTCCCGGACGCGGGATGCCCGGACGCGGGATATGGGAGAGCCGGATACGGCGTCTGTATATGTGATATATATATAATATGTTGGGACACTGTTGGGGAGGGGGGTGGGAGAGCCGATGTACTCGGCGTCTGTGAATGTACATAAAGAACACCGTTTTCTGAAATGTTCTGTTTTTTGTATATGTAAAGAAGACGCACCGTTTTTCTGAATAAGAAACTAAGCATGCATGGCATCCGCAGAAAGGCATTCATATGTACAGGTTGCATCTGTCCCAGGATAATCTCCATATGTCTATTCCGTTATTATTCATATTGTATATTCCTTTATTATGTTACTATTCATGCCTTACATACTCAGTACATTACTCGTACTGACCCCACTTCTTCGGGGGCTGCGTTCATGCCGCGCAGGTACACCAGATGAGCCACAGCTATCATAGAAGATGTTCCAGCGGAGTTGGCAGGCTCCACTTGTTCTGGAGTGTTGCCGAGTCAGAGTATCTGAGCTATGATGTTTGTTTGATGTTAGAGACTTTGCAGACAGAGTCGTGGGTATAGAGTGTCGATAATATGTTATATCATAAAGTCCATGTGATTACAGATTCTGTTTGATTTGAATACGATGGAAAAAAAAAGAAAAAAAAATCTCTTGAAAGTTTTACTATGTTTTCCATTTTTATTGATATAAGAGTCTAAGGAAGTTAAGTATGTAACAAGAGTCAGCGGGTTCGCTCGGCTCCGGATATGGGGTCGGGTGCCCATCACACCCTCGTAAAGTCGGGGTGTGACAAAGTATTATCAGAGCAGGTCGGTCTAAGGGTTGTCTGCAAAGTCGTGTCCAGTAGAGTCCTGTTTATGGGTGCGAAGCCGTCCAGAGTTATAAACAGGAGGCTGCAGGGCATCTAGGAAATGTTGACCTTCTTTCTGTCTCAGATCGTGCGATAGAGCCAAGCCATAGGAAATGAGATTCCTGGTACTAATCGTTAATTTTCGCAGACGCCCAATAGCGACGGAAAAAGGCGAATGGCGCTATGGTAAGACACAGAGGTAAGTTGGGGTATTTGTTCTGTTACTTGGGACAGGAAGTTCTGAATGGCTGGAATTTGTCATACAGCCGTATGTTCTTTAAAGTATCATCGATAATTGTTACGTACAGCCTGTGAAGAGTAGGAATGGTAAAGGAGATTCCGTAAGAATGGATACACCTGACAGGAAGGCGCGTGGAAAGGAAATATTGCAAACCGGCAACAGGTGAGATGCGTTGTTCCAGAAAGGTCATGGATTTGGTATGGCAATGGAGGTGTGAACGTTACTATTGGGAGTCTAGAGGTCCAGGACAAGGGGTAGCCATACACACGGGCGGAAGATGAACATCGGGAGCCAAAAGGGTAAAACGGTAATTATAAAAGAAAGGACGTGTTACGAAAATGTTTCGGAGCCTGTAAGACTTCGACTTGCCCCAGAACAGGTAATAGTGGTCATGTGAGGGAGCTGACGCGAAAATATCAGCATTAAGACAACGGATTCCAGCAAAGTTTTTGGGTTAAGCGTGCTCAGGTGGGAGCAATTCCATGATGCGTGACCCCCTGGGAAGTTTATAAGGAATTTTACATATTCTGACATAAAAGACAAATGGAAAGCTAGAATAGCCTAAATGAAACTACGGCACATAAGATAGCCGGAGACTATAAGAAGACACGTAGAACAGGGCAGACTAGCCCGGTAAAGAGACAGAAAAGGCATCATAGCCCTGGAATTAGGATAGGCTTGAACAGCGCCTGGAAGTAAGTTGTGGGCTAGTTGATAGTAAAAATATATGTATATGTATAAAGGCGTAGTGTGTCCTATATATGATTGTATCAGTGGGCATGTGAGCTTCAGCAACCGAAGCTGTGGTATAAAAAGTGTTAACAGAGTAAAGGAATCGAAGCTCGAGGGATAGCAAGAGTAAATGGTACTAGTGCGGCGTGTGAGCCGTTATTATTTTACTATAGGTTGAGGTCGAAAATTTCAGCATAACGATACTCGGAAAAGAAATAAAGTGTGAGTAAATGGAAGATAGGAAGCTTAAATGTTGGAAAAGGGTGAAAGTTAAGAAAACCTTAGTGGGTGAAACCCCCGCGAGAAATTAATAGTAAAAGTACGAGACCACTAAGATGAAGATTCAATAAGGCATGTGAGACGAGATAGGGTGAGGAAAAAGGAAACAAGGAGGAATGTGGAGAGGTTGAGAGCTGATTTCAACAAGTAGGTCTAAGAGAATGGTGACCAGGGTAGAGGAATGTGAAGTAAGAGAAGGAATGCTCAGGATGGTGACGGTGTCAAGGTGAAAGATCTGTAAAAGGACAAGTATGTAGCTATAGTAATATGCTTAGAGGTTTAAGAAAGTAACGGGGTGCTGAAGAAATGCGGACGCATGGTTACCTCACGAACATGTAGTTAAGAAAGAATTACGAGCAAGAGAGCTAAGCAAGTGAAAGGACGAATAAAGGATAGAAAGGTATGGAAATTAGGACAAATGAGGACCTAGACAGAAAGTAAAAGAAAAGCTTAAGATAAGAAGTTTTGATATGTTAGGCACAAAGCTGGAAAAGAAGGTGAGAGATAAAGGTAAGCAAAGACTTCATTAAGGACTATGAGCATATAAGGAACCCCTTAAAGGGGGGGAGGCCATATTAGGCTTACAAGGAATGACAATAAACGAAACGAGCTCCAACACATGAAGTCAAAGACAAGTGTACCTGTATTGAGGGATACGAAAAGAGATTAAAGAAAAGCTGTAGTAAGAATCTAAAGGTGTGGCTTTTGTTAAGATATGGTCACGAAACAGTAACAGAAAAGAGAAGATCTGAGAAAGACAAGGATAATACGTAGGCCCAACAAAATTAGAAAACCCATGACACGGGAAGAAGATTCAGGTAAAAACTGAGAAGTGCGAGTATAAAAGAAATAAGGTAATGGATAAGGAACAGGCATAAAGAGAAGAACGACTAAAAAGGGACCCTCCCGAAGTATTGTGCCGCCCCACAAGATCAGTTGAACATTCCAGGACGAATGTAACCTAAGGTGACTCGTGTTATATCCCGTACTTTATACGTTTGGATATTTCAAGAAAGTCGTGGTAAGTTAAGGGGATGACCATTCTCCAAATTTATTTTAATGTACAAGTTGGTTATGAATATCATTTATGAACATTATTAATATGGAAACGTCGAGAAGACACTAAGGGTAAAAAGAGAAATTCACAAAAAGGGGCCATGGAAATAATGTGGAAGGCTAGGGGCAAAATGGTAATATTAAAGAAAGTCGAGGGGCGAAACGGGAATTTTACACAAGGTTCATGAAGGTTCCAAAAAGGGCATATTGGCCATGTGATGGAAATATAAGGGCCAAAGTGCACATGGCAAGACTAGGAGTCATCTTTTGTTTATAAGGAAATTTCAAGAAAAAGAAAGAAAGATCTAGAGAAAAGAAGAAGGAAGGAGGGGCATGTGCCCCTCACATGCTTGTAGAGCTATATATATATGTGGTCATATTTTAATTAAAGAGAGTGGAAGAGAAAGAAAGAACAAGCAAAACAAAAAAAAAAAAGAGAAGAGAAGGGGGAGAATTCGGCCAACTCCCCAAAAATTTGGGTCCATGGAATTGGCCAAGAAAAATTATTTTCTTCCACTTTTCCTACCTAATGGAAGGTCCTCTACAACATGAAGTAAGTGTTGAAGCAAGAAGAACACCCCTTGGTGTCATGTACCAACCCTAAACAAAGTGGGAAGTTGAAGGAAAAGGTAAGGTTTCATCTTCTTTTGTATGCTGTGGATGGTTTGTATATGTTGTAGTATAGAAAATGGATGAAAAACATGGAATACATGCATATGGTAGAAGCCGTGTGGTGTATGTGGTGGTTGATTATGTATGTATCATGTTTGTTGTTGTTATGTCAAGAAATGAATGAAAATTTATGGAAGTGTGCATGTTAAGGTTGGTCGTGTGTTGTGTTGTGTGTTGTATTGTCTAAGTTGGTCGTGTGGGTGTTGTGTTGCATGGAAAGAAAGAATGAATTAATTTTACTTAGTCTTGTGTTGTGTTGGAATATGTAAAGAAGTGGTTGTGGCCGAATGGTAGGTGTTTTGGTAAGTTATGGTAAATTGATGTTATTTGACATTTTAGTTGTTGTCATTATGGATTATGTGATGTAGAATGAAGGGTGTTGCTGAATTTAACGTATATGAATGATAATGAAATGTATGGTTGGTGTTGAATTTGAAGGTTTCGGATAATGTAGTATGTTGATTTGATCGTTTTGAATATCATATGAATTGATTTGAATTGAATTGAATGTTGGAGTATTGCTAGAATGATTGCTAGTATTGTTGTTGGTTTGGCCGGGTTGAATTCCCAGATTGTTGTTGGTTAAAATTGGCTAAGTTGAAGTTTTGGAGATGGTGTATTTATAGGGGAAGTGCTGCCGAAATTTCGGTAGACATATGTTGCCTTAAGATTCCACTTCTAAATGATCTAATTAAGTTTTGGTAAACATGACCAATTTGTAGATTTTGGCGTATTTGGAACGTGAATTTGGAGTCGCATAAGAAGTAGAAAAGGTATGTAAGGCTTTACCCTTCCTTCTTTGGCATGTCTTAGATGTAATAGGACTGGATACGGGCCTCGGGGACGATCCTATCCCTAGAAATCCGAAATTGAATTTGGCCCTTTTTCATTCAATAAGATTGAGTTCAAAATGTTATCAAATGTCGAGAAATTACCTAAACAACTAGAAATTGCACCAATGAGATCCGACTACCCTAAAACCCTCACAAGTGACGTCATGAAGTGTAATGTACATAAATTTGGTACGCCACCTCATTTGACCCGAGGTGGGCCCATTGTCCCCGGATTTTCCTTATTGTTCCGTTTGATCTAGACTGAAGCAGAATCCAAAGAAAACTTTTGATCCTTATTCCGTTCATCGAATGACAAGTACTGTAACTATGCTAAAGAGGATATTTCTGTGATGACAATGATAATGATGATGTTAAGAAAGGGAATATGCCTATGATGAGTACGATAAGAATGATTCCATGACTAAGATTCTTGGGCTAAGAATTTAATGAGAATGTGAAAGTTTTATACTAGTTCTTGAACCTCAATTCTATTCCTTAGCTATGACACTAGTTTCTAAAACACTTCAAAGCATATGAGTTGGCGGTTATAATGCCCATGATTTCATTCTATGCTCTCTCTTAAGGCTATTTTCCGTTGGTAGTCTCACCTTAAAATACTCGTTCCTTCAAGGTGAGACAAAGCGCCCATGATTATTCCATAATGTAATCGGAGGTCACCGACCTTATGTCACTCCGAGGGACACATGACTTTCTTTGGGCTCTCATGCATGCCAATTGTATGAAACATGTATATGAATGTGAATATGTATATGTATATGTATATGGGTAAAGGGGAAGGGCCACTGTTATATCACCACCTGATTCAGCTGGATTTCGTCCCGGACGCGGGATGCCGGGACGCGAGATATGGGAGAGCCGGATACGACGTCTGTATATGTGATATATATATAATATGTTGGGACACTGTTGGGGAGGGGGGTGGGAGAGCCGATGTACTCGGCGTCTGTGAATGTACATAAAGAAGACCGTTTTCTGAAATCTTCTGTTTTCTGTATATGTAAAGAAGAGGCACCGTTTTTCTGAATAAGAAACTAAGCATGCATGGCATCCGCAGAAAGGCATTCATATGTACAGGTTACATCTGTCCCAGGATAATCTCCATATGTCTATTCCGTTATTATTCATACTGTATATTCCTTTATTATGTTACTATTCATGCCTTACATACTCAGTACATTACTCGTACTGACCCCTCTTCTTCGGGGGCTGCGTTCATGCCGCGCAGGTACACCAGATGAGCCACAGCTATCATAGAAGATGTTCCAGCGGAGTTGGCAGGCTCCACTTGTTCTGGAGTGCTGCCGAGTCAGAGTATCTGAGCTATGATGTTTGTTTGATGTTAGAGACTTTGCAGACAGAGTCGTGGGTATAGAGTGTCGATAATATGTTATATCATAAAGTCCATGTGATTATAGATTCTGTTTGATTTGAATACGATGGAAAAAAAAAAATCTCTTGAAAGTTTTACTATGTTTTCCATTTTTATTGATATAAGAGTCTAAGGAAGTTAAGTATGTAACAAGAGTCAGCGGGTTCGCTCGGTTCCGGATATGGGGTCGGGTGCCCATCACACCCTCGTAAAGTCGGGCTGTGACAAGTCGCGAAGTCTAGGGGCAACCCGTCCTGGATCTTTACCCAACATATAGACAAGACCCGGATCTTTGCCCACGGGGGTTCTCACCGGCACAACCTTGGGGGATCTGCGAAGTCCATGCGGTTACTCAATCCAAGATTCTGGTACTAACATCGGATATCAGACTCTCACATCACTCTTATTTAAAAACCGAGCCTAGCTCATCACAACGTTTCACCAAGTACCAACAGTGTCTCAACAGTATATCATGAATAATTAAAATGAGTGAAATGCATGTGTCAACAATATATCATGAATAATGAGAATGAGTGAAATGCATGTGTCAACATCAAGAATCAGCTTAATATTACAAGTACCAACATGGGTACGCCAACAATATAATCAATGTCACAAGTACCAACAAAGGGATACGCCAACAATACGTCAATGCCATAAGTACCAACAAAGGGGTACGCTAACAATATCATGAGAAACTACACAAGTCATATAGATCTCTATCCTCGAATCAACGTCAACCATAAGATACTGCAATATCACAATCAAGAAGGAACAACAAATTCCAATATCTACTAATAGTACGTGGCATCAAGCCAACGCAATAGAACAATCAAGTCACAACACAACAGGGTGGATATCCCTAATCATGCCACAGGGCCCAACCTAAGGCAATATCCAACCCAACTTCATACTCGAAGGTTTACATGCTTCCAAGACAATATAATATAAATATATTTGCTACACGAAGTCTCACCAAGGGTAAGCCATAACCTACCTTGGTGGCCGAACCGCAACACCAACAAATTACTCTTTTGCCTTGCCGTTCCGCTGAGCCTCAGAACCAAAGAACTATAGGCATAATCTTAATCTAAATTAGAAATCATGAATAAGGATACTATTTTTTTTACCATTCAATTTAGGTCAAATCCAACCCTAGAATTTTGGGAAACGGGGCCCACCAGGTCAAAACGGGAAATTCGGGAGTAAAATATCAAATCTAGTACTAGGTGATCATAAGCCAACAACTAATTGCAAATTTAACTCATGGATTCACCTAATTTCGGATTCCGAGTAAAACCCCCCAATTTGGGTATAAACCCTAACTTTTTTATTCGAGAATTCAACACTAATAATGGAAGGTTAAGATTAACAACCTTAGATTCTTTAAAATCTAGCATAAACTCCATCAATTTCATCATTAAGAAGCCTAGATGGAACATTCATTAACTCTACTTTTATCTTTCATCACTAAGGAATTACTAAGGGATAGCGGAATCCATGATGATTAGGATTAATAAAATAGCAAAAGTGTTAGGAGAACTTACCCCTAAGAATTTTCACCAATAATCTCCAAGAACAGACCCGTTAATTCCATGGCGGTAACGGGGCCGCAACAGCGACGCCGCGCCTGCACCCCCACAGACCGTTGGGACGGTCTGGGCCAAATAACACTTGCCCGCCCCAGCGGTTATCCCGCCACAACAACGGTGCCGCAGGGACGGCACTTGTGCCGCCAATGTGGACACCAGGTACCAGAAACCCAACTAGATTTTCTAAGTCTCAATCGAAATCCTGAACTGTCACGACCCAGCCCCGTGGGCCGCGACTGGCACCCTACCTGGGTACCCAGACCAAATCGCATATTCATTTCCGAATCCAAACTTATTTCAGAGTTTTCAAGAAGTTATATCACACATAATTTATATCGGAAATATGTCTTAAGCGGTCATATCAAATCAAACTCAAACAAAGCGGCGGAATAGGCATCGCCGGTCAAAATACAAATATATACAGAAGGGCCATTTGGGGCCATCATATCAAACAGACCGCTTTAAGACCCGAAAGCAAAATCAGACAACATACACATAGGACCCTCGCCCCACAAATATGACTACAGGCCTCTACGAATTCAAAACATAACATATGGCGAGACAGGGCCCCGCCGTACCCAAACTGTCAAATATACAAAGGATATACAGAGTAGAGGAGTCTGTACCAAGAGTGGACTCCGGACCCAGTAAGAGTACTCCGAAAAGCAAGAAGTGAAGCCTACTGCGGAGGATTACCGATATCTGCACCTGCGGGCATAAAACGCAGCCCCCGAAGAAAGGGGGTCAGTACGAAATATGTACTGAGTATGTAAAGCACGGAGTACAGAATTATAGATCAAAACCGAAAGCAAATCAAATGTCAAAGTGGGGTACAAACTGGTATGTCAAAATCTGTATCGAAATAATATACATGTATTTTATGCAAACAAAATCATGCAAACGCTTAAGAACGTGGTCGCCACTCCGACGCTGGCGCCACACACAGCATAACACCAGAAGGTTTCAAATCTCCGTACATCCCCGAACATAATCATAATCATCGGTGAGCGTATCGCATCACGAGCCATATCACAGCATAACTCCAAACGGAACCCGGCCCTATGGCGAAGCCTCGGGAACCGTAACACAGCATACGGCCGAATTTATCATACAACGCACGAATCAAAACCGGCCCGGGAACCGGTGAACGAAGTCATAATAAGGCACGAGCGGAGTCGTGAGCAAACAAATGCAAATCGTATTTCAAAATAGTGTTTCAAAACAAAGTAAACTCATAAATCATATCCTATTACAAAATAGTCGAATACTTAGTCGACATAAGGTTTCATTTTGCAAAACAATTCCAAAATGGTCCATATAGTTCAAAACCTGGATTAGTGCATCGAATAGTCCAAACATACCCCGTGGAAGGATGTTCCAAAGATCAGAAGTGGTACGTTCAACTCTATTCTCAAAGATGGCCCGAAGGGCAAATCGGGCATTTTGGGGTAGCGGACCCACCTCGAGTCGAAGTGAGGTGGCGAACATATTCTTTTTCGAGCAGTAATATGCCAAAGGTCATACATAATCATTTCTAGGTTACCCGACCACATTTCGATAGGTTTCGGACGAATAATGGCATTCTAGCCAAAAGGGAGCCTTTAGGCTTCAATCGAATTGAATGAATAGTAACTTTCCTGTGGATCGGGTTTCGAGGAGCAGAAATGCTCCGGAAGGTCTCATATTCAACCAACACACTGAGATATGCCAAATAAAGAATTGGGAAGCTTTACATACCTCACAGATGTCGTAAGCTCCTCCAAAAGTCCCGTCCCGTTTCGTCAAAAATCTGCAAATGGTCAAAGTTACCAAATGAGATTCTTAGGCTCAAAAATGCCTTTAACTCCATATTTGCCTACCGAAATTTCGGCAGCATTTCCCCTATAAATCTAACATCCCCGAGGCGTAACTCGGCTCAAATTAACCAACCACAACAGCCCACACATCAACCAAACAATATAAACAACAATCAAGTCACCCTAGCTTCAAAATTCTACATGATTTCTTAAGTTGGCAACTTCCATTCAAACTTTCAAAATCCCAATTCTATATTCACATAATTGTATTCATTTACCCATCCAACACTAGTCAAACACATTCCAAATTCAATCTAAGCCATACACAAAATTGCACCAAAATCAATAAATTTCCATAGTTCTTCAAAATATCAAAATTTCACGACGAACATTCTAACTAACGTCGTTTCATTCCGAATTCATCCATATCATTAAAAAGTCATATCTAAAGTCTCTAGTACCCAAAATATACATTGATATACATAAAGATACCAAGGATATACACTTTCCGATAACATCCGAATTCGTTTTCCACCGCCAATCTAATTCAACAATCAATCATTTACGATATAAGGATCACAACAACACATTATGCCAACTTAAACAAGATCAATTCAAGCCATTTCTTTCCTTCCATACTCACGGCCAAACACACTACACACACACACCCACGACTTTCTATTTACGTTAAAATTACGGGATCTCCATCTACTTCCAATGCTTAACACATTCACCTCAATTCTATAACATAAAAGGGGCAAAATTCTTACCTTTCCTTGAAACCCCGACTTGTCGCAAACGTCGATCTCGTGCCAAACTAATTATACCCCGTTGAAGAGGGCCTTGAGTACTTCACAATTATGGGAAGAACAAGAATTTTGATCAACTACCAAGCTTGGAGATTTTTTTTTTCTTTCTCCTCTAGCTACGACCGAATGCCCCTTTTCTTTGTTGATGTTCTTGATTGTGATTTTTGCTCTTGAATACTACTAAGGGTCTTACATATATATCCATTTAGGGGTCATGTGCATAGCACATGACCCTTTAAAAGTGGGTTTGGGCTTGGCAAAGGGGCCGGCCACCCTTCAACTCTTGGGCTTCATTTTTCATTTTTTTTTTCAACTTTCTTGGCCCAATTCATAAAAGTCCCGTTTTGTAATTCCCGAAACTAATTTACGAAGTTCCAAATTTACCCTTGGCCTTTCCCGAGGGCTTAGCATTAAAGATTTCACAACCAACATAGTCATATTCACAAAAATTAAATTAGGTCCTTCTAACACCCGAGTCATAATTATTTCTCGATTTCCAATCGTACGAGAACACGGGATATAACATTCTCCCCCCCTTAAGAACATTCGTCCCCGAATGTTAGATTAATCTTATAAGGTCTTATGATCAAGGCAGGGGTGTCCCTTTTTAATAATGACATACGTAATTTATTTTAGCAATCAACACAACAAACTGAAAAAAAAGAAATTAGATTACCTGTGGATGTCGGAAACAAGTGGGGATATTTCTTCTTCATCTCGTCCTCCGCCTCCCAAGTCATCTCCTCCCGATTATTGTTGCGCCACAGGACTTTGACGGAGGGCACTTCTTTAGTGCGTAGTCTCCGCACCTGTCGATCCAGAATAGATACAGGCTGATCGTCATAAGATAACTGCTCCGTCACCTGAATGTCGTCAACTGGGAATATCCTGGCAGGATCACCAATGCATTTTCGCAACATAGACACATGAAACACCGGGTGTACGGCCTCCAAGTCGGATGGTAAGTCTAGCTCATAGGCGACCTCGCCTATCTTTCGCACGATCTGATACGGTCCAATGTACCGGGGGCTCAACTTACCCTTTTTACCGAATCTCATGACACCCTTCATGGGCGACACCTTCAGGAATACCCAGTCGCCAATTCGGAACTCTAACGGTCGACGTCGTCTATCTGCATAAGCTTTCTGTCGACTCTGAGCAGCCAATAATCGTTCTCGAATAAGCTTTACCTTATCTACAGCCTCCTGGATCACGTCTGGGCCAATCAACTTAGTCTCGCCCACGTCAAACCAGCCAATAGGAGACCTGCATCTCCTGCCATAAAGGGCCTCGTACGGAGCCATCTGGATGCTGGAGTGATAACTGTTATTATAGGCAAACTCAATAAGCGGCAAATGATCATCCCAGCTGCCCCTGAAATCAATAACGCAGGCCCGCAACATATCTTCGAGCGTCTGAATAGTGCGCTCGGCCTGCCCGTCGGACTGGGGGTGAAAAGCTGTACTGAGACTCACCTGAGTCCCTAATCCCTCCTGAAATGACCTCCAGAAATTTGCTGTAAACTGGGTACCTTGGTCAGTAATAATAGATATAGGGACTCCGTGAAGTCTGACTATCTCTCTGATATACAATCTGGCATAGTCTTCAGCCGAATAAGTAGTCCGAACCGGAAGGAAATGGGCTGATTTCGTCAGCCTGTCAACAACAACCCAGATAGAGTCGTACCTGCGTGGAGTGCGCGGTAATCCAACAACGAAATCCATATTAATCATCTCCCATTTCCAGGCTGGAATTTCCATCTCCTGCAATAATCCACCGGGCTTCTGATGCTCGATCTTAACTTGCTGGCAGTTCGGGCACTGACTAACAAACTCAGCAATATCTTTCTTCATGCCGTCCCACCAATACAAACACCTGAGGTCCCGGTACATTTTAGTGGAACCAGGATGGACAGTATATCGTGCATTATGGGCCTCGCCCATAATCTGCCGCCGTAAGCCCGCAACGTCCGGTACACAGAATCTGCCGTCATATAATAATACTCCGTCAGGCGAGATCTCAAACTGAGTCTTTGATTTACTAAGGGCCACATCTCTGTACTGAATCAAAAGAGGATCCTCAAACTGGCGCTGCTTTACCTCCTGAATAATAGATGACTCAGCAACTGGACGAACAGAAATCCCAGAATCTCCAGAATCCACCAAACGAACTCCGAGGCTGGCCAGCTGATGAATATCACGAACCAAATCTCTCTTATCAGATGGAACATCAGCCAGACTGCCCACGGACTTGCGGCTAAGCGCATCAGCTACCACATTGGCTTTCCCCGGATGGTACAAAATATCAACATCGTAATCCTTTAGTAACTCAAGCCATCTCCGCTGCCGCAAATTTAGTTCCTTCTGCCTAAAATATACTGGAGACTCTTATGGTCCGTATAGATATCAACATGGACCCCATATAAATAATGCCGCCAAATCTTCAAAGCATGAATCACCGCGGCCAACGCAAGATCATGAGTGGGATAGTTCTTCTCGTGCGGTCTGAGCTGTCGGGAAGCATAGGCTATGACTCGACCGTGCTGCATCAATACACATCCTATCCCAATACCAGAGGCGTCACAATAGACAACATACCCGTCAGATCCCTCTGGAAGAGCCAAAACTGGTGCTGTAATCAATCTCTCCTTCAGCATCTGAAAGCTGCGCTCGCAAGCATCTGTCCACTGGAATTTTGCTGCTTTCTGGGTAAGCCTCGTCAGTGGTGCTGAAATAGAAGAGAAATCCTCCACGAACCTGCGGTAATACCCAGCCAATCCAAGAAAACTACGCACCTCTGTCGGTGTAGTAGGCCTGGGCCAATTCTGCACAGCCTCAATCTTCTGCGTGTCAACCCGAATACCATCTGCGCCGACAATATGGCCCAAGAATGCCACAGAAGTCAACCAGAACTCACACTTAGAGAATTTAGCATATAACTTCTGCTGACGGAGGATGCCAAGTACCGTCCTCAAATGATCTGAATGCTCCTCGACTGATCGCGAGTAAATCAGAATATCGTCAATAAACACAATAACAAACATATCCAGGAAAGGCCGAAATACCCGGTTCATCAGATCCATAAATACTGCTGGAGCATTAGTCAGCCCGAAAGACATAACTCTGAACTCATAATGCCCGTACCGAGTCCTGAAAGCAGTCTTCGGGATATCTGACTCCCGTACTCGCACCTGATGGTAACCAGAACGCAGATCTATCTTTGAAAAATGTCTAGCACCCTGCAGCTGGTCAAACAAGTCATCAATCCGGGGGAGGGGATATTTATTCTTAATAGTCACCTTATTCAGCTGCCGGTAGTCGATACACATCCGCAATGACCCATCTTTCTTCCTGACAAACAATACCGGCGCCCCCCAGGGTGATGTACTGGGCCTGATAAAACCCTTATCCAGCAAATCTTTCAGCTGCTCCTTCAACTCCTTCAACTCAGCTGGTGCCATTCTGTACGGAGGAATAGATATAGGCTGCGTATCCGGCATCAACTCAATAGAAAAATCAATCTCCCGCTCAGGCGGAAGGCCAGGAAGCTCGTCAGGAAAAACATCTGGAAACTCGCTGACGACCGGAACAGACTGAAGGGTAGGTACCTCCACGGCAGTATCGCGCACACGAACCAAATGATAGATATACCCCTTCTGGATCATCTTCTTAGCCTTGAGGTATGAAATAAACTTACCCTTCGGCGATGCTATAGATCCGAACCACTCTATGACTGGTTCCCCGGGAAACTGAAAACGGACTACCTTTTTCTGGCAGTCGACATTAGCATAACAGGAAGACAACCAGTCCATACCCATAATGACATCAAACTCGAGCATGTCTAACTCTACCAAATCAGCCTTAGTGCTACGATCATAAATGGTCACAGAACAATCCCTATAGATCTGTCTCGCTACAATAAAATCCCCAACTGGCGTAGCTACCTCAAATGGCTCTATAGGCTCAGACACTATCCCAATCTTACTAGCAACGAGCGGGGAAATATATGATAAAGTAGAGCCAGGGTCAATCAATGCATATACAGATCTGGAGAAAACCAGCAATGTACCTGTGACGACATTTGGCGAAGCCTCCTGATCCTGGCGGCTGGCCAAAGCATATATGCGGTTCGAGGGACCGCTAGAACCTGAAGTGCCACCGCGGCCTCGACCGCGTCCTGCCGGTGCTGAAATACCTCGCCCTCCAGGGCGTGCAACTGATGGAGCAGAAGAAGAACCGGCGGCTGACCCTGTCTGCTGAGCAGCACTACCAGAACCGCTAGCCAATGGACAATCTCTCATAAAGTGGCCCTGACCACCACACGAAAAGCAAGCTCCAGTCGCTCGGTAACACTCCCCGGGATGAGACTTCCCGCAATGAGGACAACGGGGCCTGGGTGGTCTGGCCTGGCTGGGACCCCTGGGTACCTGTGAACCTGCTACTCTGGAGCTCTGACCGGCCCCAGACGGTCCTGTACTATCGAATCTCCGGCTGCCTGACTGCGTACTCCGGCCGGACGAAGGAAAATGCCTATCTGACTGCTGCTGCTGAGGCTGTCCGCCTCGAGAATCTCCAGAATAACTTGCGGACCTAGCCCTCTTGGGCGGCCTCCTATCTCGATCTCTGCCAGCCGGATCAGACCTGCGACGGTCCTCCATTCCCATCGCATAGGCCTGAAGTCGGGAAATGTCCATATCTGCCTGCAATGACACTGCCATACAACTATCAACCAAATACCGGTCCAATCCCATAACATATCTGTGCATCCGATCGGACATATCTGCTACCACGGCCGGTGCATATCGGGCCAGAGAATCAAACTCAAGGTTATACTCGCGAACACTCCGACCCCTCTGCTGCAGACGTAAGAATCGATCAGCCCGTGCCCGCCGTAACTCTGGGGGCAAAATGTGGCGGGTGAATGCTGTCACAAACTGATCCCAAGTGGCTGCAGGGGCACCCTCTCCCCTAGACAGCTCCCAAGTCTCGTACCAGTGGGTAGCCACATCTCGAAGCCGGTGCGAAGCCAGGTCAACTGACTCGGTCTCTGAAGCCCTGACCAAGTCCAGTGAGCGTCGCATCCCCCGAATAAAGTCGTGGGGGTCCTCGTCGGGCTTAGACCCGAAGAACTCAGGAGGGCCACATAACAAAAACTCCCGAACACTCAGGCTGTCCCGCCTGTCATCATCATCGTCGTCCCTCCGCCCGCGCCTGCGAGCCTGTCCTGCTACCAGTGTAGTCAACAGCTGTACAGCCTCCCTCAGGGTCCTATCCTCCGCCCCTGGCTGAGGAGCTGGAGTCTCAGGTGCGGGTACACGGACCTCTGGAGCTGCTGAAGGTCTTGCTCCAGGCTGTACTAGTGGGGGTGTAGCAGACCCCTCAGACTGTGGCACATCCTCAGGCAAATCATATACACGAGCCCGGGTAGCTCGCTGTGCCTGGCTAGTCTCTCCAATCCTCGCCTCGCCCTTCTGGGCCGCCGTTGCCTTCTTCGGAGGCATCACTGCAAACACAAAGGCGAGTCAGGTCAAAATCACCCTAATAGCACAGCTCTATCGCACGATCTAAGATTCCAAAGGAAGTGACATCCTAAATGCCCTGTAGCTTCCCGTTTATAGATGTGGTGCACAACACATCGATAAACAAGGCTCTACGAGACACGGCCTGTAGACATTCCGAGGACAAACCGCTCTGATACCACTTTTGTCACGACCCAGCCCCGTGGGCCGCGACTGGCACCCTACCTGGGTACCCAGACCAAATCGCATATTCATTCCCGAATCCAAACTTATTTCAGAGTTTTCAAGAATTTATATCACACATAATTTATATCGGAAATATGTCTTAAGCGGTCATATCAAATCAAACTCAAACAAAGCGGCGGAATAGGCATCGCCGGTCAAAATACAAATATATACAGAAGGGCAATTTGGGGCCATCATATCAAACAGACCGCTTTAAGACCCGAAAGCAAAATCAGACAACATACACATAAGACCCTCGCCCCACAAATATGACTACAGGCCTCTACGAATTCAAAACATAACATATGGCGAGACAGGGCCCCGCCGTACCCAAACTGTCAAATATACAAAGGATATACAGAGTAGAGGAGTCTGTACCAAGAGTGGACTCCGGACCCAGTAAGAGTACTCTGAAAAGCAAGAAGTGAAGCCTACTGCGGAGGATCACCGATATCTGCACCTGCGGGCATAAAACGCAGCCCCCGAAGAAAGGGGGTCAGTACGAAATATGTACTGAGTATGTAAAGCACGGAGTACAGAATTATAGATCAAAACCGAAAGCAAATCAAATGTCAAAGTGGGGTACAAACTGGTATGTCAAAATCTGTATCGAAATAATATACATGTATTTTATGCAAACAAAATCATGCAAACGCTTAAGAACGTGGTCGCCACTCCGACGCTGGCGCCACACACAGCATAACACCAGAAGGTTTCAAATCTCCGTACATCCCCGAACATAATCATAATCATCGGTGAGCGTATCGCATCACGAGCCATATCACAGCATAACTCCAAACGGAACCCGGCCCTATGGCGAAGCCTCGGGAACCGTAACACAGCATACGGCCGAATTTATCATACAACGCACGAATCAAAACCGGCCCGGGAACCGGTGAACGAAGTCATAATAAGGCACGAGCGGAGTCGTGAGCAAACAAATGCAAATCGTATTTCAAAATAGTGTTTCAAAACAAAGTAAACTCATAAATCATATCCTATTACAAAATAGTCGAATACTTAGTCGACATAAGGTTTCATTTTGCAAAACAATTCCAAAATGGTCCATATAGTTCAAAACCTGGATTAGTGCATCGAATAGTCCAAACATACCCCGTGGAAGGATGTTCCAAAGATCAGAAGTGGTACGTTCAACTCTATTCTCAAAGATGGCCCGAAGGGCAAATCGGGCATTTTGGGGTAGCGGACCCACCTCGAGTCGAAGTGAGGTGGCGAACATATTCTTTTTCGAGCAGTAATATGCCAAAGGTCATACATAATCATTTCTAGGTTACCCGACCACATTTCGATAGGTTTCGGACGAATAATGGCATTCTACCCAAAAGGGAGCCTTTAGGCTTCAATCGAATTGAATGAATAGTAACTTTCCTGTGGATCGGGTTTCGAGGAGCAGAAATGCTCCGGAAGGTCTCATATTCAACCAACACACTAAGATATGCCAAATAAAGAATTGGGAAGCTTTACATACCTCACAGATGTCGTAAGCTCCTCCAAAAGTCCCGTCCCGTTTCGTCAAAAATCTGCAAATGGTCAAAGTTACCAAATGAGATTCTTAGGCTCAAAAATGCCTTTAACTCCATATTTGCCTACCGAAATTTCGGCAGCATTTCCCCTATAAATCTAACATCCCCGAGGCGTAACACGGCTCAAATTAACCAACCACAACAGCCCACACATCAACCAAACAATATAAACAACAATCAAGTCACCCTAGCTTCAAAATTCTACATGATTTCTTAAGTTGGCAACTTCCATTCAAACTTTCAAAATCCCAATTCTATATTCACATAATTGTATTCATTTACCCATCCAACACTAGTCAAACACATTCCAAATTCAATCTAAGCCATACACAAAATTGCACCAAAATCAATAAATTTCCATAGTTCTTCAAAATATCAAAATTTCACGACGAACATTCTAACTAACGTCGTTTCATTCCGAATTCATCCATATCATTAAAAAGTCATATCTAAAGTCTCTAGTACCCAAAATATACATTGATATACATAAAGATACCAAGGATATACACTTTCCGATAACATCCGAATTCGTTTTCCACCGCCAATCTAATTCAACAATCAATCATTTACGATATAAGGATCACAACAACACATTATGCCAACTTAAACAAGATCAATTCAAGCCATTTCTTTCCTTCCATACTCACGGCCAAACACACTACACACACACACCCACGACTTTCTATTTACGTTAAAATTACGGGATCTCCATCTACTTCCAATGCTTAACACATTCACCTCAATTCTATAACATAAAAGGGGCAAAATTCTTACCTTTCCTTGAAACCCCGACTTGTCGCAAACGTCGATCTCGTGCCAAACTAATTATACCCCGTTGAAGAGGGCCTTGAGTACTTCACAATTATGGGAAGAACAAGAATTTTGATCAACTACCAAGCTTGGAGATTTTTTTTTTCTTTCTCCTCTAGCTACGGCCGAATGCCCCTTTTCTTTGTTGATGTTCTTGATTGTGATTTTTGCTCTTGAATACTACTAAGGGTCTTACATATATATCCATTTAGGGGTCATGTGCATAGCACATGACCCTTTAAAAGTGGGTTTGGGCTTGGCAAAGGGGCCGGCCACCCTTCAACTCTTGGGCTTCATTTTTCATTTTTTTTTTCAACTTTCTTGGCCCAATTCATAAAAGTCTCGTTTTGTAATTCACGAAACTAATTTACGAAGTTCCAAATTTACCCTTGGCCTTTCCCGAGGGCTTAGCATTAAAGATTTCACAACCAACATAGTCATATTCACAAAAATTAAATTAGGTCCTTCTAACACCCGAGTCATAATTATTTCTCGATTTCCAATGGTACGAGAACACGGGATATAACATGAACCACTCTTCAGGCCATCTGCTCACAAACCACATACACAGATCCACATAAAAATACGCTACGAACGCCTTCGAGGCTTTCAAAATTTCCAACGGAGGTCTCGTTGACCGTGTCAACCTCCGTTACCTCATTTTCAATATCCCAACCCAAGTCCCAAAATGCATCTGAGTGCATTGGGAACCGAACCAAATATACACACAATTTCTAAATGACCATCCGGACCACTCGGAATCGACGTATTTCCGAAAAAGGTTTGTTTACCCAAAAGTCAACTTTGGATAATCTCTTTTTCGCTTAAAGCTCATATTTTACAAAAAGTCGCTCAAATCAAGTCTAGACACCTTGGGAAGCATGCCAATAGTCCTCTCGGGTCAAAAGTGAGCTAACCAGCACTCGGGAAGGGGCGAAAATGTCGAAAGAACTATAACGACCAAACGGGTCGATAGAGACATATAGAGGGTAATAGTTTTGTAACAACCTGCCCGGTCATTATTAAATACATCACAAACCCTTAGCAAATCGAGACCTAAGATCTTAAAAGATAACATGGGGTGTTTAAACGATTAATAGTTGGAAAAATCAGTTTCGGAAAGAGTTAAAAGTCATGGGCCCGAGCAAGTTTGGTCCGCCGCAGCGGACAGGGCAAGTCACGACCCAACTCGCCATGACTAGCACCCATCCTAACTCCTACTGGGTGAACCAATACGTTAGCCATCTACTCATGCAAGTCCATTTTTATTTAGCCAATTCATAACAAAATAAATGAAAGATTAATCAAAAGTAGTCATGCCAAAAAAAACAATAATGTAAATGCGGAAGTCCTAACTATTACAACCCCAAATTCGAAAGTCACCATACAAGGACTCTAATCCAAAACATGTCTAAGGAATTCGTACTATCTGAAATAAATAAACATCAATGTCTAGAACGAAAATAGACATTAGATAAGGAAGATCTTCGGGCGGACTGGCATGGATATAAGCTCACCCTCAATCTGTCAGCAAATGGCCTCGAGCTAAATATGAGGTCGAGTAGCAGTCGCTGGATCACAATCAGCACTCAAAAGAATGCAGCAAGGTAGTAGCAGTACAAACACTATGTACCTGTAGATATCATAGGCTGACTAAGATTAGTATCATGCATGAATGACAAAATCAATAAAGTAGACAGACCAGTCAACAACATATAATCAAATAGCCAACACCAAGTCAATCAATGATATTAACAATCAAGTCAAGCAATGATCTTAATAATCAAATCAAGGGACACAAGAAACGAAATAAAACTCCCAACGATATTTTCCATTACTCAGTCATTGATCACTTATGTGCATACATGCTAATTGGTGTATTTGCCCAACAGTCATGACCCGCAGGGGAACCATGGTGTCCATGTACCACTCGTTCCGGAACTAACCTCGGCCTACAAGTTCACAACTAGGCCACGTCCTCACCCCCTGTCAAATGTGCCTTTTCATATCTAGGCCACATCCTCACCCTCAGTCAAATGTGCCTTTTTATATAAACATATTTATTGTCACATCACTTTCAAGGATCAATTATCAATTGGCATCTCAATTTCCTCAAGAAGATCATATTAACTTCTCTCATAATTGTCATCAAAATATAGATCACAAACATTGAATAATGGTGTTAAGTCCACATTATCTCTCAATCAATGACATACAGAAATTCCAACCACACATTACAGCCAAAGACTATACATGCTTTCTCCTATCAATCTCATAACACATACAATCAACTAATTAAAGTCTAACTCAAGTAGATCGAAACTTACCTTAACTGTAGGGCTAAAACAATACAAATTAGTCTGCTATAGCCTTTCCTTTCTGTAATGCCTCGGAATGCTCAAAGTATAGCAATTAAGATGCTAAATAAGTCATAAACACTCTAGTCAATACAATGAATACCCTTCCACCTTACCCCTCTCTAATGGGTGAGTGCTTACTAGGTGTAAATTATCCTAGCATTGGCCTTAGCAACCATAAACTATCAATTTATAAGGTTATTCAATAAAATTATCTCTTACAAGCAGTTTCTATGGTCAAGCTACCATCTCTATGAAGCACTAAGTCTCAATTCACTTAATTCATGTCTCTAATGGTTCAATTATTGATTAGAAAGTGATAACCCAAGCCTTTAGATGCAAATCACACTATAATATTCATAAACCACCAATTATTAAAGGTCTATTAAGTTCTAGGTTACTATTCCCCATTCACCATTGTAGACCCATTAAAATGATGATGATCTTAGGGATGAAAGCGCATAGAAGGAAGTAATGTTTGAGACTTACCTCTTAAGAATATTCTTACCCTAGCTTTAGAATTTCGCCCTAGGTACTTCTTGGAAATTGTTTTTGAGTTTTATGAATAAAGAATTTGGAACTAAGTGTTTAAAACCCGAGATTCTGTCCCGGTCGACCGCTCCGCCGGTCACTATGCCGCTGCAGCGGTCTCCCTCCAACTTCTGCCCACCTCCATTATGGCAAGCACGGACTTTCCATAGCACAATCACTACAGCGGTTCGACGCCCGCCATAGCGGCAACCCACTATTTCCTTACTCCCGCAGCGGTGAGGTATCCACCGCTACAGTGGTCCTGTAGCAGCGGTACTTCATCTGCCGCAGCGATACCACTAAGTCAGTAAGCTCACTAATTGTTTCCACTTCTTTACTCTACCATCCAACACTTAATCCAAGGCCTCACAAACAAAACAAAACAAAACAAAACATTAATGTAAAAACACCATACGAACTCACCCGTGGCCTCAGAATTCCCAACGGAAGTGTAATTTCCTATGACGCCCCCCAATGGACTTAACACAGACAAGCCAATTTTTCAGTTCTTAGGATACTACATTTGAGTTTCTATTAGCTCGTTCTACCCTTGGAAGGGTTCTATTTGGTAGGGTGATGCTAGATTTTCCATAACGACCGGGAGAGTCGCTACATCAGATACCAATTATGAAAAGGTACCTGTCTCGACGAAAAGCTAAGGATACTTGCTGCGCATATCGATTTTGTTTCCCCAGTAGCTTCCTCAACTAGGCGATTCTTCCACTGAACTTTCACGGAGGCTATTTCCTTCGACCTAAACTTGAGAACATCTCTATCTAAGATAGCAACAGGATCTTCCTCAAGTCAATTTCTCATCTAGTAAAATCGAATCCCAGCGAATTATATATGAACCATCGCCATGATACTTCTTCAACATCGAAACGTGAAATACCGAATAAACGCCTGATAAGCCCAGAGGTAAAGCCAAATCATACGCTACCTCTCCCACATACTTAAGAATCTTGAATGGCCCAATAAATCTCGAGCTAAGCTTGCCCCTCTTCCCAAAACTCATCACACCCTTCATAGGTTAAACTTTCAACAGAACTTGCTCTCCTTCCATAAACTCCAGATCTCTGGCCTTTCGGTCTGCATACTCCTTTTTCCTACTTTGTGCTACCAAGAGCTTAGCCTGAATCACCTTCACCTTCTATAAGGATTCTCTCAGAAGGTCCATACTCCAAGGTCTCACCTTAAACACATCAAACCAGCCAATAGGAGACCTACACCTCCTCCCATACGACACCTCAAATGGAGCCATGTCGATGCTTGAGTGGGAGCTACTATTATATGAAAACTCTTCCATTGGTAAGAATTGATCCCAGTGACCACCAAAATCTATGACCCAAGCCCGAAGCATATCCTGAAGAACCTGAATAGCCCGCTCGGACTGCCCGTCAGTCTGAGGGTGGAAAGTTGTACTAAGGTCCAACCTAGTACCTAATTCCTCATGCAGATGCTTCAAAAATAGAGATGTAAACATTGTGCCCCTGTCGGACACGATGGAAATAGGAACCCCATATAGTCTAACAACCTCACGAATATAGATCTTGGATAATTTCTCAGCGTCATAAGTTATCCGAACCAGAATAAAGTGAGCAGACTTAGTCAAGCTGTCGACAATTACCTATATAGAATCAAACATCCCCAACGTCTTCGGAAGACCAACTACGAAATCCATAGCTATTCTTTCCCACTTCCTGTCATGACCTAAATCGATGAGTCGTGATGAGTGTCCGACCACTACTGACCAAGCACCCCTATACTCATACCTACTTCTCACTGAATAACCTGGTGGCCCATAAATGACTCATAACTGAACTATAACGTCTTCTGTAGAATTAACACAATGAATTTTACATCAAAAACTCACAACCCATGCATACATATATTCAGGCAATCATGTGTACCAAGGATAACAGTGTAGGCTAATTAGGTCACTACATATGTTGTACAACAAAATAAAAGCTGACATAGCCACACAATACTCCTACTATATACAACTGTCTACAGACCTCTATGGAATATGAATTGTAGAGAAGACAGGACAAGGCCCTGTCGCACCCATATATCTACATGTCAAGATAGCATACCAAAAAGGGCTGCAGCTCCGAACGAAATGGAGCGCACTGACTGCAGCTGAGTGGAGGTCTTACTCGGCTGCATCGTCTAGCTGACTACCAGAACCTGCGGGCATGAACACAGCGTCCACAAGAAGGGATGTCAGTACGAACAGTGTATTGAGTATGTAAGGCATGAATAACAACATAATAAGAAGTGTGAAACATAACATGATATAAGGATGGCCTGTACCTCCAACTGCCTCTTAGGGCAGATATCATGCATGCTTAGCTTTTTGACAAAAACATTTCTCATGCATATACAACATAATAGTACTACAGAACGTGCAACCCGATCTATAAATACATTATATCATTGCGGAACGTGGAGCTCGATCCATATATATATTATATTGCTGCAGAACGTGCAGCTCGATCCATACCCATACATCCCGCGTCCGGGACGATATCATAATATACCAACTGATCAGGTGGCTATGCGTATGTAACGCCTCACCTTTCCCCATATCCCCTATATATATATATATATATATATATATATATATATATGCATGAGAGCCCAAATAAAAGTTACCACTTTATCGGAGTGACGTAAGGTCGGTAACCTCCAATTTATATTATGGAACAATCGTCATCGCTTTACCTCACCTTGAAGGAACAATGATTATAAGGTGAGATCAACAACAATGAATAAAATCAAGGAAATCATGAAATAAGCTCAATAATCTCATCATAGCATTAAAATCATAAACTTTGAAACTTCTAAAAATAGGATCATAATCATCATCATCATTATCATCATGAAAACATAATTATCTTTAGAGTCATAAGAAACTTTAAGAATCATGAAACTCTAGCTTGTAGGAACAAGGGCATCATGGAAAATATGTATGAGTCCACAAGAAAGGAGTCATCATTGTCATCATGGTCATCATAGAAAACATCTTGTCTTTAACATCATAAAAACCTTAAGAACCAGGAACCTCTAGCTTTTCGGGAACGAGGATGTTATGGAAGACATATATGGAATCATAACATAGGAATAATGCCTTTAGAAAGAAAGGGACTAGCCTTAACATACCTTTCGGTTTCCTTGGCCACTCAACGTTTATCCCTCCAAGCTCATATATTTTCATATAAACTATTCATACTTTTGTTAGGCTCAATGTCATACGCTCATCTTAATCCTTCAATTTAATTCTGTTTAGAATCTGTCGAAATTCGGGAAGCATCCCCCCTGTTTATATGCCTAGCCCGAAATCACAACCCAACAACCAACAATAATAACAACAATGCCAACATCAACAATGACATTATCAACACCAATATGCTCCATAAAACATCCCACATGATGTTTTCCAAATTTCTCAGCTAACCAACTTGTTATATGACTATTTAATAACTTTATCTCTGTAATAAACTAAAATGAATATTAACAAGGAAAGATTCATACCTTACTCCCGCTAGTCCAGCAATATCTTCACTTTCTACCTTGAATTTGAGCTAAGACTCGTCACTATACAATTTTATAATCGCAACTATACACTGTCCGGACCAAAATTCGGGGATTATACTCGATTTGCGTTAAAATTTGATATGTGGAAGTTGGGAGAGGTTTCCAAAAGTTTGGGGTGGTTTGGGAGATGTTTGAATGAAGAATAAGGGGGTAAACTCCTTTTTATAACATTCTAGGGTCGGGTTGCACCGACATAAAAAGTACTCAGCGCGTTCGTTTTGAGTAGTGGTGTGTTCGCGCGAGGTCATTTTTTACCCTTATGCGCATTTGCGCCATCTCCTGGTGCGTTCGCGTAGAGCAATTTCCTAGCTTGCCAGCTCGACTTGTAACTTTCATATCTCCTTACCCCGATGTCGTATCGACGAGCGGTTTGTTGCGCTGGAAACTACACTTCATAAACTCAATTTAGGCTTTTCCTTTACTATAGAACTCATCATATGCTAAAAGTTATTTCCTTCCAAAGTTGGTTCCTCATCGGTCAAAGTTATTTTACTTAGCCTTAATTCCACATGCTTATGTTTAAACTTAACGGGCGCTTTACCAAAAGTACAGGGTGTAACACTTCCACTCAGGAATGGGCATTCTCTGAAGTGTACCCCTAGGTTTCTGATGTTCATACTTCACCTATTGGCAGTTCAAACATTGAGCAACAAACTCTAGTATGTCACGCTTAATCCTAGCCCACCAATAATGTTGCCTCAGATCTCGGTACATCTTAGTAGCGCCAGGATGAATGGAATACCTCAAACTACGAGCCTCTACTAGAATAGTCTTCATCAAATCACCCACAGTGGCACGCAAACTTTCCCCTTAATCCGTAGCACCCCTTCTCCATCGATCACGGCCTCTTTGGCCTCACCACGCAACACCTTATCACGAATTTTACACAACTTATCATCCTCAAACTGCTTAGCGTTAATCTGCTCCAGAAACGATGATCGAGCCTCAACACAAACCAACCCGTGCTAGAAATATATAGCCTCATAAAGCTATTAGACAGAGTCTAAACCTCTCTGGCTAACGGATGCTCCGAAGAGATCAAACGAGCCAGACTTCCCATACTAGCTGACTTTCTGCTCAACGCGTCGGCCACCACATTTTCCTTAGCAAGATGGTATAGAATGATGATGTCATAATCTTTCAATAGCTCCATCCATTTCCGTTGCCTAGAGTTCAGATCCGCTGGGTGAACATATGCTGGAAGATGCGATGGTCAGTGTTCACCTCACAATGGATACCATACAAGTAGTGCCTCTAGATTTTAAGCTCAAACACCACTGCAGCCAATTCTAAGTCATGAGTTGGATAGTTCTTCTCATGCACTGCCGAGAAACGTAAGCAATCGCCATCTTTTCCTGCATCACAACAACACCTAAACCAGAGCGTGAAGCATCACAATAAACAACAAAATTCTTGTCCTCCATGTGCAATGCTAGAATAGAGGTTGTCGTTAACAAGGTCTTGAGCTTTTGAAAGCTCTCCTCACACTTGTCAGACCACTGAAACGGTACCCCTTCTGATTCAAACAAGTCAAACGAGAATCAATAGAGGCAAACCCTTTCACGCACCGATGATAATAGCTAGCCAGACCCACGAAACTATGAATTTCGGTCACTGATGTGGGCCTAGCCCATTCCCTGACTGCCTGAATTTTCTGCAGATCCACCATAATACCCTCCTTCAAAATTACATGTCCCAAGAAAGAAATAACAGACAACCAAAATTCACACTTGGAGAACTTAGCAAACAATTTCTTCTCCCGTAATACCCCAAGAGCAATCCTTAAGTGTTTCTCATGCTCCTCCCTACTTCTAGAATGCACTAGGATGTCATCAATTCACACTCTCATGAAAGAATCTAAATTGGGCTTAAAAACACTACTCATCAAATTCATGAATACAACTGGGGCATTAGTAAGCCCAAAGGACATAACCAAGAACTCATAGTGTCCATACCTGGTCCGGAAGGCTACATTAGGAACATCTTCTACCCGAATCTTTAGCTGGTGATACCCTGTCCTTAAGTAAATTTTAGAGAACACAAAAGCTCCTTGTAGCTGATCAAACAAATCATCAATACGGGGGATAGGATACTTGTTTGGGACAGTAACCTTATTCAGCTGACGATAATCAATACACATACGCGTAGACCTGTCCTTCTTTTTAACAAACAACATGGAAGCACCCCAAGGAGAGGCAATCGGGCGAATAACTCTACTTCCACCTCTACCTTTGGCTACTGCCGCGCGTGTTCTCGCCATCTACGAGAGAATGAAGGATAGTCAGATACCAATTTGAATCATCCATATACCAATTGGAATCAAGTAGCATGAAAGAAAGAAAGAAAGAACGGAGAATTTTCCTAGTGTCCGATAGCCTCCCGAAGATAAGTACAAACATCTCCGTACCAATCCGCAAAATTCTACTAGACTTGTCCTTATACGACAAGATCGATGAACCTAGCGCTCTGATATCAACTCTGTCACGACCCAACCTACCATGACTGGCACCAACCCTAACTCCTAGTGGGCGAACCAATACGCTAACCATCTACTCATTCAAGTCCATTTTTATTTAGCCAATTCATCAAAACATAAACGCCAGATTAATCAAAAGTAGTCATGCTAATAAAACAATAATGTAAATGCAGAAGTCCTAACTATTACAACCCCAAAATTCAAAAGTCACTGTACAAGGACTCATCCAAAACACGTTTATGGAATTCCTACTGTCTGAAATAAATAAACAATAATGTCTAGAATGGAAATAGACATTAGATAAGGAAGATCTTCGGGCAGCCTGGCATGGATAGAAGCTCACCCTCAATCTGTCAGCAAATGGCCTCAAGCTAAATATGAGGTCGAGTAGCAGTCGCTGGATCATAATCACCACTCCAAAGAATGCAGCAAGGTAGTAGTAGTACAAACACTATGTACCTGTAGATATCATAGGCTGACTCACAAAATCAATAAAGTAGATAGACCAGTCAACAACATATAATCAAATAGCCAACACCAAGTCAATCAATGATATTAACAATCAAGTCAAGCAATGATCTTAATAATCAAATCAAGGAACACAAGAAACGAAGTAAAACTCCCATTGATATTCTCTATTACACAGTCACTAATCACTCATGTACATACATTTTAATTGGTGTCCTTGCCCAATAGCCATGCCCATCAGTGGACCATGGTGTCCATGTACCACTCATTTCGGAACGAACCTCGGATCATTAGCTCAGAACTAGGCCACATCCTCACCCCCTGTCAAATGTGCCTTTTCATATCTAGGTCACATCCTCACCCCCGGTCAAATGTGTCTTTCATATAAATATATTTATGGCCACTTCACTTTCAAAGATCGATTATCAATTGGCATCTCAATTTCTTGAACAAGATCATATTAACTTCTCACACAATTGTCATCAAAATATAGATCACAACACATTGAATTGCATTAAGCCCACATTATCTCTTAATCAATAAGATATAGATATTCCAACCACACATTATGCCCGAAGACTAGACATCCTTTCTCATATCAATCTCATAACACATACAATCAAGTAACAAAAATCTATCTTAAGTAGACCGTAACCTACCTCAACTGTAGAGGCGAAACAATGTGAATTACTCCGATATAGCCTTTCCCTTCCGTAATGCCTCAAAACGCTTAAAGTCTAGCAATTAAGATGCTAAATAAGTCACAAACACTCTAGTCAACAATAACAATACAATGAACACCCTTCCACCTTACCTCTCTCTAATGGGTGAATGCTTACTAGGTGTAAATCATCCTAGGATTGGCTTTAGAATCCACAAACTATCAATTCATAAGGTTATTCAATCAAATTATCTCTTACAAGTAGTTTCTATGGTCAAGCTACCATCTTTATGAAGCCCTAAGTCTTAATTCACTTAATTCATGTCTCTAATGGTTCAATTCTTGATTAAAAACTGATAACCCAAGCCTTTAGATACAAATCATATCATAATATTCATAAACCACCAACTATTAAAGGTCAATTGAGTTCTAGGATTACTATTCCCAATTCACCATTGTAGACCCATTAGAATGATGATGATCTTAGGGATGAAAGCATAAAAAAGGAAGGAATAGTTGAGACTTACCTCTTAAGAATATTCTTGCCCTAGCTTTAGAATTTCACCCTAGGTACTCATTGGAAACTATTTTGGAGTTTTATGGATAAAGAATTCAGAACTAAGTGTTTGAGACTCAGGACTCTATCCTCGTCAACCACTGCGGCGGTCATTATGCTGCTCCAGCGGTCTCGCTAGAGCGGGAAAGTTCCCGCTGTAGCGGACCTCCAACTTTCGGCCACCTCCGCTGTGGCGAGTATGGACTCGCCGTAGTGCAAGCGCTACACTAGTCCAACACCCACCATAGCGGTCACCCACTATTTCCCTACGTCCAAGGCGGTGAGGTATCCGCCGCAGCTGTCCCATTGAGCCAGTAAGCTCACTAATTTTCCTAGTTCTTTACTCTACCATCCAACAGTTCATCTGAGGCCTCACAAATAAAACAAAACAAAACCTGTAGATTAATGTAAAAAAATCATATGGACTCACCTGTGGCCTCAGAATCCCCAACGGAAGTCTAATTGCCTAGGACACCCCCCAATGGACTCAACACAACCGAACAATAATCACAGACAAGCTAATTTTTTAGTTATTAGGCTTCTACATCTTAGTTTCTATTAGTTCGTTCTATCCTTGGAAGGGTTCTATTTGGTAGGGTGAACCTAGATTTTCCATAACAACCGGGAGGGACGTTACAGGGCGCCGCCGCAGCAGTCTCACCATAGCAAGCCTATTTTCCGCCGCAGCGGTCTTGCTGTACTAGCCCCTTGTTCGCCGTAGCGGACATCACAGACCAGTAAATAAGTTTTCCCACACTTAATTTTGTATTTCACCCTCTTTTTTAATAAAAGACCCTTCGAGGCTGCTATTAGTTTTACATTAAGAGAAAAACCCTTGACACCAAGAAAAAGAGGCTCCTTCAACATTCTTCACATCTTTTCCATCAATTATTATCCCTCACGGATGTTGGTTATTGGCTAGGAAAGTGGATACTTCATGGAAGTTTGAATAGCTGCTCGTCATCGAGGTAGGTTACGGTTTATTTGAGTTAGACTTTGATTAATGAGTCATATATATGTGTAGAATTGATGGGAGAAAGCATGATTAGGTCTTCGAACATAGAGTTCGGGTGGATATACATATAGATTAAGGGAGAGTTGTATATATATATATATATATATATATATATATAGTAACTAGAATAACAATGGGTGTATAAATGGATACTAAGTTCTAGGGTTTGTTGATGTCTGTGTGTTACTGATTGGGAGAGATCACTTATCATTGTTAAAGAAGTTTACCCCGTAGGTCAGCGTAATTATTTCGAGGTATATTTAGTTTCCGTTGTAAATAGTTGAGTTATTTACAATATCCGTAGGGTTGTTCGTCCTTTCCAATAAGAGAGTTGTATTGGGTGAGTTGAAGCTAAGGCATAATAGTTTTACGCTCGTCCAGGGCATGTTCCCTGATATTGAGTTTATTTATTAGCATCGTTGCATATATTTCATGCATTTATTGAACCCTGCATGGAACGGAAAGTCTGAGTAAATATTAGTTGTACTACCCGATTTTATGGCCGAGTTGGGTTGAATATAAGGTACTACTTGATAATCGATCATTGAAAGTGATGTGACAATATATATATATATATATATATATATATATATATATATATATATATGTATATAAAGTCACATTTGACAAGGGGCGAGGATGTCACCTAGATTAAAGGCACATTTGACAGGAGGTGAGGATGTGGTTTAAGTTAAAGGCTCGTGGTTCGAGGTCAGTTCTAGAGCGAGTGGTACATGGACACCATGGGTCCTCTACAGGTCATGACTAATGGGAAAAGACACCAATTAGGATGTATGTACATTTTGTGTATTAGGCCATTGCAATGCATTACATACCTACATATCCTCATGCTTACATGTTGTCATTCTACTATATTGGCATTTTGCATCTCCTATAATTGTGTTAAATTGTCTGAAGATTTCTGATCGTGCATGAAGGTGTTGGAGTAAGAATGAATTACTGAGTTCCAAAATTTCTGTGTTAAATCTGACGGATTTAGAGTGTTATAGTGTTTGGTGAAAGTGTGTTGAGTACGTTTCCGTGGATGCATCATACCTTAGCGAGTGAACCGAATAGAAAACACTAGGGCTAATAATAAAAGGTTAAACGTTAATGGAATTAAGGAGATAAAGACCAATTATTTGGCCCTAAAAGAAATACGAAGAAGGACTATGGTGTTATTGTGGGAATAAGGGAACCGGAATAACTAGGAGTTAGAGAGGTGGGTTCGTACCAGTGTAGTCTATATTAGGAGTCTTGATAGTGTACATTGACTTATCTATTTATCTTGTTGATTTTATATTGTGTTGCGTGAACTAATGCACGTATTTTGTATTCACCAATACAGGACATATAAAGGGTACTAATTTTAGGCTTTAACAGATTTAACATGGTATTGCTCATTTTGGAAAGTTATGACTTGGATAACAATAGGTTCTAGGCAACTCAATCATGTTTTCAAGAATATATATGTATAGCACAGTCTCTTGACTTCAAAGACAAACCACACAATCTCAAAGAAGAATCATTCCTTATTACATGGAAACCACATTAATCAACTTGTTAACAAAGGCATTTCAAGCAACTACTGTATACTACCATAGCCATTGTACACCTTTGATCTTACTTGTTAATGAACATAATTATAAATAGAGTTCTAAACAGCCTAAACTACAGATTTAAACCAAAGTAGAGCAAGTTAAACTAAGCATAGTTTCATACTAAGCTACTATATTAAATGAAGCAAACAAGCTAAGCCACCTTGATCATAATTTTATAGAAACTAAGACCAAAAATAAAAGAAAGGGATGGAATATCACCTTTTCCGAGTGCATGCTTAGTCGAGTGTTGGAATTGAAAATCATTGTGCTCCTTCACCTCACACTCTTCTACAAAACCACACAAAGAAAATGAATATTAAAATTTTATTGAACTCAAATTTTTTTGCCTAAACTTAAAAGGAATCGAGTTCTTTTTATGAATATATGTATATATCCAGTTTTTCCTCTTTATATTTTTGAGAATTTGGGCAGAACCCCAAATTCAAATCCAAACCCTAATCTCACCGATGTGGGACAAGTCAATTTTTGGACTTGTTTCCTCACAATTAACATCATGCGGTGTAGATTGGTGGAAAACAACAAATAAATGGCTAGATTTGAGCCTCAGCTGATCGATCCGCTTGATTCTTCATGAACTAATGAGATTCGCGGATTCAAACTCACAAGACAACAAAATTAATTAAGAGAAAACAATGCATGACCGTTGCAAAAATGCAGAAAAATGAAGAAAAATGAAGAAAAATGAGAGGATTACACCTTGTTTGGGTTGGAAGTTTAGGTGAGAAATGGCAGAGCATTTAATGCTCTTGCCATTCTTGACCACACAACAGCTAAAACAACCACGAGGGCCCTCGAATTTACCATTTCCGGCAAAGATAATGAGGAGAGACAAAAGGAAGAGTGGAGGCGGCTAGGGGTTTTGTAACGACCCGTCCAGCCATTATTCAATACTTCACGAAACCATGCCCAATCTAGGTCTATGATTATAAATAGTAAGCCCCATGGGGTGTTTTAAGGATAAATAGTGAGAAAAATCAGTTTTGGAAAAAGTTAGAAGTCATGGGCCCAGGCAGGAATTGGACCTTATAACGGTCAAGGGACCACCACAGCGGTCCCGCTATAGTGAGGCCTCGTCCACAGCAGCGGACGTGGCGGGGCAGTGACGCATTTTGTTTTTTGGTTACTCAGTTTAAATTTCACCCTCCTTTTTAATAAAAGACCCTCCAAGGCTGCTATTAGGTCTTCATAAGAAGAAAAACCCTTGACACCAAGAGAAGAGGCTTTTCCCCACTTTCTCCACGTCCTCCCGCACAACTATCATCTCTCATGGATTCGGACACGGGCTAGTAAGGCGAGAAATTCATGGAAATTCAAATAGTTGCTCGTCATCGAGGTATGTTATGGTTTACTTGAGTTAGACTTTGATTAGTAAATCGTATATGCATTTATAGTTTATGGAAGATTGCATGATTATGTGTTCGGACACGGAGTTTGAATGGATATATTCATAATTTAACAAAAATTATATGTAAATAGTAACAAGGGTAACAACTAGTAATTAATTGAGTGCTTAGTGCTACTAACGTGATGTTTATGTATTACGAGATTAAAGGTGATTATTTGTCATGACTAGGAAGGGGGTAGTTCGTTGTCCAGAATATGTATTCCTAGGCATATTTGATTTCCGTCTTTATTTCCAAGTATATTGAAATATTCATATGATTGTCATTCTTGTTAGCAAGAGGTTTGTATTAAGAGGATTGAAGGAAAGCATAATAGCGCTACGCCTATCAAGGGCAAACTCACGACATTGTTTTCATTCATTGGCATCATTGCATACATTGCATGTGGTTATGAGGACTGGCGTAGAGCAGGAAGTCTGAGTATGTGTCAGTTGTGTTATCCGGCCATATGGCCGAGTTGGGTTGAATATGAGGTACTATTTGTCAGCCAGTCATTGGCAGAATGGTAACAGTGAGTATGATTAAATGATGTGGATCCCCGTCTGAGGTTCTTTTCAGAGCGGAGGATTTATGGCTCGAGTCCGATGAGTATCCGGAATGAGTGGTACATGGATACCATGGCTCCTCTACAGATTATGACTATTGTGCAATGACATCAGTTAGCATGTATGTACAGCGTTATTAGGCCCTTGCATCACATCTGCATTGCATTACATCCCATAGTTGCATATTTCACGGCTTGATTGAGGTTGTGTGAGGTGGTGATTATTATGAAGGTAGGTGCAAGAACAAATCTTAAATGGTGCATCATAGCGTAGTAAGTGAATTGGATAGAGAAGCTTTACGGTTAAAAGTTAGGAATCAGATGTTAGTGTAAATGAGGAGATGATGCTTAATTAATTGGCTTAAGGGAAAGTGGAATGGATTCAATGACTAGTTAGATGATCGGAAATTCTATAGGGATAAAGGAAGTGAATAACTGGGAGTAGAAAGGTAAGCTCGGGACGATATAATAATCTATGTTGAGAGTCTTGAGGGCCGTTGACTTATTTGCTTATTTTGTTGACTTTATATTATGTTGCGTGAACTAATCTTAGTTGACCTATGATGCTTACCGGTACGTGTGGTGTACTGATGCTACTCTTGCTACACCATTTTTGGGTTTAGGCATGTTGCAGGTTAAGTTGAAGTTTGTTCGGGTGGATTACCAGGCATTCTCCTACAGCCTCACTCATATTACTCCAGGCAGAGGCTGGGTTATTTATTTTATTTTCTTTGTGTAGTAGGAGCTCTTATACTTGTCTAGACTAGGTTCCGGGAAGTTCTTTCAGTTTTCTTGTATTTAAAATAGAGTCTGTAGATGCTTTTAATTTTAATCTTTGTAATACTGAAGAAATTGTTAATTATAAACTGCCTGAATATTGGGTTGGTTGGTAAGGGTTCTCCTACTAGTAGTAATATGGTAAGTGCCCGCGCGACCTGTAAGTTGGGGTCGTGACAGTTGGTATCATAGCCTAGGTTACCGGTCTCACAAGTACAAGAGAAAAATGTCCATTAGAGTCCTGTGGATGGTACGAAGACGTCTGTACCCATCCGCAAGAAGCTATAGGACATCTAGAAGTTTTCCTTCATTCATTCTATCGTGCTAACCCAATATGTCATCTCCTAGTCGAGTCCGAGTGGTATTTGGTTAATTCCAATTGGTATCTTGATGGGCAAATTAGTATCTGTCGATTACAATTGGTATCTCTCTATATGGACTCAAGGAAGACCTTCCATTGTAGGTGCGTGTTAACTGTGTCAGGAAACGAAAATCCCGTGCTAATATAAAGGGCTACAGATTGGGTGCTTCTTTCAGGAAGACTAGAAAATGAATAGTGTATTTGTACTCATTAGGTGAAAATCGTGTTGGTACGCACCAAACAAATGAGCGAGCCCCTACACGACCTGAACTGGCAGGAAAAATTTCTGCCCACTGGCACTATAGCACCGCTGCAACGGTGAGGGGACTGCTACAGCGGGCTCGCTACAGCGAGCATCAGACCGCTATAGCGGACCCAAATTTCTGCAGAGTCCTACTATAGCAAGACTGTCTTTGCCATAGTGCTACCGCTGCAGCGATCAAGTGACCGCCGCAGCGGCACCACGAACCAGTATCCCCCTTCTCTGCTTCCTGTTTTCCCAACCTGTGTAATTCATCAACAAGTCAACAAGAAGCCATTTCCAAATAAAATACCTACATAAAAACATCCGCCCAACTAAGGCAATTTTCATATGAGTGCTCTTAAATCGGGGTACCCGCACCAAAAACAACAGAAAGAAAAATTATCCAAACATTTCAAAAACAAACCAGAAGCAGGAAATAGTCTGAACATCAAGCCCTGGAAGGGCAAGCGATAACCAAAGCTGTCATAAAAAGTGGGGGATCTCTAAGCCACTCCTCGGCTAGTGGCCTCGTCACCACCATCCTCCGAGTCGCTAGACTATTCGCTGCCGAGTCTAAACGCGCTAAGGAAGGACAACTGGGGGGCATCTCTGATGGTCACCTTGGGATGCTTCACCTTCGGGACTAAGGCCTTCAAAGGCTTTTGATGCCTTGCCACATTCTCACGAACAGCTTGTCCTTAGCCCGACTTTTCTTCTTCTCCTGGTCCATGCCCTCCCGGAGATCCACATGGGCCTGGGAAAAATATCCATAGGCGCTCTGTAAGGTATCCACAACATCCCCCATCCTAGTCTGGGCATCCATATAGCCCTTTATGTGATCAGTAGTTGAACAGTCAGTACCAGCAGCACTACTAGACGACCCGGCCTCAATAGAAGGCTGTGCAAACCCTATCATGTCCGCCTTCATGTCACGACTCGACTAGAGGCCATGAAGAGTACCCGGGGCTAACCATCGAGCACCGCTCATTCTACTACTTATCATACTCGTTAAGCGTTCATTCATCAAATTCATACTCAAATCATAGGAAAATCATTTTTCATTTGGGAACAAAATTACCTTTATATACATAAGCTCTTCGGCTATCAAAATAATACACACACATATATATATGTACACTTATCAAAATCGTGAGACCATACTACCCACACATACGTATCTACGAGCCTTTACTAGAGTACTAGACATATGGATGGGACAGGACCCCGTCGTGCTCAAAACATATATTTACATAAAATAGTAAATCAATGGCACCTCCGGAATAATGGAGTGCCCTCAAAAGTCTGCTTATCAGCTTCTATAAACCTGGATCGCCTCCTTGTCTACCTGTGGGCATGAAGACAACGTCTAAAGAAAATGGACGTCAGTACGAATATTGTACTGAGTATGTAAGGCATGAATGAAATGAACATGATAGATAAATCATAAGACATAAGGTATAGATATAACCTGCATAGCTTTTAAAAGTGGATACCTTTCATGCCTATATCATATATAATCATAGTACATGTATTGTCATACCAGATGCATCATCATATCATATATACATATCGCAATACCGTATCTGCTCATACGCATAAAGCATTATCCGTATTTGGCCACGTAGTGGCTCGACAATATCACATATATGTCTTCCGCACCCGGCCATAACAAGGCTCGGTATATCTCATCATCATTCATTGCCATCACATACATCTCATAAGCTTATCATAACTTTCCATAAGGCGTAAATTTGAATTTAAAGACAATCAATGAAAATCATATCATATTTGTAGCGTGAACTCCGTATAAATATCGTATGATAGACTTTATAATCTCTAGACTTAGGCTCATCATTACCATCCTTGCATCTATGGCATATCTCTTACCTTTATCTCATATGAAATCCTCTACGAACATAGACTCATAATTTTTTGGAACATTGGTCATAAGACATGCAGTAGAGCTTATAGACAATCTATAACAATATCGGGGTGACATAAGGTCGAGAACCCCCGATTACATTATGGAGCATTCATAAGCATTCTGCCTCACCTTGAAGGAATTAGCATATAAGGTGAGTATATACAACAAACAACATCAATAGATCATAGTTAACATCGTTAGCTTTGTAGAAACATTATACCATGAACTCTAGAATCTTTAGACTTAAGCTCATCATCTTCATTATCATGCTCATAATGTGTCTCTTATCTTTGTCTCATGTGGCTATTATGAACATAGACTCTTAGTTCCGCAATATAAGAAAGTCATGGAGAGGTAGGGAAAATAATATCATAGAAATTACATAAGGATAATTAGCTTCGTAAGAATGTCATATCCTGAGCTTTAGGACTTCTAGACTTATATTCATCATCGGTATTGTCATGCTCGTAACGTATCTCTTTTCTTTATCTCGTATGAAGCTCTTTATACTCGTAGATTCATAATTCCCGATATGTAGGAAGATCATGGAAAGATAGGAGAATTCGTACCATAAGAGTCATGCCTTAGAAAGAAAGGACTGGCCTTACATACCTCTTTCGTTTAACAATTTCCATCACTTGATTGTTCTCCTTTAATGCTCATGTTTCTACCTTCAAGAGAATTCGCATTCACATTAGCTAATCGATTATATGAACGTGCTTACTAAAGCTAGAGAAAATTGGACAGCATTTCCTTTATTTATACAACCTTCCCCATATTGTATATCAACTCCCAAACATTTATAATAACGTTCACAATATCATAACCATCAATCGTCATTCATTTACATTACCCTCATTTCACAATTCCACTTCAATTCATCCATAATCGTGGTCATAGTATACTAGTACGTTTTCTCACATATAATGCTTACCCCATGTCCTTAATATCATTTGTAACATAACCATAATCATAACACATCAAGAATCATGACTCAACCCAAGCTATTACTCAAAAGTGACACTATTCCCATTTTCTATATTCTTATACAATCCAAGTGTTTCAACATTTCAATATCTTAAACAGCATGTAAATACCATAAAACTTACCTTATATGGTGTAGGAATGAACCTTGAGTGCAAACACTTCACTTGAACAAAACCCTAGTTTCACCTTCACTTGGATTCCTTGTCTTGGATGAACTTTAATGAGTTCCTTACACTTCATTCACTTGGTTTGATGAAGCTGATCACTAATATATATTGAATTCTTGTGGGAGAATTGTTCTAGAGAGTTCTAGAGGGACGGGGAGTGAAAAGGGAAAATGAAATGAAATAAACTTGGTCCCTTATTAAGTACACAAAATCTGTCTCGACCAGTTTCTACGGACCAACATACGGTCCGTATAAATTATACTGACTGTATGTCTGGCCATAGATTTGGTCCAGAGAGGGATGCTAATCTGGGCTGATTATACGGTTGAACATACGGCCCGTATGTTTGGCCGTATAATGCCCAGTTTTTTCGAAGTTCGTTCTCGTCGACTCGTTTGATCTCCAATCCTTATGGAACCTTCTTGACACTTGTTTAACACATCATTAACAATCTAAGGGACGTTGTATCTCTACTCATAAATCCTTCTCAATACATAATGTATACCTTGTCTTTCTTGGCAAACTTTCTTCTCTTACGTCGAATGTCTTTGAAATCTCCTTTAGAATCATCAATTGTTATTTCTTACTTATCAAAACATCGCATACGTCGCTCCCTTCGTCAGTATATTCACTGTGCATGAACGAAAAAAAATTCGAGGTGTAACACTTCACCGCAACCATATCTGCCTCCATGCACTACAAGGTACTCGGGGTTTGTGAATGGTCACTTTTTCCCTGCCATCACTGTCATCATCATCGTCCGAGCCAACCCTTTTTCTCTTGCCCCTGCCCTGTTCTCCCTTGACCTTCAGTGGGTCAAAAGGACATCACACTCCACATAGCAGTCCCAAGGCTCCATAGGCACCCTAGCATTACGGCATAGATGGGTAATCAGGGAGGGAAACATCAAACTTAAGCCAACCTTGGCTATAAAATTTTGCCACTCCTCGAACACCTACATCCCCACATTCACGGGCGTTCCATCCAAAATGCAAGCAACCACAAAGGCCCAGGGGTAAGTGACATCAGTAGTATTGCTCAAAGGGCAAACCCGTCGAGCAATGAGGATTAGCCACCTCCGAGCCTCTGGAATGAAGTGTCGGCTCTTAATGGTAGAACGGGTGACACTCCAAGTAGCCTTCCTCCTCTTTGACTCTTTCACTAGCATCTTCACCAACCATGGCCCATTCCCCTTGTGGTCCTTAGCCCGAAGCTCAGCCTGTGAAGGATTAGGCAACCCATGAATAGCATTAAGGGCCTCAACACCCACCTTTATGTTGACCCCTCTGATAATCATCTCCGGCTATGGCGCAGTCCAATCAATGGTAGGGACCATAGCACAGAGCTCCCTAATCGAGTTGTAGTTAACATTCCCCAGCTCCTCGACTAGCGGACCCCAACCCATGCATTGTACAAGCTGATAGAACTCCAGGGCCAGCTCCTTCACCCAGTCCATAAGGAAGGCCCACTCGTGGAGCAGGCCCTTAGTCTGTTGTTCCATGTAATGCCTCCCGCAAGCATGGGAGGAAAACCTATTGTATGTGGGGGGAGCTGGTGGTTGTTGTCCTTGTTGTTTTTGTTCCGGTTGTTGTTGTTGTTATTGTTGTTGTTGTGGGTTCTCGATAGCAAAATTAGAGAATTAGCCAAAAAAAAAAAGGAAGACCGAGTTAGAATAATGTGGAACTAAGATTTAATAGTGATACGGCATGCATAAAGTAGTCGAAAACCCAAATTTTAGTTTCTGCCTCAGGCAGCTGCGTTGCGGGGGTGGGATGACCACTGCAGTGAAGCGGCTATAGTGACCAAAGGGCCGCTACGGTGGACAAGGCTCCGCCATGGCTTTGCCTCGTCCCTGTAGCTAGCTCGCTATAGCGAGCAGGGGCCTGCTACAGCGGGTACCTCCTAACAAAACAGATCTGCTCCTAGCGACCATCCATCACCGCAAAGGTACCGTTGTAGCAATGGAAGGTCCGCCGCAGCGGACCCGTCTTCCCCAGAATGAAACCCTCCGAACCCAACTTTTAGAAACCTAAAGTTTCACCATAGTTTTCCCATTTTTATCAAGGATCAAGTATTGTGATAGCATGACTTTTCCAACCTATAACACCCTATTCCAATCACAATAGGCACCAAAAGTTTGAGCAAGAACATCGAAAAATTGCACCACCATCAAAACATCCCCACCTCAACATAAACTACCCTATTTTGAGAAAATCTTTAGTGTAAAGTGATGCTAGCGCAATATGAACAACGAAATAACCCTCCATGATCGAAGAAACTTCTCACCTTTAGAAATCACAACCTTGTTCAAGAAAACAAAATATTTCTCTAATCTAGCAAGTTGAGCATGAAATTTCGAAATAGGAAGCCATAATCAAGTTATAGGATAGTGAAAGAGAGCACATACCTTGAAATAACAAGAGATCTGCAAGCCTTGCAAGAAAAGTGAACCTTGGGGTGCAGAGAGATTTTCCTCTTTTCCTTAGATTTTGTGTAGTGTTTTAAATGGAAGGGGGTAGAGTGGTTATAAGGGGAGTGTGGACGGAGATGAGAGGACTAGATAGTTAAATAGGGAAATAAATTTCGTGGGAGGGGAGGAGTTTTTTAGTTATAGGGAAAGAAATGGGAAGTGGGAGGGATGAACTGAACTCACCCCATTTATTTTAAATTTGGTCGATGACTCATGCGGCGGTAGTTTTATCGCTGTAGCGGGCTGCGTTTTTCAAGTTTTGTTTAAAATATTCCTTTCCCATAATGATAACTCGAAATCCTGCCTCCTATGATGCAAGGTCCAAGAGTGTGACTATTACCTCAACCCACGCCGTTCGGGAACAAACGGCGGTTTAATTTGTATCTAGTGTAACGACCCGTCCGACCTTTATTTAATACTTCGCGAAACTATGCCCAATCTAGGTGTCACAAACCAACCAGAGGGCCACGACGGGCACCCGGAGCTAACACACCAGGCACCTCTGAACATACATCTCATAATCATTTCTGGGTGGACCATAAAGATATCTCATGGCTATCATAATCTTTAAAGGACATATGTCACAACATAACGACACATCTCTATATAATCTTCAACAATTATGTCCATCATCACCAACCGTCAAGGCTACTAAAACGTTACAACAATATGAATCAATAGGGTTATGAAACGTCTAACTGTACACACATGTCTACGAGCCTCTACATAGAATACAGGCGACCATGAAGACTGATACCAATAGACTACAGCTCCGAAGTAAGTGGAGCGCTCCTGAGATTCCGCCGATGAAGCTCCTATGGATCAGATCCATCTACCTGGCTACCTGCGGGCATGAACGCAGAGTCCACCAGAAGGGACGACAATACGAACAGTGTACTGAGTATGTAAGGCATGAATAACAACATAATAAGAAATATAGAACATAACAGGGGATAAAGATAACCTGTACATTTGATTACATCTTAAGGAGGATACCATACATGCAACTTTAACCTTTTTAAATCAATATGTACATAAAATCATGGAAGACAGCTGAGACAATTCAATGAATGTGCAAAGATAAATAAATCATTATGGCTATATCAATAAAACACATATATCTATAGAAATGCCACAACATAGGCCACATCGTCACCCCTAAAAACATCACAACATGGGCCACAACGTCACCCCCTGTCAACTGTGCCTTATATATATATATATATATGTACATCACATCATAGGCTACAGCGTCACCCCCTGTTAAATGTGCCTTATATATGTAAACATCACATCATAGGCCACAACGTCACCCCCTGTCAACTGTGCCTTATAGATATAAACATCACATCGTAGGCCATAGTATCACCCCCTGTCAACTGTGCCTTATATATATAAACATCACATCGTAGGCCACAGCGTCACCCCCTGTCAACTGTGCCTTATATATATAAACATCACTTCATAGCCCACAGCGTCACCCCCACTGTCAACTGTGCCTTATATATATATAAACATCACATCATAAGAATGAGTACAGTGCAATAACAAAATGAAATAATAGAACTTGGTAATGTCACAATATAGCTTTACACACATATTATACTCATAGCATGCATGAGGGTTCAAACATAAGCTACCACTTTAATGGAGTGACGTAAGGTCAGTAATCTCCGATTTATATTATGGAACAACCATCATCGCTATGTCTCATCTTGAAGGAACAAGTAACATAAGGTGAGATCAACAACAATGAATAAAATCGAGGAAATCATGAAATAAGATAAATAATCTCATAATAGCATTAAATCATAAGCTTTGGAATTTCTAGAATTAAAATCATCATCCTCATGTTCATCATAGAAAACATCTCAGCTTTGGCATCATAAGAAGCTTTCAAGAATAATGAACTTCTAACTTTTGGAAGTAAGAAGGTTATGGAAACATATATGGAATCCTAACATAGGAATCATGCCTTTAGAAAGAAAGGGTTTAGCCTTACATACCTTTTTGGTCTCCTACTACTTACGTTTATTCTCCCGAGCTCGCAACGCTACACATAAACCATCCGTATTATCATTAGGCTCAATATCATACACTTGTCTCAAGCATTCAAATGAAATCTTTTTAGAATCTGCCGAAATTCGGGCAGCGTCTCCCCTATTTATACGCCTATCCTGAAATCACAATCCAACAACCAACAACAATGACAAATACTAACAACAACCACAATATTATCAACACCAATATATTCCATAAAATATCCCACACGACATTTGTCCAATTTTTCAACCAACCATAACAACATCCATAATACCATAATCAAAGAATTATATTTACTTTAATCTCAAATTAATCCAAAATCTCCTTTCAAATTCACCTCATGGCCATCAACTTCAATTAAACACTTTATGATTTTTCTCCTATGATTCTTTCCTCTATAAGACTTGATAAAACTTTACATCATCTCAATCATGTAAATAATAGGAAGAACATACCTTATAGTAGAAAAACTTCACTTTATTCACCCCTTTCAAAGATCAAGTTCATCACCACCTTGAAGAGAAACAAGAACAATTATCTTCCATGGATTTTCTTTGAGGTTTTGATGTTGTTATTCTCTCTTAATAATATGGAAAGGTTATGGAAGATTATGGAAGGTTATGGAGGATTATGGAATATTATGGAAGATTATGGAAGATTATGGGGACTTATGGAACCCTCAAGAGTTCTCAAGAACTCTTTAGAAGTGTGGGGGATGAGAAGATGATGAAAAAAATATGAAAAATTATGGGTTAGAGGAGTATTTATAGGTGTGTTGGGTCGGTACTGTAGCAACCCGGTTATTGTAGCAGTGCATTTTTGCTCCGTCAGCCTAACTTGTAACGTCTATAATTCTCTACTCCGATGTCGTATTGACAAGCGGTTTGTTGCATTGGAAACTAGACTCAATGAAATTAATTTTAGGCTTTTTAAACACCATAAAAATTCTAATATACTAGGATATATATCTCTCCAAAATTGACCCAAAATTCTGTCCAAAAATCTGCCAATTTTTTCAAATTTTCGACAAACTTATTTTCTTCGATTTGCTTGATCTTGGAATCTTTCAAAACTCTCCATACATGATATTTATCATTAAAAATACTTGATAATGGTTATATCCTTTTGTTCCAAGGTTTTCCTTCCTGGTTACGACTTACGAGATCATAATTCATGATTTACTCAAACAATATACTTGATAATGCTTCGTTCCTCATAATCCAAAGTTGTTTTACCTAGCCATAGCTCGACATACTTACGTTCAAATTTAATAAGTGCTTCTACAAAAGCACGGGGTGTAACATCCTTCCCCCCTTTATAAACATTTGTCCTCGAATGTTGTAGCTTGTGAGCTTGCGATGCTATCATTAATTTCTTGAAATGGTTGTCCTCCTTTAGTTCCTGATCTCCATACTCTTATACTATGGGCTCATTAGTCTTCTTTCATATTCTCTCAATTCTTTGTCGAACTCATTCATTAGTTCCATATCCTCATGTTCTTATGTATGTACCCAATGGTCAACTTATATCTGGCTACCGTCCCGGGACCTGTTGCCATTAAGATGATTACTACGGCTCCCTGCCGATCTGTGAGCACTCTTAATTGTTGTACCCTTTTGCCTTGCTCCTTACTTCTCTACTAGTAAACAAATTTTATTGTTCAGATATGACACCTTTCCTTGCTTGTTTCTTTGGTGGTATTTTAGATTATCCCTTTTTGTACCAGCCGACCTTGTATACATACCATATCGTCTCCTTTCATATGACTATCATTTACTTCTTTGTCGTTTCTTTAGCCTACCTTGGCACCCGCTTCCCTCTATTTTTTTTTCAATTGACCCCAAGTCGACACATTGTCCTCTAACCAATTCCAGATCCTTTCCTATAAATCACTACCTTCATGTTAATTGCAATAAGCCTCCTTCTTTCACTCAATTCATAGCACCCTACATGTTCCATCAGTTTCTCCCTAAATCTCCCATGGGGTTTGTTTCTGTAAAACCTTAGATGTAAGTCATTCTTGAATCATTGCCTGGAATACAACGTATCGCGTTGACGAAACTTATTCTGTTTGATTCGCTAAACCTTCATCATCTTGTCATGCCTCCTTTTCCACATTTGTCTCCTGTTATACTTGCATTTAATCCATTTTCACTTTTCTTTAGCACATTCTTGACATATCGGTTCGTCTCGAAATTTGACTCCTTCAATCCAATATATTTCCCTCTTTTGAGCTTCGGAATATTGTAGCTCATCTTAGAACTGAATCTGTTCCCCCCCCCCCCCCTCCCCCCCCCTCCCCCCTTAAAGGATGTTCTCATATAACCATAACCTTTGAGTGTTAACCGTCTTTGATAGTCACCAGGCCGACCTTAGCGATCCTTCAACTCCTCTATTCCATATAATGTCAGAGTTCTTTTCATCGCATGGTTTAAATTATTTTCCCTTTTTCTAGTTGAGTTCTTGTATCCAATCGAAATGCTTATACATATACGTATCTACGAGCCTTTACTAGAGTACTAGACATATGGATGGGACAGGACCCCGTCGTGCTCAAAACATATATTTACATAAAATAGTAAATCAATGGCACCTCCGGAATAATGGAGTGCCCTCAAAAGTCTGCTTATCAGCTTCTATAAACCTGGATCGCCTCCTTGTCTACCTGTGGGCATGAAGACAACGTCTAAAGAAAATGGACGTCAGTACGAATATTGTACTGAGTATGTAAGGCATGAATGAAATGAACATGATAGATAAATCATAAGACATAAGGTATAGATATAACCTGCATAGCTTTTAAAAGTGGATACCTTTCATGCCTATATCATATATAATCATAGTACATGTATTGTCATACCAGATGCATCATCATATCATATATACATATCGCAATACCGTATCTGCTCATACGCATAAAGCATTATCCGTATTTGGCCACGTAGTGGCTCGACAATATCACATATATGTCTTCCGCACCCGGCCATAACAAGGCTCGGTATATCTCATCATCATTCATTGCCATCACATACATCTCATAAGCTTATCATAACTTTCCATAAGGCGTAAATTTGAATTTAAAGACAATCAATGAAAATCATATCATAGTTGTAGCGTGAACTCCGTATAAATATCGTATGATAGACTTTATAATCTCTAGACTTAGGCTCATCATTACCATCCTTGCATCTATGGCATATCTCTTACCTTTATCTCATATGAAATCCTCTACGAACATAGACTCATAATTTTTTGGAACATTGGTCATAAGACATGCAGTAGAGCTTATAGACAATCTATAACAATATCGGGGTGACATAAGGTCGAGAACCCCCGATTACATTATGGAGCATTCATAAGCATTCTGCCTCACCTTGAAGGAATTAGCATATAAGGTGAGTATATACAACAAACAACATCAATAGATCATAGTTAACATCGTTAGCTTTGTAGAAACATTATACCATGAACTCTAGAATCTTTAGACTTAAGCTCATCATCTTCATTATCATGCTCATAATGTGTCTCTTATCTTTGTCTCATGTGGCTATTATGAACATAGACTCTTAGTTCCGCAATATAAGAAAGTCATGGAGAGGTAGGGAAAATAATATCATAGAAATTACATAAGGATAATTAGCTTCGTAAGAATGTCATATCCTGAGCTTTAGGACTTCTAGACTTATATTCATCATCGGTATTGTCATGCTCGTAACGTATCTCTTTTCTTTATCTCGTATGAAGCTCTTTATACTCGTAGATTCATAATTCCCGATATGTAGGAAGATCATGGAAAGATAGGAGAATTCGTACCATAAGAGTCATGCCTTAGAAAGAAAGGACTGGCCTTACATACCTCTTTCGTTTAACAATTTCCATCACTTGATTGTTCTCCTTTAATGCTCACGTTTCTACCTTCAAGAGAATTCGCATTCACATTAGCTAATCGATTATATGAACGTGCTTACTAAAGCTAGAGAAAATTGGACAGCATTTCCTTTATTTATACAACCTTCCCCATATTGTATATCAACTCCCAAACATTTATAATAACGTTCACAATATCATAACCATCAATCGTCATTCATTTACATTACCCTCATTTCACAATTCCACTTCAATTCATCCATAATCGTGGTCATAGTATACTAGTACTTTTTCTCACATATAATGCTTACCCCATGTCCTTAATATCATTTGTAACATAACCATAATCATAACACATCAAGAATCATGACTCAACCCAAGCTATTACTCAAAAGTGACACTATTCCCATTTTCTATATTCTTATACAATCCAAGTGTTTCAACATTTCAATATCTTAAACAGCATGTAAATACCATAAAACTTACCTTTTATGGTGTAGGAATGAACCTTGAGTGCAAACACTTCACTTGAACAAAACCCTAGTTTCACCTTCACTTGGATTCCTTGTCTTGGATGAACTTTAATGAGTTCCTTACACTTCATTCACTTGGTTTGATGAAGCTGATCACTAATATATATTGAATTCTTGTGGGAGAATTGTTCTAGAGAGTTCTAGAGGGACGGGGAGTGAAAAGGGAAAATGAAATGAAATAAACTTGGTCCCTTATTAAGTACACAAAATCTGTCTCGACCAGTTTCTACGGACCAACATACGGTCCGTATAAATTATACTGACTGTATGTCTGGCCATAGATTTGGTCCAGAGAGGGATGCTAATCTGGGCTGATTATACGGTTGAACATACGGCCCGTATGTTTGGCCGTATAATGCCCAGTTTTTTCGAAGTTCGTTCTCGTCGACTCGTTTGATCTCCAATCCTTATGGAACCTTCTTGACACTTGTTTAACACATCATTAACAATCTAAGGGACGTTGTATCTCTACTCATAAATCCTTCTCAATACATAATGTATACCTTGTCTTTCTTGGCAAACTTTCTTCTCTTACGTCGAATGTCTTTGAAATCTCCTTTAGAATCATCAATTGTTATTTCTTACTTATCAAAACATCGCATACGTCGCTCCCTTCGTCAGTATATTCACTGTGCATGAACGAAAAAAAATTCGAGGTGTAACACTTCACCGCAACCATATCTGCCTCCATGCACTACAAGGTACTCGGGGTTTGTGAATGGTCACTTTTTCCCTGCCATCACTGTCATCATCATCGTCCGAGCCAACCCTTTTTCTCTTGCCCCTGCCCTGTTCTCCCTTGACCTTCAGTGGGTCAAAAGGACATCACACTCCACATAGCAGTCCCAAGGCTCCATAGGCACCCTAGCATTACGGCATAGATGGGTAATCAGGGAGGGAAACATCAAACTTAAGCCAACCTTGGCTATAAAATTTTGCCACTCCTCGAACACCTACATCCCCACATTCACGGGCGTTCCATCCAAAATGCAAGCAACCACAAAGGCCCAGGGGTAAGTGACATCAGTAGTATTGCTCAAAGGGCAAACCCGTCGAGCAATGAGGATTAGCCACCTCCGAGCCTCTGGAATGAAGTGTCGGCTCTTAATGGTAGAACGGGTGACACTCCAAGTAGCCTTCCTCCTCTTTGACTCTTTCACTAGCATCTTCACCAACCATGGCCCATTCCCCTTGTGGTCCTTAGCCCGAAGCTCAGCCTGTGAAGGATTAGGCAACCCATGAATAGCATTAAGGGCCTCAACACCCACCTTTATGTTGACCCCTCTGATAATCATCTCCGGCTATGGCGCAGTCCAATCAATGGTAGGGACCATAGCACAGAGCTCCCTAATCGAGTTGTAGTTAACATTCCCCAGCTCCTCGACTAGCGGACCCCAACCCATGCATTGTACAAGCTGATAGAACTCCAGGGCCAGCTCCTTCACCCAGTCCATAAGGAAGGCCCACTCGTGGAGCAGGCCCTTAGTCTGTTGTTCCATGTAATGCCTCCCGCAAGCATGGGAGGAAAACCTATTGTATGTGGGGGGAGCTGGTGGTTGTTGTCCTTGTTGTTTTTGTTCCGGTTGTTGTTGTTGTTATTGTTGTTGTTGTGGGTTCTCGATAGCAAAATTAGAGAATTAGCCAAAAAAAAAAAGGAAGACCGAGTTAGAATAATGTGGAACTAAGATTTAATAGTGATACGGCATGCATAAAGTAGTCGAAAACCCAAATTTTAGTTTCTGCCTCAGGCAGCTGCGTTGCGGGGGTGGGATGACCACTGCAGTGAAGCGGCTATAGTGACCAAAGGGCCGCTACGGTGGACAAGGCTCCGCCATGGCTTTGCCTCGTCCCTGTAGCTAGCTCGCTATAGCGAGCAGGGGCCTGCTACAGCGGGTACCTCCTAACAAAACAGATCTGCTCCTAGCGACCATCCATCACCGCAAAGGTACCGTTGTAGCAATGGAAGGTCCGCCGCAGCGGACCCGTCTTCCCCAGAATGAAACCCTCCGAACCCAACTTTTAGAAACCTAAAGTTTCACCATAGTTTTCCCATTTTTATCAAGGATCAAGTATTGTGATAGCATGACTTTTCCAACCTATAACACCCTATTCCAATCACAATAGGCACCAAAAGTTTGAGCAAGAACATCGAAAAATTGCACCACCATCAAAACATCCCCACCTCAACATAAACTACCCTATTTTGAGAAAATCTTTAGTGTAAAGTGATGCTAGCGCAATATGAACAACGAAATAACCCTCCATGATCGAAGAAACTTCTCACCTTTAGAAATCACAACCTTGTTCAAGAAAACAAAATATTTCTCTAATCTAGCAAGTTGAGCATGAAATTTCGAAATAGGAAGCCATAATCAAGTTATAGGATAGTGAAAGAGAGCACATACCTTGAAATAACAAGAGATCTGCAAGCCTTGCAAGAAAAGTGAACCTTGGGGTGCAGAGAGATTTTCCTCTTTTCCTTAGATTTTGTGTAGTGTTTTAAATGGAAGGGGGTAGAGTGGTTATAAGGGGAGTGTGGACGGAGATGAGAGGACTAGATAGTTAAATAGGGAAATAAATTTCGTGGGAGGGGAGGAGTTTTTTAGTTATAGGGAAAGAAATGGGAAGTGGGAGGGATGAACTGAACTCACCCCATTTATTTTAAATTTGGTCGATGACTCATGCGGCGGTAGTTTTATCGCTGTAGCGGGCTGCGTTTTTCAAGTTTTGTTTAAAATATTCCTTTCCCATAATGATAACTCGAAATCCTGCCTCCTATGATGCAAGGTCCAAGAGTGTGACTATTACCTCAACCCACGCCGTTCGGGAACAAACGGCGGTTTAATTTGTATCTAGTGTAACGACCCGTCCGACCTTTATTTAATACTTCGCGAAACTATGCCCAATCTAGGTGTCACAAACCAACCAGAGGGCCACGACGGGCACCCGGAGCTAACACACCAGGCACCTCTGAACATACATCTCATAATCATTTCTGGGTGGACCATAAAGATATCTCATGGCTATCATAATCTTTAAAGGACATATGTCACAACATAACGACACATCTCTATATAATCTTCAACAATTATGTCCATCATCACCAACCGTCAAGGCTACTAAAACGTTACAACAATATGAATCAATAGGGTTATGAAACGTATAACTGTACACACATGTCTACGAGCCTCTACATAGAATACAGGCGACCATGAAGACTGATACCAATAGACTACAGCTCCGAAGTAAGTGGAGCGCTCCTGAGATTCCGCCGATGAAGCTCCTATGGATCAGATCCATCTACCTGGCTACCTGCGGGCATGAACGCAGAGTCCACCAGAAGGGACGACAATACGAACAGTGTACTGAGTATGTAAGGCATGAATAACAACATAATAAGAAATATAGAACATAACAGGGGATAAAGATAACCTGTACATTTGATTACATCTTAAGGAGGATACCATACATGCAACTTTAACCTTTTTAAATCAATATGTACATAAAATCATGGAAGACAGCTGAGACAATTCAATGAATGTGCAAAGATAAATAAATCATTATGGCTATATCAATAAAACACATATATCTATAGAAATGCCACAACATAGGCCACATCGTCACCCCTAAAAACATCACAACATGGGCCACAACGTCACCCCCTGTCAACTGTGCCTTATATATATATATATATATGTACATCACATCATAGGCTACAGCGTCACCCCCTGTTAAATGTGCCTTATATATGTAAACATCACATCATAGGCCACAACGTCACCCCCTGTCAACTGTGCCTTATAGATATAAACATCACATCGTAGGCCATAGTATCACCCCCTGTCAACTGTGCCTTATATATATAAACATCACATCGTAGGCCACAGCGTCACCCCCTGTCAACTGTGCCTTATATATATAAACATCACTTCATAGCCCACAGCGTCACCCCCACTGTCAACTGTGCCTTATATATATATAAACATCACATCATAAGAATGAGTACAGTGCAATAACAAAATGAAATAATAGAACTTGGTAATGTCACAATATAGCTTTACACACATATTATACTCATAGCATGCATGAGGGTTCAAACATAAGCTACCACTTTAATGGAGTGACGTAAGGTCAGTAATCTCCGATTTATATTATGGAACAACCATCATCGCTATGTCTCATCTTGAAGGAACAAGTAACATAAGGTGAGATCAACAACAATGAATAAAATCGAGGAAATCATGAAATAAGATAAATAATCTCATAATAGCATTAAATCATAAGCTTTGGAATTTCTAGAATTAAAATCATCATCCTCATGTTCATCATAGAAAACATCTCAGCTTTGGCATCATAAGAAGCTTTCAAGAATAATGAACTTCTAACTTTTGGAAGTAAGAAGGTTATGGAAACATATATGGAATCCTAACATAGGAATCATGCCTTTAGAAAGAAAGGGTTTAGCCTTACATACCTTTTTGGTCTCCTACTACTTACGTTTATTCTCCCGAGCTCGCAACGCTACACATAAACCATCCGTATTATCATTAGGCTCAATATCATACACTTGTCTCAAGCATTCAAATGAAATCTTTTTAGAATCTGCCGAAATTCGGGCAGCGTCTCCCCTATTTATACGCCTATCCTGAAATCACAATCCAACAACCAACAACAATGACAAATACTAACAACAACCACAATATTATCAACACCAATATATTCCATAAAATATCCCACACGACATTTGTCCAATTCTTCAACCAACCATAACAACATCCATAATACCATAATCAAAGAATTATATTTACTTTAATCTCAAATTAATCCAAAATCTCCTTTCAAATTCACCTCATGGCCATCAACTTCAATTAAACACTTTATGATTTTTCTCCTATGATTCTTTCCTCTATAAGACTTGATAAAACTTTACATCATCTCAATCATGTAAATAATAGGAAGAACATACCTTATAGTAGAAAAACTTCACTTTATTCACCCCTTTCAAAGATCAAGTTCATCACCACCTTGAAGAGAAACAAGAACAATTATCTTCCATGGATTTTCTTTGAGGTTTTGATGTTGTTATTCTCTCTTAATAATATGGAAAGGTTATGGAAGATTATGGAAGGTTATGGAGGATTATGGAATATTATGGAAGATTATGGAAGATTATGGGGACTTATGGAACCCTCAAGAGTTCTCAAGAACTCTTTAGAAGTGTGGGGGATGAGAAGATGATGAAAAAATTATGAAAAATTATGGGTTAGAGGAGTATTTATAGGTGTGTTGGGTCGGTACTGTAGCAACCCGGTTATTGTAGCAGTGCGTTTTTGCTCCGTCAGCCTAACTTGTAACGTCTATAATTCTCTACTCCGATGTCGTATTGACAAGCGGTTTGTTGCATTGGAAACTAGACTCAATGAAATTAATTTTAGGCTTTTTAAACACCATAAAAATTCTAATATACTAGGATATATATCTCTCCAAAATTGACCCAAAATTCTGTCCAAAAATCTGCCAATTTTTTCAAATTTTCGACAAACTTATTTTCTTCGATTTGCTTGATCTTGGAATCTTTCAAAACTCTCCATACATGATATTTATCATTAAAAATACTTGATAATGGTTATATCCTTTTGTTCCAAGGTTTTCCTTCCTGGTTACGACTTACGAGATCATAATTCATGATTTACTCAAACAATATACTTGATAATGCTTCGTTCCTCATAATCCAAAGTTGTTTTACCTAGCCATAGCTCGACATACTTACGTTCAAATTTAATAAGTGCTTCTACAAAAGCACGGGGTGTAACATCCTTCCCCCCTTTATAAACATTTGTCCTCGAATGTTGTAGCTTGTGAGCTTGCGATGCTATCATTAATTTCTTGAAATGGTTGTCCTCCTTTAGTTCCTGATCTCCATACTCTTATACTATGGGCTCATTAGTCTTCTTTCATATTCTCTCAATTCTTTGTCGAACTCATTCATTAGTTCCATATCCTCATGTTCTTATGTATGTACCCAATGGTCAACTTATATCTTGCTACCGTCCCGGGACCTGTTGCCATTAAGATGATTACTACGGCTCCCTGCCGATCTGTGAGCACTCTTAATTGTTGTACCCTTTTGCCTTGCTCCTTACTTCTCTACTAGTAAACAAATTTTATTGTTCAGATATGACACCTTTCCTTGCTTGTTTCTTTGGTGGTATTTTAGATTATCCCTTTTTGTACCAGCCGACCATGTATACATACCATATCGTCTCCTTTCATATGACTATCATTTACTTCTTTGTCGTTTCTTTAGCCTACCTTGGCACCCGCTTCCCTCTATTTTTTTTTCAATTGACCCCAAGTCGACACATTGTCCTCTAACCAATTCCAGATCCTTTCCTATAAATCACTACCTTCATGTTAATTGCAATAAGCCTCCTTCTTTCACTCAATTCATAGCACCCTACATGTTCCATCGGTTTCTCCCTAAATCTCCCATGGGGTTTGTTTCTGTAAAACCTTAGATGTAAGTCATTCTTGAATCATTGCCTGGAATACAACGTATCGCGTTGACGAAACTTATTCTGTTTGATTCGCTAAACCTTCATCATCTTGTCATGCCTCCTTTTCCACATTTGTCTCCTGTTATACTTGCATTTAATCCATTTTCACTTTTCTTTAGCACATTCTTGACATATCGGTTCGTCTCGAAATTTGACTCCTTCAATCCAATATATTTCCCTCTTTTGAGCTTCGGAATATTGTAGCTCATCTTAGAACTGAATCTGTTCCCCCCCCCCCCTCCCCCCCTCCCCCCTTAAAGGATGTTCTCATATAACCATAACCTTTGAGTGTTAACCGTCTTTGATAGTCACCAGGCCGACCTTAGCGATCCTTCAACTCCTCTATTCCATATAATGTCAGAGTTCTTTTCATCGCATGGTTTAAATTATTTTCCCTTTTTCTAGTTGAGTTCTTGTATCCAATCGAAATGCTTATACATATACGTATCTACGAGCCTTTACTAGAGTACTAGACATATGGATGGGACAGGACCCCGTCGTGCTCAAAACATATATTTACATAAAATAGTAAATCAATGGCACCTCCGGAATAATGGAGTGCCCTCAAAAGTCTGCTTATCAGCTTCTATAAACCTGGATCGCCTCCTTGTCTACCTGTGGGCATGAAGACAACGTCTAAAGAAAATGGACGTCAGTACGAATATTGTACTGAGTATGTAAGGCATGAATGAAATGAACATGATAGATAAATCATAAGACATAAGGTATAGATATAACCTGCATAGCTTTTAAAAGTGGATACCTTTCATGCCTATATCATATATAATCATAGTACATGTATTGTCATACCAGATGCATCATCATATCATATATACATATCGCAATACCGTATCTGCTCATACGCATAAAGCATTATCCGTATTTGGCCACGTAGTGGCTCGACAATATCACATATATGTCTTCCGCACCCGGCCATAACAAGGCTCGGTATATCTCATCATCATTCATTGCCATCACATACATCTCATAAGCTTATCATAACTTTCCATAAGGCGTAAATTTGAATTTAAAGACAATCAATGAAAATCATATCATATTTGTAGCGTGAACTCCGTATAAATATCGTATGATAGACTTTATAATCTCTAGACTTAGGCTCATCATTACCATCCTTGCATCTATGGCATATCTCTTACCTTTATCTCATATGAAATCCTCTACGAACATAGACTCATAATTTTTTGGAACATTGGTCATAAGACATGCAGTAGAGCTTATAGACAATCTATAACAATATCGGGGTGACATAAGGCCGAGAACCCCCGATTACATTATGGAGCATTCATAAGCATTCTGCCTCACCTTGAAGGAATTAGCATATAAGGTGAGTATATACAACAAACAACATCAATAGATCATAGTTAACATCGTTAGCTTTGTAGAAACATTATACCATGAACTCTAGAATCTTTAGACTTAAGCTCATCATCTTCATTATCATGCTCATAATGTGTCTCTTATCTTTGTCTCATGTGGCTATTATGAACATAGACTCTTAGTTCCGCAATATAAGAAAGTCATGGAGAGGTAGGGAAAATAATATCATAGAAATTACATAAGGATAATTAGCTTCGTAAGAATGTCATATCCTGAGCTTTAGGACTTCTAGACTTATATTCATCATCGGTATTGTCATGCTCGTAACGTATCTCTTTTCTTTATCTCGTATGAAGCTCTTTATACTCGTAGATTCATAATTCCCGATATGTAGGAAGATCATGGAAAGATAGGAGAATTCGTACCATAAGAGTCATGCCTTAGAAAGAAAGGACTGGCCTTACATACCTCTTTCGTTTAACAATTTCCATCACTTGATTGTTCTCCTTTAATGCTCACGTTTCTACCTTCAAGAGAATTCGCATTCACATTAGCTAATCGATTATATGAACGTGCTTACTAAAGCTAGAGAAAATTGGACAGCATTTCCTTTATTTATACAACCTTCCCCATATTGTATATCAACTCCCAAACAATTATAATAACGTTCACAATATCATAACCATCAATCGTCATTCATTTACATTACCCTCATTTCACAATTCCACTTCAATTCATCCATAATCGTGGTCATAGTATACTAGTACGTTTTCTCACATATAATGCTTACCCCATGTCCTTAATATCATTTGTAACATAACCATAATCATAACACATCAAGAATCATGACTCAACCCAAGCTATTACTCAAAAGTGACACTATTCCCATTTTCTATATTCTTATACAATCCAAGTGTTTCAACATTTCAATATCTTAAACAGCATGTAAATACCATAAAACTTACCTTATATGGTGTAGGAATGAACCTTGAGTGCAAACACTTCACTTGAACAAAACCCTAGTTTCACCTTCACTTGGATTCCTTGTCTTGGATGAACTTTAATGAGTTCCTTACACTTGATTCACTTGGTTTGATGAAGCTGATCACTAATATATATTGAATTCTTGTGGGAGAATTGTTCTAGAGAGTTCTAGAGGGACGGGGAGTGAAAAGGGAAAATGAAATGAAATAAACTTGGTCCGTTATTAAATACACAAAATCTGTCTCGACCAGTTTCTACGGACCAACATACGGTCCGTATAAATTATACTGACTGTATGTCTGGCCATAGATTTGGTCCAGAGAGGAATGCTAATCTGGGCTGATTATACGGTTGAACATACGGCCCGTATGTTTGGCCGTATAATGCCCAGTTTTTTCGAAGTTCGTTCTCGTCGACTCGTTTGATCTCCAATCCTTATGGAACCTTCTTGACACTTGTTTAACACATCATTAACAATCTAAGGGACATTGTATCTCTACTCATAAATCCTTCTCAATACATAATGTATACCTTGTCTTTCTTGGCAAACTTTCTTCTCTTACGTCGAATGTCTTTGAAATCTCCTTTAGAATCATCAATTGTTATTTCTTACTTATCAAAACATCGCATACGTCGCTCCCTTCGTCAGTATATTCACTGTGCATGAACGAAAAAAAATTCGAGGTGTAACACTTCACCGCAACCATATCTGCCTCCATGCACTACAAGGTACTCGGGGTTTGTGAATGGTCACTTTTGCCCTGCCATCACTGTCATCATCATCGTCCGAGCCAACCCTTTTTCTCTTGCCCCTGCCCTGTTCTCCCTTGACCTTCAGTGGGTCAAAAGGACATCACACTCCACATAGCAGTCCCAAGGCTCCATAGGCACCCTAGCATTACGGCATAGATGGGTAATCAGGGAGGGAAACATCAAACTTAAGCCAACCTTGGCTATAAAATTTTGCCACTCCTCGAACACCTACATCCCCACATTCACGGGCGTGCCATCCAAAATGCAAGCAACCACAAAGGCCCAGGGGTAAGTGACATCAGTAGTATTGCTCAAAGGGCAAACCCGTCGAGCAATGAGGATTAGCCACCTCCGAGCCTCTGGAATGAAGTGTCGGCTCTTAATGGTAGAACGGGTGACACTCCAAGTAGCCTTCCTCCTCTTTGACTCTTTCACTAGCATCTTCACCAACCATGGCCCATTCCCCTTGTGGTCCTTAGCCCGAAGCTCAGCCTGTGAAGGATTAGGCAACCCATGAATAGCATTAAGGGCCTCAACACCCACCTTTATGTTGACCCCTCTGATAATCATCTCCGGCTATGGCGCAGTCCAATCAATGGTAGGGACCATAGCACAGAGCTCCCTAATCGAGTTGTAGTTAACATTCCCCAGCTCCTCGACTAGCGGACCCCAACCCATGCATTGTACAAGCTGATAGAACTCCAGGGCCTGCTCCTTCACCCAGTCCATAAGGAAGGCCCACTCGTGGAGCAGGCCCTTAGTCTGATGTTCCATGTAATGCCTCCCGCAAGCATGGGAGGAAAACCTATTGTATGTGGGGGGAGCTGGTGGTTGTTGTCCTTGTTGTTTTTGTTCCGGTTGTTGTTGTTGTTATTGTTGTTGTTGTGGGTTCTCGATAGCAAAATTAGAGAATTAGCCAAAAAAAAAAAGGAAGACCGAGTTAGAATAATGTGGAACTAAGATTTAATAGTGATACGGCATGCATAAAGTAGTCGAAAACCCAAATTTTAGTTTCTGCCTCAGGCAGCTGCGTTGCGGGGGTGGGATGACCACTGCAGTGAAGCGGCTATAGTGACCAAAGGGCCGCTACGGTGGACAAGGCTCCGCCATGGCTTTGCCTCGTCCCTGTAGCTAGCTCGCTATAGCGAGCAGGGGCCTGCTACAGCGGGTACCTCCTAACAAAACAGATCTGCTCCTAGCGACCATCCATCACCGCAAAGGTACCGTTGTAGCAATGGAAGGTCCGCCGCAGCGGACCCGTCTTCCCCAGAATGAAACCCTCCGAACCCAACTTTTAGAAACCTAAAGTTTCACCATAGTTTTCCCATTTTTATCAAGGATCAAGTATTGTGATAGCATGACTTTTCCAACCTATAACACCCTATTCCAATCACAATAGGCACCAAAAGTTTGAGCAAGAACATCGAAAAATTGCACCACCATCAAAACATCCCCACCTCAACATAAACTACCCTATTTTGAGAAAATCTTTAGTGTAAAGTGATGCTAGCGCAATATGAACAACGAAATAACCCTCCATGATCGAAGAAACTTCTCACCTTTAGAAATCACAACCTTGTTCAAGAAAACAAAATATTTCTCTAATCTAGCAAGTTGAGCATGAAATTTCGAAATAGGAAGCCATAATCAAGTTATAGGATAGTGAAAGAGAGCACATACCTTGAAATAACAAGAGATCTGCAAGCCTTGCAAGAAAAGTGAACCTTGGGGTGCAGAGAGATTTTCCTCTTTTCCTTAGATTTTGTGTAGTGTTTTAAATGGAAGGGGGTAGAGTGGTTATAAGGGGAGTGTGGACGGAGATGAGAGGACTAGATAGTTAAATAGGGAAATAAATTTCGTGGGAGGGGAGGAGTTTTTTAGTTATAGGGAAAGAAATGGGAAGTGGGAGGGATGAACTGAACTCACCCCATTTATTTTAAATTTGGTCGATGACTCATGCGGCGGTAGTTTTATCGCTGTAGCGGGCTGCGTTTTTCAAGTTTTGTTTAAAATATTCCTTTCCCATAATGATAACTCGAAATCCTGCCTCCTATGATGCAAGGTCCAAGAGTGTGACTATTACCTCAACCCACGCCGTTCGGGAACAAACGGCGGTTTAATTTGTATCTAGTGTAACGACCCGTCCGACCTTTATTTAATACTTCGCGAAACTATGCCCAATCTAGGTGTCACAAACCAACCAGAGGGCCACGACGGGCACCCGGAGCTAACACACCAGGCACCTCTGAACATACATCTCATAATCATTTCTGGGTGGACCATAAAGATATCTCATGGCTATCATAATCTTTAAAGGACATATGTCACAACATAACGACACATCTCTATATAATCTTCAACAATTATGTCCATCATCACCAACCGTCAAGGCTACTAAAACGTTACAACAATATGAATCAATAGGGTTATGAAACGTATAACTGTACACACATGTCTACGAGCCTCTACATAGAATACAGGCGACCATGAAGACTGATACCAATAGACTACAGCTCCGAAGTAAGTGGAGCGCTCCTGAGATTCCGCCGATGAAGCTCCTATGGATCAGATCCATCTACCTGGCTACCTGCGGGCATGAACGCAGAGTCCACCAGAAGGGACGACAATACGAACAGTGTACTGAGTATGTAAGGCATGAATAACAACATAATAAGAAATATAGAACATAACAGGGGATAAAGATAACCTGTACATTTGATTACATCTTAAGGAGGATACCATACATGCAACTTTAACCTTTTTAAATCAATATGTACATAAAATCATGGAAGACAGCTGAGACAATTCAATGAATGTGCAAAGATAAATAAATCATTATGGCTATATCAATAAAACACATATATCTATAGAAATGCCACAACATAGGCCACATCGTCACCCCTAAAAACATCACAACATGGGCCACAACGTCACCCCCTGTCAACTGTGCCTTATATATATATATATATATATATATATGTACATCACATCATAGGCTACAGCGTCACCCCCTGTTAAATGTGCCTTATATATGTAAACATCACATCATAGGCCACAGCGTCACCCCCTGTCAACTGTGCCTTATAGATATAAACATCACATCGTAGGCCATAGTATCACCCCCTGTCAACTGTGCCTTATATATATAAACATCACATCGTAGGCCACAGCGTCACCCCCTGTCAACTGTGCCTTATATATATAAACATCACTTCATAGCCCACAGCGTCACCCCCACTGTCAACTGTGCCTTATATATATATAAACATCACATCATAAGAATGAGTACAGTGCAATAACAAAATGAAATAATAGAACTTGGTAATGTCACAATATAGCTTTACACACATATTATACTCATAGCATGCATGAGGGTTCAAACATAAGCTACCACTTTAATGGAGTGACGTAAGGTCAGTAATCTCCGATTTATATTATGGAACAACCATCATCGCTATGTCTCATCTTGAAGGAACAAGTAACATAAGGTGAGATCAACAACAATGAATAAAATCGAGGAAATCATGAAATAAGATAAATAATCTCATAATAGCATTAAATCATAAGCTTTGGAATTTCTAGAATTAAAATCATCATCCTCATGTTCATCATAGAAAACATCTCAGCTTTGGCATCATAAGAAGCTTTCAAGAATAATGAACTTCTAACTTTTGGAAGTAAGAAGGTTATGGAAACATATATGGAATCCTAACATAGGAATCATGCCTTTAGAAAGAAAGGGTTTAGCCTTACATACCTTTTTGGTCTCCTACTACTTACGTTTATTCTCCCGAGCTCGCAACGCTACACATAAACCATCCGTATTATCATTAGGCTCAATATCATACACTTGTCTCAAGCATTCAAATGAAATCTTTTTAGAATCTGCCGAAATTCGGGCAGCGTCTCCCCTATTTATACGCCTATCCTGAAATCACAATCCAACAACCAACAACAATGACAAATACTAACAACAACCACAATATTATCAACACCAATATATTCCATAAAATATCCCACACGACATTTGTCCAATTTTTCAACCAACCATAACAACATCCATAATACCATAATCAAAGAATTATATTTACTTTAATCTCAAATTAATCCAAAATCTCCTTTCAAATTCACCTCATGGCCATCAACTTCAATTAAACACTTTATGATTTTTCTCCTATGATTCTTTCCTCTATAAGACTTGATAAAACTTTACATCATCTCAATCATGTAAATAATAGGAAGAACATACCTTATAGTAGAAAAACTTCACTTTATTCACCCCTTTCAAAGATCAAGTTCATCACCACCTTGAAGAGAAACAAGAACAATTATCTTCCATGGATTTTCTTTGAGGTTTTGATGTTGTTATTCTCTCTTAATAATATGGAAAGGTTATGGAAGATTATGGAAGGTTATGGAGGATTATGGAATATTATGGAAGATTATGGAAGATTATGGGGACTTATGGAACCCTCAAGAGTTCTCAAGAACTCTTTAGAAGTGTGGGGGATGAGAAGATGATGACAAAATTATGAAAAATTATGGGTTAGAGGAGTATTTATAGGTGTGTTGGGTCGGTACTGTAGCAACCCGGTTATTGTAGCAGTGCGTTTTTGCTCCGTCAGCCTAACTTGTAACGTCTATAATTCTCTACTCCGATGTCGTATTGACAAGCGGTTTGTTGCATTGGAAACTAGACTCAATGAAATTAATTTTAGGCGTTTTAAACACCATAAAAATCCTAATATACTAGGATATATATCTCTCCAAAATTGACCCAAAATTCTGTCCAAAAATCTGCCAATTTTTTCAAATTTTCGACAAACTTATTTTCTTCGATTTGCTTGATCTTGGAATCTTTCAAAACTCTCCATACATGATATTTATCATTAAAAATACTTGATAATGGTTATATCCTTTTGTTCCAAGGTTTTCCTTCCTGGTTACGACTTACGAGATCATAATTCATCATTTACTCAAACAATATACTTGATAATGCTTCGTTCCTCATAATCCAAAGTTGTTTTACCTAGCCATAGCTCGACATACTTACGTTCAAATTTAATAAGTGCTTCTACAAAAGCACGGGGTGTAACATCTTTCCCCCCTTTATAAACATTTGTCCTCGAATGTTGTAGCTTGTGAGCTTGCGATGCTATCATTAATTTCTTGAAATGGTTGTCCTCCTTTAGTTCCTGATCTCCATACTCTTATACTATGGGCTCATTAGTCTTCTTTCATATTCTCTCAATTCTTTGTCGAACTCATTCATTAGTTCCATATCCTCATGTTCTTATGTATGTACCCAATGGTCAACTTATATCTGGCTACCGTCCCGGGACCTGTTGCCATTAAGATGATTACTACGGCTCCCTGCCGATCTGTGAGCACTCTTAATTGTTGTACCCTTTTGCCTTGCTCCTTACTTCTCTACTAGTAAACAAATTTTATTGTTCAGATATGACACCTTTCCTTGCTTGTTTCTTTGGTGGTATTTTAGATTATCCCTTTTTGTACCAGCCGACCTTGTATACATACCATATCGTCTCCTTTCATATGACTATCATTTACTTCTTTGTCGTTTCTTTAGCCTACCTTGTCACCCGCTTCCCTCTATTTTTTTTTTCAATTGACCCCAAGTCGACACATTGTCCTCTAACCAATTCCAGATCCTTTCCTATAAATCACTACCTTCATGTTACTTGCAATAAACCTCCTTCTTTCACTCAATTCATAGCACCCTACCTGTTCCATCGGTTTCTCCCTAAATCTCCCATGGGGTTTGTTTCTGTAAAACCTTAGATGTAAGTCATTCTTGAATCATTGCCTGGAATACAACGTATCGCGTTGACGAAACTTATTCTGTTTGATTCGCTAAACCTTCATCATCTTGTCATGCCTCCTTTTCCACATTTGTCTCCTGTTATACTTGCATTTAATCCATTTTCACTTTTCTTTAGCACATTCTTGACATATCGGTTCGTCTCGAAATTTGACTCCTTCAATCCAATATATTTCCCTCTTTTGAGCTTCGGAATATTGTAGCTCATCTTAGAACTGAATATGTTCCCCCCCCCCCCCCCCCCTCCCCCCTTAAAGGATGTTCTCATATAACCATAACCTTTGAGTGTTAACCGTCTTTGATAGTCACCAGGCCGACCTTAGCGATCCTTCAACTCCTCTATTCCATATAATGTCAGAGTTCTTTTCATCGCATGGTTTAAATTATTTTCCCTTTTTCTAGTTGAGTTCTTGTATCCAATCGAAATGCTTATACATATAAGATACAATTCAAATGCCTTCCTTATTGTCTTTTAACTTCTACCTCTCATGACTAGCAGTCCCTTGGGTTAATGAATTAATGGGGACATTGGAATTCCTTAGGACCTTTACTGAGTGTCCGACTATCCCATGCTCCTTTAATCCTAGTCTCTCCCCACGACTGTCTTCTTAATATCCTTGAAATTCTCCTTACTCTGGGTTCCCAATTTCGATTTATATCTATACTATACCATTAGAAGTTAATATTCCACACCATCCATTCCCACGACTCGCCTTTCATTAGCTTCGCTCATTTTGTCTCGTAATTCTTCTTAACTACTTGTTTGCATCACAGCTGTGCATCATAGTCCTTCTAGTGGCATGTCGGTTCTTGTTCTTATCATGAAACCCACAAAAAGTACACTCTTTCCTTTCTTCTTTCATCAAGTCTTCATCTTCCTTTATGATACTACAACTTGTACACACACACCCACATACACACACACACCCACATACACACACACACATATATATATATATATCAAACTTTCTCGATTTTCTTTGTTATGTCCCGTGTTTTCTCATAATTGGAAATTGTAAGAATAATTAAGACTTGTATGTTATAAGGCAATAATTTGATTTTAGTAATATGTCTATGTTGTTTATGAAAATATTGGTGCAAAGACATCGGGGAAGGTCGAGGGCAAAAATTGGAATTTCGGAAATTAGTTTCGGGAATTACAAAACGAGAGCTTTAACGAATTGGGCTCAATAAACTAATGAAATTTAGGCCCAAAACTATAGGGGTGGCCGGCCAAGAGGCCATGGCCCAACCCACTTGATGATCATGTGATGATCATGTGACTACTTAAGGGAGCAATATTATATAGTCATGTTTATCATTAGAATGTTCAAGAATCAATTAAAACACAAGATAAGAATTGAAGAACCCCTCCAAAAGGAGCTCTCGGCCGAGCAACAAGAAAAAAGAAAAAAATTCTCCAAGCTTTGATCTTAATCCAAAAATCTTGTTCTTCTTGTATTCGTAGTGTATGCAAGACGCTCTCCGACGTGATACAATTAGTTTGGCGAAAGAGCGACGTTTGCGGCAAATCGGAACTTTAAGAAAAAGGTAAGATTTCTATGTTTTTATGTTATGGAATGAATATATATGTTATGGTGATTAGAGTTGCATGAAGGTTATGGGAGTGTGGTGTGTTTGTGCATGGCGTGTGTGTGTGAGGAGGGTGTGTTTGGCCGTGAGCCATAGTGTGGTGGAAGGGAGGTGAATTTGATTTTGTTTAGTTGTTAATTGCGTCGTTGTGGCATTTATGGCGTAAATGAATGTTTAACGAATTGAATTGGCATTGGAAAATGGTTGCGGGTTCTTATGGGAATTTATATGTTTTTTGTATATTCTTATATAATTGTGAAAGTAAGACTTTAAATGTGGATTATGGTTGTTGTTAATGAATTTGGAATGAAACAATGCGAGTTAGTATGTTCGTCGTAGTTGTTGACGTTTCGGATGGAATATGGAAAGTGACGAATCATTCGAACTTGTATATATTGCTCGGAATATTATTGGGATGTGTTTGAATAACCTTGAATGAGTAAATGAATACAATAATGTGGACATTAGTTTGGTATTGTGAAGTTTGAATGAAAGTTGTCGATTTATATAGAAACGAAGAATATTGACGTTAGAGTGATTTTGTTATGACTTATGATGTCTGTGATATTGTGGGTTGTTGTGTTGATGTATTTGAGCCGAGCTAAGTCTCGGGGGTGTTATATATGTAGGGGAAATGCTGCCGAAATTTCGGTAGACAAATATGTGGTTAAGTGAATTCTTAAGCCTTGAAATCCCTAATTGGTAACTTTGACCATTTGCAGATTCTGAGCGAAACGGGACTTGAGTTTGGGGCGAGCGTAAGACGCTTATAAGGTATGTAAGGCTACCCTATTCCTTCTTTTGGCATGTCTTAAGTATCCTAGGTTGATATCGGAGCCCCGGGGGCAATTCTATTCCTTGAAATCCGAATTTGAAATCGAGCACTATTCATTAAATTGAATTGAACCTTAAAGTCCTTCTTTTGCTTGCAAAGTAATTAAATGTCCGAAACTTATGCAAATGTAATCAAATCGCTTCAGATCATCCATGTATGATTCCATAGACCCTAAATGTTCGTGATTCATGTCCGTCACCTCGACTTGACCCGCGGTGGCCCGCTAGCATCGAGACTTCCTTGTTGACTCTATTATTCTCATTTTTGTATAATGTCAGCAAAACACTTTTGTTTATGAATTTGGCTATCATAGAATAATGTTTTGACTGCCACAGTATTCTAGATTATATTTTGAACCATAAATACTATGTTGGAAATATTTTGTTAAACGAACCCCGTATTGACTAACTATTCGAACTAGTTGATTAATGAATTAGCATATGATATTATCAAGTTTCAAAAGATGTTTTGACTTATAAATTGCATTGTTTGCTCACGACTCCGCTCGTGCCCTTATTATGACTTCGTTCACCGGTTCCCGGGCCGGTTATGATTCGTGCGCACTATGATAAATTCGGTCGTATGCTGTGTTACGGTTCCCGAAACCTCGCCATAGGGCCGAGTTCCGTTTGGTGTTATGCTGTGATATGGCTGGTGATATGTTATGATGATATGTGTGCTCGGGGATGTACGGAGATTTGAACCTTCTGGTGTTATGTTGTGTGTGGCACCAGTGTCGGAGTGGTGACCACGTTCCTGAGCTTTGCATGATTTTGTTTGCATTATGTATATATGATTTTGATATAGATTCTGATATACTGTTCAGTATTCCCCCTTTTGTATCCTGTTTACTTTCAGTTGTGGCTCATATTTCTGTACTCTATGCTTTACATACTCAGTACATCTTTCGCACTGACCCCCTTTCTTCGGGGGCTGCGTTTCATGCCCGCAGGTACAGACACAGGTGATCCACCACTGTAGACTCCACTTTCTGCTATTTCGGAGTACTCCCTTTTGATCCGGAGTCCAATTTTGGTACATACATCTTTTATTATGTATATATTTCTGTATATCTGACTATTTAGGTACGGCGGGGCCCTGTCCCGTCATATGATTCTGTCGGTCTGTTTAGAGGTCTGTGGACATGTTTGTGGGTTGGGGTCTTTCTGTTCGGATGTGTGTATATGATGTGTTTGGGGCGATCCCATTCGCCGCGGCGGCCGGTCCGCATATGTTTACATGTTGCCTTGTTGGCCGGTGTGGCCTTTGTTGGTATTTTCTGTGCGCAGGGTTATTTTGGATAGTCTGTAAAACAAAGGAAACTCTACTGAAATTTTTCTGGAAATTATCTAAATTTGGAATATAGCCTCGTCGGCTTCTGCTATATACTTGAATGCATTTGATAGATGGGTTTGGGTGCCCAGATCGGCCACTAGTCACGACCTACGGGGTTGGGTAGTGACAAAAGTGGTATCAGAGCGGTTTGTCCTCAGAATGTCTACAGGCCGTGTCTCGTAGAGTCTTGTTTATCGGTGTGTTGTGCACCACATCTATAAACAGGAGGCTACAGGGCATTTAGGGTGTTACTTTTCTTTGGAATCTTAGATCGTGCATTAGAGCTGTGCTATTAGGATGATTTTGATCTGATTCGTTATTGTGTTTGCAGTGATGCCTCCGAAGAAGGCAACGGCGGCCCAGAAGGGCAAGGCAGGGATAGCAGGGACTAGTCAGGCACAGCGACTTACCCGGGCTCGTGTTTATGATTTGCCCGAGGTTGTGCCCCATTCCGAGGGATCCGCTACACCTCCGGCGGAGCCTGGAGCAGGTCCATCAGCAGCTCCAGGGGCACGAGTACCCGCACCCAAGCCTCCAACTCCTCACCCAGGGGCGGAGGACAGGACATTGAGAGAGGTTGTGCAGTTATTGACCACTCTGGTAGCAGGACAGGCTCGCAGACGCGGGCGGAGAGATGATGATGATGACAACAGGCGTGATAGCCTGAGAGTTCGAGAGTTCCTATCGTGTGGCCCTCCAGAGTTTATCGGGTCTAAGCCCGACGAGGACCCCCATGACTTTATTCGGGGGATGCGGCGCTCACTAGACTTGGTCAGGGCTTCAGAGACTGAGTCAGTTGAGTTGGCTTCGCATAGACTACGGGATGTTGCTGCTCACTGGTATGAGTCCTGGGAGCTATCCAGGGGTGAGGGTGCTACCCCAGCTACTTGGGACGAGTTCGTGACTGCTTTCACTCACCACTTTTTTCCCCCAGAGTTACGGCGGGCGCGGGTTGACTGATTTTTGCATCTGCAGCAGAGGGGTCGGAGCGACCGTGAGTATAATATGGAGTTTGATTCTTTGGCCCGGTATGCACCTGCCATAGTAGCAGATATGGCCGATCGTATGCACAGATACGTAATGGGGTTAGACCGCTATTCGATTGATGGCTGTATGGCGGTGGCATTGCAGGCAGACATGGATATTGCCCGACTACAGGCTTATGCCCTGGGTATGGAGGACCGACATAGAGCTGATTATTCTAGCAGAGATCGGAACAGGAGGCCGCCCAAGAGGGCCAGATCCGCAGGTTATTCTGGAGATTCTCGAGGCGCACAGCCTCAGCAGCAGCAGTCAGGCAGACATCCTCCTCCGTCAGGCCGGGGTACACAGCCAGCCGGTAGGAGATTTGACAGTGCAGGACAGTCTGGGGCCGGTCAGAGCTCCAGAGCATCAGGGTCACAGATAGCTAGAGGTCCCAGCCAGCCCAGACCTCCCAGGCCCCGTTGTTCCCATTGCGGGAAATCGCACCCGGGAGAGTGTTATCGACTTACTGGAGCCTGTTTTTCATGCGGTGGTCAGGGCCATCTTATGCGAGATTGTCCGTTGGCGAGCGGTTCTAGTAGTGTGGCTCAGCCGACGGGGTCAGCCGCTGGTTCATCATCTGCTCCATCAGTTGCACGCCCTGCGGGGCGAGGTATGCCGGCACCGGCGGGACGCGGTCGAGGCTGTGGCAGTGCTTCAGGTTCTAGCGGTCCCTCGAACCGCATATACGCATTAGCCAGCCGCCAGGATCAGGAGGCCTCGCCGAATGTCGTCACAGGTACATTATTGGTTTTCTCCAGATCTGTATATGCACTGATTGATCCTGGTTCTACTTTATCATATATTTCCCCGCTCGTTGCTAGTAAAATTGGGATAGTGTCTGAGCCTATAGAGCCATTTGAAGTGGCTACACCGGTTGGGGATTGTATTATAGCGAGGCAGGTATATAGGGATTGTTCTGTGACTATATGTGATCGCTGCACTAAAGTTGATTTGATAGAATTAGATATGCTGGAATTCGATGTCATTATGGGTATGGACTGGTTAGCTTCCTGTTATGCTAATGTTGACTGCCAGAAAAAGGTAGTCCGTTTTCAGTTTCCAGGGGAACCAGTTATAGAGTGGTTCGGGTCTACAGCATCGCCGAGGGGTAAGTTTATTTCGTACCTCAAGGCTAAGAAGATGATTCAGAAAGGCTATATCTATCACTTGGTTCGTGTGCACGACACTACAGCTGAGACACCTACCATTCAGTCTGTTCCGGTCGTTAATGAATTCCCAGACGTATTTCCTGATGAGCTTCCGGGTCTTCCGCCCGAGCGGGAGATAGATTTTACTATAGAGTTGTTGCCGGATACGAAGCCTATATCTACTCCTCCGTACAGAATGGCACCGGCTGAATTGAAGGAGTTGAAAGAGCAGCTGAAAGACTTGTTGGATAAAGGCTTTATCAGACCCAGTACATCACCCTGGGGAGCGCCGGTATTATTTGTAAGAAAGAAAGACGGGTCACTGCGCATGTGTATCGATTACCGGCAATTAAATAAGGTGACTATAAAGAATAAATATCCCCTCCCCCGGATTGATGATTTGTTTGATCAGTTGCAGGGTGCTAAATATTTTTCAAAGGTGGATCTGCGGAGCAGACGGTATTCGGGTCGATACGCAGAAAATTGAAGCGGTACAGATTTGGCCCAGGCCTACTACACAGACAGAGGTGCGCAGTTTTCTAGGGTTAGCCGGATATTATCGCAGGTTCGTGGAAAAATTTTCTTCTATTGCAGCACCACTGACGAAGCTTACTCAGAAAGCAGCGAAATTTTAGTGGACCGATGCCTGCGAGCGCAGTTTCCAGCTGTTGAAAGAAAAATTAATTACAGCCCCAGTGTTAGCTCTTCTAGAAGGATCAAACGGGTATGTTATCTTCTGTGATGCCTCTGGTATTGGGATAGGTTGCGTGTTGATGCAGCACGGTCGAGTCATAGCCTATGCTTCCCGGCAGCTCAGACCGCACGAGAAGAATTATCCCACTCATGATCTTGAGTTAGCCGCGGTGATTCATGCTTTGAAGATTTGGCGGCATTATTTATATGGGGTCCACGTTGATATTTATACGGACCATAAGAGTCTCCAGTATATTTTTAAGCAGAAAGAACTAAATTTGCGGCAGAGAAGATGGCTTGAATTATTGAAAGATTATGACGTTGATATTCTGTACCATCCTGGGAAAGCCAATGTGGTAGCGGATGCACTTAGCCGCAAGTCCATGGGCAGTTTAGCTGATGTACCATCTGATAAGAAAGACTTGGTTCGTGAAATTCATCAGTTGGCCAGCCTTGGAGTTCGTTTGGCGGATTCTGGAGATTCTGGGATTTCTGTTCGTGCAGTTGCTGAATCATCTATTATAGCAGAGGTAAAGCAGCATCAGTTTGAAGATCCTATCCTGGTTCAGTACAGAGATGTGGCCCTTAATAAAGACAAGACTCCGTTTGAAATTTCACCTGAAGGGGTATTATTATATGAAGGCAGATTCTGTGTTCCGGATGTTGCAGGCTTACGGCGACAAATCATGGGCGAGGCGCATAATGCGCAGTATTCTGTTCATCCTGGTTCCACTAAAATGTATCATGATCTCAGAAGTTTGTATTGGTGGGATGGTATGAAGAAAGATATTGCAGAGTTCGTTAGTCAGTGCCCGAATTGCCAGCAGGTTAAAATCGAACACCAGAAGCCCGATGGGTTATTACAGGAGATGGAAATTCCAGCCTGGAAATGGGAGATGATTAATATGGATTTCGTCGTTGGGTTACCGCGCACTCCACGCAGGTATGATTCTATTTGGGTTATTGTTGACAGATTGACGAAATCAGCCCATTTTCTTCCAGTCCGGACTACTTATTCGGCTGAGGACTACGCTAGATTGTACATCAGAGAGATAGTCAGACTTCACGGAGTCCATGTATCTATTATTACTGACCGGGGTGCCCAGTTTACGGCAAATTTCTGGAGGTCATTTCAGGAGGGATTAGGGACTCAAGTGAGCCTCAGTACAACTTTTCATCCTCAGTCCGACGGGCAGGCCGAGCCCACTATTCAGACGCTGGAAGATATGTTGCGGGCCTGCGTTATTGATTTCAGAGGCAGCTGGGATGATCATTTGCCGCTTATTGAATTTGCCTATAATAACAGTTATCACTCCAGCATTCAGATGGCACCGTACGAAGCTCTTTATGGCAGGAAATGCAGATCTCCTATTGGTTGGTTCGATGTGGGCGAAACCAAATTAATTGGGCCAGATGTGATCCAGGAAGCAGTGGATAAAGTAAAACTTATTCGGGAGCGATTATTGGCTGCACAGAGTCGACAGAAAGCATATGCAGACAGACGACGTCGACCATTAGAGTTCCAGATTGGCGACTGGGTATTTCTGAAGGTGTCGCCTATTAAGGGTGTTATGAGATTCGGTAAAAAGGGTAAGTTAAGCCCGCGGTATATCGGGTCGTATCAGATCATTCGGAAGATAGGCGAGGTCGCCTATGAGCTAGAATTACCATCCGATTTGGAGGCAGTGCACCCGGTATTTCATGTGTCCATGCTGCGAAAATGTATTGGTGATCCTTCCAGAATATTCCCAGTGAATGATATTCAGGTAACAGAGCATTTGTCTTATGAAGAGCAGCCTATAACTATTCTGGATCGGCAAGTCAGGAGACTACGCACCAAGGAAGTGCCTTCTGTTGAAGTCCTATGGCGCAACAACAACCGGGAAGAGATGACCTGGGAGTCAGAGGAGGAGATGAGGAGGAAATATCCCCACTTGTTTCCTACGCCCACAGGTAATCTAAACTTTTTAAACTTGTTGTATTAATCGATGGATGAATTATGTGTACTACCTATAAGAGAGAGACTCCCCCGTTATGCTCATAAGACTTTATAAGATTAATTTAACATTCGGGGACGAATGTTCTAAAGGGGGGGGGGGGGGGAGAATGTTATGTCCCGTGTTTTCGCATAATTGGAAATTGTAAGAATAATTAAGACTTGTATGTTATAAGGAAATAATTTGATTTTAGTAATATGTCTATGTTGTTTATGAAAATATTGGTGCAAAGACATCGGGGAAGGCCGAGGGCAAAAATTGGAATTTCGGAAATTAGTTTCGGGAATTACAAAACGAGAGCTTTAACGAATTGGGGTCAATAAACTAATGAAATTTAGGCCCAAAACTATAGGGGTGGCCGGCCAAGAGGCCATGGCCCAACCCACTTGATGATCATGTGACTACTTAAGGGAGCAATATTATATAGTCATGTTTATCATTAGAATGTTCAAGAATCAATTAAAACACAAGAGAAAAATTGAAGAACCCCTCCAAAAGGAGCTCTCGGCCGAGCAACAAGAAAAAAGAAAAAAATTCTCCAAGCTTTGATCTTAATCCAAAAATCTTGTTCTTCTTGTATTCGTAGTGTATGCAAGACGCTCTCCGACGTGATACAATTAGTTTGGCGAAAGAGCGACGTTTGCGGCAAATCGGAACTTTAAGAAAAAGGTAAGATTTCTATGTTTTTATGTTATGGAATGAATATATATGTTATGGTGATTAGAGTTGCATGAAGGTTATGGGAGTGTGGTGTGTTTGTGCATGGCGTGTGTGTGTGAGGAGGGTGTGTTTGGCCGTGAGCCATAGTGTGGTGGAGGGGAGGTGAATTTGATTTTGTTTAGTTGTTAATTGCGTCGTTGTGGCATTTATGGCGTAAATGAATGTTTAACGAATTGAATTGGCATTGGAAAATGGTTGCGGGTTCTTATGGGAATTTATATGATTTTTGTATATTCTTATATAATTGTGAAAGTAAGACTTTAAATGTGGATTATGGTTGTTGTTAATGAATTTGGAATGAAACAATGCGAGTTAGTATGTTCGCCGTAGTTGTTGACGTTTCAGATGTAATATGGAAAGTGACGAATCATTCGAACTTGTGTATATTGCTCGGAATATTATTGGGATGTGTTTGAATAACCTTGAATGAGTAAATGAATACAATAATGTGGACATTAGTTTGGTATTGTGAATTTTGAATGAAAGTTGTCGATTTATATAGAAAGGAAGAATATTGACGTTAGAGTGATTTTGTTATGACTTATGATGTCTGTGATATTGTGGGTTTTTGTGTTGATGTATTTGAGCCGAGCTAAGTCTCGGGGGTGTTATATATGTAGGGGAAATGCTGCCGAAATTTCGGTAGACAAATATGTGGTTAAGTGAATTCTTAAGCCTTGAAATCCCTAATTGGTAACTTTGACCATTTGCAGATTCTGAGCGAAACGAGACTTGAGTTTGGGGCGAGCGTAAGACGCTTATAAGGTATGTAAGGCTACCCTATTCCTTCTTTTGGCATGTCTTAAGTATCCTAGGTTGATATCGGAGCCCCGGGGGCAATTTTGTTCCTTGAAATCCGAATTTGAAATCGAGCACTATTCATTCAATTGAATTGAACCTTAAAGTCTTTCTTTTGCTTGCAAAGTAATTAAATGTCCGAAACTTATGCAAATGTAATCAAATCGCTTCGGATCTTCCATGTATGATTCCATAGACCCTAAATGTGCGTGATTCATGTCCGTCACCTCGACTTGACCCGCGGTGGCCTGCTAGCATCGAGACTTCCTTGTTGACTCTATTATTCTCATTTTTGTATAATGTCAGCAAAACACTTTTGTTTATGAATTTGGTTATCATAGAATAATGTTTTGACTGCCACAGTATTCTAGATTATATTTTGAACCATAAATATTATGTTGGAAATATTTTGTTAAACGAACCCCGTATTGACTAACTATTCGAACTAGTTGATTAATGAATTAGCATATGATATTATCAAGTTTCAAAAGATGTTTTGACTTATAAATTGCATTGTTTGCTCACGACTCCACTCGTGCCCTTATTATGACTTCGTTCACCGGTTCCCGGGCCGGTTATGATTCGTGCGCACTATGATAAATTCGGTCGTATGCTGTGTTACGGTTCCCGAGACCTCGCCATAGGGCCGGGTTCCGTTTGGTGTTATGCTGTGATATGGCTGGTGATATGTTATGATGATATGTGTTCTCGGGGATGTACGGAGATTTGAACCTTCTGGTGTTATGTTGTGTGTGGCACCAGTGTCGGAGTGGTGACCACGTTCCTGAGCTTTGCATGATTTTGTTTGCATTATGTATATATGATTTTGATATAGATTCTGATATACTGTTCAGTATTCCCCCTTTTGTATCCTGTTTACTTTCAGTTGTGGCTCATATTTCTGTACTCTATGCTTTACATACTCAGTACATCTTTCGCACTGACCCCCTTTCTTCGGGGGCTGCGTTTCATGCCCGCAGGTACAAACACAGGTGATCCACCACTGTAGACTCCACTTTCTGCTATTTCGGAGTACTCCCTTTTGATCCGGAGTCCACTTTTGGTACATACATCTTTTGTTATGTATATATTTCTGTATATCTGACTATTTGGGTATGGCGGGGCCCTGTCCCGTCATATGATTCTGTCGGTCTGTTTAGAGGTCTGTGGACATGTTTGTGGGTTGGGGTCTTTCTGTTCGGATGTGTGTATATGATGTGTTTGGGGCGATCCCATTCGCCGCGGCGACCTGTCCGCATATGTTTACATGTTGCCTTGTTGGCCGGTGTGGCCTTTGTTGGTATTTTCTGTGCGCAGGGTTATTTTGGATAGTCTGTAAAACAAAGGAAACTCTGCTGAAATTTTTCTGGAAATTATCTAAATTTGGAATATAGCCTCGTCGGCTTCTGCTATATACTTGAATGCATTTGATAGATGGGTTTGGGTGCCCAGATCGGGCACTAGTCACGGCCTACGGGGTTGGGTCGTGACATTCTTCATGATCACATTTTTTTTATCTTTCACAAAACCATTGTCTTAAAATTTCCGTTTCTTTTCCTTTGGGAAATCCTACTGACTCATCAACTTTCTCCTTCTTATCAGCGGCCACATAATTCCCTTTAACCATTTCGTTGACACCTCCTCCTTCCTTTAGTCCTCATAGTTTCTTTTACTTGTAAAATGCCTGTTTCCATTATTCATCCTTTACTCTTAGGTTAGGAGACTTTGGAGTGTTCCGTTACGAGTGTCAATTCCCTTTTGACGCTGAAAATTTCTTCTTGAAGTACTTTCTTCCCTCAAATAGGTGTACTAATCATGGGTTCACATCCATTCCCCTGGTTAAATCTCAGGAGTCTAAAGTTTCCTTGTCGCCCTCAGAAGATCTGTTTATTTCTTCTCAAGGATTCACCTTTGTTCATTATTTACAACCTTCTTGGTTCTGGTTATGAAAACGTATACGTTGGTTCCAGGGTCCTCACATTCATCCCTTGTCACGTATAGCATTACTCTATCTCCCGTTGATTTATTTAAATTTGATCCTATCACCTGCTTTCCTGCTTTCGTCCTAACCTTTTCCTCAAATATATATTACCTGACCCTCAATAGGTATACGTTTTACTTGTCCAAGTTTCTTTCCCCTTCATTTAATGATATCATAACCTTTGTTTTCTAATACTCATGCTTACATATTTGGTTTCGCTATCGATATCCGACTTTAATTTCTGAGAACACCCCATCCTGATTCTTTCCGTAGAGCGCTTGCTACCTCAATTTTGACATACAACAAAATTAATACTTTTAACATATTGTAACATCAATCATAAGGGTATACATAATACTCGAGGTAACCACTCATGATGTATCTTTTTATTGCTTTTCAACACCTTTTCTGGCAAGATCTCCCATTGCCATCGGATTTTGTCCTGAATCTGTTACTTTAATACATCTCCCTTCTCTTTTCCCCAACTAGCCAGAGAATTCTAATTATAAAGCTCATATACTTCCAATTTCCCTCGGGCTATTATGGTGTCTCATATTCTTTTTTTTTTTGTATTTCTAAATCGGTGGGTCCTCCTAGCATATCTTTCTCCCTGCAATATAACTTTACTTAGAAATCTTTACTCGTACTTGTACCCTGTCTCTTTGTCGAAAATAATCAACTTCACATCCTTTAATTTCCTGTATCAACCAAATCGATCCTTGCAATATTTTATCTTCACTTGTACCCCTACTCTCTTCTCTCCTTACCCATAAAACAATATCGCACGTAATTTCTCTTTTGTCAATAACCTTTACAACACCCATCTGAAAAAAATTATGGTAAAGCCTTCTTATAAGGATCAACTAGAAATGCACCACATATTCCTAAGGCTGATACAATCTTTACTTCCTTCGTCGGCCCAGCAACATCACATTTAGAAGTTATATAAAAGATCCAGAAAGCGATCATAATTACAATCCAACCTACCTAACCATTTCTCATTATTGAGTTCAAGGTCATCATTAATACTCGAAATAACTTAGCAATAACAATTCTCAGAATTAAATATTCAGAATTCCTTTGAAGTCGAATGACTGGTGACTTCTAAATCCCAATGTAACCTCACATCATATAGGAAAGTCTGATGAAGCGAGTCTGTGTGTCTGTCATCAACCCGTCCTGCTCTTATGTACATATATAGACTTCTAAAGTATAACTTCCCCCTACTCATTAACTTCCTTTCCCATATCAATATCTTTTCTTTATCTCTTACTCACCAATCTATAAATCGTAATACTGCATTTGAATTCTTAGTGTCAACTTTCCCTATATCTTCAAGAAATCTCAATTCTCCGAGATCTCAAATGCACTCATTCCAACTCCTTTAATTACTAATCCTTTTTCCCCTCCAAGGTTCTTCCCTTAAATTAAAATAAAATCATTTTAAAACTTCTCTTGGAAAGCATCTCATAATGGTTTATTCAATCATGACTCACTAAACATCCAATGGTCCCATTCTCCCTTCATTCTTTCTCTATAGCATAGATATTCAAACAATTCAATTGGTAAAAATTTTGGCAGAGTTTCCTCTATATTTCTTACTGCCTCATTCTTGCACACAGTCCAAAAAACACAACCAACGCCTCACAGGGCGATCACAGATACTCATAACATCTAGCTCGAGTTCTTATATCAACGTCTATCAATATCACTAAAGCAGGAAACATACCTTTCGGAGTAACAACTTCAATTCTCATCAATTACCTCATAACGGAATAATCAATTGCTCATCCACAATCAAAACATTTAGGATTAGAATCAGGGACATCACATCCTATAATTGAGCTCCAAGATGAGAAAGAGGGTCGATCATTCCTAAATGCCATGCAGCCTCTTGTTTGTAAGTATGGCGCGCTTCACGCCCATAAACAAGACTATATGGACACGGCTCGTAGACACTCTCTAGGACGAACTGCTCTGATACCACTTTTGTCACGACCCAACCAGAGGGCCGTGACGGGCACCCGGAGCTAACACACCAGGCACCTCTGAACATACATCTCGTAATCATTTCTAGGTGGACCATAAAGATAGATCATGGCTATCATAATCTTTAAGGACATATGTCACAACATAACGGCACATCTTTATATAATCTTCAACAATTATGTCCATCATCACCAGCCGTAAAGGCTACTAAAACGTTAACACAATATGAATCGGTGGGGTTATAAAACGTCTAACTGCACACATATGTCTACGAGCCTCTACATAGAATACAAGCGACCATGAAGACCGATACCAATAGACTGCAGCTCCGAATTAAGTGGAGCGCTCCTGAGATTCCACTGATGAAGCTCCTATGGATCAGATCCATCTACCTGTCTACCTGCGGGCATGAATGCAGCGTCCACAAGAAGGGAAGTCAGTACGAACAATGTATTGAGTATGTAAGGCAAGAATAACAACATAATAAGAAATATAGAACATAACAGGGGATAAAGATAACTTGTACATTTGATTGTCTCTTAAGGCGGATACCATACATGCAACCTTAACCTTTTTAAATCAATATGTACATAAAATCATGGAAGACATTTGAGACATTTCAATGAATGTGCAAAGATAAATAAATCATTATGGCTATATCCTAATTGGCGTCTTTTCGCAATAGGCATGACCTGTAGGAGACCTATGGTGTCCACGTACCACTCGTTCTAGAACTGTCCTTGGACCACGAGCCTTTAACTTTAGCCACATCCCCACCTCCTGTCAAATGTGCCTTTAATCCATGTCACATCCTCTCCCCCTGTCAAATGTATCTTTTCATATATATATATATCTATATATATAGATATTGCCACATCACTTTCAATAATCGATTATCAAGTAGCACATCATATTCAACCCAATTCGGCTATAAAATCGGGTAGTACAACTGATATTTACTCAAACTTTCTGCTCCATGCAACGTTCAATAAATGCAAGCAATAAATGCAACGATGCTAATGAATAAACTCAATATCATGGAACATGCCCTGGATGAGCGCAACACCATTATGCGTTAGCTTCAACTCACCCAATATGATCCTCTTATTGGCAAGGATGAACAACCCTACGAATATTGCAAATAACTCAACAATTTATTGCAAAAACTAAATATACCTTGGAATAATTACGTTTGACCTATGGGGTAACCTTCATTAAAAGTGACAAGTTATCTCTCCCAATCTGTAACACACAGACATAAGCAAACCCTAGAACTTATGCATTTATATACTTGTTGTTATTCTAGTTACTATATAGATATATATATATATATATATATATAGCTTTCTCTTAATCTATATGTATATCCATCCGAATTCCGTGTCCGAAGATCTAATCATGCTTTCTCCCGTTAATTCTACACGTATATACGACTCACTAATCAAAGTTTAACTCAAGTAAATCATAACCTACCTCGATGATGAGAAACTATTCGAATTTCCATGAAGTATCCACCTTCCTAGCCTGTAGCCGACATCCGTGAGGGATGATCATTGATGGAGAAGATGTGAAGAATGTTGGAGGAGCCTTTTTTCATGGTGTCAAGGTTTTTTCTCTTAATGTAAACCCTAATAGCAGCCTTGAAGGGTCTTTTATTAAAAAGGAGGGTGAATTATAAAAACTAAATGTGTGAAAATGTGTATACTGGTCTGCGATGTCCACTGCGGCGGACAAGGGGCTCTCTACGGCGAGATCGTTGTGGTGGACAATAGGCTCGCTATGGCGAGACCACTATGCTGGTGCCCTGTCCATTGCGGCGGACCAAGCTTGCCTTGGCCCACAACTTTTAACTCTTTTCGAAACTGATTTTTTCAACTATTAATCATTTAAACACCCTATAGGGCTTATCTTTTAAGATCTTAGGCCTCGATTTGGTGTGGGTTTGAAAAGTATTTAATAATGACCGGGCGGGTCGTTACATCACATACCAATTAAACAACCGTTCATCCCCGAACGACGTGGGATGTGGTAATGGTCACTCTCCTAGCCCCTACACCCTGGGAGCAAGGATTTCGAGTTATCGTCGCGAAAAAGAGAAAATTTTACAAAGTAGTTTGGATAGGCACAGTCTGCTACAACGGTCAATGACCCGCTATAGTGGCACCGCCGCAGCAGTTGTCCCTCTGCTACAGCGGGACACGGGCAGTTTTAAAAGATGGGGTGATTCATTTTACACTACAAAAAAATAGTAATTTGCGGAGGTTGAAAGTTGCAATTCGTGGGGGTTTTAGTATCTACTAATTGGTTGGGGAGGCTAAAACCGTCGCAAATTTCAACTTTCAACCTCAGCAAATTACACTTTTTTTGTAGTGGATCACCCCTCATTATTCCCCCATTACTCTCATAACCGAAAACTCTCCCACTCTCCACGAAATTGTTTCACCCCATTCATCTTTCTAAACCCCTGATCTCCCTCCTCACTTCCCATTTAAACACTTTACCTCCTCTATTACTCATTATACTACCCACATACTCAAAGAAAAGGAAGAAATTCTCTATAGTCCAAGGGTCACTTTTTAGAGCAAAAGCTTATAGATCTCCAACTATTTCAAGGTATATACTCTCTCTTATCATCCTACAACTTTATTATGGCCTTTTATTTCGAAAATTCCATGCCTAAGTTGCTAGACTAGAGCAAAATGTTGGTCTTTTGAAACAACGGTTTTTGATTTCTTGGGGTATGAAGTTCTTGGGTGATGGTGGGTTATTTTGTTGTTCACACTATCCTAGCATCACTTACTATTAAAGATCTGCTTAAAATGGGGCAGTTTATGTTAGGGTAGGGGTGTTTGGTAGTAGTGCATTTTTGATGATTTTGCTCAAAATTTTGGTGCTCATTATGGTTGAAATGTGGTGCTATAAGTTGTAAGAGTCATGCATGCTATCATAGTACTTGATCCTTGCCAAAAATGTTGGGACTATAGTGAAATTTTTGGCGTTCAAATTTTTTGTTCTGAGAGTGTTCTCGCTGGAGAAGAAGGGTCCGCTGCAGTAGACCCTCTTTCGCTACAGCAGTAGCGCTGCGGCGCTTGATGACTCGCCGGTGCGGACAAACTATTTTGGAAAATTGTCCCTGTGTGGCCTTTGTTGGTATTTTCTGCGTGCAGGGTATTTGGGATAGTCCGTAAAACAAAGGAGACTCTGCCGAAATTTTTCTGGAAATTAGCTAATTTTGAAATAAAGCCTTTTCGACTTCTGCTATATACTGGAATGCGTTTGAGTGCCCAGATCGGGCACTAGTCACGGCCTACGGGGTTGGGTCGTGACAAGTACGAATATTGTACCGAGTATGAGAGGCATACATAATGAAAGGAGACATCAGTAATATGGGAATAACATCAACATGAGACATATGGATCTGACTGATAATCATAAATGAAGTAATGCATGCTATCTTACTCATACTCATCATCATAACAGGTCTACATCATGTGCAAGTTGCCCGTCCATGTCGGAACGATGTGATAATCAATAATATTAGCCTGCGTTCGGGGTACCATCTCATGCCGCCCACTAGTGGTGTCTGCCCACGCCCGTAGGTCGTGGTGTATCCATATCGCCGCCCGCCGAAGCGGTGTCTGCCCGGCCAACTAGGCCCGGTGTGAAATGCTCATGACATGCTCATAGTAATATGCTTATCATAAAATACTCATCTTACCATAATGCGTATATAAGACTCATGATCAACTTTACTCTATCGGGGTGACGTAAGGTCGTGATCCCCCGATTACATTATGGCACCATCATGGACATTCCGCCTCACCTTGAAAGGACTAGTACATAAGGTGAGTGTAGGCAAGGAATAACATCATCATCATTCTAATGTCATCATATCGCATAACTCATCTCATATAGACATTCGTAGGCATAAGCTTTTAACTTCTTAGAATGTAAGAACTCATGAAAGGAATAGGGATTCAAACTAAAAGATTCATGCCATTAGAAAGAAGGACTAGCCTCACATACCTTGGTCGCTTAGCTAAGATATTGCTCACTTGTTCTCCGTCGACATCACGTCGTTACATTCATAAGAGAATTCGTATCAACATTAGTGAGCTAACTATAAGAACGCGTCGCTAATTCTAGGAGAAGTCGGATAACGCTTCCTTCGCTCATACTACTTTTCTCGCGTTCTATATCAACTCCCAATATTCATAATATTATTCGCAATATCATGATCGACAATCGTCATTTACGTACATTTGGCAAAATCCACCATTTTCCTCAAATTTTCCCTTATTTCTACTTCTAGCTCATCCTTGCGTTTTCATGCATTTAATGCTTGTTTCATGATATAAACATCATTTATAACGTATTAGTACTCACAACACTTCAATATTCATAGTCCAATTCCACTATCATTCATTTATGTCACTATTCACTCAATAATGACCCATTTCTATGTTCTTCTACATTTCAAGTGTCTAAGCTTTCCAATACTTCAAACAACATGGAATAATCATGAAACTTACCTTGGATAATGGTTGAACAATCCTTAAGTTGAAATACTTCAATTAGCCAAAACCCTAGTTCCACCTTCTTGGGAATTTCTTGACTTTGAAGATCCTTTGATGTGTTCTTACACTTATTTTTATGAATTTGGTTTTGATAATCTTGATATCTCCTATGATTCTCTTGAATTCTTGTGGAGGAAATATTTGGAGGGTTCTAGAAGTCTCTTGAGTTGGTTGAATGAAGAATGAGTTGAAATGAGGCTTAGGTCCCCTTTAAAAATCACAAATCTGATCTTTAATGAATTCTTGTCGGGATGAACAGTGGTCGTAAACCACCATATAAGAACCGTATTTTGATTTACGGTCCGTCCACTGTGGTCGTTTTTAAGCATTCCAAAAACAGAAAGTTTGGACTGAGGTTTACGGGACGTCCTCCAAGTCGTGTTTAACCATTTCAAAGACAGAAAGTTTTGGCTGATGACATGGTAGTTTACGACCTGGTTTACGGTCCGTAAACCATTTTACGGGCCGTAAACTGGGTCGTATTTAACCATATTCAACATTTACAGAAAGTTGAGATTTTTGACAAGCTGGAGGACGACTGCACTATACGGTCCGTAAATCACTTTACGGGCCGTATAGTGCCATATACGTCCACTGGGCTGAAAAGTTTTCCGCGACTTTCTTATTTCCAAAAATTCTTAATTAGCCATTCCCGACTTAATAAAACATCATTCACTCAATTTTCATCATTCCACTCATCATACAAGTACGGAGAAATTTCCGAGGTGTAACATAGCTGGTAAAGCTCATGAACTATTTCTTTCCTTTCCGGAGAGACTTCACATAAACTACCCATGGATCAGCAGCTAAGCGCATCAGCCGCCACATTTGTTTTTCCGGGGTGCTATAAAATATTCACATCATAATCCTTCAGCAATTATAGCCACCGCCTCTGTCGTAAGTTCAACTCCTTCTGTTTGAAAATATATTGGATACTTTTGTGATCTGTATAAATATCAACATGCACACCATACAAATAATGCCTCCATATCTTCAACGTATGAATAACTGCAGCCAATTCAAGATCATGAGTTGGGTAGTTCTTCTCATGCTTCCGCAGCTGTCTGGAGGCATAAGCAATAACTCTACCGTGCTGCATTAACACACATCCTAGCCCAACACCTGAAGCATCGTAGTATACCACATAACCATCGGATCCTTCTGGAAGTGTTAAGACTGGGGCTGAGGTTAATCTGTCCTTCAACGTTTGAAAACTACGTTCACAAGAATCATTCCACTAAAATTTAGCTGACTTCTGGGTTAGCTTCGTCAATGGGGCTGAAATAGATGAGAAACACTCTACGAATCTTCTGTAATAACCTACCAATCCCAAAAAAACTACGAACTTCGTAGGCGTCATAGGCCTCGGCCAATTCTTTACCGCCTCAATTTTCTGAGTATCAACTCGAATACCATCATTTGAAATAACATGGCCCTGAAATGTTACAGATTCAGCCAAAACTCGCATTTTGAAAATTTTGCATATAGTTCTCGTGCTCGAAGAATTCTAAGTACGATACGCAAATGATCGGCATGTTCTGATTCTGTGCGAGAATACACCAAAATATCATCAATGAATACTATTACAAATAAGTCCAAGAGTGGTCTGAACACATTATTCATCAAATTCATAAACACGGCCGGAGCGTTAGTCAACCCAAACGACATCACCCGAAACTCATAGTGGCCATATCTCGTTCTGAAGGCTGTCTTAGGAATATCTTCTTCTCTAACCCTCACTTGATGATAACCCGACCTCAAGTCTATTTTAGAAAACCACTTAGCACCCTGCAGCTGATCAAATAAATCGTCGATTCTTGGGACAGGATATTTGTTCTTTATCGTCACCTTGTTCAACTGCCTGTAATCGATGCACATTCGTAGGGAAACGTCCTTCTTCCTCACAAACAAGACTGGTGCTCCCCACAGCGATGAATTGTGTCTAATAAACCCCTTTTCAAGCAAATCTTTTAATTGCGCCTTTAGGTCTTTCAATTCTGCCGGAGTCATGCGATAAGGAGGAATAGAAATAGGCTTGGTGTCCGGCAACACATCAATGGCGAAGTCAATTTCTCTTTCTGGAGGAAGGCCTGGAAGTTCATCTGGAAATACATCCGGGAATTCATTTACAACCGGAACAGATTGGAAAGTTGGCGGCTTAGCTTCGGTATCCTGAACTTGGACTAGATGATAAATGTAGCCTCTTGCTATCATCTTTCTGGCCTTGAGATAGGAAATAAACCTACCTCTTGGAGTCGCTGTATTACCCTTCCATTCCAGCACGGGTTCTCCCAGGAATCGGAACCGAACTACTTTCGTTCGACAGTCAAAATTAGCATAGCATGAGGCCACCCAATCCATACCTATGATCATATCGAATTCCATCATTTTAAGCTCAACCAAAATCAGCTTTAGTTTGGCGACCACATGTCACTATCACACAATTTTTATATACTTGTCTAGCTATCACGGGATCTCCAACCGGAATAGATACCTCGAAAGGTTTGATTGGCTCAGGTTTCACCCCAATGCGACCAACAACGTACGGGGTAATGTAAGAAAAAGTGGAACCTGGATCTATCAAGGCATACACATCATAAGAAAATATGCATAATGTACCTGTAACCACATCGGGGGAGGACTCAAGATCCTGTCGTCAGGCTAGAGCATATATACGGGGCTGAGTGGCACCTGAAGTAGATGTTGCCCCCTGCCTCTACCTCGGCCTGCTGACACCTGAGGAGCCTACCCTACCGGGCGTACTGAGGAAGAACCAAATGCTGAACCTGTGGGCTGAACCCCAACTCTGCCACTCGCCGACGGGCAATCTCTCATCATGTGCCCCACCTGACCACAAGTATAACAAGCATCCGAACCTTGGCGACATTGTTCGAAATGTAGTCTACCGCATTGGCTACATCGCGGTACTGAGGGTCTCCTCTGACTATAATCTTCCCTGAACTGAAAATCTGAGGCCCTCGAACTCTGACCCTGTCCTGAACGAAAGGAGCGATCAAATCTCCTACCCGTAAACCGAGGAGGTGCGCTAGTCACCGACTGGCCTAAATGTCTAGCAGATGTCTGCATTGGTCCCCCTCTATAATCACTGCCTGCCCCCATAGACCTAGCCCTCTTGCTCTGTCGCCTATCAATATCACGATCACTTTTTTGTGGTAGTTGTCGCCCCTCTAAATTCTGGGCATGGGCTTGTATCCGAGAAATATCCATCTCATCTTTTAGCGAAGCTATCAAGAAATCATTAAATATGTGTGGCCCTAAGCCACTCACGAATCTATGCACCCGATCTCCCATGTCGGCCACCATATCCGGGGCATACCTAGCCAAGGAATTAAATTGCAGGCTATACTCCCAGGCACTCATACTCCCTTGCTTCAAATTTAGAAATATGTCCGCTCTAGCTCGGCGGACCTCGGGTGGCAAATAGTGGCTGATGAAGGCATCGACGAATTCTTGCCAAACCGGAAGAGGCGTATTCTCTCCTCTTGACAATACCCAGTTGTTATACCATAAGAGTGCCACATCCCGGAGCCTATAGGATGCCAACTCCACGGATTCAGTTTCGGAGGCATGGACAATCTTCAATGTCCTCAACATCTCATATATGAAACCTTGCGGGTCTTCTTCCGGCTTTGACCCGAAAAACTCCGGAGGATTCAAAGTCATAAAATCGCGGGCTCTAGAACTGGCTGATCGATCACTTGGGCCCGCATTTTGCCGCTGTACCTGAGCGGCAACCAACTAAGTCAGTAGATGTACGGCCTCGGTCATTTGTTGACCCGAAGCAACTGGAGGAGGGATTGGAGCTGGAGCTCCTCTTTGCTCTTCCACATTAGGCCGGGTGGAGGAAGCATTAGATAAGGCCTCATTGTGTGATTCACCTCCTTCTATATCCATTGGCGGCTCTCTTACTACTCGTCTGTTCGTCGTAGTCTTGCCCTTCTGGGCAGCTGTAGCTTTCCGCTTTGGCGGCATTCTGAAATCACAACACACTATTAGAGAGGGAAAAATCTTATACACGGCTCTATTGCATGATCTCATAAGAAGAAAGATGGTCATACTTCCTAAATGCCCTGTAGCCACTTGTTTATTAGCGTGGGCGCGCAACACACCATAAACAAGACTCTACTAGACACAGCTCGTAGACACTTCCTAGGACTGAACTGCTCTGATACCACTTTTGTCACGACCCGACCAGGGGCAGCGACAAGTACCCGGGGCTAACCACCGAGCACCCCTCATTCTACTACCTATCACCCTCATCTAATGCTCATATCAATATTATACTCAGGTTACAAGAAAATCATCTTTCCTTTGAAAATATAAATACTTTTGTATGCACAAGCCTTTTGGTCATTGAAATAAAATAAACACACACACACACACACATATATATATATATACACACGTAGTAGCAACCTCGTGAGACCATAACACCAACACTACGTATCTATGAGCCTCTACTAGAGTACTAGACATATGGACGGGACAGGACCCCGACGTGCCCAAAACATGCATGTACAAAAAGGGAAAACCATAAGCACCTCCGGGACAATGGAGTGCTCTCAACAGCTGATAGCTCCTATGAATTTGGGGCAAGATCACCTCCCTATCTACCTGTGGGCATGAACACAGCGTCCGAAAAAAAGGACGTCAGTACGAACATTGTACCGAGTATGAGAGGCATAAGCAATAATATCACATCAATGAAATAAAAGAAACATCAATGAGGAACACTTGTATTTGACTGTCACATAGAAATGAAGTGATGCTTGCTGGCTTACTCATAATCATCATCATATCGTAAATGCATAAATATATATATATAAGCTGCCCGTCCATATTGGATCGGTGTGATAATCATTAACATTAGCCTGCGTCCAGGCCTCCCGCGTCCGGCGTATCATCTCCTGCCGCCCATTAGTGGTGCCTGCCCATGCCAGTTTGCCATGGTGTATAGTATAGCTGCCCGCCTTAGCGGTGACTGCCCGGCCAAATAGGCGCGGTGTTATATCATCATCATACATGCTCATCATAATATGCCTATCATAACATACTTATCATAATACATGCAGAAGGCTTAAGAACAACTTTACTTTATCGGGGTGACGTAAGGTCTTGATCCCCGATTCCATTATGGGTGCTCATTAACGTCCTGCCTCACCTTGAAGGGAATAGTATATGAGGTGAGTGTAAGCAATAATTACATCATATTATGAACATTTATAACTCTTATACTCTAACTCATTACCTTGTGTAGTAAATTAGGGACATCAGCTCGTATCCTTTAGGAACTTAAGAGATTCATGGAGAAGAAAGAAAGTTACGTTATAGGATTCATGCCATAAAAGGAAAGGACTAGCCTCACATACCTTTGTCGTTTAACTAAGCTATCGCTTGCTCGTCCTCCTTCGATGCTTGTGTTTCAACCTTCGAAAGGAATCGCATTAACATTAGTCACTCGGCTATAAGAACATTTCACTATTTCTAGGGAAAATTGGGCAGCACTTCCTTTGTTTATACTACTTTTCCCACATTCTATATCAACACCCAACTTTAATAACAACATCCACAATATAGCAGCAACAATCATCATTTATCTACTTTTACCGCAATTCACCATTTCTCTTAAATTTCTCCACAATTATGATTATAACTCGTTATCGCGTTTTCACACATATAATACTTATTTCATGGTCTAATTGTCACTTATGACATACTCACAATCACAGCATACCAACATCCATAATTCACATCAATCACTATTCACACATTCATGACCCAATTTCTATGTCTTTTCACAATTCAAGTGTTTCAACTTTCAACCACTCCAACCATATCAAAAGGGTCATAAAACTCACCTAATGATGGATGAACATCATTTGAGTGGAACTTCTCTTCTTGCACCAAAACCCTAACTCACTCTTCTTGAGTTTTCTTGGCTTAGATGAACTTTTAATGGGTTTCATAAACTTGATTTCATGTATTTGGTGTAGTTGACCATGGATTTCCTTTGATTTCTTGTGGAAGAATGGTGGAGAAGGTTCTAGAGTGTTCTTAGAGAGAAGAGAGTAGAAGATGAAATGAAATAAAAATAGAGGAGGGGTCTTATATTAATTGATGAAATCATTCCCCGTCCGTGATGTACGGTGCGATCGACGGAGCCTCGATTGGATCGATGGGGCGTCGATCTGACCGTCGATATCGTCAAATATCCAGTGAACAATCTGTCATTTCTCCTCATTCGACGGTGAGAAGGACGGTCCGTCGAACTGATCGACGGAGCGTCGACCCATTCGTCGAGTGGTCTCCGTTCCAGTTTAGTTTTACGGGGCCATCGACGAGGCGTCGACTCGTTCGACGGTACCGTCGAATGCCATTTTTCGCAGGACTACGGTGAAGTTTCATTTTTCAGAGGACCGCTTTAGCAATACCGCTGCAGCGGTAAATCCACCGTTGCAGCGGTCGTCGACCTGTTTAAAAAATAAACCCCTCCCACTTCCCACTTATCCCCATAACTGAAAACTCCCCCTCTCCCACGAAAATTATTCCCCCCATATTCAACTACTCAGTCCCCTTACTTCCCTTACCACTTCCTTTTTAACCACTCTACCCTCCTGCATTTCCTAAAACACTCCACAAAACCTAAAGAAAGAGAAAACTTTCTCCACAAAGAGAAAACTTTCTCCACACCCAAGGTTCACTTTTCCCTTGCAAATCTTGCAGATCTCTTGTTATTTCAAGGAATGTGCTCTCTTTCACTATCCTATAACTTGTTTATGTCTTCCTATTTCGAAACTTTCATGCTTGACTAGCTAGATTAGAGAAAATTTTGGTTTCTTTGAATATGGGTTTGATTTCTTGGGGTGGGAATTTTCTTGGATCATGGAGGGTTCTTTCGTCGTTCATATTGTTCTAGCAACACTTTATACTGACGATCTACTTAGAAAAGAGGTAGTTTTTGTTGGGGTGGGGTTGTTTGTAGTGGTGCAATTTTTTATGTTCCTGCTCAAAATTTTGGTACCCATGGTAGATTAGGCATGGGTTCGCGAAGTATTAATGTCACGACCGGGCTAGGGGCCGCGACGGGTACCCGGGGCTAACCACCGAGCACCGCTCTTCTTAATACTCAATTACTCATTAAATACTCATTTAAGAATTTATAGACGAAGCATGTGAAGATCATACTTTACAAGAAACATACTTGTTTTACATACATTTGCCATACGGCTATCAAAATAGTATATACATATAGTAACATCTTGTGGAACCATCTAACCCACACTGCGCATCCACGAGCCTCTACTGACATGCTATACAATGGACGGAACAAGACTCCGTCATGCCCCAAAATGGATATATATATATATATAGATATATATATATATATATATATATATATATATATATATGCACGTATACACAAAAGAAGTCACCAGCACCTCCGAACAATGGAGTGCTCTCAACAGCTGACTGCCCCTATGGCTCTGGATCTAGCTCGTCTCCCTGTCTACCTGTGGGCATGAACACAGCGTCCAAAGAAAAGGACGTCAGTACGAACATTGTACTGAGTATGAGAGGCATAAATAATGAAGAGAGAAACAATAACAACATAATGAACATCAAAGTGAACATGTGAAGCTGAATCATAATCATAGGAAGGATGATGCATGCTGTCTTACTCATACTCTTTATCATATCATGTATACATATCATGCAAGCTGCCCGTCCATGTCGGGACGGTGTGATCACCAATAATATAAGCCCGCGTCCAGGCCTCCCGCGTCCGGGGTACCATCTCGTGCCGCCCACTAGTGGTGTCTACCCATGCCCGAGAGGGTCATGGTGTATCCGTGTAGCCGCCCGCCGAAGCGGTGTCTGCCCGGCCAACTAGGCGCGGTGTAAATGCAATCATGACATGCTTAACATAAAATACTTATCATCATATACTTTTAAAACATGCTTATCTTATCATAATACATGCGTGAGCTCATGATCATTTGTGCTCTACCGGGGTGACGTAGGGTCGTGAACCCCCGATCTCTTTATGGGGCAATTTCTGACATTCTGCCTCACCTCGAAGGAATTAGTACATGAGGTGAATGTAGACAATGAGGACATAATCATCGCTTTAGCATTATCATATCATATCTATTAGCTCATGGAAAGAAGGTGATTTTATGCTATGGGATTCATGCCATTTGAAGAAATGGACTAGCCTCACATACCTTTGTCGCTTAGCTAGAATACCGTTCACTTGCTCTTCCGCAATATCGCGTCTTTACCTTTATAAGGGAATTTGAATTATCGTTAGTTAGTGGGCTATAAGAACGCGTCGCTATTTTCTCAAGAAAATTGGGCAGCACTTCCTTTGTTTATTCTACATTTCCCATCGTCTATATCAATTCCCAACATTCACAATAATACCCACAACATTACCACCAACAACCATCATTCATATCGACTCATCACATTTCACCATTTTCCTCCAATTTTTCCACAATTTCCTACCTAGCTTATCATCGTGTTTTCACACCTCTAATACTTATTTCATGGTTAAAATCATCATTTCTAGCATATTCATAACGTTTACAATCCAACTTATATGATTCAATTCCACCATCACTCAATGGTGGCACTATTCACCCATTTTTCTATGTCTTCCTACAATTCAAGCTTTTCCTATGCTTCTAACACTTAAATAACTTAATAAGGTCATGAAACATACCTTGGATGGTGATTGAACAACCCTTGAGTTGAAATTCTTCACTCCAACAAAACCCTAGTTCCTCCTTCTAGGAAATTCTGAACTCAAATAATCCCTTTTGATGTGTTCTTGCACTAGGTTATGATGAATTGTGAATTTGATCTTAGATTTCTACTTGTGTTCTTGGTTTGGAAGAGTGTAGAATATTCTAGAGAGAGAGAGGATCGTGTAGTAGAAAGTGGGAATGAAGAAAATGAGACTTGGATCATATTTTATAAAATTCAACTTCAGTCCCGATGTCATTATACGGTTCGTTATACGGTCCGTATAAATTTATACGGTCCGTATAACTGGCCGTAAAATGGACCCAGAGATCACCCCTTTCTGTAACCATTTGACGATCCATTTGACGGGCCGTATAATCGTTATACGGTCCGTATAATTCACCGTAAAATCGACCTTCTTTCAACCTCATTCTGTGACACTTTGACGATTCAATTTACGGACCGTCAATCCGTTATACGGTCCGTATAGTACACCGTATAACTCACCCTTTAGCCAGCCTCTTCTGTGACACTTCTACGGTCCGTATAATGAACCGTAAAACACTTTTGCGGTCCGTATAATGGACCGTAAACTCCCAGTTCACTGAAGCTTATTTTCTTGAGTTGGTTTCATTTCCGATCCTTATGGAACCTTCGTAAAAGTTATTCAACTCCTCGATACCAATCTACGGGACCTTATTACTTGCCTTCAAAACGCCACACACATATTTTATCCTTATTAGCCTATTTTGCACATGCTAACGGAAAATTTCCGGGGTGTAACATTCTTCCCCCCTTTTGGAACATTCCTCCTCGAATGTTAAACACTCGAGATTCTATAGAAATTTCGCCAGAGTTTCCTCTGTAATCTGGCACTATTAACCTATCACAGCAACCCATAATATCATTTCCCCACATGGCTATATTACAATATCAATACATCTATGGTCACACACGACCAAAATCATAGAAATAAAGCGTACATACCTCAATTCGGCGTTGCTTCATGTCTAGTCTCTTCTAGGATTTGAAACAATTGGGGGTACTTGGACTTCATCTTTTCTTCTGCTTCCCAAGTCATTTCTTCTCGATTATTGTTCCGCCATAGAACTTTGACTGATGCTACCTCTTTGTTCCGAAGTCTTCTCACTTGTCTATCTAGAATAGCAACAGGTACCTCTTCGTATGTCAGATTTTCTGTCACTTGCACATCTTCTACCGGAACAATCCTTGTGGGGTCCCCAATACACTTGCGGAGCATCGAAACATGAAATACTGGATGAACTGATTCAAGCTCCGAAGGCAATTTCAATTCATAAGCTACTTGACCCACTTTACGAATGATTTCATAGGGTCCGATATACCTGGGACTTAGTTTCCCTTTCTTGCCAAATCTCATCACTCCCTTCATTGGCGACACTTTCAAAAACACCCAATCACCAATTCGAAATTCCAGGTCTCGTCGGCGATTGTCTGCATAAGACTTTTGGCGACTTTGGGCTGTTAACAATCGATCCCGAATAATCTTGACTTTTTCGACCGCTTGTTGAATCAGGTCGGGACCTATTAATTATGACTCTCCTATTTCAAACAAGCCAACTGGAGATCTGCATTTTCTTCCGTACAAAGCTTCATATGGAGCCATTTGAATACCGGAATGGTAGCTATTGTTGTAAGCAAACTCAATGAGGGGTAGATGCTCATCCCAACTACCACCATAATCCAGCACACATGCTCATAGCATATCTTCCAGGGTCTGAATAGTACGCTCGGCCTGCCCGTCGGTCTGTGGGTGAAATGCCGTACTAAATTTGACTTGGGTACCTAGGCCCTTTTGAAACGACTTCCAAAACTTGGCTGTGAACTGTGACCCTCTGTCCGTAATAATGGCTAAAGGAATCCCATGGAGTCGCACAATTTCCTTTAGATATAACCGGGCATAATCTTCCGCCGAGTACGTAGTTCTGACTGGGAGGAAATGAGCTGATTTCGTGAGCCTGTCCATGATCACCCATATAGAATCATACTTCCCTCGTGAACGGGGTAATCCTACAACAAAATCCATATTGACGGTTTCCCATTTCCACATAGGGATTTCCATGGCTTGTAACAACCCTCCTGGCTTCTGATGTTCTGCTTTTACCTGCTGGCAATTTGGGCACTGCGCTACAAATTCTGCTACATCCCTCTTCATGCCATCCCACCAGTATATTAGTTTGAGGTCATGATACATCTTAGTTGCACCTGGATGGATAGAATACTGGGAATGATGTGCTTCCTCTAAGATCCGTTGGCGCAAATTTGCCACATCCGGCACACATAGCCTGCCTTGATATCGTAGAACCCCATCAATGGAAACTTCAAATGGAGACTTTTCCTTCTCACAAGATAGGTCTCGGTAACGGCTTAGTTGAGAATCTTCATATTTCCGTTCCTTCACTTCTGCATTTAAAGATAAAACTGTGGGGTCATTAATGCTGATACTTGCTTTACTCGAATCAATTGCACGCACTCCAAGTTTGGCTAATCGATAAAGCTCACGGACCATTTCATCCTTTTCTGAGGGAATTCCACATAAACTACCCATCGATCGACGGCTAAGCGCGTCGGCTACCACATTTGCTTTTCCGGGGTGGTACAGGATATTTACATCATAGTCCTTCAACAATTCTAACCACCGTCTCTGTCACAGATTCAACTCCTTCTTCTTAAAGATGTGTTGGAGACTCCTGTGATCTGTATATATATCGACGTGCAGTCCATACAAGTAATGCCTCCATATTTTCAAAGCGTGAATAACTGCAGCCAATTCGAGATCATGAGTTGGGTAATTCTGTTCATGTTTACGCAGTTGTCTCGAGGCATATGAAATAACCTTGCCATGCTGCATTAATACACACCCTAATCCCATGCCGGAAGCATCACAATATACCACATAGCCATCTGGTCCTTCGGGAAGTGTTAACACTGGGGCGGAAGTCAACCTGCCTTTCAATTCTTGGAAACTGCGCTCACAAGCGTCGTTCCATTGAAATTTTGCCGACTTTTGAGTTAACTTCGTCAAGGGAGCTGAAATGGAGGAAAACCCCTCTACGAATCTCCTATAGTATCCTGCCAAACCCAGGAAACTACGGACTTCTGTCGATGTCGTAGGCCTTAGCCAAGTCTTCACAGCCTCAATTTTCTGAGTGTCGACTCGGATGCCATCACCTGAAATAATATGGCCTAAAAATGCCACAGATTTAAGCCAAAACTCACACTTTGAGAACTTTGCATATAATTCTCGGGCTCGGAGAACGCCAAGGATAATCCTTAAATGATCTGCATGTTCTAATTCTGTGCGAGAATATACCAAGATGTCATCGATGAATACTATCACGAAGAGATCCAAAAAGGGTCTGAACAAATTATTCATCAAGTTCATGAACACTGCCGGGGCATTCGTTAACCCGAACGACATTACTCGGAACTCGTAATGGCCATATCTCGTCCGGAAGGCAGTCTTGGGGATGTCTGCTTCCCTGATTCTCACCTGATGATAACCCGATCGCAAATCTATCTTGGAGAACCATTTAGCGCCTTGCAATTGATCAAACAAATCATCAATTCTGGGAAGAGGGTATCTATTCTTTACTGTCACCTTATTCAATTGCCTGTAGTCGATACACCTTCGCAGAGATCCATCTTTTTTCTTTACGAACAAGACTGGTGCTCCCCATGGCGATGAACTAGGCCTTATAAACCCTTTCTCGAGTAGATCCTTCAACTGTACCTTTAATTCCTTCAACTGTGCTGGTGCCATTCGGTACGGAGGAATAGAAATAGGCTCGGTGTCAGGTAATACATCGATCGCAAAATCAATCTCCCTTTCTGGAGGAAGACCTGGGAGTTCATCTGGGAATACGTCTGGAAATTCGTTTACCACCGGAACTGTTTAAAAAGTTGGCGGCTCTGCCTCGATATCATGAACTCGAACTAGATGAGAAATGTAACCCTTTGCTATCATCTTCCTCGCCTTAAGGTAGGAAATAAACCTACCCTTTGGGGATGCAGTGTTACCTTTCCATTCAAGTACGGGTTCTCCCGGAATTTGGAATCGGACCACTTTCGTCCGGCAATCAACATTAGCATAGCATGACGCCAACCAGTCCATACCCATAATTACATCGAAATCGACCATTTCTAACTCAATCAAATCGGCTCTAGTCTGGCGGTCACACATAACAACGACACAATTTTTGTATACTTGTTTTGCTATTACGGGTTCACCAACCGGAGTAAGTACCTCAAAGGGCTTAATTGACTCAGGCCTCGCCCCAATGCAACCAGCAACATACGGAGTAATATAAGAGAAAGTAGAGCCTGAATCAATCAAGGCATACACATCACGGGAAAATATAGTCAATGTACCTGTGACAACATTTGGGGAGGACTCAAGATCCTGTCGCCCGGCTAAAGCATATACGCGGGGCTGAACAACACCTGAAGTGGATACTCCCCCTCTACCTCTGCCTCTACCTGCTGTAGTCTGAGAAGTCTGTGCTGTCGGGCATGCTGAAGAAGAACCCACTGCTGAACCTGTGGGCTGAGTCCCCGCTCTGCCTCTCGTGGAAGGACAATCTCTCATAAGGTGACCAACCTGCCCGCAGGCGTAACATGCATCTGAACCCTGACGACACTGCCCGGAATGCAATTTACCGCACTGACTGCACCGCGGTACTGGAGGTCTCCGCTGACTGAAATCTCCCCTGAACTGGGAATCTGAGGCTCTCGAACTCTGGCCCTGTCCTGGCTGAAAAGAACGATCAACCCTCCTATCTGGGAACCTAGAAGGGGCACTGGTCGCTGACTGACCTGAGTGCCTAGAATGCATCTGCCTCGACCCCCCTCTATATTCGCTACTTGCTCCCATCGATCTAGCCCTTTTTCCTTGTCTCCTGTCACTGTCATAATCACTTTTCTGTAATTGTCGTCGTTCCTCAAGATTCTGTGCATGGGCCTGTATTCGGGAAATATCCATCCCATCTTGCAAAGAGGCCGTCAAGCATTCTCTGAACAAATGTGGCCCCAAACCACTCACGAATCTGTGCACACGATCGCCCATATCGGCTACTATACTCGGAGCATACCTGGCCAGAGAATTGAATTGCATACTATACTCTCGGGCACTCATGTTCCCTTGTTTCAAATTCAGGAACCTGTCCGCTCTAGCTCGGCGAGTCTCGGGTGGAAAGTAATGACGAACAAAAGCATCAGCAAATTCTTGCCAAATCGGAGGGGGTGCAGTTTCTCCCCTTGATGCCATCCAGTTGTTATACCATATCACCGCCACATCGTGGAGTCTATAAGAAGCCAACTCTACGGATTCTGTCTCGGAAGCATGAATAATCTTTAGGGTTCTCAACATATCATCAATAAAGTTTTGCGGGTCTTCATCCGGCTTAGACCCAAAGAACTCCAGGGGATTTAGAGTCATGAAATCACGGGCTTTTGTACTAGCTGAACGATCACTCGGGGCCGTACTTTGTCGTTGTACCTGGGCGGCAACCAACTGAGTCAATAAGTGTATGGCCTCGGTCACTTGTTGACCCGAAGCAACTGGTGGAGGAACCGGAGCCGAGGCTCCTCCTTGCCCTTCTACATTAGGCAATGCCTCATTTTGGGATTCACCCTCTTCCACATTCGCCGGAGGCTCTCTTTCTGCTCGTTTCTGTGTCGTAGCTTTGCCCTTCTGGGCAGCTGTAGCTTTCCCCTTTGGTGGCATTCTGAAATCATAACGCACTTTTAGAAGAGAATAAAATCCTACACACGGCTCTATCGCACGATCTCCGAAAAGAAAGATGGTCATTTTCCTAAATGCCCTGTAGCCTCCTGTTTATTGATGTGGCGCGCTACACACCATAAACAAGACTCTACTGGACACGGCTCGTAGACACTTCCTAGGACTGAACCGCTCTGATACCACTTTTGTCACGACCCGGCTAGGGGCCGCGACGGGTACCCGGGGCTAACCACCGAGCACCGCTCTTCTTAATACTCAATTACTCATTAAATACTCCTTTCAGAATTTATAGACGAAACATGTGAAGATCATACTTTACAAGAAACATACTTGTTTTACATACATTTGCCATACGGCTATCAAAATAGTATATACATATAGTAACATCTTGTAGAACCATCTAACCCACACTGCACATCTACGAGCCTCTACTGACATGCTATACAATGGACGGAACAAGACTCCGTCATGCCCCAAAATGGATATATATATATATATATATATATGCACGTATACACAAAAGAAGTCACCAGCACCTCCGAACAATGGAGTGCTCTCAACAGCTGACTGCCCCTATGGCTCTGGATCTAGCTCGTCTCCCTGTCTACCTGTGGGCATGAACACAGCGTCCAAAGAAAAGGACGTCAGTACGAACATTGTACTGAGTATGAGAGGCATAAATAATGAAGAGAGAAACAATAACAACATAATGAACATCAAAGTGAACATGTGAAGCTGAATCATAATCATAGGAAGGATGATGCATGCTGTCTTACTCAAACTCTTTATCATATCATGTATACATATCATGCAAGCTGCCCGTCCATGTCGGGACGGTGTGATCACCAATAATATAAGCCCGCGTCCGGGGTACCATCTCGTGCCGCCCACTAGTGGTGTCTACCCATGCCCGAGAGGGTCATGGTGTATCCGTGTAGCCGCCCGCCGAAGCGGTGTCTGCCCGGTCAACTAGGCGCGGTGTAAATGAAATCATGACATGCTTAACATAAAATACTTATCATCATATACTTTTCAAACATGCTTATCTTATCATAATACATGCGTGAGCTCATGATCATTTGTGCTCTACCGGGGTGACCTAGGGTCGTGATCCCCCGATCTCTTTATGGGGCAATTTCTGACATTCTTCCTCACCTCGAAGGAATTAGTACATGAGGTGAATGTAGACAATGAGGACATAATCATCGCTTTAGCATTATCATATCATATCTATTAGCTCATGGAAAGAAGGGGATTTTATGCTATGGGATTCATGCCATTTGAAGAAAGGGACTAGCCTCACATACCTTGGTCGCTTAGCTAGAATACCGTTCACTTGCTCTTCCGCAATATCGCGTCGTTACCTTCGTAAGGGAATTCAAATTATCGTTAGTTAGTGGGTTATAAGAACGCGTCGCTATTTTCTCAAGAAAATTGGGCAGCACATCCTTTGTTTATTCTACATTTCCCATTGTCTATATCAATTCCCAACATTCACAATAATACCCACAACATTACCACCAACAACCATCATTCATATCGACTCATCACATTTCACCATTTTCCTCCAATTTTTCCATAATTTCCTACCTAGCTTATCATCGTGTTTTCACACCTCTAATACTTATTTCATGGTTAAAATCATCATTTCTAGCATATTCATAACCTTTACAATCCAACTTATATGATTCAATTCCACCATCACTCAATGGTGGCACTATTCACCCATTTTTCTATGTCTTCCTACAATTCAAGCTTTTCCTATGCTTCTAACACTTAAATAACTTAATAAGGTCATGAAACATACCTTGGATGGTGATTGAACAACCCTTGAGTTGAAATGCTTCACTCCAACAAAACCCTAGTTCCTCCTTCTAGGAAATTCTGAACTCAAATAATCCCTTTTGATGTGTTCTTGCACTAGGTTATGATGAATTGATGAATTTGATCTTAGATTTCTACTTGTGTTCTTGGTTTGGAAGAGTGTAGAATATTCTAGAGAGAGAGAGGATCGTGTAGTAGAAAGTGGGAATGAAGAAAATGAGACTTGGATCATATTTTATAAAATTCAACTTCAGTCCCGATGTCATTATACGGTTCGTTATACAGTCCGTATAAATTTATACGGTCCGTATAACTGGTCGTAAAATGAACCCAGAGATCACCCCTTTCTGTAACCATTTGACGATCCATTTGATGGGCCGTATAATCGTTATACGGTCCGTATAATTCACCGTAAAATCGACCTTCTTTCAACCTCATTCTGTGACACTTTGACGATTCATTTTACAGACCGTCAAACCGTTATACGGTCCGTATAGTACACCGTATAACTCACCCTTCAGCCAGCCTCTTCTGTGACACTTCTACGGTCCATATAATGAACCGTAAAACCAGACGGGTCGTTACACTAAATTCCAATTAAACCACCGTTTATCCCCGAATGGCGTAGGGTGAGGTAATGGTCACACTCCTGGACCTTACACAATAGGAGGTAGGATTTTGGGGTGGTGTTACGAGAACCGAAAAATTTCAACAAAATTGGATTTCAACACGGCCCGTTACAACGGTCAGAGGACCATTATAGCGATACCGCTGCAGCGGTAAATCCACCGTCGCAGCGGTCGTCCACCAGTTTCAATAATAAATCCCTCCCACTTCCCACTAATCCCCATAGCTGAAAACTCCCTCTCTCCCACGAAAATTATTCCCCCCTATTCAACTACTCAGTCCCCTTACTTCTCTTCCCACTTCCTTTTTAACCACTCCACCCTCCTCCATTTCCTAAAACACTCCACAAAACCTAACGAAAGAGAAAACTTTCTCCACACCTAAGGTTCACTTTTCCCTTGCAAAGAGAGATCTCTTGTTATTTCAAGGTATGTGCTCTCTTTCACTGTCCTATAACTTATTTATGGCTTTCTATTTCGAAATTTTCATGCTTGACTTGCTAGATTAGAGAAAATTTTGGTTTCTTTACATATGGGTTTTGATTTCTTAGGGTGGGAAGTTTCTTGGATCGTGGAGGGTTATTTCATCGTTCATATTGTTCTAGCAACACTTTATACTGAAGATCTGCTTAGAAAAGAGGTAGTTTTTGCTGGGGTGGGGTTGTTTGTAGTGGTGCAAATTTTTTATGTTCCTGCTCAAAATATTTGTACCCATGGTGGTTGGAAGAGGGTGTTATAGGTTGTAAAAGTCGTGCATGCTATTATACTACTTGATCCTTGACAAAAATAGGGAAACCATGGGGAAAATTTGGGTTTCCTAAAAGTTCTGTTTGGGAGGTTTTTCGGACTGGGGAAGATGGGTCCGCTGCGGCAGACCTTCCATCACTACAGCGGTCCCGCCGTGGCGATGGTTTGGTCGCTGGTAGCGGTCCCTGATATTGGGAGATATCCACTGTAGCAGGCCTCTGCTTGCTATACCGAGCCCGCTACAGCGACGAGGCAACCCCATGACGACGCCTGGTCCACTATAGTGGCTTTTTTATCGCTATAACGGCTCCACTATAGCGGTCATTCCACCGTCGCAGTGAAGTTGCTTGAGGCAGAAACTAAAATTTGAGATTTCACTACTTCATGCATGGCCTATCGCTGCTAAATCATAGTGCCACAAAATTCTAACTCGGTTTTTCCCTTTTTCGGGCTAACTCTCTCACTCTACTATAGCGGATTCACAACAACAACAACCCCGACTAAGGGCCTGCTTCACAAACGGGCCTTCATTATGGACCGGGTGAAGGAGTTGGCCCCGGAGTTCTATCAGCTTCTACATCGCATAGGCTGGGATCCGCTAGTCGAGGAACCGAAGAATGTTAACTACAATTGGGTTAGGAAATTCTATGCTATACTTCCTACTGTTGACTGGACTACCCAGAGCCGGAGATTACTATCATGAGGGTCAACATAAAGGTGGGCACTGAAGCCCTTAATGTTGTTCATGGGTTGCCCAACCCTTCTCAGGCTGAGCTTCAGACTAAGGATCACGAGGGGAACGGGCCATGGTTGGTGAGGATGCTAGTGAAAGAGTCCAAGAGAAGGAAGGATACTTTTGGTGTCACCCGTCCTGCCATTAAGAGTCAACACTTCACTCCTCAGGGTCGAAGGTGGATTAACCTCGTTGCTCGATGGGTTCGGCCCTCGAGCAATATTACTGACGTCACTTACCCCCGGGCCCTTATGGTGGCTTACATTCTGGATAGCGTGCCCATGAATGTGGGGATGCAGGTGATCGAGGAGTGGCAGGGTTTTATGCCCTAGTTTGATGTTTCCTTTCCTGAATAACCACCTATGACGTAATGCTAGGGTACCTGTGGAGCCTGGGGACCGCTATGTGGCGTGTGGTGTTGCTTTTAATCCACTAAAGGTCAAGGGAGCACCTGGCAGGGGCAAGAGAAAGAGGGTTAGCTTGAATGACAGCGATGGCCCACAGGGCAAGTGTCACGACCCAACTAGGGGCCGTGACGGATACCCGGGGCTAACCACCGAGCACCACTCATTCTATTACTCATCATACTCATTAAGCGTTCTTTGTTTAAATTCATACTCAAATCATAGAAGAAAAAAAACATTTTTTGTTTGGAAACATAATTACTTTTATATACATAATCCCTTCAGCTATCAAAATAATAATACATACACAATGGTAGCATCGTAAGACCATACTACCCACACGTGCGTATCTACGAGCCTCTACTAGAGTGCTAAACATAGGGACGGGACAGGACCCCGTCGTGCCCAAAATATACATATATACACAAAAGAATAATCAAAGGCACCTCCAGAACAATGGAGTGCTCTCAGGTCAGCTAATAGCTCCTACGAGTCTGGATCACCTCACTGTCTACATGTGGGCATGAACACAGCGTCCAAAGAAAACGGACGTCAGTACGAACATTGTACTGAGTATGAGAGGTATAAGTAATAATAAAACATCAATGATATAAAGGAAGCATCAAATAAAGACCAACCTGTAACTGACAGTCAATTATAAAAGAAATAATGCATGCTGGCTTACTTCATAATCATCATCATATCATGTATGCAGATATGTATAAGTTACCCGACCATATTGGTACGATGTGATAATCATTAGCCTGCGTCCAGGCCTACCGCGTCCGGGGTACCATCTCATGCCGACCACTAGTGGTGTCTGCCAATGCCATCTAGACATGGTGTATACTCTGCCCGCCTTAGCGGTGTCTGCCCGGCCATATAGGCGCGGTGTAATATCATCAATATGTACTCATCACAATGCATGCATAGAAACTTAATGACAGCTATCCTTTATCGAGGTGACATAAGGTCGTGAACTCCCGATTCCATTATGGAGCATTTATAAGCATTCTGCCTCACCTTGAAGGAAATAGTATATAAGCTGAGTGTACACAATAAACAACATCATTAACTTTGTAGGAAATCATATCATGAACTCTAGAATACTTAAACTTAAGCTCATCATCATCATTATCGGGCTCATAATATATCTCTTATCTCATATGGCTATTCATGAACATAGACTCTTAGTTTTCCGGGATGTAGAAGGTTCATGGAGAAGAAGGAAAAATCATGCCGTAGGATTCATGCCTTAGAAAGAAAGGACTAGCCTCACATACCTTTTTCGTTTAACTAATCTATCGCTTGCTTGTTCTCTTTCAATGCTTACGTTTCTACCTTCAAGAGAATTCGCATTAACATTAGCTAATCGATTACTTAAACGTGCTTACTAAAGCTAAAGAAAATTGGGCAGAATTTCCTTTGTTTATACAACTTTCCCCATATTCCATATCAACTCCCAAACATCCATAACAACATTCACAATATCACAAGCAACGATCATCATTCATCTACATTACCCACATTTCGCAATTTCACTCCAATCTCTCTATAATCATGGTCATAGTTCATTATTGCATTTTCTCACATATAATACTTATTACATCTTCTAAATGTCGTTAATAACATACTTAAAATCACAACATATCGATAATCATGACTCAATCCAAGCCTTTACCCACAATGACACTATTCCCACATTTATGACCCATTTTCTATATCTTTCTACAATCCAAGTGTTTTAACTTTCACCACCTTAAACAAACACTAATGATCATAAAACTCACCTTAGATAATGGAAGAATAAGCCTTGGGTGGGAATTCTCTTCTTGCACAAAAACCCTAGTCCACTTCCCTTGGGATTTCTTGGCTTAAATGGACTTTGATATGTTTCATACACTTGATTTTGTGGGTTTGATAAAGCTGATCATCAATTTCTCTTAGGTTCTTGTGGATGGAGAGTGGAGAGGATTCTAGAGGATTCTTGAAGTGTGGAGAGGAGAAAATGAAATGAATTAATGAGAGAAAGAGTCCTTATATCATTTTAAAAATCTGTCCCGACCAGATTCTACGGACCAACATACGGTCCTTATAAATTATACTGACCGTATGTCTGCCCGTAGATCTGGTCCAGTGAGGTGTGCTATTCTGGGCTGATTATACGACCAGTATAATTTATACGGCCAGTATGTTGGGCCGTATAATGCCCAGTTCATCCGAACCCATTCTCGTTGACCCGTTTGATCTCCAATCCTTATGGACCCTTCTTGACACTTGATTAACACCTCAATACCAATGTAAGGGACATTATCACTCTTCTCCGAAATATCTTTAAGCCATCATTCACTTTTCGCACATAATTCTTACCCGACACGCAACATATCCCTTTCTTTCCTTGACAACCTTCTTCCCTTACGTCAAATGTCTATGAATCTCGATTAGGATCATCAAATGCTATTTCTTACTTATCAAAACATCGTATACGTTGTGCCCTTCGCTAGCCTATTTACTGTACGTTAACGGGAAATTTTTCGAGGTGTAACATTTTCTCTCCCCCCCCCCCCCCCTTTTGGAACATTCGTACTCGAATGTTAAACACTTGGGAATTCTACGAAACTTTCGCCAGAGTTTCCCCTGTAATATGGCACTACCATCCTGCCACAACGGCCCATAATAACATTGCCTCACAGGGCCACAACACAATAGCAATCTAGTTGGGCACACACGACCAATATGCATAAAAAGAAAGTATACATACCTCATAATCCTGATGTTTCATCGTGGATCTCTTCTAGGGGCTGAAACAAGTGCGGGTATGTGGATTTCATTTTCTCTTCTGCCTCCCAAGTCATTTCTTCTCGTTTGTTATTTCGCCACAAGACTTTGACTGAAGCTACTTTCTTATTTCGAAGTCTCCGTACTTACCTATCTAATATGGCAATGGGCATTTCCTCATAGATTAGTTTTTTTGTCACTTGAACATCATCTGTTGGAACAATCCTCGTAGGATCTACAACACACTTGCGGAGCATTGAGACATGAAAAACTCGATGGACTGATTCAAGCTCTGAAGGCAAGTCCAATTCGTAAGCTACTTGACCCACTTTGCGGATAATCTTATGGGGTCCAGCGTTTCGAGGACTTAATTTCCCTCTCTTGCCAAATCTCATCACCCCTTTCATTGGCGACACCTTCAAAAATACCCAGTCATCAACTCGAAATTCCAAGTATCGCCGGCGGTTGTCCGCATATGATTTTTGGCGACTTTGGGCTGTCAGTAATCGGTCTCCGATCACCTTGAATTTTTCTACCGCTTGCTGAATCAATTCAGGGCCTAGTAGCTGTACTTCTCCTATTTTAAACCATCCAATTAGGGATCTGCACTTCCTTCCATGTAAAGCTTCATGCGGAGCCATTTGGATACTGGAATGGTAGCTATTGTTGTATGCAAACTCGATTAGAGGTAAGTGATCATCCTAACTACCACCGAAATCTAGAACACATGCTCTTAGCGTATCCTCCAAGGTCTGGATAGTACGTTCGGCTTGCCCATCAGTCTGCGGAGGAAATGTCGTGCTAAGCTTTACTTGAGTCCCTAGACTTTTTTGGAAAGATTTCCAGAACTTGGCTGTAAATTGCGCTCCTCTATCTGTGATAATGGATATCGGAATACCATGGAGTCGCACAATTTCTTTGAGATACAACCTCGCATAATCTTCTGCTGAGTACGTGGTTCTGACTGGAAGAAAATGAGCTGCATTCGTTAATCTGTCCACAATCACCCATATAGAATCATACTTGCCTCGAGGTAACCCCACGATAAAATCCATGTTGATCACTTCCCACTTCCAAGTAGAGATTTGCATTGCTTGCAATAATCCTCCTGGCTTTTGATGTTCGATTTTTACTTGCTGGCAATTTAGACATTGAGCTACAAATTCTGCTATGTCTCTCTTCATGCCATCCCACCAATATATCAACTTGAGATCATGATACATCTTTGTTTCACCTGGGTAAATAGAATACCGAGAATAATGAGCTTCTTCTAGAATTCGACGGCGCAATTCTGCGACATTCGGGACACATAGCCTGCCTCGGTATCTGAGAATTCCATCCATAGAAGTTTCAAATGGGGACTTCTCTTTTTCATGAAATACGTCTCTATAATGGCTCAATTGAGGATCTTCATATTGTCGCTCTTTCACTTCCATATTCAGGGACGAAACTGTGGGATCATTAATATCGATTCCTGCACCACCTGAATCAATTAAACGTACTCCAAGATTAGCTAGCTGGTAAAGCTCATGAATCATCTCTTTCTTTCCCTGAGGAACTTCACATAGGCTGCCCATTGATCGGCAGCTAAGCGTATCAGCTACTATATTTGCTTTTCCGGGGTGGTATAAAATGCTCATATCATAATCTTTCAATAACTCTAACCACCGCCTCTGCCGCAGATATAACTCCTTCTATTTGAAAATTTATTGAAGACTCTTGTGATCTGTATAAATATCGACATGCACACCATACAAGTAATGTCTCCACATTTTTAATGCATGAATGACTGCAGCCAATTCGAGATCATGAGTTGGGTAGTTCTTTTCATGTTTCCGCAGCTGTCTCGAAGCATAAGCAATGACTCTACCGTGCTGCATTAACACACATCCTAACCCAACACCGAAAGCATAACAATATACAACATAACCATCTGGCCCTTCTGGGAGTGTCAAGACTGGGGCTGAGGTTAATCTGTCCTTCAACTCTTGGACACTGCCGGAGTACTGCCGGAGCATTAGTCAACCCAAACGACATCACCCGGAATTCATAATGGCCATATCTCGTTCTGAAAGCGATTTTAGGAATATCTTCTTCTCTAACTCTCACTTGATGATAACCCGACCTCAAGTCTATTTTAGAAAACCACTTGGCACCCTGTAGTTGATCAAACAAATCATCAATCCTTGGGAGAGGATATTTGTTCTTTATTGTCACCTTATTCAACTTCCTATAATCGATGCACATTCATGGGGAACCATCTTTCTTTCTCACGAACAAGACTGGTGCTCCCCACGGTGATGAACTTGGTCTAATAAACCCCTTCTCAAGTAAATCTTTCAACTGTGCCTTTAGCTCTTTCAATTCTGCCAGTGCCATTCGATAAGGTGGAATGGAAATAGGCTTGGTGTTCGGCAACACATCAATAGCGAAATCAATTTCTCTTTCTGGAAGAAGGCCTGGAAGTTCATCTGGAAATACATCCAGAAATTCATTCACTACCCGAACGGATCGAAAAGTTGGCGACTCTGCTTTGGTATCATGAACTCGGACTAGGTGATAAATATAGCCTTTAGCTATCATCTTTCTCGCTTTAAGGTAGGAAATAAACCTACCTCTTGGAGATGCTGTATTACCCTTCCATTCAAGCACGGGCTCTCCCGGAAATTGGAATCGAACTATTTTCATCCGACAATCAACATTAGCATAACATGAGGCCAACCAATCCATGCCCATAATCACATCGAAATCTAACATTTCCAGCTCAATTAAATCAGCTTTGGTCTGGCGATTGCATGTCACAAGTACACAATTTGTATACACTTATCCAGCTATCACGGGATCACCAACCGGAGTAGATACCTCAAAAGGTTTAATTGGCTCAGGTTTCACCCCAATACAACCAGCAACATACTGAGTAATATAAGACAAGGTAGAACCCAGATCTATCAATGCATACACATCAAGGGAAAATACAGCTAATGTACCTGTAACCACATCCGGGGAGGACTCGAGATCCTGTCGTCCGGCTAAATCATACACACGGGGCTGAGTGGCACCTGAAGTAGATGCTCCCCCTCGGCCTCTACCTCGGCCCACTGGAATCTGGGAAGTCTGCCCTACCGGGCGCACTGAAGAGGAACCAGCTGCTGATCCTGTGGACTGAACCCCAACTCTACCACTCACCGATGGGAAATCTCGCATCATATGCCTAACCTGGCCATAGGCATAGCAAGCATCCGAACCCTAGCGACACTGTCCGGAATGCAATCTACCGCACTTGCTGCATCGCGGTACCAGGGGTCTCCTCTGGCTATAATCTCCCCCAAACTGAGAATTTGAGGCCCTCGAACTCTGACCCTGTCCTGAAAGAAAGGAGCGATCAAATATCCTACCCGTAATGTCATGACCCAACCCCGTAGGCCGTGACTAGTGCCCGAGGTGGACACTCGTATACACACCTGTTAGCTATATGATCAATCCACAACAAAACATAACATGGAACTTATAAAGACCAAAACATTGTCTCGGAGCTGTCGCATAAACGTATGTATATGTCCAGCAACCTGTCTCCTGAGAAGTCACAACTATCAACAGATAACGCAGTACATAAGCCGACAAGGCTGTCATAACATGTGGGAACGTCCCAACTATATATATACGCAAGCCGACAAGGCTGCCACTACGAAACAATAACACAAGCAAGCCGACAAGGCTGCTACCACAACATGACAATATATGCAAGCCGAGGCTGCTACAACGATAGAACACGCATACTGACCATACACACAACTGATCACATCTGAATACAACCCACATACATGTCTACAGACCTCTAAGAGTATCAACAGTAACATATAACGGGACAGGGCCCTGTCGTACCCCTGGACAAAAACATATATATACATATCGGGAAGTCTGTACCAAAATCTAGGCTCCGGAACGACGGAGCTCTCTAAGATTGCAGAAAGGGACTCCTAAGCTGGCGGATCACCAAGGCAAGTATCTTCACCTGCGGGCATGAAACGCAGCCCCCCGAAGAAAGGGGGTTAGTACTGTCACGAACCAACCCCGTAGGCCGTGACTAGTGCCCGATCTGGCACAGATCGGGCACCCAAACCCATCTATCATATGCATTCAAGTATATAGCAGAAGCCGTCAAGGCTATATTCTAAATTTAGATAATTTCCAGAAAAATTTCGGCAGAGTTTCCTTTGTTTTACAGACTATCCAAAATAACCCTGCGCACAGAAAATACCAACAAAGGCCACACCGGCCAACAAGGCAACATGTAAACATATGCGGACCGGCCGCCGCGGCGAATGGGATCGCCCAAACACATCATATACACACATCCGTACAGAAAGACCCAACCCACAAACATGTCCACAGACCTCTAAACAGACCGACAGAATCATATGACGGGACAGGGCCCCGCCGTACCCAAATAGTCAGATATACAGAAATATATACATAACAAAAGATGTATGTACCAAAAGTGGACTCCGGATCAAAAGGGAGTACTACGAAATAGCAGAAAGTGGAGCCTACAGTGATGGATCACCTGTGACTGTACCTGCGGGCATGAAACGCAGCCCCCGAAGAAAGGGGGTCAGTTCGAAAGATGTACTGAGTATGTAAAGCATAGAGTACAGAAATATATAGGCCACAACTGAAAGCAAACAAGATACAAAGGAAAGTACTGAATGATAAATCAAAATTTGTATCAAACATATATATATATATATATATAATGCAATTAAAATCATGCAAAGCTCAGGAACGTGGTCACCACTCCGACGCTGGTGCCACACACAGCATAACACCGGAAGGTTCAAATCTCCGTACATCCCCGAGCACACATATCACCATAGCATATCACCAGCCATATAACAGCATAACTCCAAACGGAACCCGACCCTATGGCGAGGTCTCGGGAACCGTAACAAAGCATACGGCCGAATGTATCATAGCGCGCACGAATCATAACCGGCCCGGGAACCGGTGAACGAAGTCATAATAAGGGCACGAGCGGAGTCGTGAGCAAACAATGCAACTTATAAGTCAAAACACCTTTTGAAACTTAATAATATCATATGCTAACTCATTAATCAAATAGTTCGAATAACTAATCAATATGGGGTTCGTTTCACAAAAGTATTTCCAACATAGTATTTATGGTTCAAAATATAGTTTAGAATATTGTGGTAGTCAAAACATTATTTTATGATAGCCAAATTCATAACCAAAAGTGTTTTGCCGACATTATACAAGAATGGGCATAATAGAGCAAACAAAGAAGTCTCGATGCTAGCGGGCCCACCGCGGGTCAAGTCGAGCTGGCGGACATGAATCACAGACATTTGGGGTCTATGGAATCATACATGGAAGTCTCGAGGCAACTTGATTACGTTTACAAAAGTTTCGGACATTAGATCACTTTTCAATATAATATGAGTTTTATAATTCAATTCAATTGAATGAATAATACTAAATTCCCAATTCGGATTTCTAGGAATAGAATTGCCCTCGGGGCTCCAATATCGACCTAGTATACCTAAGACATGCCAAAAGAAGGTATGGGTAGCCTTACATACCTTATATGCGTCTAACGCTCACCCAAAACTCAAGTCCCGTTTCGCTCAGAATCTGCAAATGGTCAAAGTTGCCAATTAGGGATTTCAAGGCTTAAGAATTCACTTAACCTCATTTTTGTCTACCGAAATTTCGGCAGCATTTCCCCTATATATATAACACCCCGAGACTTAGCTCGGCTCCATATACAATAACAACAACAACCCACAATATCACAAACATCACAAGTCATAACAAAATCACTCTAACGTCAATATTCTTTCTTTCTACATAATTCAACAACTTTCATCCATACTTCACAACATCAAACCAATATCAACATTATTATATTCTTTTACTCATTCAAAGTTATTCAAACACATTCCAATAATATCCCAGGTGATAAACATGAATTTAAGCAATCCGCTACTTTCCATATTCTATTCAAAACGTCCACAACTACGACGAACATACTAACTCGCATTATTTCCTTCCAAATTTATTAACAACAACCATAATTCGCATTTTAAGTCTTGCTTCCACAATTATATAAGAATATACAAAAATCATATAATTTCCCATAAAAACCCGCAACCATCTTCAATGCCAATTCGACTCGCTAAACGTTCATTTACGTCATAAATGCCACAACGACGCAACTAACAAACTAAACAAAATCAAATTCACCTCCCTTTCCACACCACATGGCTCATGGCCAAACACACCCTTCACACACACACACGGCCATGCTCAACACAACACAATCCCATAATCTTCATGCAACTCTAATCACTATAACATATATATCCATTCCATAACATAAAAACATAGAAATCTTACCTTTTTCTTGAAATTCCGACTTGCCGCAAACGTCGCTCTCTCGCTAAACTAATTGTATCCCGTCGGAGAGCGTCTTGAACTTACTACAATTAAAAGAAGAACAAGATTTTTAGGATCAAAGCAAGGCTAGAGAATTTTTATTATTTTTTTTTTGGAGGATTCGGCCGAGAGCCTCTTTTGAGGTGTTCTTCAAATTTGTTTTTTGTTTGTTTGGTTTTCTAGAAAATTCTAAAAGATGAGCATGAATATATCTTGCTCATATGATCACATGGAACTCACATGACCACTTAAAGTGGGGCTTGGGCCTTGGCTCCTTGGCCGGCCACCCTTAGCATTTGGGCTTCAATTTTCTTCCAATTTTTCTTGGCCCAATTCGTTAGAGATTTCATTTGTAATTTCCGAAATTCCAAATTTTTGCCCTCGGCCTTCCCCGACGTCTTTGCACCAATACTTTCATAAACGACATAGGCATATTAACTAAAATCAAAGATATGGCCTTATAACATACAAGTCTTAATTATTTTCAAGATTCCAAATTATGCGAAAACACGGGACATAACATTCTCCCCCCCTTTAGAACATTCGTCCCCGAATATAAAATTACTCTTATAAGGTCTTATGAGCATAACGGGGGAGTCCCTCTCTTGTTAGTAGTATACATAATTCATCCATCGATTAATACAACAAGTTTAAAAAAACGTTTAGATTACCTGTGGGCGTAGGAAACAAGTGGGGATATTTCCTCCTCATCTCCTCCTCCGACTCCCAGGTCATCTCTTCCCGGTTGTTATTGCGCCATAGGACTTTAACAGAAGGCACTTCCTTAGTGTGTAGTCTCCTGACCTGCCGATCCAGAATAGTTATAGGCTGCTCTTCATAAGACAAATGCTCCGTTACCTGAATGTCATTTACTGGGAATATTCTGGAAGGATCACCAATACATTTTCGCAGCATGGACACATGAAATACCGGGTGCACTGCCTCCAAATCGGATGGTAAGTCTAGCTCATAGGCGACCTCGCCTATCTTCCGAATGATCTGATACGGCCCGATATACCGCAGGCTTAACTTACCCTTTTTACCGAATCTCATAACACCCTTCATAGGCGACACCTTAAAAAATACCCAGTCGCCAATCTGAAACTCTAATGGTCGACGTCGTCTGTCTGCATATGCCTTCTGTCGACTCTGTGCAGCCAACAATCGCTCCCGAATAAGTTTCACTTTATCTACTGCTTCCTGGATCACATCTGGCCCAATTAATTTAGTTTCGCCCACATCGAACCACCCAATAGGAGATCTGCATTTCCTGCCATAAAGAGCTTCATACGGTGCCATCTGAATGCTGGAGTGATAACTGTTATTATAGGCAAATTCAATAAGCGGCAAATGATCATCCCAGCTGCCTCTAAAATCAATAATGCAGGCCCGCAACATATCTTCCAGCGTCTGAATAGTGCGCTCGGCCTGCCCGTCGGACTGAGGATGAAAAGTTGTACTGAGGCTCACCTGAGTCCCTAATCCCTCCTGAAATGACCTCCAGAAATTTGCCGTAAACTGGGCACCTCGGTCAGTAATAATAGATACAGGGACTCCGTGAAGTCTTACTATCTCTCTGATATATAATCTAGCATAATCCTCAGCCGAATAAGTAGTCCGGACGGGGAGAAAATGGGCTGATTTCGTCAATCTGTCAACAATAACCCAAATAGAATCATACCTGCGTGGAGTGCGCGGTAACCCAACAACGAAATCCATATTAATCAATTCCCATTTCCAGGCTGGAATTTCCATCTCCTGCAATAACCCACCGGGCTTCTGATGTTCAATTTTAACTTGTTGACAATTCAGGCACTGACTAACGAACTCGGAAATATCTTTCTTCATACCGTCCCACCAATACAAGCACCTGAGATCATGATACATTTTAGTGGAACAAGGATGAACAGAATACCGTGCATTATGCGCCTCGCCCATAATTTGTCGTCGTAGGCCTGCAACATCTGGTACACAGAATCTGCCTTCATATAATAATACCCCTTCAGGCGAAATTTCAAACGGAGCCTTTTCTTTATTAAGGGCCACATCTCTGTACTGAACCAGGATAGGATCTTCAAACTGACGCTGCTTTACCTCTGCTATAATAGATGATTCAGCAACTGCACGAACAGAAATCCCAGAATCTCCAGAATCCGCCAAACGAACTCCAAGGCTGGCCAACTGATGAATTTCACGAACCAAGTCTTTCTTGTCAGATGGTACATCAGCTAAACTTCACATGGACTTGCGGCTAAGTGCATCCGCTACCTCATTGGCTTTCCCAGGATGGTACAGGATATCAACGTCATAGTCTTTCAATAACTCAAGCCATCTTCTCTGCCGCAAATTTAGTTCTTTCTGTTTAAAAATATACTGGAGACTCTTATGGTCCGTATACATATCAACGTGGACCCCATATAAATAATGCCGCCAAATCTTCAAAGTATGAATCACCGCGGCTAACTCAAGATCATGAGTGGGATAATTCTTCTCGTGCAGTCTGAGCTGCCGGGAAGCATAGGCTATGACTCGACCGTGTTGCATCAACACGCAACCTATCCCAATACCAGAGGCATCACAGTAGACAACATACCCGTCTGATCCTTCTGGAAGAGCTAATACTGGTGCTGTAATTAATTTTTCTTTCAACATCTGAAAGCTGCGCTCGCAGGCATCGGTCCACTGAAATTTCGCTGCTTTCTGAGTAAGCTTCGTCAGTGGTGCGGCAATAGAAGAAAAATTTTCCACGAACCTCCGATAATATCCGGCTAACCCCAGAAAACTGCGCACCTCTGTCGGTGTAGTAGGCCTGGGCGAATTCTGTACAGCTTCAATTTCCTGCGTATCGACCCGAATACCGTCTGCTCCGACAATATGCCCCAAGAAAGCCACAGAAGTTAACCAGAATTCACATTTGGAAAATTTAGCATATAATTTCTGTTGACGGAGAGTGCCAAGTACTGTCCTCAAATGATCCGAATGCTCCTCTGCTGTTCGTGAATAAACCAAAATATCATCGATAAACACAATCACGAACAAGTCCAGGAAAGGCCGAAATACCCGATTCATCAGATCCATAAATACTGCTGGAGCATTAGTCAACCCGAAAGACATAACTCTGAATTCATAATGCCCGTACCGGGTCCTGAAAGCAGTCTTCGGGATATCTGATTCTCGCACTCGCACCTGATGATAACCCGAGCGCAAATCTATCTTTGAAACATATTTGGAACCCTGCAACTGATCAAACAAATCATCAATCCGGGGGAGGGGATATTTATTCTTTATAGTCACCTTATTTAATTGCCGATAATCAATACACATTCGCAGTGACCCATCTTTCTTTCTTACGAATAATACCGGCGCTCCCCAGGGTGATGTGCTGGGTCTGATAAAGCCTTTACCCAACAGATGCTTCAGCTGCTCTTTCAATTCCTTCAATTCAGCCGGTGCCATTTTGTACGGAGGAATAGATACAGGCTGCGTATCTGGCAACAAGTCTATAGTGAAATCTATCTCCCGTTCAGGCGGAAGACCCGGAAGCTCATCTGGAAACACATCTGGGAACTCATTAACAACCGGAACAGACTGAAGAGTAGGTGTCTCGGCTGTAGTATCGTGCACCCGAACCAAATGATAGATATAACCTTTCTGAATCATATTCTTAGCCTTGAGGTACGAAATAAACTTACCCCTCGGCGATGCTGTAGACCCGAACCACTCTATAACTGGTTCCCCTGGAAACTGAAAACGGACTACCTTTTTCTGGCAGTCAACATTTGCATAACAGGAAGCCAACCAGTCCATACCCATAATGACACCCCGAGACTTAGCTCGGCTCCATATACAACAAAAAAAACAACCCACAATATCACAAACATCACAAGTCATAACAAAATCACTCTAACGTCAATATTCTTTCTTTCTACATAATTCAACAACTTTCATCCAAACTTCACAACATCAAACCAATATCAACATTATCATATTCTTTTACTCATTCAAAGTTATTCAAACACATTCCAATAATATCCATTTCATAACATAAAAACATAGAAATCTTACCTTTTTCTTGAAATTCCGACTTGCCGCAAACGTCACTCTCTCGCTGAACTAATTGTATCCCGTCGGAGAGCGTCTTGAACTTACTACAATTAAAAGAAGAACAAGATTTTTAGGATCAAAGCAAGGCTAGAGATTTTTTTTTTTTTTCGTTTTGGAGGATTCGGCCGAGAGCCTCTTTTGAAGTGTTCTTCAATTTATTTTTTTGTTTGTTTGGTTTTCTAGAAAATTCTAAAAGATGAGCATGAATATATCTTGCTCATATGGTCACATGGAACTCACATGACCACTTAAAGTGGGGCTTGGGCCTTGGCTCCTTGGCCGGCCACCCTTAGCATTTGGGCTTCAATTTTCTTCCAATTATTCTTGGCCCAATTCGTTAGAGATTTCATTTGTAATTTCCGAAATTCCAAATTTTTGCCCTCGGCCTTCCCCGACGTCTTTGCACCAATACTTTCATAAACGACATAGGCATATTAACTAAAATCAAAGATATGGCCTTATAACATACAAGTTTTAATTATTTTCAAGATTTCAAATTATGCGAAAACACGGGACATAACAAGTACGGAATATGTACTGAGCATGTAAAGCATGAAGTACAGTAAAAGGATCATAAGTGAAATAAGAAGTACAAGAAACGAGTACAATGTTTAGAATACCAAAACACTTGCCTTTGAAACATGAATCATGCATGTCAATATCATATATCATATACATATATATCGTACCTGGCCCTTTAGTGAGGGACTCGGTGAATAAAGTCATCATATGCCCTCCTGGCCGTCATAACATGTCATCATATCATCATATCATCATCATATATATATATATACCGTACCCGGCCCTCTAGTGAGGGACTCGGTGAACAATGCAGTGAAACTGTGCACGATAACATACCCGGCCCAAGACTCGGTGAGAGATATATTGAGGCATGCACGAGCAGAGTAGTGAGAAACCATATGCAATTTAAATCATTATCAAGACTCAAACAGAATAAGAAGAAAAGGTTAACACTTGAGTATTAATAGCGACAATCCTAACAAGTATCCCTCGAATGTCAGTATGGAATATATCAAGGGACTTAGAAGTCATAACCAAGTATCAAGATCATATAAAACAATTTATAGAAGTCTAGACATTAGTTATTACAGAGTTCCTGAGAATAGGAGCTTATGTATCGACAGTTATCCAACGTACAGAAACTGAAGAGGAAGGCTCAATCACGTGAGAATTGTAATATCAAAAAGTGAATAATAATCGTAAATATCACTTAAGGCTTATGAATGGAATTACCCCAAAGTTCATATCAGTCATCACTTAAGTCTAAGACATGCCAAAAGAAAGAAGGGACAACTTTACTTACCTGTTAGTGACTATTCGTGAACGCTTTCGCCTCGTCGCTCTTTTAGCCTATTTATATAAGAGTAAAGTTATCGTTAGTAACTCTATTTTCTAGTTCACAAATCTATAGCCCGTTCTTACAGAACCTATATTTCAAGTTATAAATATTCCCGTTTAGGGTTTTCTATTATCTAAAGACTTAACGAAAATCGGGCAGCACTTCCCCTATATATTCGCCTATCCCGAATTTCCAATTGCCCTCCTGTTGACACAGAAATACCAACAACAATATATGGACATAATCATATCTTCAATTCTTTCAATTCAACAAGAATAACAACATGTTCATATCAACACAACTTCACCTTTAACTTTCTAATTCTTTTCATTCTTTCACTATGTAATCTATGATAGCAACAACCATAATATAATCTTAAAATCAATTTATCATCCTTACTTCATATAATCCTATCACACGGTTCAACTTTGAACTTCAACAACAACATTTACAACCTTTCATATTCAACACACCTTTATCAAATTAACCAAGTTTAAAATCCTCCTAAACGTGTAAAAAGAAGATCAAATTTTACCTTAATACACTTGACTTCTTAATCTTGCTAACTACTTGAATCTTCACAACACCTTGATCATCAAATAACCTTGAAACTTTAATTTTTCCCACACCATTCTCGGCTAAACAACCATGGCCGAGAGCCTCACTCTTTCTCTCCTTCCAATTTAATTGTTCACAATACAAATGAATGTGTAATGGATGAATTACTCATCCAGATGTATATTTATATGCCTCCCCTAAGGCTTCCACGTGCTCCCCTCATGGTGAGTCATTAAGTGGTTTCATTTTTTTTTTCCCTTTTCTTTTTAAACAAAAATCGGGTGGGGGCCACTTTACTAATTAATTTTAATTAGTTTAATTAATCACTAATCGTTGCTTAATAATATAATCATAATTAATTAATTCCTAATCTCCAATAATATTTTTATACTAAGTAAAATTGATAAACAATTAGTTCTAATTTAGAAATTAAAAATTAAAGGTTTTTATTTCGTGTCCGGGAAGGGTTCCGTCTTTAACTCGCGTCGATTCTTTTGCGAATAACTCGACGTATAAAATACGGGGTTGTCACGACCCAGCTGGGGGCCCCGACGGGTACCCGGAGCAATTGCCGAGCACCGCTTACTCTACTGCTTGTCTTGCTCGTTTATTTCTCTTTTATCAATTTTACATACCAATTGTAGGAAAATCATATTTAATTAAAACATAAATACTTTATATACATTTGCCTCTTGGCCATCAAAATAATATACATACATATGAAAACATCTTGTGAGACCATCTACCCCACACTGCGTATCTACGAGCCTCTGCTAACTTAATGAATACATAGACGGAACAAGACTCCGTCATGCCCAAAATATGCATATATGATTGTACATCAAAAGAATATCCATAAGCACCTCCGAACAATGGAGTGCTATCTATCAGCTGACAGCTACTGAGGACCTGGGCCAAGCTCTCCTCCCTGTCTACCTGTGGGCATAAACACAGCGTCCGAAGAAAGGACGTCAGTACGAATATTGTACCGAGTATGAGAGGCATACATAATGAAAGGAACTTCAATAATATGAGGATAACATCAACATGAGATATCTGGATCTGACTGATAATCATAAATGAAGTAATACATGCTATCTTACTCATACTCATCATCATAACATGTATGCATCATATGCAAGCTGCCCGTCCATGTCAGAACGGTGTGATAATCAATAATATTAGCCCGCGTCCAGGATGTTCTTGAGTTGTATGGATGAATAATGAAATGAATTGAAGTCCAAGTCCCTTTTAATAATCACAAAATCTGATCTTTAATGAATTCTTGTCGGGATGAACAGTGGTCGTAAACCACCATATACGGACCGTATTTTGATTTACGGTCCGTCCTCCATGGCCGTATTTAACCATTTCAAAGATTGAAAGTTTTGGCTGATGGACATGGCAGTTTACGACCGAGGTTTACGATCCGTAAACTAGTTTACGGGCCGTCCTCCAAGTCGTTTTTAACCATTTTCACAATTTATAGAAAGTTGAGATTTTGGACAAGCTGGAGGACGATTGCACTATACGGTCCGTAAACCACTTTACGGGCCGTATAGTGCCATATACGACCACTGGGCTGAAAACTTTTCCGCGACTTTCTTATTTCCAAAAATTCATAATTAGCCATTCCCGACTTACCAAAACATCATACACTCAAACTCTTCCTCATTCCACTCATCATACAAGTACGGAGAAATTTCCGAGGTGTAACAGGGGTATAACACATAAATCGTGGAGGTGCACTAGTCACCGACTGGCCTGAGTGTCTAGAATGTGTCTGCCTTGATCCCCCTCTATAATCACTTCCTGCCCCCATAGATCTAGCCTTCTTGCTGTGCCTTCTATCGATATCACGAACACTCCTTTGCGGAGGTTGTTGTCCTTCTAAATTCTGGGCATGGGCTTGTATTCGGAAAACATCCATCCCATCTTGCAACGAAGCCGTCAAGCAATCCTTAAATAAATGTGGCCCTAAGCCACTCACAAACCTGTGTACCCTATCTCCCATGTCGGCCACCACAGTCAGGGCATATCTAGCCAATGAATTAAACTGAAGGCTATATTTCCGAGCACTCATATTTCCTTGCTTTAGATTTAAGAACCTATCCGCTCTAGCTCTGCGGACCTCGGGTGGCAAATAGTGGCGGATGAAAGCATCTACAAATTCTTGCCACACGGAAGGAGGCGCATTTTCTTTTCTTAATCCTAGCCAATTATTGTACCACAATATGTTATAGCCCGTACTTCGTACGTTCGGAAAATTCAAGGCAATGGAGAGAAGTTAAGAACGAGACTATGTTTCAAAAATTATTTTAATATACGAGTTGTTGAAAATATTATTTATGATTATTATTAGTATGGAAATGTTGAGAAGGTCAAGGGCGAAAAAGGAAAATTTGCAAAATGGCCCATGAAAATATTGAAAAAGGCTAGGGGCAAAATGATCATTTCACAAATGTTCAAGAAATCTCTTGAAAGAGGCCATGGGGCCGAAAAAAAAAAAGAGAAAAGAAAAAGAATTAAGTCATCTTTGGAAATTTGAAGAAAAATCTAGAAATTAAAAGAAGAAGAAAAGAAAAGGAAAATTCTAGAGAGGGCATGTGCCCCTCACATGCTTGCATTATATATGTGTATATATATATGGAGGGGGTCATCTTTTAATAAAGGGAGAGGAGAGAAAGAAAGCAAGAAGAAAAAAAAAAAAAAAAAAAAAAAGAGCTTAGGGGGTTTCGGCCATGGCTCCTAAAAATGAGCCATGGGAAGTTGATGGAGAAAAATCATTTTCTTCTTGTATTTAGAGTAATTGGAAGGTCCTCTACAACATGGAATGGTTTTGGGGATAAGAGGAACATTGATTGTGCAAGCTAGAAATTCTAGCCAAGTGGAGGAAGTTGAAGAAAAAAAAAAGGTAAGGGTTCATCTCCCTTTGTATGTTGTGAATGACTTGGACGTATTGCATGACGTAGAAATGAGTGGAAATCATAGGAATATGGAAATTATGCATGATGAAGTTGTAGCCGTGTGATGGTAGCATTGACCGAATATGTGTTGTATTGTATAGGTGTGATGAACTAATTTATTTAGCATGTTTGGATTGTGTTTTGTGGATGTTTTAGACGTCTTGTAACATGTCGAAATGGATGAAATGCATGAAGTTGTGTGTGTGATGTGGTGGCCGAATGTGGCCTATTTGTGTGGTTATGAGTGAACAAATTCTAGTTAGTATTTTGGAGACACCTTAATGTGATTCTTATGTAATTTTTGTATGGTGTGGGTTGATTTGTCGGCTAATGTGATTTTAATATGGTCCTTTGTGTTGATGAAAATAATGTTGCTAATGTATAGATTGTTGGTATGGTTTATGAATTTGGAGGAAAAGAAATGTGTTGTTGATATTTCCTTGGACTTGGAAGGTTTCGGGTTGCCTTATGTTTTGAGTCGGGTTGTGTTGGAAAATTTTGTGGATTGTTGGAAATGTTATGGAATCATGTTTGAATGGTTTTGGATTGATTATATATCTTGATTTGAACGTAATTGGAATGTCGTCGCATATTGCGAAAGAAGGTTGTTGATGTTAAAGTGCGTTTACATTAATGGTCGATGTTGTTAGAATGTTTGTTGTCATTGTTGTGGATATTGTGGCTGGGTCAAATTCCCGGATTTTTTGTTGTTGATTTGGGGCCGAGCCGTATTCTCGGGGATGGTACATTTACAAGGGAGATGCTGCCGAAATTCCGGCAGAACATAAGTGAACATGTTTGAAAGGTTAAGGCAAGTATGTGACAACGAATCTAATGAATGGATGAATCCTTTTGAATGTAGATTGACAAGTTGGATGAACAAGCGTAACTAGTTGGTCGCGGCGCAGGTATGTAAGGCTTACCCTTTCATTCTTCTGGCATGTCCTAGAGCTAAGTAGGGTATGACATTGATATATACTTTGGGTTATTCCATTCTATGACCCCGAGTCTATATGTGATCTGTATGTTCTCCCTAATATGGGCAACTAATAGCCTGGATAGGTGAATCCTGACTTAAGCAAACCTGACATCCGTATTCTGACATAAGTATGTTGGTCTGAACATTCTGATATAAATATCCTGATGAGAGTATTTGGTATAAGTGTTCTGATATGAGAGATTATGCTACAAGTAATTTGGAATATGTATCCTGATTGAGTAAAAGCGATATAAGTACTTTGATAGAAATATTCTGATAAAAGTAATTTGACATAAGTATTCTGTAATAAGTAATCTGTTATGGATATTCTGAGAATATGTTTGATTAATATATTGAGTCTGAATTATGTGCATTCGGTCTCTCACTATTCTGCTCGTGCATATGTTATGATTTCCTTCACCGAGTCCCGGGCCGGTATGTATCGTGCGGATGGTTCGCCGAGTCCTCTGTTGAGGGCCGGGTTCCATATATGAATTCCGAAGTATGATGTGTCCGGTTCCGGGGTACTGTGTTATATGTCTGTCCCCGGTTACCGAGGATATATTATGAAGTATGATGTGTCCGGGCTCGGGGTGCCGTGTTATCTGTCCGCCCCCGGGTACCGTGGTTATGTTATGATGTGTGACGGAGATCGGAGCAAATTTTCTGAAATATGATGTGTTGTGGCGCCAAAGGTAGGAGTGGCGAGCACGTTCCTATGTTATCGTGCGCATCCCTTGGCATTGTTCACCGGTTCCTCGGCGTGTTATCTGTCCCCGAGGTTATCATGTATATGATAGGATGTTACCGGTCCCTCGGCGTGATATTTTTCCCCGAGGTTACCGTATGTATGATATGGTATTTGTCCCGGCGTGGTATATGTCCCCGGGGTTACCGCGTATGTGATATGATATCCGATTCCGATATGCATGACTTGTGTTGGAGAGTAAGCATTCTGACCTTCCGTATATTCTGTATTCCGTTTCCTATATGACATCATTTGAGTAATTTGTACGTTCTGTAATCCGTCTGGCATACGAGATGAGTAAGTATGATTCGTGTCTGGAAAAGAAAAATAATAAGTGTTTGGTATTCTGGATAGGCTATTTGTATGTTGTTCTATCTGTCTCAGTCATGGTTTCGTTTTCTGTACTCATGCCTTACATACTCAGTACATAATCCGCACTGACCCCCTCTTCTTCGGGGGTTGCGTTTCATGACGCGCAGGTACCCACAAATGGATAGACGGGATTAGCTGAAGATGATCCAGTGGATTGGCGGGCTCCATTTCCTCCAAGAGTGCCGCCGAGTCAGAGTATGTATGCTGTGATGTCTGATCAGTATTAGAGACTTTGCAGACAGCGTCATGGGTAATGATAGTCAGTCTGTAAGCGGCTCCATCAGCCGATATGTCATTTTGTGTTATGTAGTAAATTTTATATAATTACAGATTTGCTAAATTCTAGAAATAGTAAGCAGAAAATTTTGAAAGCTCAACATGTATTTTATTTGTAATTGACTTTCAGAATTCAAAAAACATTAGGTGTGTAATCAGGGTCTACGGGTTCGCTCGGCTCTGTATGTGGGGTCGAGTGCCCATCACACCCTAATAAGGTTAGGGTGTGATAAAGTGGTATCAGAGCAGGTTTGTCCTAGGGGTTGTCTGCAATGTCGTGTCCGGTAGGGTCCTGTTTATGGTGTGTAGCGCGCCACATTTATAAACAGGAGGCTACAGGGCATCTAGGGGTTGTTGACCTTTTTCTGTCATAGGTCGTGCGATAGAGCCAGGCTATAGGAAATGAAATTTCTTATGTAAGCCTTACGTACGACGGAAAAAGTGAGTGGTGACATGGAAAGTCACAGGGGTAAGTACTGGTGTATTTGATCCGTTACCTAAAATTGGCAGTCCCGGATGGCCGGAATGTGGTGTAGCTGTGTGTTCCGCAAGGTGTTATTGGTATTTGCAGTGTACAGGAGGATGGTATAAGAAAAACAAGGTCGGATGGGGGATTTAGAAAGTTGACAATTAATTTTGCCACAGGTTACTATGTAAAAGCGGTGAGTAAGAAGTTCGAACGGGCTCATATCGGGGCATCCATAAAATAATGACAACGAAGGTGTATTTGTTATCAGCAGGGGTCTGGGAACCCAGAATGAAAAGTAGTTACACATGAAAGTGAAAGGTGAGCACTGAGGATCGGAAAGGGTAAAATGGTAATTGTGGAAGAAAAGACGTGCCACGAAGGTGTCCTGGGATCTGTAAGACCTCGATTAGTCCCGAATCATGTAGTAAAGGTCATGCGAGAAAGTGGACCCGAAAATACCAACATTAAGGCATCGGATTCCACTAAAGATTCGAGGTTAAGCGTGCTTAGGTGGGAGCAATTTCAGGATGGGTGACCCCCCTGGGAAGTAATTGGGAAAATTTTGCAAAATTAAAATTTAAGGGAACAAATGGAAAACTAGAGTAACCTGAGTGAGACTATGGTGTATGGGGTGGTTGGAGACCATAAGAAGACGCAGAGAACGAGGCAGACCAGCTCGGTGAAGAGGCAAAAAGTGTGTCACAGCTTGGGAATTAGGATAGGCTTGAATAAAGTTTGGAAATATTTTGTGGGTTAATTGATAATAACTATATGTGTAGGTGTGGATGCATACGTTATTCCATATACGATGATATCAGTGGACACGTGTGTCCCAATAACCTATGCTACGGTAACAGAGACCTCAATCGAGTAAAGGGACACCGAAACCTGAATAGTAGTGAGAAAACAAATGGTGTAAATGTTATAAGTAAGACGCTATTTTCACTATGGGTCAAGGACAAAAAGGTCTTAACAGTTCGGTATTTGAAAAAGAAGTGAGTGAGTACATGAGGAGTAAGGAAATCAAGATATCGAAAAAAAAAAAAGCGGTAGGAGACAAGAAAACCCCTGCGAGGAGATTCCTGGCGAGGTACGAGATTATGGAATAGAGGTTTAAATGCAGACATGGGATGAGGGCAAAGTATGGTAATACGGAACAAAAGAGGAGTGTGTGAGATTCGAGGGTTAATTTCAATAAGCGGGAATGAAGAATAATTAAAGACAAATGTACTAAAGTCCGAGGGACGGCAAAAGTAAGTGGTACGAGTGTGGCAAAGTAAGATGTTATTATTTTACCATAGGTTGAGATTGGAAGTTCTGGTATAATAATATTGAAAAAGAAGGGGAGTGAGTAGAGAAGAAACAGAGAGATCGGAGGACCGGAAAAAGGTTCGAGAACCAATGTCGATAAGTGGGGATAAAGGAATAGTAACTAGGATAAGGAAGTATGAAGCAAGAAAAGAGAATGTTTAGGTCTGTAATAATGCTAAGATGAGAGATCTATAAAAGAACAAGTATGTAGCTATGAGGATGTGTGAGCAAGGGTAAGGAGAGCGAGGATTCTGTGCTAAGGACGAGAATAGCGGAACGCTGAAGAAACATGGATATACAGTTACAACACAAACGCGCAAGTAAGGAAAAAAAAATCACGGGTAGGTGGGCTAAGCAAGTAAAAAGGACGAGTGGTGGATGGAAGAGTATAGGAAATGTGGACAAAATGATGACATAGACAGAGGGCAAGGGAAGAATTTAGAATAAGAAGTTTTCGATATGTAGGCGTAAGGTTGAAAGGGAGGTAAGGGATAAAGTATGAATGAAGACTTCATAAGAAGACTGTCGGCACATAAGGAACCCCGTAAAAGGGGGGGGGGGGAGACCACGTTAGGCCCACAATGAATGACGGTGAACGAAATGAGCACCAATACAAGAAGTCAAATACAAGTATGCCTGTATCGAGAGATACGAGAGGAAAGATTAAAGAGGAGTTGTGGTAAGGGTCTAAAGATGTGGCTTTTATTCAGGTATGGTCATGGAGCAGTAACAGAAAAGAGATGATCTGAGAAAGACAAGGATAAAATGTCGGCCCAGTAGATTAGACAACCCATGACACAAAATAAGTGCCCGTACAAGGACGGGGAGGCTCGACTAGATGGAATGGGCATGGAGAAATGGGCAACTATAAAAGAAACCTCCTCTCAAAGTGTTATGAGCTCCCGTAAGGTCAGTTGAACATTCGAGGACGAATGTTCTAAAGGGGGGGAGGATGTTATAGCCCGTACTTCGTACGTTCGGAAAATTCAAGGCAATGGAGAGAAGTTAAGAACGAGACTATGTTTCAAAAATTATTTTAATATACGAGTTGTTGAAAATATTATTTATGATTATTATTAGTATGGAAATGTTGAGAAGGTCAAGGGCGAAAAAGGAAAATTTGCAAAATGGCCCATGAAAATATTGAAAAAGGCTAGGGGCAAAATGATCATTTCACAAATGTTCAAGAAATCTCTTGAAAGAGGCCATGGGGCCGAAAAAAAAAAGAGAAAAGAAAAAGAATTAAGTCATCTTTGGAAATTTGAAGAAAAATCTAGAAATTAAAAAGAAGAAGAAAAGAAAAGGAAAATTCTAGAGAGGGCATGTGCCCCTCACATGCTTGCATTATATATGTGTATATATATATGGAGGGGGTCATCTTTTAATAAAGGGAGAGGAGAGAAAGAAAGCAAGAAGAAAAAAAAAAAAAAAAAAAAGGGCTTAGGGGGTTTCGGCCATGGCTCCTAAAAATGAGCCATGGGAAGTTGATGGAGAAAAATCATTTTCTTCTTGTATTTAGAGTAATTGGAAGGTCCTCTACAACATGGAATGGTTTTTGGGTTAAGAGGAACATTGATTGTGCAAGCTAGAAATTCTAGCCAAGTGGAGGAAGTTGAAGAAAAAAAAAAGGTAAGGGTTCATCTCCCTTTGTATGTTGTGAATGACTTGGACGTATTGCATGACGTAGAAATGAGTGTAAATCATAGGAATATGGAAATTATGCATGATGAAGTGTTGACCGAATATGTGTTGTATTGTATAGGTGTGATGAACTAATTTATTTAGCATGTTTGGATTGTGTTTTGTGGATGTTTTAGTCGTCTTGTAACATGTCGAAATGGATGAAATGCATGAAGTTGTGTGTGTGATGTGGTGGCCGAATGTGGCCTCTTTGTGTGGTTATGAGTGAACAAATTTTAGTTAGTATTTTGGAGACACCTTAATGTGATTCTTATGTAATTTTTGTATGGTGTGGGTTGATTTGTCGGCTAATGTGATTTTAATATGGTCCTTTGTGTTGATGAAAATAATGTTGCTAATGTATAGATTGTTGGTATGGTTTATGAATTTGGAGGAAAAGAAATGTGTTGTTGATATTTCCTTGGACTTGGAAGGTTTCGGGTTGCCTTATGTTTTGAGTGGGGTTGTGTTGGAAAATTTTGTGGATTGTTGGAAATGTTATGGAATCATGTTTGAATGGTTTTGGATTGATTATATATCTTGATTTGAACGTAATTGGAATGTCGTCGCATATTGCGAAAGAAGGTTGTTGATGTTAAAGTGCGTTTACATTAATGGTCGATGTTGTTAGAATGTTTGTTGTCATTGTTGTGGATATTGTGGCCGGTTCAAATTCCCGGATTTGTTGTTGTTGATTTGGGGCCGAGCCGTATTCTCGGGGATGGTACATTTACAGGGTAGATGCTGCCGAAATTCCGGCAGAACATAAGTGAACATGTTTGAAAGGTTAAGGCAAGTATGTGACAACGAATCTAATGAATGGATGAATCCTTTTGAATGTAGATTGACAAGTTGGATGAACAAGCGTAACTAGTTGGTCGCGCCGCAGGTATGTAAGGCTTACCCTTTCATTCTTCTGGCATGTCCTAGAGCTAAGTAGGGTATGACATTGATATATACTTTGGGTTATTGCATTCTATGATCCCGAGTCTATATGTGATCTGTATGTTCTCCCTAATATAGGCAACTAATAGCCTGGATAGGTGAATCCTGACTTAAGCAAACCTGACATCCGTATTCTGACATAAGTATGTTGGTCTGAACATTCTGATATAAATATCCTGATGTGAGTATTTGGTATAAGTGTTCTGATATGAGAGATTATGCTACAAGTAATTTGGAATATGTATCCTGATTGAGTAAAAGCGATATAAGTACTTTGATAGAAATATTCTGATAAAAGTAATTTGACATAAGTATTCTGTAATAAGTAATCTGTTATGGATATTATGAGAATATGTTTGATTAATATATTGAGTCTGAATTATGTGCATTCGGTCTCTCACTATTCTGCTCGTGCATATGTTATGATTTCCTTCACCGAGTCCCGGGCCGGTATGTATCGTGCGGATGGTTCGCCGAGTCCTCTGTTGAGGGCCGGGTTCAATATATGAATTCCGAAGTATGTTGTGTCCGGTTCCGGGGTACTGTGTTATATGTTCGTCCCCGGTTACCGAGGATATATTATGAAGTATGATGTGTCCGGGCTCGGGGTGCCGTGTTATCTGTCCGCCCCCGGGTACCGTGGTTATGTTATGATGTGTGACGGAGATCGGAGCAAATTTTCTGAAATATGATGTGTTGTGGCGCCAAAGGTAGGAGTGGCGACCACGTTCCTATGTTATCGTGCGCATCCCTTGGCATTGTTCACCGGTTCCTCGGCGTGTTATCTGTCCCCGAGGTTATCATGTATATGATAGGATGTGACCGGTCCCTCGGCGTGATATTTTTCCCCGAGGTTACCGTATGTATGATATGGTATTTGTCCCGGCGTGGTATATGTCCCCGGGGGTACCGCGTATGTGATATGATATCCGATTCCGATATGCATGACTTGTGTTGGAGAGTAAGCATTCTGACCTTCCGTATATTCTGTATTCCGTTTCCTATATGACATCATTTGAGTAATTTGTACGTTCTGTAATCCGTCTGGCATACGAGATGAGTAAGTATGATTCGTGTCTGGAAAAGAAAAATAATAAGTGTTTGGTATTCTGGATAGGCTATTTGTATGTTGTTCTATCTGTCTCAGTCATGGTTTCGTTTTCTGTACTCATGCCTTACATACTCAGTACATATTCCGCACTGACCCCCTCTTCTTCGGGGGCTTCGTTTCATGCCGCGCAGGTACCCACAAATGGATAGACGGGATTAGCTGAAGATGATCCAGTGGATTGGCGGGCTCCATTTCCTCCAGGAGTGCCGCCGAGTCAGAGTATGTATGCTGTGATGTCTAATCAGTATTAAAGACTTTGCAGACAGCGTCGTGGGTAATGATAGTCAGTCTGTAAGCGGCTCCATCAGCCGATATGTCATTTTGTGTTATGTAATAAATTTTATATAATTACAGATTTGCTAAATTCTGGAAATAGTAAGCATAAAATTTTGAAATCTCAACATGTATTTTATTTGTAATTGACTTTTAGAATTCAAAAAAAATTAGGTGTGTAATCAGGGTCTGCGGGTTCGCTCGGCTCTGTATGTGGGGTCGAGTGCCCATCACACCCTAATAAGGTTAGGGTGTGATACAATACCACCACATCTCGGAGTCTATAAGATGCCAACTCCATAGATTCAGTTTCGGGGGCATGAATAATCCTCAATGTTCTCAGCATCTCATCAATAAAACCTTTCGGGTCTTTATCTGGCTTTGACCTGAAAAACTCCGGTGGATTCAAACTCATAAAATCACGGGCTCTGGTACTAGTTGCCCGATCACTTGAACCCGCAGTCTGCCGTTGTGCGTGGGCGGCAACTAACTATGTCAATAAATGGATAGTCTCGGTCATTTGTTGACCCGAAGTAGCCGGTAGGGGAACTGGAGGCGTAGGAGCTGGAGCTGAAGCCCCTTCTTGTTCTTCTGTAATAGGTGGGGTAGAAGAATCATTAGATGGATCCTCATTATGTGATTCACCCTCTTCTACGTTCATTGGCAGCTCTCTTTCTATCCGCCTTTTCATCGTAGTCTTGCCCTTCTGGGCGGCTGTAGTTTTTCCCTTTGGCGGCATTTCTGAAATCTAGCACACTATTAAGGAGGAGATAATCTTATAATACAGCTCTATCGCACGATCTCTTAAGATGAAAGATGGTCATTTTTCCTAAATGCCCTGTAGCCACCTGCTTATTAGTGTGGCACGCAATACACCATAAACAAGACTCTACTAGACACGGCTCGTAGACACTTCCTAGGACCGAACTGCTCTGATACCACTTTTGTCACGACCCGACTAGGGGCCGTGACGGGTACCTTGGGCTAACCACCGAGCACCACTCATTCTATTACTCATCATACTCATTAAGCGTTCTTTTATTAAATTCATACCCCTGAAATCAATAACACAGGCCCGTAACATATCTTGTAGTGTCTGAATGGTACGTTCGGCCTGTCCGTCAGTCTTAGGGTGAAATGTTGTGCTGAGACTCACTTGTGTCCCCAATCCCTCCTGGAAGGATCTCCAGAAGTTAGCTGTAAAATGGGCCCCTCTATCAGAAATGATAGATGTGGGAACTCCGTGAAGTCTCACTATCTCCTTGAGATACAACCTGGCATAATCCTCAGCTGAATATGTAGTCCTGACCGGAAGAAAGTGGGCTGATTTCGTCAACCTATCAACGATGACCCAAATAGAGTCATATTTTTGCGGAGTGCGAGGTAAACCTGTGACGAAGTCCATATTGATCACCTCCCATTTCCAGGTCGAAATCTCCATCTCCTGTAATAATCCCCCAGGCTTCTGGTGCTCGATCTTAACCTGCTGACAATTCGAACACTGAGCAACAAACCCTGTTATATCCTTCTTCATGCCATCCCACCAATACAAGCATCGGAGGTTATGATACATCTTCGTTGACCCTAGATGAACAGAATAACGGGCATAGTGTGCCTCTCCCATAACCTGTTGTCGTAACCCTGCAACCTCAGGTACACATAATCTACCTTTGTATCGTAGCACTCCGTCAGGTGCAACCTCGAATGGGGTCTCTTCCTTTTGAAGAGCTGCATCTCTATGATGTACAAGAATAGGGTCCTCGTACTGGTATCTCTTTATCTCTTCTATGATAGAGGACTCAACAACTCCCCGAACAGAAACCTTGCCATTATCAGAATCAGCCAAACGGACTCCCAGATTAGCTAACTGGCAAATCTCACGGACTATCTCCTTCTGCTCTGGTTGTACATCTGCCAAACTACCCATAGATTTACGGCTGAGTGCATCTGCTACAACATTTGCTTTCCCTGGGTGGTATAGAATGTCAACATCATAGTCCTTCAGCAACTCTAGCCACCGTCTCTGCCACAAATTCAGCTCCTTCTGCTTAAAGATGTACTGGAGACTCTTACGATCTGTATAAATGTCAACATGCACACCATATAAATAATGTCTCCATATTTTTAAAGCATGAATCACCGCTGCTAACTCCAGATCATGGGTGGGATAATTTCTTTCGTGCTTTCTGAGCTGTCGGGAGGCATAGGCTATAACTCTGCCATGCTGCATCAACACACAACCTAACCCAACACCGGAAGCATCACAATAAATGACATAGCCATCTGGTCCCTCAGGAAGAGTTAGAACTGGAGCAGTAGTCAACTTATCTTTCAATAATTGGAAGCTTCGCTCACAAGCATCGGTCCACTGAAACTTGGCTGCCTTCTGTGTTAGCTTTGTTAAAGGCGCTGAAATTGAGGCAAATTTCTCTACGAACCTCCTGTAATACCCTGCTAGCCCCAGAAAACTGCGTACTTCAGTAGGTGTCGTAGGTCTAGGCCAAGTCTTCACCGCCTCAATCTTCTGTGTATCTACCCGAATGCCGTCAGCTCCAATAATATGCCCCAGGAATGCTACTGAAGTCAACCAGAATTCACATTTAGAGAACTTAGCATACAATTTCTGGTGCTGGAGCACCCTAAGTACCGTCCTCAAATGATTTGCATGCTCCTCTTCTGATCGTGCATAGACCAGAATATCATCAATAAATACAATCACGAACAGGTCAAGGAATGTCTTGAACACTCGGTTCATCAAATCCATAAATACTGCTGGAGCATTGGTCAGCCCAAAGGACATCACTCTAAACTCGTAATGCCCATATCGGGTCCTGAATGCAGTTTTTGGAATGTCTACCTCCTTTACCCGCACCTGGTGATAACCTGACCGCAAGTCTATCTTCGAGAAACACTTAGCACCCTGCAACTGGTCAAATAAATCATCGATCCTGGGGAGGGGATACCTGTTCTTTATTGTTACTTTATTCAGCTGCCTATAATCAATACAGATCCGCAGCGATCCATCTTTCTTTCTTACAAATAATACCGGTGCTCCCCAAGGTGATGTACTGGGCCTGATGAAGCCCTTTTCTAATAAATCTCTCAGTTGCTCCTTCAGTTCCTTCAGTTCTGCGGGTGCCATTCTGTAAGGAGGGATAGATATAGGCTGAGTGTCTGGCAATATGTCTATAGTGAACTCTATCTCACGCTCAGGAGGAAGGCCTGGAAGTTCATCTGGAAATACATCGGGAAATTCGATGACTTTTGGCACTGACTGAAGAGTCGGCGCCTCTGCCTTCAGGTCGTGCACTCGAACCAGATGATAAATATAACCCTTTCTGACCATCTTCTTTGCCTTGAGGTATGAAATAAACTTACCTCTCGGCGATGCTATATTTCCCATCCACTCTATAATTGGCTCTCCCGAAAACTGAAATCGGACTATCTTGCCTCTACAATCAACGTTAGCATAACAAGAAGCTAACCAATCCATACCCATAATAACATCAAACTCAGTCATATCTAGCTCTATCATATCTGCCTTGGTGCAACGATTATATATGATCACCGAACAATCTCTATATACTTGTCTTGCTATAACAGAATCTCCTACTGGTGTAGCTACCTCAAATGGTTCTATCAATTCAGGTTTTATCCCAATTCTACTAGCAACAAATGGAGAAATATACGATAATGTGGAGCCTGGGTCTATCAATGCATACACGTCTCGAGAGAAGATCGATAGTATACCTGTAACCACATTTGGTGACGCCTCCTGATCCTGTCTACTAGCCAAAGCATATATGCGGTTTAAAGGACCGCTAGAACTAGGAGCTCCGCCACGGCCCTCTGCCACGGCCTGCTGGTGTCTGAATACCCTGCCCCACAGGGCGCATAGCCACAGAAGAAGATGAACCAGCAACTGACCTAGTAGGCTGAGCTGCACCACCTGGATTACCCCCATACGGACACTCTCTCATGATATGGCCTTGACGGCCACAAGAAAATCAAGCACCAGTAGCGAGAAGGCACTCCCCAGAATGAGGCCTACCACACCGAGAACACCGAGGCAAAGGTGGCCTCGACTGACTCTAACCCTTGGGCATCTGTGAACCTGAAGCCTTGGAGCTCTGACCAGCTCCTGAATACCCTGTACTATCAAATCTCCTACCAGTGAACTGTGGGGGTGCACTCCGTGCTGGCTGAGAGGGATATCTACTATACTGCTGCTGAGGCTTCCTGCCTCGAAACTCACCCGGATAGCCAGCCGATCTAGCTCTCTTATGCTGGCCTCTGTCATAGTCTTTATCGGACTGACGCCCCCTATGTCGATCCTCCATCCCTTGTGCATACGCCTGTACCCGAGCAATATCCATCCCTAGCTGGGACGCCATTACCATGCAGCTATTAACCAAATAACGATCCAGTCCCATCACATAACGATGCATCCTATCAGCCATATCAGCTACAATAGTAGGCGCATATCTGGCCAACGAATCAAACTCAAGACTATAATCCCGAACGCTCCTGCCATTCTGCCTCAGGTGTAAGAATCTATCAACTCTAGCTTGCCACAACTCTGGAGGCAGAAAGTGACCAAGGAAGGCCTCCACAAACGCATCCCATACTGCTGGAGGAGCATCCGCGCCCCTAGATAACTCCTACGACTCATACCAATTGACGGCTACATCCCGCAGTCGATACGAAGCTAACTCAACAGACTCAGTCTTAGAAGCCTTAATCAACCTCAGCGTACGCTGCATCTGCCGAATGAACTCCTGCGGGTCATCCTCGGGCTTCGACCCGAAAAACTCTGGAGGATTACAACTTAGGAAGTCACGGGCCCTCAAACTGTCATATCTATCCGTCTGGTCAACCCCTAGTCCATGCCTGCGAGCCTGTCCTGCCACTTATCTGGTGAGTAACTGAACTGCATCTCTCATGGCTCTATCCTCCGCCCCTGGCTTAGGAGCTGGAGGCTCAAGTGCTAGGACCTCGGGAACTAGCGGTGGAGCCGCCCCCTGACCCGGAGCTGTCGCTGTCCTGGGTTCCTCTGGAAGTGGCGGTGTAGCAGTACTTGCGTACTGGAGCACAACCTCAGGCATAATCTGGGCACGAGCCCTAGTAACTCTCCGAGTCTGGCTAGTATCCCCTGCTACCGATTTGCCCTTCTGGGCAGCTGTCGCTTTCTTCGAAGGCATAGCTGTAAACATAATAGTCTGTTAGAAAGGGATTTTCCTGATAATATAGCTCTATTGCACGATCTAAGATAAGAAGGAAAGATGACATCCTAAATGTCCTGTAGCTTCCTGTTTATAGATGTGGTGCACAACACACCGATAAACAAGACTCTACTAGACACGGTCTGTAGACACTCCGAGGATGAACCGCTCTGATACCACTTTTGTCACGACCCAACCCCGTAGGCCGTGACTAGTGCCCGAGCTGGACACTCGTATACACACCTGTTAGCTATTTGATCAATCCACAACAAAACATAACATGGAACTTATAAAGACCAAAACATAGTCTCGGAGTTGTCGCATAAACGTATGTATATGTCCAGCAACCTGTCTCCTGAGGAGTCACAACTATCAACAGATAACGTAGAACATAAGCCGACAAGGCTGTCATAACATGTGGGAACGTCCCAACTATATATATACGCAAGCCGACAAGGCTGCCACTACGAAATAATAACACAAGCAAGCCGACAAGGCTGCTACCACAACATGACAATATATGCAAGCCGACAAGGCTGCTACAACGATAGAACACGCATACTGACCATACACACAACTGATCACATCTGAATACAACCCACATACATGTCTACAGACCTCTAAGAGTATCAACAGTAACATATGACGGGACAGGGCCCCGTCGTACCCCTGGACAAAAACATATATATACATATCGGGAAGTCTGTACCAAAATCTAGGCTCTGGAACGACGGAGCTCTCCAAGATAGCAGAAAGGGACTCCTAAGCTGGCGGATCACCAAGGCAAGTATCTGCACCTGCGGGCATGAAACGCAGCCCCCCTGTTACACCTCGAAAAATTTCCCGTTGGTACGCAAGTAAACGAACTAGTGATGTGTGCGAGGAGTGCGAGTGTATAATGTTTCATGAGCAATGTGCGTATATGGACGAGAATGATTAGAATGAAAAGTCGAGAAATGTGAAAAGTTGAAAGTTGGCAAAACTGCCCAGTGGTCGTAAAGTGCAAAATACGGACCGTAAAATGGAATACGGTCCGTAAACTGGCAGTCGTAAATTGCCATGCAAGGTTTCAACTTTCTGCCCAGTTGAGAAGTGGTAAAATACGACCAGGAGGACGGACCGTAAAGTGATTTACGGCCCGTAAACCATGGTCGTAAATCACTATGCATGCAGCCAAAGTTTCTGGTTCTGCTTAGGGTTAAAGACGACCACTGTACACCTCAGCACAGATTTTCAATTCATTAAATATGAGGACCAAGACTTGTTTTATTTCATTTCTACATTACACCACTTCTCTCTAGAATCATCTCTCTACATTTATATCATAAGTTTTCAAGGATTATAAGTCACCAACAACATAAAGAAGTGAATCAAGTGTAAGCAAGCCATTAAATACCATTCAAGTCAAGAAACGCAAATGGAGAAAAACTAGGGTTTTGCTCAAAGTGAAGTATTATCAACCAATGTTTGTCCCTACATCATCTAAGGTAAGATTCGTGATATTTATATATTGGTTAACATATTGGGGAGTTGAAATACTTCGATGGTAGAAGTATATACTAAAATGGTCAATGGAGGGTAAAATGAGGAATGTGGGTAATGTGAATGACTAATGGCTATTGTTATTATATTAATGAAGGTAGAAACTTAAGCATCGAAGGAGTACGCGCAAGTGTAGAATAGTTCGACGAAGAGGTATGTAAGGCTAACCCTTCTTTCATAAGGCATGGTTCCTTGGTCAAACTCTCAAATCCTCTATATGAGTATGTTGTATTCAGACGATTGACACTCCGAGCTCATAAGCTCACGATCCTCGATATATGCTACGATTGTACTACGCACCCCATAGGACGAGTAAGCATAAGATATAGATGTAGCGGAAATGATGATGATAGCGATGACGATGATAATAATAATGGTGCTAAAAGTGCCCACGGGCTATTATACTTACATGTGCCTATGAAGGGCTATAATGACACCCCGAGCTTATAACGCCGGGTAGGATATATGTATATGAATATGTATAAAGTATGTGTACGATTACGAAACGCGCGCACACATCTGAAGATGGTACGGATAACCCTGAAGCCTTGGTAGGGCCAGGTATGAGTAACCTTGAGCCTTGGTTGGCCAAGTATGTATGAAACACCGATCCTATGAGGTCGGGTATGCTATGTAAATGCTATGTATATGAAATGACTATGTATATAATATGAATATGAATGTGATAAGACTAGGTATAAGAATACGAATAAGGACATGTATACGAATATGAGCACAAGTATGGTACGAGTACTATTATGGAATACGAATGATGACGTAGGTGTACTAATACGTATGAAAAATGAAAAGTCATACGAAAGGCAGGTAAGTACTATGACGATGATGTTATTGTCTCCCCTCCTATGCTATTCATATGTGGTTCATTGTGCTTGTATATCGATGTTGATCATGCTTTACATACTCAGTACATTCTTCGTACTGACGTCCTTTTGTTTGTGGACGCTGCGTCATGCCCGCAGGTGCTCAGGGAGACGGACTTGATCCATAGCTGCCTATTCGGAGATTTCATAGGGAGCTCCATTTCCTCCGGAGCCATATCTTTTGGGTACTTATTCTTTTGTGTGTATAATTATGGGCATAGCGGGGTCCTGTCCCGCTCATGTGATATGTTATACTCTTCCTAGAGGCTCGTAGTCATGTGTATATGGTTAGACAAGTCCGGCCTTGTCGGCCTATGCTTTGTATATCATTTTGTCGGCCACGTTGGCCCATGTACATTGATGCGGCATAGATGCCTATGGTGATATAAATGTACTGTTGTCCAATTGGGACTAGTTGACGAATGAATGGAAATGTATGTATAATTATGTGGCTCACCTAGATGTAAGTATAAGAGTAAGCTAAGAGGGTGCTCGGGTGGGCTAGCACCGGGTGCTCGTCGCGGCCACGAGTCGGGTCGTGACACCCCCGAAGAAAGGGGGTCAGTACGGAATATGTACTGAGCATGTAAAGCATGAAGTACAGTAAAAGGATCATAACTGAAATAAGAAGTACAGGAAACAAGTACAATGTTTAGAATACCAAAACACTTGCCTTTGAAACATGAATCATGCATGTCAATATCATATATCATATACATATATACCGTTCCCGGCCCTCTAGTGAGGGACTCGGTGAATAAAGTCATCATATGCCCTCCTGGCCGCCATAACATGTCATCATATCATCATATCATCATATCATATATATATATATACCGTACCCGGCCCTCTAGTGAGGGACTCGATGAAGAATGCAGTGAAACTATGCATGATAACATACCCGGCCCAGGACTCGGTGAGAGATATATTGAGGCATGCACGAGCAGAGTAGTGAGAAACCATATGCAATTTAAATCATTATCAAAACTCAAACAGAATAAGAAGAAAAGGTTAACACTTGAGTATTAATAGCGACAATCCTATCAAGTATCCCTCGAATGTCAGTATGGAATATATCAAGGGACATAGAAGTCATAACCATGTATCAAGATCATATAAAACAATTTATAGAAGTCTAGACATTAGTTATTACAGAGTTCCTGAGAATAGGAGCTTATGTATCGACAGTTATCCAACGTACAGAAACTGAAGAGGAAGGCTCAATCACTTGAGAATTGTAATATCAAGAAGTGAATAAGAATCGTAAATATCACTTAAGGCTTATGAATGGAATTACCCCAAAGTTCATATCAGTCATCACTTAAGTCTAAGACATGCCAAAAGAAAGAAGGGACAACTTTACTTACCTGTTAGCGACTATTCATAAACGTTTTCGCCTCGTCTCTCTTTTAGCCTATTTATATAAGAGTAAAGTTATCGTTAGTAACTCTATTTTCTAGTTCACAAATCTATAGCCCGTTCTTACAGAACCTATATTTCAAGTTATATATATTCCCGTTTAGGGTTTTCTATTATCTAAAGATTTAACAAAATCGGGCAGCACTTCCCCTATATATTCGCCTATCCCGAATTTACAATTGCCCTCCTGTTGACACAGAAATACCAACAACAATATATGGACATAATCATATCTTCAATTCTTTCAATTCAACAAGAATAACAACATGTTCATATCAACACAACTTCACCTTTAACTTTCTAATTCTTTTCATTCTTTTACTATGTAATCTATGATAGCAACAACCATAATATAATCTTAAAATCAATTTATCATCCTTACTTCATATAATCCTATCACACGGTTCAACTTTGAACTTCAACAACAACATTTACAACCTTTCATATTCAACACACCTTTATCAAATTAACCAAGTTTAAAATCCTCCTAAACGTGTAAAAAGAAGATCAAATTTTAGCTTAATACACTTGACTTCTTAATCTTGCTAACTACTTGAATCTTCACAACACCTTGATCATCAAATAACCTTGAAACTTTAATTTTTCCCACACCATTCTCGGCTAAACAACAATGGCCGAGAGCCTCACTCTTTCTCTCCTTCCAATTTAATTATTCACAATACAAATGAATGTGTAATGGATGAATTACTCATCCAAATGTATATTTATATGCCTCCCCTAAGGCTTCCACGTGCTCCCCTCATGGTGAGTCATTAAGTGGTTTCATTTTTTTTCCTTTTTTTTAAACAAAAATCGGGTGGGGCCCACTTTACTAATTAATTTTAATTAGTTTAATTAATCACTAATCGTTGCTTAATAATCTAATCACAATTAATTAATTCTAATCTCCAATAATATTTTTATACTAAGTAAAATTGATAAACAATTAGTTCTAATTTAGAAATTAAAAATTAAAGGTTTCTATTTCGTGTCCGGGAAGGGTTCCGTCTTTAACTCGCGACGATTCTTTTGCTAATAACTCGACGTATAAAATACGGGGTATAACACGTAAATCGTGGAGGTGCACTAGTCACCGACTGGCCTGAGTGTCTAGAATGTGTCTGCCTTGATCCCCCTCTATAATCACTTCCTGCCCCCATAGATCTGGCCTTCTTGCTTTGCCTTCTATCGATATCACGAACACCCCTTTGCGGAGGTTGTTGTCCTTCTAAATTCTGGGCATGGGCTTGTATTCGGGAAACATCCATTCCATCTTGCAACGAAGCCGGCAAGCAATCCTTAAATAAATGTGGCCCTAAGCCACTCACAAACCTGTGTACCCTATCTCCCATATCGGCCACCATAGTCAGGGCATATCTAGCCAATGAATTAAACTGAAGGCTATATTTCCGAGCACTCATATTTTCTTGCTTTAGATTTAAGAACCTATCCGCTCTAGCTCTGTGGACCTCGGGTGGCAAATAGTGGCGGATGAAAGCATTTACAAATTCTTGTCACACGGGAGGAGCCGCATTTTCCTTTCTTAATGCTAGCCAATTATTGTACCACAATACCACCACATCTCAGAGTCTATAAGATGCCAACTCCATAGATTCAGTTTCGGGGGCATGAATAATCCTCAATGTTCTCAGCATCTCATCAATAAAACCTTTCGAGTCTTCATCCGGCTTTGACCCGAAAAACTCTGGAGGATTCAAACTCATAAAATCACGGGCTCTGGTACTAGTTGCCCGATCACTTGAACCCAATGTCTGCCGCTGTGCCTGGGCGGCAACTAACTATGTCAATAAACGGATAGTCTCGGTCATTTATTGACCCGAAGTAGCCGGTAGGGGAACTGGAGGCGTAGGAGCCGGAGCTGAAGCCCCTTCTTGTTCTTCTGTAATAGGTGGGGTGGAAGAATCATTAGATGGAGCCTCATTATGTGATTCACCCTCTTCTACGTTCATTGGCAGCTCTCTTTCTATCCACCTTTTCATCGTAGTCTTGCCCTTCTGGGCGGCTGTAGCTTTTCCCTTTGGCGGCATTTCTGAAATCTAGCACACTAATAAGGAGGAGATAATCTTATAATACAGCTCTATCGCACGATCTCTTAAGATGAAAGATGGTCATTTTTCCTAAATGCCCTGTAGCCTCCTGCTTATTAGTGTGGGGCGCAACACGCCATAAACAAGACTCTACTAGACACGGTTCGTAGACACTTCCTAGGACCGAACTGCTTTGATACAACTTTTGTCACGACCCGACTAGTGGCCGTGACGGGTACCTTGGGCTTACCACCGAGCACCACTCATTCTATTACTCATCATACTCATTAAGCGTTCTTTTATTAAATTCATATTCAAATCATAGAAAAAACTCATTTTTCGTTTGGAAACATAATTACTTTTATATACATATGCCCTTCGGCTATCAAAATAATAATACATACATAATAGTAGCATCGTGAGACCATACTACCCACACGTGCGTATCTACGAGCCTCTACTAGAGTGCTAGACATAGGGACGGGACAGGACCCCGTCGTGCCCAAAATATACATATATACACAAAAGAATAATCAAAGGCACCTCCGGAACAATGGAGTGCTCTCAGGTCAGCTAATAGCTCCTATGAGTCTGGATCACCTCCCTATCTACCTGTGGGCATGAACACAGCATCCAAAGAAAACAGACGTTAGTACGAACATTGTACTGAGTATGAGAGGCATAAGTAATAATAATACATCAATGGATAAAGGAAGCATCAAATAAGGAGCAACCTGTAACTGACAGTCAATTATAAAAGAAATAATGCATGCTGGCTTACTTTATAATCATCATCATATCATGTATGCATATATGTATAAGCTGCCCGACCATATAGGTACGGTGTGATAATCATTAGCCTGCATCCAGGCCTCCCGCGTTCGGCGTACCATCCCATGCCGCCCACTAGTGGTGTCTGCCAATGCCATCTAGATATGGTGTATACTCTGCCCGCCTTAGCAGTGTCTGCCCGGCCATATAGGCGCGGTGTAATATCATCAATATGTACTCATCATAATGCATGCATAGAAACTTAAAGACAGCTATCCTTTATCGATGTGACATAAGGTCATGAACCCCCAATTCCATTATGGAGCATTTATAAGCATTCTCCCTCACCTTGAAGGAAGTAGTATATAAGCTGAGTGTACACAATAAACAACATCATTAACTTTGTAGGAACATCATATCATGAACTCTAGAATCCTTAGACTTAAGCTCATAATCATCATTATTGGGCTCATAATGTATCTCTTATCTCATATGGCTATTCATGAACATAGACTCTTAGTTTTCCGGGATGTAGGAGGTTCATGGAGACGAAGGAAAAATCATGCCATAGGATTCTTGCCTTAGAAATAAAGGACTATCCTCACATACCTTTTTCGTTTAACTAATCTATCGCTTTCTTGTTCTCCTTCAATGCCCACGTTTCTACCTTCAAGAGAATTCGCATTAACAGTAGCTAATCGATTACTTAAACGTGGTTACTAAAGCTAAAGAAAATTGGGAAGTATTTCCTTTGTTTATAAAACTTTCCCCATATTCTATATCAACTCCCAAACATCGATAACAACATTCAAAATATCACAAGCAACAATCATCATTCATCTACATTACCCACATTTCGCAATTTCACTCCAATTTCTCCATAATCATGGTCATAGTTCATTATTGCATTTTCTCACATAAAATACTTATTTCATGTTCTAAATGTCATTAATAACATACTTACAATCACAACATATCGATAATCATGACTCAATCCAAGCCTTTACCCACAATGACACTATTCCCACATTTATGACCCATTTTCTATATCTTTCTACAATCCAAGTGTTTTAACTTTCAACACCTTAAACAACAAGGAATGATCATAAAACCCACCTTAGATAATGGAAGAATAAGCCTTGGGTGGGAATTCTCTTCTTGCACAAAAACCCTAGTCCACTTCCCTTGGGATTTCTTGGCTTAAATGGACTTTGATATGTTTCATACACTTGATTTTGTGGGTTTGATAAAGTTGATCATCAATTTCTCTTAGGTTCTTGTGGATGGAGAGTGGAGAGGATTCTAGAGGATTCTTGAAGTGTGGAGAGGAGAAAATGAAATGAATTAATGAGAGAGAGAGTCCTTATATCGTTTTAAAAATCTGTCTCGACCAGATTCTACGGACCAACATACGGTCCGTATAAATTATACTGACCATATGTCTGGCCGTAGATCTGGTCCAGTGAGGTGTGCTATTCTGGGCTGATTATACGGCCAGACATACGGCCAGTATAATTTATACGGCCAGTATGTTGGGTCGTATAATGCCGAGTTCATCCGAACTCATTCTCGTTGACTCGTTTGATCTCCAATCCTTATGGACCCTTCTTGACACTTGATTAACACCTCAATACCAATATAAGGGACATTATCACTCTTCTCCGAAACATCTTTAAGACATCATTAACTTGTCTCTCATAATTCTTACCCGACACGCAACATATCCCTTGCTTTCCTTGACAACCTTCTTCCCTTACGTCAAATGTCTTTGAATCTCTATTAGGATCATCAAATGCTATTTCTTACTTATCAAAACATCGTATACGTCGTGCCCTTCACTAACCTATTCACTATACGTTAACGGAAAATTTTCCAAGGTGTAACAGCAAGAGTGGTCAGTCATATACCCCGGGTACCTTAGAGCGCATGGAGGCAGATATGGCTACTGTGAAGGCCACCATGATGAGGTTTGTATGGCCTTCCATAAAGGCCGGGTCATCTAGTGGTGCTACTGGTACTGGTTATTTCACTACTGAGCAGATGAAGGGCTACATAGAAGACCTGACCAAAATGGGGGATGCTGTGGATGCCTTGCAGGGCGCCCATGGATCCTTGTCCCAAGCCCATGTGGATCTCCGGGAATACTTAGACAAGGAGAACAAGAAAATACAGGCTAGGTACAAGTTGTTCGTGTGGATGTGGAAAGGCGTCAAAAGCCTTCTAAAGGTCCCGAAGGCGAATCACCCCAAGGTGACCATCAGAGATGCCCCTCAGTTCTCCTTCCTCAGCGCCTCCGGACTTGGCAGTGAGGACTCTAGTGACTCGAAGGATGGTGGTGACGAGCCGACTAGCCAAGGAGTGGCTCAGAGATCCCCTATTTTTAACATCTTTTGTTATCACTTGCCCTTGTAGGGCTTTAATGTTCAGACAATTTCCTGCTCTTGGTTTGTTTTTGGAATGTTTGGATAATTTTCTTTCTGTGTTTTGGTATGGGTGCCCCGATTTAAGGGCACTCGTAAGACAATTGCCCTAGTCGGGCGGATGCTTTTATGTAGGTAATTTCTTTGGAAATGGTTTATTCTTAACTTGTTGATAAATTGCATAGGTTGGGAAGATCAGGGGGCAAAAGGAGAGGCTACTGGTTCATGGTACCGCTACGGCAGTCACTTGATCGTTACGGCAGTACCGCTATGGTGATGGAAGTCTTGGTCCACTTACCACTGCAGTAGTGCTACAGTGCCAGTGGGCAGAAATTTTTCCCACCAGTTCAGGTCCCGTACGCGCTCTCTCATTTGCATTGGCGCGTAACAACACGGTTTTCACCTAATGAGTACGAATGCGCCATTAACTTGCCAACCTTCCTAAAATAAGCACACAATTTGTAAATCTTACACTATCACGAGAATTTTCGTTCATGCACACGATTAATGCGCACCTACTCGTGGAAAGTCTTCCTTGAGTCGATATATAGAGAGGTACCAATTAGAACCGACAGATACCAATTTACCCATCAAGATACCAATTGGATCTTGCTAGGAGGCGACATAATGGGGTAGCACGATGGAATGAATGAAGCGAAACTTCTACATGTCCTATAGCCTCTTGTGGACGGGTACTTCTGTCACGACCCAACTAGGGGCCGTGACGAGTACCCGATACTTGTACCGAGCACCCCTTATCTATCATTTTACCTTTACTTATCAGCGGGCCATAGTGACTGTGCCATATATTTTTTTTTGTCACTGAACATTATCGTTAGTAGCATCTTCATAAGCATAGACTAGTAAACTTTGCCATCACGTTATACAGCGACGCTAAGATGCCAAAATACAACATATCTAACTGTACATATCTGTCTACGAGCCTCTAAACATAGTACACATATACGTAGAAAGGGCCGAGTACTATCGTGCCCAAATATATCTACACAAAAATAGTACCAAGGAACTGAGGCTCCGGGACAACTGGAGCGCTGCCAACACTGCTGATAGAACTCCTAGGAATCTGGTCCGTCTACCTGCTGACCTGCGCAGCATGAAACGCAGCGTCCACAAGAAGGGACGTCAGTACGAATAATGTACCGAGTATGTAAGGCATGAATAGTAATATATGGAAAATATGAAACAGGGATAATGACATAAAAGAGTTATAGCACATGTCCTGAGGTAGAAACATAACCTGTACATATAAGTGCCCTTGAGCAAATGTCATGTATGCTTAGCTTTCCTTTGAAAATCTTTTCTTGTTCATATATATATATAAATAGAACATGTCATATTGCCGAGGCGTCGGCAGCCGATCCATTTAACCATAAATATACACATCCCGCGTCCGGGCATCCCGCGTCCGGGATGATATCATGTCAAATAATGCCAACTGATCAGGTGGATATGCGTATATAACGCGCTGCCCTTTTCTCCATCTTCCCCGTATACATATGCATGCATCATGTACATATATCAGCGTCTATAGTGCTCTGGCTCTTTCATCATATATATATATACGTGTGTCATGTACATACATCAGCGTCTATAGCGCTCTGGTTCTTTTATCATATACATATACTTATAACATGCATACAACACGCTCGAGATTCCAAGAAAACCATGTCCACGTCGGAGTGACGTAAGGTCGGTAGCCTCCGATTACATTATGAAATAATCATGATCGTCATGTCTCACCTTGAAGGAACTAGTATTATGAGGCGAGACTATCAATGAAGAATAGCATTAAGAGAAAACATGGGACAAGATCGTAAAACTCATAAAACATTACTTTGTGCACCTTAGAGTCTTTGGAAAATAGAGTCATGCCAAAGGAATAGAGTTGGACTCAAGAACTAGTCCATTATTCTTGTTTTCATACTGAATCCTTCACTTAAGGCTTTTAGACATGCAATCGTCCTCGTCGTTCTCGTCATAGACATATTCTCTTTCTTACATCGTTATTGTCATTATCGTCGTAGGATTATTCTCATTAGAATAGCTACATTACTTGTCATTAGATAAGCGGTATAAGGATCAAAGGTTTCCTTTAGGTTCTACTTCAAAATAGGTCAACCGGAACAATAGATAAAATCCGGGATCCATGGGCCCACCTCGGGTCAAATGAGGAGGCATATCAAATTCACGTTCGTTACATTTCATGACGTCTCCTGGGAGGGTTTTAGGGTAGTCGGGACCTCTCTATGCGAGCTCTAGATATTTAGGAAGTCTTTCTAACATTTTGCACAATTTTTAGTTCAATTCCATTGAACGAAACGTGGAAAACTTTGGGTGCGGATTCCGGAGAACGGAGTTGTCCCCGCGGCTCGTATCCGACTTATTACATCTAAGACATGCCATAGAAAGAAGGGTGAAGCCTTACATACCTCTTTCCGCTCTTTATGCTATTCCAAACTCAAGTCGCAAATCCGCCAAAATCTACAAATTGGTCACATTTACCAAACTTGATTAGAGCATTTAGAATTGGATTCTTAAAGTAATACTTGGCTACCGAAATTTCGGCAGCACTTCCCCTGTAAATACACCATCCCCAAAACTCAACCTAGCAAATTTTTAATCAACAACAATCCGGGAATTTAACCCGGCCAAACTATCAACATAATGTCAACAACCATACTAACAATTTCCATATTCAATCCAAAATACATTCTAACACTTCCATTAACATTCTACTTCCTTCAAGACTTTCCAATCCCAATAAAAGCTATAACAACCTTATAATTTATATTCCAACAACACCATACTAACATCATTGTCTTCCCTACATGCAAAGACATTATATACAATTCACATAATTTCTAAAACAAGTCTCTAATTACTACAACTTCACTAAGCTCATCCAATTTTTCATTATCAACATAACATCCACAACAACAACAACCAAATATTAGATAAAATAGTTAAACCATCTTTCCTACACACACCCATAGGCACACGGCCACAATATAGTTTTTCTCTTCCATGAATTTCATCCACTTTTACATGCTACAACACACAAAATCTCCCATAACATATAAAAAAAGAATTAAACCTTACCTTTTTCTTCAATTCATCACTTAGCTAGAAATCTCAACTTGCATGAACTTGTGTTTTTCTTGCTCTAATGAACACTCCACCTTGCTAAGGACCCTTTAATTAGTTGCTTGGCAAGGAAGGAATACTATTTGATGAAAATCTTCCAAGGTTTTATGGTGGCCGAAAATGGCCATTAGGTTTCTCTTCTCTCTTCTTTGTTTTCTTATGTTCTTGGAGGTTCTAGAGGATTGTGGGAAAAATTAGAAGACTTGGTCTTCTTTTATTCCCATGGATTTTTAATCCAACTGGGCTTGGCCCATCAAGAAGGATGGATAGCCAACCTTGGCCCAAAAAAAAATCAAGCCCATTTTTTTTTTTGTACTCCATGACAAATTTTAATTTTTTTCCAATTTTCAAATTTGCCCTTCGTCTCCCTCCATAATTCCACGAGTCATATTGCGAATTTACCTTTTCGCCCCTAGCCTTTCTTATCATTTCCACTCCTAAACTTTTCATAAGCAACTCATACGCCAAACAAAACAAAAAATAAGTCCTTGCTTGTTGTCTTCCCGCGATTGTCTTGAATTTTCTGAATTTTCTAATTGAACCCATTCCACCTTCCCTTAAGCCAATTATTTAAGTCTCACCTCTATATTTACCCTAACCTCTAATTTCTTACTTTTAGCCGTAGAGTTTGTCTACCCAATTCACTTACTACAATGAGATGCACCTAGGGAATAACTTACCATCTAAAACCGCTCTTACACTTACCCTCATAATAGCCACCACCCCACACAATCTCAACGAAATCATAGAAGATGTACAATGCAATATAACAAACTGGCAGTACACACATTCAGAACGTAGAAATATGAGATGTAATGCAATGCAAATGCAATTCAAGGGTCCAAAGACGCTGTACATACATGCTAATTGATGTCATTGCTCAGTAGTCATGACTTGCAGGGGATCCATGGTGTCTATGTACCACTCGTTCCGGATACTCATCGGACCCGAGCCATAAATCCTCCGCAATGAAAAGAACCTCGGACGCGGATCCACATCATATAAATTTCTCACCATTACATTGCTGCCAATGATTAGCTGACAAATAGTACCTCAAATTTAACCCAACCCGGCCATATGACCAGATAACATGACTGACACATACTCAAACTTCCTGCTCCATGTATTTCCTCAAAACCACATGTAATGTATGCAATGAATCAAACAAAGTCATGAATCATGCCCTTGATGGGCGTAGCACTATCACGATTTCCTTCAGTCCTCCCAATGCAAACCTCTTGTTAGTAAGAATGACAATCGTATGAATATTTCAATATACGTGGAAATAAACATGGAACTCAAGTTCTCCTAGGAACATATATTCTAAACAACCAAATACCCTTTCTATCCATGATACATAACCCATTCCCATTCCGTAACACATACCCTTAACAATGATAACACCCAACACTTAAACAACTATTCATTGTTACCCTAGCTACTATTTACACAAAGTTTTCATTAAGTTTTCAAAATATATCCATTCTAACTCTGTGTCCAAAGACCTAATCATGCAATCTCCCATCAACTCTAAGTGTATTTATCATTCACTGATCAAAGTCTAACTCAAGTAAACCATAACCTACCTTGTTAATGAACAACTAATTGAATCCCCATGGATTTCTTTCCTAACCTTCATCCGAATCCATGAGAGATAGTAGTCATGGGGAAAAATATTGAGGAATTAGAAAGAGTCTCTTTTGTTGGTGGCAAGGGTTTTTCCTTCTTGTGGGAACCTAATTGCAACCTTGGAGAGGCTTTTATTAAAAAAGTGGGTGAAAAATAAACTAAGTGACCAAAATGCGGCTACTGCCCCGCCTCATCCGCTACGGCGGATGAGTTCCCGCTATAGCTGGACAGCTGTGGCAGTCCCTTGACCACTATAGTGGTCCACTTCCTGCCCTGGGCGCACGACTTCTAACTCTATCCGAAATTGATTTTTCCCACTATTAATCCTTAAAACACCCCATAGGGCTTATTATTTACGATTATAAACATATATTGAGCATGGGTTCATGAAGTATTAAGTAACGATAGGACGGTTCATTACACCTTGACCACTTTGGTTCTGAGGCTCAGTGGAAAGGCAAGGCAAAAGAGTGAGTTATTGGTGTTTGCGGTTCGGCCATCCAGGTATGTTATGGCTTACCCTTGGTGATACTTCATGTAGCAAAGCATATATTTAGATGATATTGTCGGAGATAGCATGTAAACCTTCAGGTATGAAGTTGGGTTGGATATTGCCTTAGGTTGGGCCCTGTTGTGTTGTGATTTGATTATTCTATTGTGTTGGTTGATGCCTTGTGTTGTTAGTAGATATTGGAATCTGTTGTTCCAACTTGATTATGATACTATTGGCGTACCCACTATTGGTACTTGTGACTTGATATATTGTTGGCGTACCCACTGTTGGTACTTATGACTTGATATGTTATTGGCGTATCCACTGTTGGTACTTGTGACTCTGATATGTGTTTGGTGTAACCATTGTTGGAATTGGTGATATTGATCATGATTATTGACATTGATACATGCATTGCACGCACTCTCATTCTTCATGATACACTGTTGAGACACTGATGGTACTTGATGAAACATTATGATGAGCTTGGCTCGATTTTTAAATGAGAGTGATGTGAGAGTCTGATATCCGATGTTAGTTTCGGAATCGTGAATTGAGTGAGTGCATGGACTCTACGGGTCCCCTAGGGTGGTGCCGGTGAGAACTCCCTGTGGGCAAAGATTCGGGGCCCCGTCTGTTTTTTGGGCAAAGATCCGAGACGGGTGGCACTTAGACTTCGCGAGTCACCTTGGGTTATTCTACCGAGATGTCGATATTTCCATCTGAAGTACATGTATACACATCATTTGCATGGCATTACATTGCATTCATACATTCTTGCATTGCATTGTATTCATGGCTTACTTTGAGATGATTTGGTGTTGTACTTGTGTTGTTGGATTTGGATTTGAGATTTGGAGACTTGGCTCATTTGGGATTAGATGCTCTACTAAGGCGATGACGTGTACTTGGCTCCGATTATGTTTGACTTATACTTGTTGGTTTGTCTGCCTATCTTGCTTTATTGTCTGAATTATGCTATCTATGCTTAGTCGGCCGATGATACCTACCAGTACTGTTGTTTTGTATTGACCTACACTTGCTGTATTCCTTTATGAATGCAGAGTACCAGGTTGGGCTGCTTCCACCTCTCGTGGCTGATCGTCTACTTCAACATTGTTGCGAGTTTCCAGGGTGAGCACAGACGTTCGCTACCTTGAAGACTCTTCCTATTATATGTCTTACTTTTGTTATTCTGAGACATAGACAGATTTATGTATTATTATTCTAAAGTTGTATATTTTTCATTAGATACTCTTGTATGACTTAAACTAGACCCTGGGGGCATTTTCCTTCTTCCGCACTATTGTCACGACCCGGCTAGGGGCCGCGACGGGTACCCGGGGCTAACCACCGAGCACCGCTCTTCTTAATACTCAATTACTCATTAAATACTCCTTTCAGAATTTATAGACGAAACATGTGAAAATCATACTTTACAAGAAACATACTTGTTTTACATACATTTGCCATACGGCTATCAAAATAGTATATACAAATAGTAACATCTTGTGGAACCATCTAACCCACACTGCGCATCTACAAGCCTCTACTGACATGCTATACAATGGACGGAACAAGACTTCGTCATGCCCCAAAATGGATATATATATATATATATATATATATATATATATATATATACGTATACACAAAAGAAATCACAAGCACCTCCGAACAATGGAGTGCTCTCAACAGCTAACTGCCCCTATGGCTCTGGATCTAGCTCGTCTCCCTGTCTACCTGTGGGCATGAACACAACGTCCAAAGAAAAGGACGTCAGTACGAACATTGTACTGAGTATGAGAGGCATAAATGATGAAGAGAGAAACAATAACAACATAATGAACATCAAAGTGAACATGTGAAGCTGAATCATAATCATAGGAAGGATGATGCATGCTGTCTTACTCATACTCTTTATCATATCATGTATACATATCATGCAAGCTGCCCGTCCATGTCGGGACGGTGTGATCACCAATAATATAAGCCCGCATCCAGGCCTCCCGCGTCCGGGGTACCATCTCATGCCACCCACTAGTGGTGTCTGCCCATGCCCGAGAGGGTCATGGTGTATCCGTGTAGCCGCCCGCCGAAGCGGTGTCTGCCCGGCCAACTAGGCGCGGTGTAAATGCAATCATGAAATGCTTAACATAAACTACTTATCATCATATACTTTTAAAACATGCTTATCTTATCATAATACATGCGTGAGCTCATGATCATTTATGCTCTACCGGGGTGACGTAGGGTCGTGATCCCCCGATCTCTTTATGGAGCAATTTCTGACATTCTGCCTCACCTCGAAGGAATTAGTACATGAGGTGAGTGTAGACAATGAGGACATAATCATCGCTTTAGCATTATCATATCATATCTATTAGCTCATAGAAAGAAGGGGATTTTATGCTATAGGATTCATGCCATTTGGAGAAAGGGACTAGCCTCACATACCTTGGTCGCTTAGCTAGAATACCGTTCACTTGCTCTTCCGCAATATCGCGTCGTTACCTTCATAAGGGAATTCAAATTATCGTTAGTTAGTGGGCTATAAGAACGCGTCGCTATTTTCTAAAGAAAATTGGGCAGCACTTCCTTTGTTTATTCTACTTTTCCCATCGTCTATATCAATTCCCAACATTCACAATAATACCCACAACATTACCACCAACAACCATCATTCATATCGACTCATCACATTTCACCATTTTCCTCCAATTTTTCCATAATTTCTTACCTAGCGTATCATCGTGTTTTCACACCTTTAATACTTATTTCATGGTAAAATCATCATTTCTAGCATATTCATAACCTTTACAATCCAACTTATATGATTCAATTCCACCATCACTCAATGGTGGCACTATTCACCCATTTTCTATGTCTTCCTACAATTCAAGCTTTTCCTATGCTTCTAACACTTAAATAACTTAATAAGGTCATGAAACATACCTTGGATGGTGATTGAACAACCCTTGAGTTGAAATGCTTCACTCCAACAAAACCCTAGTTCCTCCTTCTAGGCAATTCTGAACTCAAATAATCCCTTTTGATGTGTTCTTGCACTAGGTTATGATGAATTGATGAATTTGATCTTAGATTTCTACTTGTGTTCTTGGTTTGGAAGAGTGGAAGGTTCTAGAGAGAGAGAGGATCGTGTAGTAGAAAGTGGGAATGAAGAAAATGAGACTTGGATCATATTTTATAAAATTCAACTTCAGTCCCGATGTCATTATACGGTTCGTTATACGGTCCGTATAAATTTATACGGTCCGTATAAATTTATACGGTCCGTATAACTGGCCGTAAAATGGACCCAGAGATCACCCCTTTCTGTAACCATTTGACGATCCATTTGACGGGCCGTATAATCATTATACGGTCCGTATAATTCACCGTAAAATCGACCTTCTTTCAACCTCATTTTGTGACACTTTGACGATTCATTTTACGGACCGTCAAACCGTTATACGGTCCGTATAGTACACCGTATAACTCACCCTTCAGCCAGCCTCTTCTGTGACACTTCTACGGTCCGTATAATGAACCGTAAAACACTTTTACGGTCCGTATAATGGACCGTATACTCCCAGTTCACTGAAGCTTATTTTCTTGACTTGGTTTCATTTCCGATCCTTATGGAACCTTCGTAAAAGTTGTTCAACTCCTCGATACCAATCTACGGGACCTTATTACTTGCCTTCAAAATGCCACACACATATTTTATCCTTATTAGCTTATTTTGCACATGCTAACGGAAAATTTCCGGGGTGTAACAACTATGCTGCTATATATATATTATTATGAGACTTACGTATTTATTCTTTATGCTTGCTTGATTTAATTATTCGTGTCTTTATTTATCGTTAGGTCAAGGGCTTGCTTAACGAGGTGGGAAGGGTAAGTGCCCGCACGGCTTAGCCAAAATAGGTCATGACAATACTGATAATATACCTGTAACAACATCAGGCGAAGACTCGAGATCCTGTCGACCGGCCAATGCATAAATGTTGTTTTGAGGACCGCTCGAGCTAGACGTTCCCCCTCTGCCTCTACCAAGGCCTGATGATATCTGAGAGATTTGCCCCGGAGGGCGTACAGATGATGACGAACCAATTGCTGATCCGGTAGGCTGAACTATACCTCTACTACCCCTCGATGGACACTCACGCATAATATGACCTGGTTGACCACAGGCATAACAAGCATCTGAACCCAAGCGGCATTGTCCAGAATATAGCTTACCACACAAGTACATTATGGTAAAGGTGACCTCATCTGGCCTGATTCACCTCTATACTGAGAACCTGAGGCTCTAGAACCCTGATCTGATCATGAGTAAATAGACCGATCAAATCTCTGACCTGTAAACCGCGGAGGTGTACTAGCCACTGAATCGGCTGAGTGTCTAGAATATTGCTGCCTCTGACCCCCTTTAAACTCACTAAAAGCACCGAAATATCTGGCTTTCTTACTATAACACCTATCATGCTCATGCTCGACCCTCCGTTGTTGCTGATGCTCCTCAAGACTCTAAGCGTGCGCCTGATTATAGGAAATATCCTTACTTGTCTGAAGTGAGGCCGTCAAGCAGTCATCAATCAAAGGTGATCCCAATCCACTCAAAAATCGATAAACATGATCTTTGATGTCAGCTACCATAGTTAGAGCATACCGAGCCAATGAATTAAAATAAAGATTATACTCCCGAACACTCATGTTCCCCTGTCTAAGGTTTAGGAACCTATCGGCTCTGGCCCGTTGAATCTCTGGCGGCGAATAATGTCGAAGAAAAGCATCTACGAACTCCTGCCACATGGGTGGAGGTGAATTAATCCCTCTAGATGACACCCAGGTCTCATACCAATGAACGACAATATTCCATAATCTATAAGAGGCCAACTCCACTGACCTGGTGTCTGAAGCATGCATCACCCGCAATATCCTCAACATTCCATCTATAAAGTTGTCACGACCCAGCCCCGTGGGCCGCGACTGGTGCCCTTCTGGGACACCCCAAACGAACTCACACCCAAACCATCGTAATCAGCCTCGTCCAAACTCAACGTACGTTATTCGAACTCAACATCGTAATCAGATATCTACCGAACACTTATCCTAAGCAGTCGCCCGTACAGATCAGACAAATCACAAATCAGAAAGGAGGCGGAATATACATCGCCAAATTTCACACACACACATCAGAGGGGTAGCGGAATGTACATCGCCCCCAAATGCATACACACACATACAAACTCAGAGGCCGACTTGGCCATAGTAGCGTACGGGCCGCTTAAGATCGCAAAACAGACTCACATGCAAACACACCTGACCCACGACCCACAAATCTGACTACAGGCCTCTAGACAAAACAGAACATAAGAACATAAGACGGGACAGGGCCCCGCCGTACCCACTCATCCAAATGTACAGGATACAGACACAACAAAAGATATGTACCAATGACTAGGCTCCGAATCAAAGGGGAGCTCTCCAACACAGCAGAATGAGTAGCCTAGACTGGAGGACCACCCAAACGAGCTTCTGTACCTGCGGGCATGAAACACAGCCCCCGAAGAAAACGGGGGTCAGTACGGGAGAAGTACTGAGTATGTAAAGCAGAAGGTACAGAAATCACAAACACAGCTGGAGTCAGAAAGAACAAACACACCGACATCGCAAACCAAGCAAACCTGTGCGGGAGGCGAACATACAAATGCAAATCAAATCATGTATAGGGTTTAGGAACGTGGTCACCCCCCGACGCTGGTGCCACAACACATCATAACTCCAGAAGTTTTCAAATCTCCGTACAATCTCCAGACACATCATATCACACACACATCACATCATCAGAACATATCAAATGCCATATCACATCATAACTCCATAAACGGTAGCCGGCCCTATGGCGAGGCCTCGGAAACCGTAACACATCATAACTCCCGAATATAATATAGCGCGCACGATCACAAAGTCGGCCCGGGTACCGACGAACGAAGTCATAGCAGACCGCACGAACAGAGTAGTGCAGAAACCATATGCATATCAAAAATAATTTGTCGGACTCAACATATAGTTTACGTATAGGTATATACTGACGCCAGAAGGCTCGGAATAGGAATCAGATTGAACAAAATTTGTGTATAAAAGTTACGAAGTTCCAAACTGCCAAATCTTTAGAAAAAGTTGTTTATAGGTCATTTTCCGAAGATCTCACATTATTCAAAGTACAAAACGTCCACTAACGGCATAGGAAGTTTCAAACGCACCATTGAGTCATAAACAAACGATCACTGGTCATAGCGGACGCAAACGAACCAAACAAACCGAATAAGGGGAGCCTCGGGGCTCGTGGGCCCACCTCGAGTCAAATTGAGGCGGCGGACGCAAATCACAGACCTTAGGCTCCCTAGAGCCATCTACGAAAGTTTCGGAGGGTTTCGGACACAACCACAAAAGTTATGACGATTCGAACATTCCTTTCACCAAATGCCACAAAAGGGTTCAATTGCGCTGGAAGAATAGTACCCAAACTTGAACCTAAATTTCCAAGAGCAGAGTTACCCCCGAGATTCCGATATTAACCTAGTATGACTAGGACATGCCAAAAGAAGGATAGGTAGGCTTTACATACCTGGTTGGCGCCTTACGCTCCTCAAATCGCGATTCCCGTTTCGTCCAGAAACTGCAAATGGTCACTTTTACCAGTTACTATTCATGAGAGTTAGCATTTTCATCTTTGGGGCTATACTTGGCTACCGAAATTTCGGCAGCATTTCCCCTATAAATCTAACATCCCCGAGACTTAGCTCGGCTCAAAATACAACAACAACAACAACCCAAACATCATTAAACCATACAAACCACAATCATACTACATTAACTTCAAAATTTCACTTTAATACATAAGTTGGCAAATTCTTGATTCAACTTCCAAATCTATTTCCACATTAGTCCATTCATTCACTCATTCCCAATTATTCAAGCACACTACATACAAGTTCCAAACCACATACAAACATCCCCAAAGTTCACTACTTTCCCATTTTTCATTCAAACACCAAAAGTTACGACGAACGTTCTAACTTGCGTCGTTTCATTCCAAATTCGTTATCATCAACCATAAATCTTATTTAAGGTCTTTAGTGTCATAAATATGCTATGATATACACAAATATCCCCAAAGGTATACATTTTTCCGATAACGTCCGAAATCATTTTCTAACACCAAATCAATTCTTCAATCAATCATTTACGTTATAAAGGCCATGACGACACAACTACCAACCTTAAACGAAATCAATTCACACTTGTTTTTCCCATCTAAGGCACACGGCCAAACACACCTTTTTTTTCACACACACACGCCATGCACAAACACGACCCCATCCCATAATCTTCATGCTAATCCAATCACTAACACATACATATCCATTTCATAACATTAAGAGGACAAAATTCATACCTTTTCTTGAATTTCTGACTTGTCGTAAACGTCGCTCTTTCTCCAAACTACTTGTATCACGTCGGAGAGCGTCTTGAGTACTTCACAACTATGTAGAAATCAAGAATTTTGGATTAACAACAAAGCTTGGAAAATTATTTCTTTCCTCCCCTAAGGGGTTCGGCCGAATAGTGGTTTAGGTTCCAAGTTGGGTTTGTTTGATTTTTTTTTTGTCTAGATAATTCTAAGGATCATTGATATATATCTTGACTAAGGCACATGCCACTCACACGACCATTAAAATGGTCTTGGGCCTTGCCAAAGGGGCCGGCCACTTCACACTTTGGGCTTCACTTTTATGTTCAAATTTTTCTTGGCCCAATTCATAAAACGTCCCGTTTTGTAATTCCCGAAACAAATTTCCGAAATTCCAAATTTACCCTCGGCCTTCCCCGAGGTCTTAACATTAACGACTCCATAACCAACATAGTCATATTCACCAAAATCCAAATATTTCCTCAACACACACAAGTCTTATTTATTTCTTGATTTCCCGTTATACGAAAATACGGGACATAACATTCTCCCCCCCTTAAGAACATTCGTCCTCGAATGTTAAACCGACCTCATGGGTGTCGTACTACTCCGGGAGGGTTCTCTTAATAGTTGTCCTTCATTGATTTCTCCGACATGGTTTCTCTACCAATACCAGGGGTAGATTTCTCACGTCACCGATTCACATGCCTTCATAATACATTTCCTCATACCCTACGAAATCCCCAAACCCTGCACTATATTCTTGTAATGGTCAGACGCTTTCCAAACATCATCGTCAATATCATTTCCTTGTCACACTCCTGAGTTCCCTTACCACATCGTCGTAATCTCTCTTTACTTCATATCAGACACTTCATGCCAAACAGATTCAGAACTAAAACCGGACGGATTCATAATCGGAGGCAGACATACTCAACTATAGCGGTCGGATTCGTAGTCAACATCAAAGGTACGGAAGCATATCAGACACATCTGAGATCGGAGTCAGACGTACAAAGGCGTATCAAACGAATTCGTAGGCAGAATCAGACACACTAAGATATAATAAACAGATTCACAATCGAAATCAGACGTATGGGATCAAATCGAACAGATCCGAAATCAGAAGCGAATATACAAAATTGTTTCATACAAAGTCGTGGTCCGTCAAACCGAAGTGTATCAAACACACACGGGGTCAAAATCAAACGCACCGAAGCATATCAGACGGATTTATATCCAGAGTCCGACCCACAGAGGTGTGCCAGACAGAAACGGATTCAGAATCAAACGCACAAAAGGTTCATCGGACAGATACATAGTCGAACTCAAAATCACAGAGGCGTACTAGGCAGAGCCTCATCGGAATCGGAAGTGCAGAAGCACCAGAGATAGATTGTCAATTGAGGATCAAATCATTCATATTAAAGCTCCAATAATTCATGAGAATGCCCCTTGATTTGCAAACTCATTCACCAAGTCGTCACACAATTTACCTTGCGTCTTACGTATCGATTCCTTCAAATTTCCAATTACTCACACTGCTTATCTTTTCTTTATCACAACATTAGTCGCCGGGCTCAGCTCTTAGCCCTCCTAGGCACCAAATGAGAATCATACACACACATACACATACATATACACCTACACACGTTTACTCATACCTTACCGGCGAACATCTCTGGCTGTTATTCAAATTCGTTCAATTTCCCAAGAGGTGTTGTATCCTTTCCTTTTCGCCCATTTAGTCCGCCTCGTTCCGCGCGACTCTCGAAAGGGCACTAATTATTCTCCACACATTCTATTCACCTTTGGTTACCCCAAATTCCCATTTACGTTAATCATACTTACACTTGTGCAAAATTTTGCGTTACTTCCCAGGGGGTCACCCATCCCAGAATTGCTCTGGCTTGAGCACGCTTAACCCTGAAACTTTTACACATTTTGACGCGTTAGGGCTGATATAATTTCGCCAACTGCCTCGCACGACCTTTGCCACGTAATTTTAGGCCAAACGGGGTCTTAGCAAATTTTTTCGGAAATTTTTCGTAGCGGGTCCCACTCTAACCCAAAGAGGTCGTTTGCTTTTCTGGCTGAGAGGTCTATCGTTCTAGTCTTCCAAATCCCCTATTTTGTTTTCCCCCCACATGTACAGATAACTGCCTCGGATATTTTCATTAATTCGGATTCTTACCTTACCTTTACTGACACACACAAAAGTATATCGCATAATACTGAGGTACAAACCTACCATTGCACATATTCATTAAACAAAAAGGTTAGTAATATACCTGGGTCTGTGTCTGGGGGTGCCTCTGGGTCCCGACGACCAGTCAAACCGTAGATGCGGTTCGAGGGACCGCTAGAATCTGAAGCCCCACCACGGCCTCTACCGCGGCCCGCTGGTGCTGGCATACCTCGCCCCGTAGAGCGCGTGGCCGAAGGGGTAGTTGACGAACCAGCAACGGATCTCATCGGTGGTGCTGCGCTACCGGAACCGCCTGCCCACGGACAATCCCGCATGATATGGCCCTGGCGGCCACAAGCAAAACAGGCCCCTGTGACCCTGAAGCACTCACATGGGTGCGATCTTCCACAATATGAACACGGGGGCATAGGTGGCCTAATCTGACTGGGACCCCTGCTCGCCTGAGGACCTGGGGCTCTGGAACTCTGGTCTGCCCTGGACGGTCCTGCGCCATCAAATCTCTTACTAGCAGACTGTGTGTCCCGGCCTGACGGAGGAAAGTACCCACTGGACTGATACTGAGGCTGCCCGCCCCGAGAATCTCCAAAATGCCCCGCTGATCTGGCCCTCTTGGGCCGTCTCCCATCATACTCTCGGCTGGGCCGATCTGCTCGGTGCCGGTTCTCCATCCCCTGGGCGTAGGCCTGTAGACGGGCAATGTCCATATCTGTCTGCAATGATACCGCCATACACCCGTCAATCAAGTAACGATCCAGCCCCATAACATACCGATGCATCCGATCTGTCATATCTGCCACCACGGCAGGGGCATACCGGGCTAGGGAATCAAACTCCAAATTATATTCACGGACGCTCCGACCCCTCTGCTGCAGATGCAAAAACCGATCAGCTCGCTCCCGTCGTAACTCTGGGGGCAGAAAGTGGCGGGTGAAAGCAGTCACAAACTGATCCCACATAGCTGGAGGAGCACCCTCACCCCGGGATAGCTCCCAAGTCTCATACCAATGCGCGGCAACATCCCGAAGTCTATGCGAAGCTAGCTCAACCGACTCGGTCCCTGACGCCCTGACCAAGTCTAATGCACGCCGCATCCCCCGAATGAAGTCATGGGGGTCCTCGTCGGGCTTAGACCCGAAAAACTCTGGAGGGCCGCATAACAAGAACTCCCGAACTCTCAGGCTTTCCCGCCTGTCTTCATCATCATCGTCCCTCCGCCCGCGCCTGCGAGCCTGTCCGGCCACAATCGTGGTCAACAACTGTACAGCCTCCCTCAGGGTCCTATCCTCCGCCCCTGGCTGCGGAGCTGGAGTCTCAGGAGCGGGTACACGGACCTCTGGAGCTGCTGAAGGTCCCGCTCCAGGCTGTACTAATGGGGGTGTAGCAGACCCCTCAGAATGAGGTGCAACCTCAGGCAAATCATAGACACAAGCCCGAGTAGCCCGTTGTGCCTGACTGGTCTCTCCCACCTTCGCCTTGCCCTTCTGGGCCGCCGTTGCCTTCTTCGGAGGCATCACTGCAAACACAACAACGGGTCAGATCAGAATGACCCTAATAACACAGCTCTATCGCACGATCTAAGATTCCAAAGAAAGGGCAACACAACATCCTAGATGTCCTGTAGTTTCCTGTTTATAGATGTGGTGCACAACACATCGATAAACAAGACTCTACTAGACACGGCCTATAGACATTCCGAGGACAAACCGCTCTGATACCACTTTTGTCACGACCCAGCCCCGTGGGCCGCGACTGGTGCCCTTCTGGGACACCCCAAACGAACTCACACCCAAACCATCGTAATCAGCCTCGTCCAAACTCAACGTACGTTATTCGAACTCAACATCGTAATCAGATATCTACCGAACACTTATCCTAAGCAGTCGCCCGTACAGATCAGACAAATCACAAATCAGAAAGGAGGCGGAATATACATCGCCAAATTTCACACACACACATCAGAGGGGTAGCGGAATGTACATCGCCCCCAAATGCATACACACACATACAAACTCAGAGGCCGACTTGGCCATAGTAGCGTACGGGCCGCTTAAGATCGCAAAACAGACTCACATGCAAACACACCGGACCCACGACCCACAAATCTGACTACAGGCCTCTAGACAAAACAGAACATAAGAACATAGGACGGGACAGGGCCCTGCCGTACCCACTCATCCAAATGTACAGGATACAGACACAACAAAAGATATGTACCAATGACTAGGCTCCGAATCAAAGGGGAGCTCTCCAACACAGCAGAATGAGTAGCCTAGACTGGAGGACCACCCAAACGAGCTTCTGTACCTGCGGGCATGAAACACAGCCCCCGAAGAAAACGGGGGTCAGTACGGGAGAAGTACTGAGTATGTAAAGCAGAAGGTACAGAAATCACAAACACAGTTGGAGTCAGAAAGAACAAACACACCGACATCGCAAACCAAGCAAACCTGTGCGGGAGGCGAACATACAAATGCAAATCAAATCATGTATAGGGTTTAGGAACGTGGTCACCCCCCGACGCTGGTGCCACAACACATCATAACTCCAGAAGTTTTCAAATCTCCGTACAATCTCCAGACACATCATATCACACACACATCACATCATCAGAACATATCAAATGCCATATCACATCATAACTCCATAAACGGTAGCCGGCCCTATGGCGAGGCCTCGGAAACTGTAACACATCATAACTCCCGAATATAATATAGCGCGCACGATCACAAAGTCGGCCCGGGTACCGACGAACGAAGTCATAGCAGACCGCACGAACAGAGTAGTGCAGAAACCATATGCATATCAAAAATAATTTGTCGGACTCAACATATAGTTTACGTATAGGTATATACTGACGCCAGAAGGCTCGGAATAGGAATCAGATTGAACAAAATTTGTGTATAAAAGTTACGAAGTTCCAAACTGCCAAATCTTTAGAAAAAGTTGTTTATAGGTCATTTTCCGAAGATCTCACATTATTCAAAGTACAAAAGTCCACTAACGGCATAGGAAGTTTCAAACGCACCATTGAGTCATAAACAAACGATCACTGGTCATAGCGGACGCAAACGAACCAAACAAACCGAATAAGGGGAGCCTCGGGGCTCGTGGGCCCACCTCGAGTCAAATTGAGGCGGCGGACGCAAATCACAGACCTTAGGCTCCCTAGAGCCATCTACGAAAGTTTCGGAGGGTTTCGGACACAACCACAAAAGTTATGACGATTCGAACATTCCTTTCACCAAATGCCACAAAAGGGTTCAATTGCGCTGGATGAATAGTACCCAAACTTGAACCTAAATTTCCAAGAGCAGAGTTACCCCCGAGATTCCGATATTAACCTAGTATGACTAGGACATGCCAAAAGAAGGATAGGTAGGCTTTACATACCTGGTTGGCGCCTTACGCTCCTCAAATCGCGATTCCCGTTTCGTCCAGAAACTGCAAATGGTCACTTTTACCAGTTACTATTCATGAGAGTTAGCATTTTCATCTTTGGGGCTATACTTGGCTACCGAAATTTCGGCAGCATTTCCCCTATAAATCTAACATCCCCGAGACTTAGCTCGGCTCAAAATACAACAACAACAACAGCCCAAACATCATTAAACCATACAAACCACAATCATACTACATTAACTTCAAAATTTCACTTTAATACATAAGTTGGCAAATTCTTGATTCAACTTCCAAATCTATTTCCACATTAGTCCATTCATTCACTCATTCCCAATTATTCAAGCACACTACATACAAGTTCCAAACCACATACAAACATCCCCAAAGTTCACTACTTTCCCATTTTTCATTCAAACACCAAAAGTTACGACGAACGTTCTAACTTGCGTCGTTTCATTCCAAATTCGTTATCATCAACCATAAATCTTATTTAAGGTCTTTAGTGTCATAAATATGCTATGATATACACAAATATCCCCAAAGGTATACATTTTTCCGATAACGTCCGAAATCATTTTCTAACACCAAATCAATTCTTCAATCAATCATTTACGTTATAAAGGCCATGACGACACAACTACCAACCTTAAACGAAATCAATTCACACTTGTTTTTCCCATCTAAGGCACACGGCCAAACACACCTTTTTTTTCACACACACACGCCATGCACAAACACGACCCCATCCCATAATCTTCATGCTAATCCAATCACTAACACATACATATCCATTTCATAACATTAAGAGGACAAAATTCATACCTTTTCTTGAATTTCTGACTTGTCGTAAACGTCGCTCTTTCTCCAAACTACTTGTATCACGTCGGAGAGCGTCTTGAGTACTTCACAACTATGTAGAAATCAAGAATTTTGGATTAACAACAAAGCTTGGAAAATTATTTCTTTCCTCCCCTAAGGGGTTCGGCCGAATAGTGGTTTAGGTTCCATGTTGGGTTTGTTTGATTTTTTTTTTGTCTAGATAATTCTAAGGATCATTGATATATATCTTGACTAAGGCACATGCCACTCACACGACCATTAAAATGGTCTTGGGCCTTGCCAAAGGGGCCGGCCACTTCACACTTTGGGCTTCACTTTTATGTTCAAATTTTTCTTGGCCCAAATCATAAAACGTCCCGTTTTGTAATTCCCGAAACAAATTTCCGAAATTCCAAATTTACCCTCGGCCTTCCCCGAGGTCTTAACATTAACGACTCCATAACCAACATAGTCATATTCACCAAAATCCAAATATTTCCTCAACACACACAAGTCTTATTTATTTCTTGATTTCCCGTTATACGAAAATACGGGACATAACAAAAGTTCCGTGGGTCCTTATCTGGTTCAACCCAAAGAATTCTGCATGGTCTAAATTAATAAAATCTCAAACTTTGGCACTAACTGCCCTATTACCATGACCCGTACCCTATTGTTGGGCCTGAGCGGCTACTAACTGGATAACCTAATAGCCTCTCTTATATCCTGGCCTCAGGCATCTGGGGGAGGAACTAGGGGTTGCTGGAGCTAGGGTTGAAGCTTTTCTATGCTACTCTGGAGCGGGCGGAGTATGAAAGGACCGAGATGGAACCTCATTCTGGGACTCGCTCTCCTCTATATCTGTAAGTGGTACCCGTCCAGTTCTCCTACCTGCCACTGACTTGCCCTTTTGGGCCGTTGAAGCTTTTTGCTTCACTGGCATTACTGAAATCGTAGCGTACAGTTAGGAAAAAGGAATCCTCATAACATAGCTCTATCGCACGATCTTAGATGAGAAAGAAAGGTCAATCTTCTTAAATGTCCTATAGCCTCTTGTTTATAAGTGTGGTGCACACAAACCTATAAACAAGACTCTATTAGACACAACTTATAGACAACCCTAGGATGAACTACTCTGATACTACTTTTGTCACAACCCAACTAGAGGGCCATGACGGGCACCCGGAGCTAACCGACCGAGCACTTGACATATATGCATCTCATCATCATACCTGAGTAAGGCATAATGCTAACTGATAGATATCATAAACTGTAAGGGACTCAAGCCCAAAAGATATCTACATATATACGTCATCAACTTGTCTCAAGTACCCATGCCGACAAGGCTACCAAAACAATAGTATCATACAACAGGGACCGAGAAGGTCACAGAACATCCAACTGTACCTTCGATCTATGACCCTCTACATGGAGTACATAACATAATAAAGATGGGACAGGACCCTGCCATGCCTATATATATACACAAAAGAATCATGCCAACTGAACTGTAGCTCCGGAGCAAGTGGAGTGCTCCTATACATATGCTGAGGAAACAGCCTAAGGGTCTGGTCTGTCTCCCTGTCTACTTGCGGGCATGAACTGAGTGTCCACAAACAAGAAGGACGTCAGTACGAATAATGCACTAAGCATGAAAGGCATGAATAATAACAAAATAACGATATGAAAAGTAATATGAGATAAGAGAGATAACATGTACATCTGAATGCCTCTTAAGTGGATATTATGTATGCTTTCCTTTTTAAAAAACATTTTCAGACATATACATATATCATAATACCGTACCCGGTCATATAGGCTCGGTGTCATCCGTACCTGGCCAGAATAAGGCTTGGTTTTATTCGTACCCAACAGCAGTGGTGTGCACAACAGGTGCGGGACCCGGCCGACAATAGCGCAGCTCGGTGTGAGAAAATAGCTATATATATATAAAGTATGCATAAGAGTACAAAGAAACGTAACAACTCTATCCGAGTGACATAAGGTCGGTAAACCTCCGATTACCATTATGGAACTATCATCATGAACGTATCTCACCTTTAAGGAACAATCACCCTAAGACAAAGATCAATAATATCATAAGAACATCAAGAACCATAAGCTTCTAGTATTTCTAGTAACGGAGTCAATATAGATATCATTCGTATAGGTTGGTTTCAATAATATCATGCCATAAGAAAGAAAGGGATAGCCTTAACATACCTCGCCGTCTACTTAACCACTCAACGTCTATCCTCCCGAGCTTGAAAATCTACATTCAAGATGATTCATACCAAGTTCAAGTTATTGAAACTCTCATAAGGTAAAACTAAATTAATTGGTGAGTTAGCGAAAATTGGGCAGCATTTCCCCTATATCATCTACTTCTATCAAACTCTAAAACAACAATAATAACATCAACGATACCATAGCCAAGAGATTACATTCAAATTAAACTTAAATCAATCCAAAACTCCCTTTCAAAATCAACCCATAGCCATTATCTTCAACTTAATACCTTGTGACTCCTCTACTATGATTCTCTTCATTTTAAGACTTGCTAAACCTTCAAGTCAACTCAAAATAAGAAATAAGATAAAGAACATACCTTACTTCAAGACCAATTTCACCACAACATCAAGTAGAAACAAGAATAATCATCTTCCATGAACTAGCTTAGGGATTTAGAGCTTGATCTTCTCTTGTGATGGTTTGGAATGATTTGAGATAATGGAGAACCTTCAAGAGCACCCTTATAAGGTAGAGAGAGAAGTATGGAAAGTGCATACATGAAATAGGACTTTTTAGAACTTTAAAAAGCGCTTGAACCGCCCCTCTGCCTCAACTTGCTGTGAAGATGCAGCCTAGCAAATGGCAACTTGCGGCCGCATCTCTCCACCATGTCTTGAGGTGGTGTTGGGCAGTGAGCTGCCTAAAACATGGAAGTTTAAGACAAGTTTGCTGCTAAGCAAACTCAATATGCAGCCGCAAATGTCACGACTCGACCGGTGGGCCATGACAGGCACCCGGTCCTAGCCCACCCAGGCACCTCTTATCGTACATCCACATTCACATCTAGGTGGACCACACGGCTTACTCATAATTTACATACATCAATAGTGCTAATCTCGTTGGGAAACAACGTATTTATATCATCATCAATAACAATGCCTATATCCATATACACAAGCCAACAAGGCTATCAAAATGATATACAAAATATGAGTCGACAAGGCTATAGGACATCTAACCATACACAACTGTCTACGGGCCTCTAAAAAGAGTGTGTAACATCATATAGGAGGGACAGGACCCCGCCATGCCCATATGTATGTACATTAAAGAATAATACCCAAAAGCTGTAGCTCCGGATAAAATGGAGCTCCTCTATGCAGTCACTGAATAGGAAATCTATGGACCAAGCCTGTCTCCCTGTCCACCTGTGGGCATGACGCAGCGTCCACAAACAAAAGGATGTTAGTACAAATAATGTACTGAGTATGTAAAGCATAATCAACATCATAGTAGAAGCATAATAGACAACATAAGAAATAACATGAGATGGGAGAACAAGGAGGTAATAGAGTTATTCGTACCTCTAGTGGCCTTCATCATATCTACTTACTTGTCTTTCATATGGACCTTCCATTTCTAATGCTTAATCATGTACATACACACATATACATATTCTTATTCGTATTTATTCGTACTCGTACCTATATCATACCCGACCATGAAGGTTTGGTGTTTCACATACCCGGCCATGACAAGGGTCGGTGATTATACATACCTGGCCCTACCAAGGCCCAGTGTTATCCGCACCCAACTGCAGTGGTGTGCGCGTGATAGGGATCAGACTCGGCCATATAAGCTCAGTGTTATATAATAGTCATACATACTTAGACATGTATACATAAAAGTCCATAAGTATCATCAACATTATTGCCATCATCGTTTTCGTTACATCTATCCTTAGAGGATCAACTATCATATAAAGGAGGTACTAGTATCGTGAAATTATCGAGAATCATGAACTTTAGTAACTTTAGAGATAGAATCATTGAGAGGACACTATGGAACTCATGAAAAGGTATATAGCAAAGGAACCATGCCTTAATAAAAGAAGAGTCATCCTTACATACCTCTTTGTCTTCTTAACTATTTAACGTTCACCGTAGAAGCTTGAATAATCTACATTTAGAAGGATTCATGCCATAGTTAAGCCTTAATGATACTCTTAAACCTACTGGAATAATTCATGATTTAACGAAAATTGGGCAGGTTGCACCCTACTCTAGAACAAATCTACGGACCATTATACGGGCCGTATAATTTATAGGGTCCGTACAAATGGCCGTACAACTGGGAATTTTCCGAATTCCATTCTCGTTTGAATTCCAATCCTCGTGGAACCTTCCTGGCACTTATGTAACACTTCATTAACCATAAAATAGGCCCTATAGCAGCCCCTCAAGATTATTATAAATAAATATTAGCTCAAATATAGCGGAAACCTTCCAAACACGACTTACGCTTCACTTCCTTCAACAAACTAAACTTCACATATTCGTATGACTCGAAATCTTATAGTATGCACCTTAAGTTATCTAATACTTTCCTTAATCTCATAAGGATTTCATAATCATCCTAACCTCACACTAGCCTATCCATAAGGCCACACATCCGGAATTTCCGAGGTTTAACATTCTTCCCCCTTTAGGAACATTCGTCCTCGAATGTTAGGTTCTTGGGGATTCTATAAAAATTTCGCCAGAGTTTTCCCTATAATATGGCACTACCATCCTAAAGCAGCAACCCAAAATACATTGCCTCACAGGGATACAACAAAAACATCAATAACCATGGCCACACACGACCAGGAAAACATCAAGGAAAACACTATATTCCTGAGGATAATGGCGTCTCTGCCTGAGTCTCCTCTGAAGGTGAAAATAAATGCGGGTACCTGAACTTCATGTCTTCTTCGGCTTCCCAAGTCATTTCCTCCCTATTATTAGTCTTCCATAAAACTTTAACTGAAGCTACCTCTTTGGTTCTGAGCTTCCGTACTTGCCTATCTAAAATGGCAACGGGGACTTCTTCATAAGACATTTGTTTGGTAACTTGGACATCATCTATTGGTACAATTCTAGAAGGATTTCCGATGCACTTACGAAGCATCGATACATGGAAAACTGGGTGAACTGACTCCAAATCCGGAGGTAGATCTAATGTACCGAGGGCTGAGCTTGCCCTTCTTGCCAAATCTCATTACGCCTTTCATTGGCGACACCTTCAGAAATACCCAATCTTTCACTTGGAACTCTAAGTCTCTTTGACGATTATCTGCATAGGATTTTTGGCGACTCTGAGCTATTAATAATCTATCATGTATAAGCTTGACTTTCTCTATAGCTTGCTGGACCAAGTCCGGCCCTATCAATTTGGTCTCTCCTACTTCGAACCACTCAATTGGAGATCTACACTTTCGCCCATATAAAGCCTCATACAGAGCCATTTGGATGCTAGAATGATAGCTATTGTTATAAGCAAACTCAATAAGTGATAAATGATCATCCCAACTACCTCCAAAATCCAATATACATGCCCGTAGCATATCCTCAAGGGTCTGAATGGTACGTTCAGATTGTCCATCAGTCTGTGGGTGAAATGTCGTGTTATGTCTCACCTGAGTCCCTACACCTTCTTAGAAAGATCTCCAAAAATTGGCTATAAACTGAGTCCCCCTATCGGAGATAATAGACACCGGAACACCGTGAAGTCGTACTATCTCTTTAACCTAAAGCTTTGCATAATCTTCTGCCACATATATTGTTCTGACCGGTAAGAAATGAGCTGACTTCGTGAGTCTATCCACAATCACCCATATAGAATCATACTTACGTCGAGAATGGGGTAAGCCTGTAATGAAGTCTATGTTAATTACTTCCCATTTCCAAGTTGGAATTTCTATAGCTTGCAACAATCCACGTGGCTTTCGGTGCTCAATTTTCACTTGCTGACAGTTGGGACATTAAGCTATAAATTCCGCTATATCTTTCTTCATCCCATTCCACTAATATATAGATTTAAAATCATGATACATTTTCGTTGCTCCGGGGTGAACGGAATAATGGGAACAATGGGCTTCTCCTAATATTTGGTGGCATAATCCTGCAACATCAGGAACACATAACCTACCTCGGCATCGGAGAATTCCGTCTCCAGAAATCTCGAATGATGACTTCTCCTTCTGAGGGAGTGTATTTCTGTAATGAATTAGCATGGGATCTTCGTATTGACACTCTTTTCCTTCAACTACTAGTGATGAGACCGCTGAATTCTGAATGGTGGCTCCCATATTGCCTGTGTCCACTACTCGAACTCCTAGGCTAGCTAATTGCTGGAGCTCACAAGCTATCTCTCTTTTCTCTGGCTGAACATCGCATAAACTTCCCATGGACCTACGGCTAAGAGCATCAGCCACCACATTTTCCTTCCCGGGATGATATAGGATGTTAACATCATAATCCTTCAACAACTCCAACCATCGCCGTTGCCATAAATTCAGTTCTTTCTGCTTGAAGATATACTAAAGGCTCTTATGATCTGTATAAATATCAACGTGGACGCCATACAAATAATGTCTCCACATCTTCAATGCATGAATCACTGCAACCAATTCAAGATCATAGGTCGGGTAATTCTTCTCATGTTTCCATAACTGCCTTGAAGCATACGCAATCACTTTACCATGTTGCATCAACACACAGCCTAGTCCAACACCTGAAGCATCACAATAGACAACATAACCTTCCGATCCCTCTGGAAGTGTCAGGACTGGGCAGAAGTTAATCTATCATTTAGCTCTTGGAAACTGCGTTCACAAGCATTTGTCTATTGAAATTTAGCTAATTTCTGGGTTAACTTCATGAGCGGTGCAGAAATGGAAGAAAAGCCTTCTACAAATCTCCTGTAATAACCTGCTAAGCCTAGAAAACTAAGAACTTCCGTAAGGGTTGTGTGCCTTGGCCAAGTTTTCACGGCCTCAATCTTTTGGGTATCTACCCGAATGCCATTAGCTGAAATAATATGCCCCAAAAAGGTCACTGAGTCCAACCAAAATTCACACTTAGAAAATTTGGCAAGTAACTCTCGAGTTTGAAGAACTCTAAGAACAATACGCAAATGGTCCGCATATTTTGTCTCGGACCCAGAATACACCAAGATATCGTCGATGAATACAATCACAAATAAATCTAGGAAGGTCCTGAACACATTGTTCATTAAATCCATAAATACTGCCGGTGCATTAGTTAGTCTAAATGACATTACCCGAAACTCAAAATGGCCATATCTTGTTCTGAAGGCTGTCTTAGGAATATCTTTCTCCCTAACTCTCACCTGATGATACTCGGATCTCAAATCTATCTTTGAAAACCATTTGGGGCCTTGTAATTGATCAAATAAATCATCAATCCTTGGAAGCGGATATTTATTCTTGATCGTCACTTTATTCAGTTTCCGATAGTAAATGCACATTCGCAAGGAGCCATCTTTCTTTCGGACAAACAACACGGGTGCTCCCCACGAGGAAGAACTAGGCCTAATAAAACCTTTCTCAAGCAAGTCCTTCAATTGCTCCTTCAACTCTTTCAACTCTACGGGAGTCATTCTGTAAGGAGGAATGGATATGGGCTTTGTATCTGGTAGCACATATATAGCGGAATAAATCTCCCGTTCTGGAGAGAGGCCTAGAAGCTCTTCCAGGAATACATCTGGGAACTCATTCACCATGGGGACAGACTGAAGAGTTGGCGACTTGGCTTCTACACCTTGAACCCGAACTAGATGGTAAATACAACCTTTTGTGATCATTTTCCTTGCCTTTAGATAGGAAATAAACCTACCCTTTGGGGATGCGGTATTTCCTTTCCATTCTAAAACTAGTTCTCCCGGAAACTGAAAGCGAACCATTTTCATTCTACAATCAACATTGGCATAGCAAGAAGCCAACCAATCCATGCCCATGATAACGTCAAAGTCCACCATTTTTAACTCACGTAAATCAACCATATTACGATGGTCACAAATCACAACTACATAATTTCTATACACTCGACTAGCTATTACCGATTCACCAACGGGTGTAGATACCTCAAAAGGTTTGATGGAATCCGGTTTGACCCCAAACCGACCCGCAATATATGGAGTAACATATGACAATATGGAGCTCGGGTCTATCAAAGCATATACATCATGAGAAAATACCGATAATATACCTGTGACGACATCAGGGGAAGACTCAAGATCCTGTCGCCCCGCCAAAGCATAAATACAGTGCTGAGGACCACTAGAACTGGGGCTCTCCCTCTACCTCTACCATGGCTGACTGGCACCTGTGACCCTGTCCCCATAGGGCGTATAGATGATGAAGACCCGGCCAGCAACCGAGGGGCAATCACGCATGATATGGCTTGGCCGACCGCATGCATAGCAAATCTCTGAACCTAGTCGACACTGGCCCCAATGTAACTTCCCACACTGGGAACACCGTGGCACGGGTGGCCTTGCCTGACCCGAATCACCTCTGAACTGAGAACCTGAAGCCCTGAAACTCTGACTCGGCCCGGAATAAGTAGATTTATCAAATCTTTGGCCTGTAACCATGGAGGCGCACTAGTCATAGAATGGCCTGAATGCCTAGAAAACTGCTGTCTTTGCCGTCCTCTAAACTCACTCGTCGGGCCCAAAGATCTAGCCCTCTTGTTATACCCCCTATCATGCTCACGCTCACTTCTTTGTTGTTGTTGGCTTTCCTCTAAATTCTGGGAGTGGGCTTGAATGCGTGAAATACCCATGTTTTCCTGAAGGGATGCAGTCAAGCATCTGTCCATCAAATGTGGCCCTAGGCCTCTCACAAATCAGTGCACTCGGTCACCTATATCCGCTACCATGGACGGAGCATACCTAGCCAAAGAATTGAAGTGGAGACTATACTCTAAGGCACTCATACTTCCTTGCCTAAGATTCAAGAATGTATCGGCTCTAGCCCACCGAACCTCAAGAGGTAAGTAATGTCGGAGGAAGGCATCCCAAAAATTCTTGCCATACCGAGGGAGGTGCATTGATTCCCCGTGAAGCCATCCAAACTGTGTACCAATGAACCACAACATCCCGGAGTCTATAGGATGCTAACTCCACCGATTCAACGTCTGAAGCATGCATTAACTGGAGTGTCCTCAACATCCCATCAATAAAATTCTGAGGGTCCTCTTCCGGCTTTGACCCAAAAAAATTCAAAGGGTTCAAGCTAATAAAATCACGGGACTTTGCACTAACAACCCTATCACCTTGACCTATACCTTGCCACTGAGTTTGGGCGGCAAACAACTGAGTAAGTAAATGAATAGCCTCTTTTACATCTTGGCCTGAAGCATCCGGTGGAGGAGCTGGAGGTGGGGCTGAAGTTCCCACATGCTCTTCAGAAATAGGCACTGAGTAGGAGGACTGAGATTGAGCCGCATTCTGGGACTCACCCTCCTCTACAACCGTTGATGGTACTCTTTCAGCCCGTTTTTCTACCACTGTCTTGCCCTTTTGGGCGGCCGTAGCCTTTCTCTTTACAGGTATTTCTGAAATACATAACACACGGTTAAGGAAAGAGAAATCCTTATATCATGGTTCTATCGCACGATCTTATGAAGAAGTAAGGTCATTCATTCCTAAAATGCCCGCAGCCTCCTGTTTATAAGTGTGACGCGCAACACACCCATAAGCATGACTCTACCTGACACGACTCGTAGACACACCCTAGGACAGAACTGCTCTGATACCACTTTTGTCACAACCCGATCGATGGGCCATGACGGGCACCCGGTGCTAGCCCACCCGGGCATCTCTTATCGTACATCCACTTTCACATCTAGGTGGACCGTATGGCTTACTCATAATTTACATACATCAATAGTGCTAATCTCGTTGGGCAACAATGCATTTATATCATCATCAATAACAATGCCCATATCCATATACACAAGCCAATGAGGTTATCAAAATGATATACAAAATATGAGCCGACAAGGCTACAAGACATCTAACCATACACAGCTATCTATGAGCCTCTAAGAAGAGTGTGTAACATCATATAGGCGGGACAGGACCCCGCCATGCCTATATGTATGTACACAAAAGAATAATACCCAAAAGTTATAGCTCCGGATGAAATGGAGGTCCTTTATGCAGTCACTGAATAGGAAATCTATGGATCAAGCCTATCTCCCTGTCCATCTGCGGGCATGACGCAGTGTCCACAAACAAAAGGACGTCGGTACGAATAATGTACTGAGTATGTAAAGCATAATCAACATCATAGTAGAAGCATAATATACAACACAAGAAATAACATGAGATGGGAGAATCAGGAGGTAATAGAGTCATTCGTATTCGTACCTCTAGTGGCCTTCATCATATCTACTTACTTGTCTTTCATAGGGACCTTCCATTTCTAATGCTTACTCATATGTATATACATACATATAAGTATTCATATTTATTCGTACTCGTACCTATATCATACCCGACCATGAAGGTTCGGTATTTCACATACCCGGCCATGACAAGGCTCGATGATTATCATACCTGGCCCTACCAAGGCTTAGTGTTATCCGTACCTAACTGCAGTGGTGTGCGCGCGATAAGAATCAAACCCGGCCATATAAGCTCGGTGTTATATAATAGTCATACATACTGAGACATGCATACATAAAAGTCCATAAGTATCATCAACATTATTGCCATCATCGTTTTCGTTACATCTATCCTTAGAGGATCAACTATCATATAAAGGAGGTACTAGTATTGTGAAAGTATCGAGAATCATGAACTTTAGTAACTTTAGAGATAGAATCATTGGGAGGACACTATGGAACTCATGAAAGGGTATATAGCAAAGGAACCATGCCTTAATGAAAGAAGGGTTAGCCTTACATACCTCTTTGTCTTCCTAACTATTTAACGTTCACCGTTGAAGCTTGAATTATCTACATTTAGAAGGATTCATACCATAGTTAAGCCTTAATGATAATCTTAAACCTACTAAAATAATTCATGATTTAACGAAAATTGGGCAGCATTTCCCCTATTCCACCGACTTCCACTATACTACAATACAACTCCCAAACATCCACAATATCACAATCAAGTAATCACATTACATTAAGCCTTCAATATTCACTCTCATATTCAACTCATACTAGCAACTTCATACCAACTTTTGCACATTTTCATACAACGCTTCCTCATCACCATTATTACAGTCCATAACAAGATTATATCCATATCATACTAAGAATCATGACTCAAGTTAGCTTACTACTCACAACATCATAAAAGCTACATTTAGACTTCATTTTCTACTTCCTTCTTCTACCCAAGTATTGCTACAACCAAGCATTCTCAATAACATGAAATAAGAATGGAAACTAACCTTTTTATCCCATAGGAACAAGCTTTGGAGCAGCTATAAACTTGTGCAAAAACCCTGGCTACAATGCCCAAGTATTTCTTGAAATCTACCAACCCTAGGAAGCCTTCTAACATATGAACACTTGATTCTTGCTATTTGATCTTTGTAATCCCTTGGGTTTGAGTGAAATATGTTGGAAAATGGGTTTTGGAGCTTTGGAGAGCTTGGAAGAAATGTGGGAAATGAAAATAAAGTTGGGGTCGTCCATGCTTATAAAACAAATTTCTGACCCAACCCGATTATACGGCCAATTATACGGGTCGTATAATTTATACGGTCCGTATAATCTTCCCAGGTTGCACCCTACTCTAGAAAAAATCTACGGACCATTATACGGGCCGTATAATATATACGGTCCGTACAAATGGCCGTACAACTGGGAATTTTCCGAATTCCATTCTCGTCGACTCGTTTGACTTCCAATCCTCGTGGAACCTTCCTGGCACTTATGTAACACTTCATTAACCATACAATAGGACCTATAGCAGCCCTTCAAGATAAATCTAAATAAATATTAGCTCAATTATAGCGGAAACCTTCCGAACACGACTTACGCTTCACTTCCTTCAACAAACTAAACTTCACATATTCGTATGACTCAAAATCTTATAGTATGCACCTTAAGCTATCTAATACTTCCCTTAATCTCACAAGGATTTCATAATCATGTGAAGCTCACACTAGCCTATCCACAAGGCCACACATCCTGAATTTTCAAGGTGTAACAGCAAACTGCCCACAAACCCCACGTTTCGCGAAAATGCGTTCTTTTCGATTCGTTTGACCTCAAATTCTTATGATATCTCTGTAACACTTATGTAACCTTGAATTAACCATATAAGGAGCCTTATAACCTCCTCTCAAGCTTATGCTAAACGAATTATAGCACAGCGACACAAAAATCTTCGGAGGCATAACAGGTGGAGATCAAACATAATTTCTGTTTCATTCTCTTGATAATTATCACGTGACCTTGCATAGCCACAACATTGTGTTCATTCCTACCAATAAAAATAAAAATGCTAAAAAATGTGAAAAACATTCTATGATAACTAACTTTCAGTTTCTCTCATTTAAAAAAGGGAAAAGGTTACAAAACACACTCCAACTTTGGGCGAAATTGCTATAACACACTTCAACTTTGCGGGGGTCCTATGACCCCCCTGGACTATTTTTTTGGTGTATTATTGAGGGTATTATCGGGTGATATGGATAAAAAAGTGAGCACATAAAGGAGGATTATTTGGAATTCAACATGGCAAATAGAGACGGGTCTGTTCAGTTTTAAGTCCACCCTTGCGCGCTCAACCAACATGTGCTCACTTGCTTGTCCACGTCACCCGATAATACCCTCAATAATACACAAAAAAATAGTCCAGGGGGGGGGGGGGGGTTATAGGACCCCCGCAAAGTTGGAGTGTGTTAGAGAAATTTCGGCCAAAGTTAGAGTGTGTTTTGAACTCTTTTCCCTTTAAAAAATCCTTAGTTTTCTGTATCTATTTTTTTCCTAGATGAACCCAAATCGAAAAAGTAAACAAAAACTGCCTCCATCCCAATTTATGTGACATTCAAGAGTTAAAAAAAATTTTCTTTGATCTATATTTTTTCCTAAGCCTTTTAAATATTTTAAATTGTTATTATTCTAACTTATAGTATTTTTTAAGTAGTTTCCAAATATATAAATTTTATTTCAAAATAACTTAAATATTTCATGTTTGAATTATGATCAAAATGTACAAGTTTGACTCTCAAAATTTATACTATGCCACATAAATTGAAACAGAGGGAGAACGTATTATGCCAAAAGACTTCCATAGACTTCCATAATCTACATAGGCTCAAAGTGCTTCCTTTAGCCTCTTGCAAAAACTTTTAGTTAGCACTAATATTTTTCATCTGTTTTTTAGAGGCTGAAGTCTTTAACATGTGATAATTTTTTTAATCTTGATGTAAAGTAACTAGTTACATGATCAAAATTTAGTGGAGTTTTCTTTCTTTTCATTCCTCATGTATTTCATATAATCTATCTATATATATTATAAAGCTATGCATAAACAAGGTGATGTGGCACCTACCTCTCTATGACTAGCATTTGCATTTTTCTTTTTTCTCCTTTTTTTTGGCAATTTTTTCTTCATTTTTCTACTATATAAAAGAGCCAAGAGTTGGACGACCAAGGGCAAAAGAGTCTTTTTCCCCACAAAAAGTCTCACATGTACGGGTTCTCTCGCTCACTTCAATTCTAGAAGAATCCGTTCAACAAGAGAGACCCATCGATTCTTCCATGTCAACAGAATACTCTTTGCTCTAGATTTTCTAGGACGGGTCTTTGAGTTCTCTTCGCCTTTCTCATCTGGGTGTTGCAAATTTTGGCAGCTTTTATCTCGATTTTTTCCCTAATTTTCTTCCGGTTCTCTTCAAATGTGCCAATTTTATGGCTAAAATTCATTATTGTTGTCAATATATTTCTGCTTAAGCAAAATTGTTCATTTTATTCAATTCTCTTCATTTTCTCAGCTAGGTGTTCTAATTTCAAGTATGATTTTCTTTCAATTTTGCCCAAAGTTCATCACATTACAATCTAGAAAATAATAAAGAATAAATACAAGAAATTTTGCTTTTAGGTATTACTCATAGTTGAAATTTGCCTCATAGAACTTGGGGATAAACAATAATTCAGAAACTTAATTATAAGCTTTTGATTTCAATTTTCTTTTTAATTGATTCTAGCAAAGGCGTCTTTACAATGAAACTCACATTGTTATTTTCCTACTATTGCTCAAAATGTATTCTTTTAGAAGTATATGCTTTGTCAATATGATTTTATCACTGATCTCTATTTTGATTTTAACTATTTAATGCTAATTATGTTAATCACATATCATTACAACTAATACTATAATCGATAAAACAATTTATTTAGACCAAACAAAAAGCCAATAATAAATACAAAAATACACATAATATTAGAACAAAACATCAAATTTTGATACAATAAATAAAAGTATTCATAGTTGATATAGCTTATGCTCAAAATTCATTAATTATTTTTTTTTATTAGAGAAAAATAAAATTAGTATCTATAAATTGAATTTTAATTATTTAATGCTAATTTTGTTAATCACATATGATTATACAACTAATAATATAATCGATAAATCTCTTTACTTGGACCAAACAAAACGCTAATAAAAATACATTGATGTACATTATTAATCAACTTATTCTTAATTTTATGTTTAACTTATTTGCATTAAACTCAAGTCTTAGATATAAAAAGACTTTTAGTAGGATGTGTGTTACTCCAAAATAAGACGTCTTGGAATGAGTCTAAATTAATCTGGCCTCAAAATAAATATCAAACATCGAATGAAAAATTTAAAAAATATATATAATTATCAAAACCTTATTACAACCATATGTCTTGGTCTTTAGCATTCCAACACATGATTTCCTTATTCCAGTGTTCATCAATGAACTCTTTAATTCTCTTCATAGGTATGCTTTTCAACTTTCCAATTCGTGTCTGGATGGTAATGTCGGACTTTTTCAATTCTAAATTTTTGATGAATTGATAATTCCGCCGGCCAATTGTAGGTCTCTTCACAATTCTCCATTGCTAATCGCTACTCCTTCCCTGTTTTGAAGTTCCATCTATCTCTTTAGGTGAATTTTAAAACTTTTTCCTATGGTTTTTTCTTCTTCGTCTTTCAGTGTCGGATATATATATATCTGTGTGTGCGTGTGTGTGGTTTACTGAGTTGCTTCTCCATATTCCACACTCTTTCAAAGTATGAGTTTTTTCTATTGATGGTCGTTGATGTTGTGAAAATGGTATTTTGTCAGGGTTCTTCGCTTCCATATTTGTACAACTAAATCCATGCATGTGTTCGTTTTGGTTGGATTTGGGATACGAAGTGTAAGTCACACTAGGTTGAGGCAAAAGTCTCTCTTAAGGCAACTTTTTTTTTCTTTTGCCTGCCATGAAACTCTGCCTTGTGAATTTTTTTAAAATTTTTGATTGAGTGGGAGTTCGAATCCGGAATCCATGAATTTTTAGGCGAAAGGCAAAAATTAAAGACCACCCCTGAATAAGGGCAATCATTCAAATTGCCCAAGGGGGAGGGGATTACAATGTGGGGAATCAAACTCTCGCTAACAAAGTGAAAGTTCAGGTAGCCAATCAGCTGAGCTACTAAATAAGATCCCATATATAGTTCACCTTAATTTACATGCATCATGTTAAAAAAAGAACAAACTAATTAAGAGTTAAACTTTAAATAAGAAAGATTTAAAAGCTTTTATACGATCCTTAACTTACATGCATGGTGTGTGTTGGGCTCGTACTTTGCACGGGCTATACCTTAAGTTTCCAGTGATGACCAGTTAACAAGAAAAAAAAAATCACCCTAGAGTGTAGTTCTCAAATTATAAAATATTAATATGTGCCTACTAATTTTTAGAAAAGCAACTAAACTGAACTAGATGTCCTGATGTCCTCTATGGTTTTCAAGTTTCAACAATGCCATTGGTATTGGGTTAACTAATGTATCTTTGGTTTATTTCACGACCCATTTTAGCCTAGGTCATGCGGGCACCTACCATTCCCACCTTGGTAGGCAAACCCTTAACTTAACGTTCACAATCAATAAATATAATAAAATAGCGGAAGAAGTAAATGACGTAAGTCTCACAATATAATATAATACGATATAGATAAGTGCGGAAGTAAATGAATCCTCCCCAGTATCTGGTCTAGTCATATAAGAGCATCTAAATCTGAATAACTCTGGTCTGAATAATAATCATAAAATGTCTCAAATCATGTCTTGAAATAAAAGTAAGACATATGCAATAGAAAAGTCTTCGAGGTCAACACCTATGTAAGTATCTAATTCCAATATAATAAGTCTGAGTATATCTAATCCTGGAACAATCAACATAATAGAATCAACAACACAATCGTCACAATACAATCGTCTCACTCAAGTCATAATGCAATACAATGCAATAATGGTATGAATGTGATGCCATGCCATGTTATGCAAATGAGATGTACACATGTACTGCGGACGGAAATATCGACATCTCGGCAGCACAACCCAGTGTAATTCGCGAAGTCTGAGTGCTACCTGTCCCGGATCTATGCTAAACAGAAACACGGGACCCAGGCTAATTGCTCACAGGGGGAGTCTCACCGACACCACTCTGGGGACCTGCGGATCCCAAGCACTACAATCGATTCCGGAATAACATCGAAATCGCCCATGCAACAACAATGCCCGAATATAACCATTGGACATCGGCTACCTCACAATCACTCAAAAGAGATGTCAAATATCAGTTTCATAAATCAATGATTTCGGAATTGAACCTCGGACATCGGCCTCCTCACAATCACTCAAGTAAAAGAGTTTATCAAGTATCAGTTTCATATAAACAACGATTCCGGAATGGATCTTTAGACATCTGCCTTTTTCACAATCACTCAAGTAAAAGAATTTATCAAATATCAGTTTCGCTCAATCAACGATACCAGATCATCACCGGATATCGACCATGCATGATAATATGAGAGAATGCATGCAATGCATATGTCAATCATCAACAAGCAAGCTCAATATCACAAGTACCTCAACGGGATACGCCAACAATGTATCACATCACAATACAAACAGTGGGTATACCAACAGATATCAATAACACAAGTACCAACAGTGGGTACGCTAATAATGTATCATAGTACAAATACCAACTACATATGGCATCAAGAAAACACAATTAAACAATCTAACGCATATAACGAGGTGAATTACGCTTGAATGTTATAAAAATAGAATTTGGTAGAAATAACTAACTTGTTTCAAAAGCATTGATGAAAAGGATATTGAACTCTGAAAAAAAAAAAACAAATACCATACTAAAAATTAGAGTGGGGATCCTGAATGACTAACAAAGACTTCATTTTAATCTCATGTTAAACACTAATCCCAAAGTACAAACCCCAAAATTAAGAGAAATCTGAAACGCACAAACAAATTAAAAACAATAAAAGGATTACGATAAAATGACTGAGGAAAGAAAGGAGCAGGAAAGACGCCATAGGCGGCCCTAAGCAGTTTTGTTTGCTTTCTTGCTGGCTGGTGTGGTTAAAGAATGTGGAGTGTGTCGACTCCACATTCTTTAAGGTGATAGCGTCGAATCACATCATAAGACTTTGTTATGGGAAAGTCCCGAATTAAGACTCCATTTGCTCCCAGGTGTACATGTAAAATAAAGGGAAAATAAGGAATAAGTATTGAAGATAGTTATATATTTCAAAAGGCAACATTCGAAGTGCAAGATGCACACGAAGGAAAAATTCAGATTCACGCAACAAACTAGGAATTATTAGAGTATCTCCTACATTCTCACATAAGGAAAGAATACGACATATATTTTTTAACCAGACAATACTCGGGGGCTGAATCTAAGCATAGATTACTCTTATATATTAGGACTAAGAAATGAGCCAGTAGGCATTCATGGACTAGCAAATAATCACCTGGAAATAGATTTCATAATGATAATATTGTTGGAGTAAATCAGTATCTAACTTGTACTCCTAATCATTTTTTCATGCCTTTGGATTAGTTAACAATGGAGTATAACATATGGATAATGATCAGTCATTTTTTTTTAAACAAAAACAATACGCTGTATACTACTACATTTTATATAAGAAAACAAAAGAATAGAACCCACGAACATGCTATCAAACATCTCATTCCTTGATGACCTTATAAATACAACAATCATCTTTTAACAAAGAGAAAGAAACTGTAAACTTAAATGGCTGCGAGTTTTCAATTAAATTTAAACTATTTACTAACTACATAAAGACGAACATTAATCATGAGATTCGTAAAGGCCATGGAGCTAAAAATATATGGAGTTTTGAAGCATATATTGAGCTAGTGATATTAGTTAAAAGCCTAAACTTTCTGGAATCTCAAACAGCAGGTTATCTAGTCCAAAGAAAACACACATTAAGCTTTACTAATTTATTTCAAGTGTCCTGAGTCTAGTAAAAGGGAAACAAGCAAGACGAGCGAGTTCCTATAGCGTGATTCTGATACACAAGCAACAACCAAGCCACGATTCTCTAAAATTAAATAAGATAGAAACGAAAAGTGGGATTTTTGTATATATATACGACAACTATCATGTTGGCAAACATGATTTTTGCAAAGAATAAGTCTTAGACCTGAACTTCCAAATCAGATTCATATGTACTTTAATATACAAATCAAGAGGAAAAACTATTCTTACAGATTTGTTTCTATAACATCTAGAGCTACAATATAGAGCTATTATCGATGATCCGAAACAAAAAATCACATTTTCAGATTCAAAAAATAAAATAAGGAAGAGACACTGATCTTTTTTGGGTGCAGCGAGCAGGAGCCTACGTCAAGAAATCTACTCGAGTCCTCGATTTAGATGTGACGCAACCAGAATGGAGAAAATAGCTAGAGTTGTTGGGAAGAGGATGTAAGGCGGCTAATAAACTTTGGGAAAACAAATTGAATAAAGCTTAAAAGAAGATTTTTTTTACCTTGAAGTACAACTCCCCCCAAACACAATAAAATAAGCAGTATTTATAGGACATGACAAGTAAGTTTTGAAATTCAAAAGATTTTGGATTAGGCTCCTTTCTACATCAAAGAGCCGTTTGAAGATGGAGTATGGCAGAGGAAAAAAGATGAGGAGCAAAGGAGAGAGAAAGGAGAAGGACATTCACACTAGGATGGAAAGAGACGTTTTTGCGTTTTTTAGAAAAAGTATAGTGAATAGTCAATGATTTTGGAAAAAGGCATATATTTATTTACTTGAAAAGAGGAGAGATATGTGAGATGTGTAGGGATTCTTGATTTGATAAAAATAGAAAAATATTAAATAAGGGCTATATATATATATATCTGGAATACATGGGAATGAGCTGCATCTGGTGGCATTCTTTTGGGCCGAGTGTTTTGGACTTAGCTTTGGCTTTTAAATTTCTTCCTCGCTAGTATTTCTTTTGAGCTTCTAAATTGGGATTAAAAAATACATTTATATATTTTCTGTTGTATAATAATAGTACTAACATTAACCAAGTAATAAAATTTAATTATCTAATATGATGTAGAATATATAGCCGCTATCACTAAATAAATGTTGAGATATGTTGCGGAGTTTCGTGGAAAAAAAGAATGCTCTAGTAAAAAATATTATAGTAGTTATTCGTAAAGCGTAAAATTAGTGTTGTATTAAACCTTTGATTAAGTTAAGGATGTGAGATGCCTTAAATTAGAGAGATCAGAATGATGATAATACGAATAATTTAAATTGTAATTATAATACTAGTAGCAATAATAACGAAAATAGTAGCGACAATAAAGAATTTGATTTATCGACAACTTAGAAGCTCGTGGAAATTAATTGGGAGAAAGGAGGGTCAAAATTGGGTGTCAACAGCTTTCCTCTCTTTGACCGGGAATGATGAAAGAGTTTTCGGGCAAAGAAGTTGACGTAGTAGCCGATTTTGTCCTGACCATCAAGGCTGAAACAAAGATTAAGAAAGGTATAGGGACAAAAAAAAGTTTTTTTTTAAAAGGTTGCGGCCAAAGTCTGGTTTCTGAGTTGCCTACATATCTCAGGTTGCACGAGAATCAGGCCATATATAGTTCAAGAAGAACTATGGTACTTATGAATTAGGAAACGGGGTTGATGCGAATCCCCAAAAATATTGCCCCAGTGTCGAATTATGTTGACACAGGTATTGGTTGAGGAGAATGTGTTTGAACTGGAGGAATCCGACAATCGATCTAAATGAGACATTCGAGAGAAGAGTCGAGCAAATTTCGAAGTAGACCCTTGACCTTTGTTGGAAAGTCTGATTCCTTCCCAACAAATTACCCCAGTTCACTGCCTTAGATAAAGTTCCACGTTGTGCGAGGCTACCTGTTAAATTCTCTGCACAGATCTACAGTACAATCATTAGTAATACATGAAAGCATTAATATAAAATTTAGTGTGTTTCAAAAAATGAAAGCGATAAAATTGGTGCAAGTGAAGCAATCAATGTGAACTAATTTCTAGATAAAATTAGCGCAGGTATAGAAATCAATGCGAGATTATTTGAGATAAAAACGAGTGCAGCTGCGAGATTAAGGCAAAAATATTTGAGATGAAATTAATGTAAGTGCAAAATTGGTGTGCTTTATAAAACTTGATATGTCCAATTTTAAGGCGGACATACTAAAATAACATAATTAAGTCCTATTATAAGGTGGACATATCTAAATAAAATAATTAAGTCCTATTATAAGGTGGACAAACCCAAATAAATAATTAAGTCCTATTAAAAGGTGGACAAACCCAAATAAATAGTTAAGTCCTATTATAAGGTGGACAAACCCAAATAAAATAATTAAGTCCTATTATAAGGTGGACAGACCCAATAACATTACGTCCGATTTTAAGGTGGACAAACCCAAATAAGTCCTATTAAAGGCGGACAGACCTAAAATGTTCAATTAAAGGCGAACAAGCCTAATATGTCCAATTAAAGGCGGACAAGCCTAATATGTCCAATTAAAGACGGATGAGTCTAATATGTCCAATTAAATGGGGACGAGCATAATATGTCCTATTGAAGGGGGACGAGCCTAATATGTCATATTGAAGGGGGACGAGCCTAAAATGTCCTATTGAAGGCGGACGAGCCTAAAATGTCCTATTGAAGGCGGACGGACCTAAAATTTCCAATTGAAGGAAAATAAGCCTAAAATATCCTATTAAAGGTAGATAAGCCTAAAATATCCTATTAAAGGCGGACTAGCCTAAAATATCCTATTAAAGGCGGACTAGCCTAAATGCGGTGCTTGATTTATGATTATTAAAAAAAATTAGCGCGGAGCGAAGATCTTGATATGATGCTTGATTTGCAGTAGTGAATATCCATGGTGCAGTGAGGAGAGCTTGTGCATTTCCTAGTTTGATAGTAGCAAATATTTCACCGTGCGATGCCAATAAATTGGAGATCTTCCACCTTGCTGCAATTTGGTTGCTAACAAATTCCTGCACTCAAAGAAAATTGTGAGTTGTGAAATTTAATTAGTATTGAGTTAGCTTTTCACTTTGCTTCATCTGAATCTTGCAACTTCCGACTTGATGCTGAGCTTTCGGATGCCATGCAATATCATTCAAGAATAGCTAAAATATGCCCCTGCGTTACTCAAAGAAAATTTGTTACTATAAAATAAAGTTGTTGCCTTGCATTGAACATTAAAACGTTGGCTTTGAATCTGCATTTCTCATTGTTGTGGCAGTGCAGCAATCTGGCGATGCTAATATATTGCTCGTTATTTCGATCTTTGATTTTGTCGAATAATGATAGGCCATTTACAAAGCTGCCCCTGTTTTGTTTACGGGGATAATAGAATTTTTCATTATATTAAGACCGAACCCAACATGGGCGCCTATGTATCCCGCTACTAATAGGAATCAGGTCGAACGTAGTTCATACAAAGCTTTAGCAAAATTACAAGAAGGAAAGATGACCATAAGGCAAGCGGGTGGAGAATGCTAGTGATGGTAAATCCTTTCAATCATCCTACTTGGTTCCACGCTTCCTTTTCAAATGTCTCGGTGCCAATTTTGATGAATCACAGGTAACAATAATTGCATTTGCAACTGGAGGCCCATCATTTTCGTACAAGTTAGTTTGTTGCACACTTATCTTATCCTTTTCAATCATGTTCTGGATCTTATGCTTAAGTGCTGGGCAATCTTCTGTGTCATGACCTGGAATATTAAAGTGGTAAGCACAATTCTTGGACCAATCAAAATCTGGCGGTAGGCTTTTAGGGATCCATCCTTTCTTTTACTTCAGAAGTCCCTTGGGTTTCAGTCTCTCAAACATGCTAGTTAATGACTCTTCAAGACGAGTAAAAGTGCGGAATTTTATGTGCTCTGAATGTCGTAAGCTAGACTGTGCTTGATCGGGTTGATATTGAAAGTCTTGTTGGTGAAGAGGTATATGATCACACGAAACTTGATGGTTCTGTCGTGATTGTGGCCGATATGTAGACCTAACAGCTGAGTCAGTTTCTCTTTTTTTTCCTTGCAATTGGTCGAATGTCTCAGCTTGAAAAGTTACTTGTATTGACGAAGTGTCAACAATTCTTCCTGTTCAAATGCCCGCTTGTACTTGCTTTCCCGCTTGAATTAGATCAGAAAAATCACGTAACTACACACGTAACAACTTTTCAAAATATATGCCCTTTTGTATTTGGATGAAAGTTGAAATCAACTCATTCTCGGGCAATGGCGGGCGTATTTTTAAAGCTTCCAATCTCCATCGGATGGCATATTCCTGAAAAGACTCATATGGCATTCTTTCTATCTCACGCATATCAAAAAGATTTGGACTAACCCTTATGTTAAACTTGAATTGTTCTACAAAGTCACGGGCATTGTCCTCCCATGTGTACCATTTGCAAAAGTGTTGTTCCGTATACCAATCTAATGCTAGCCCTGATAGACTCTGAATGAACAACTTCATTCATATGGCTTCATTTTGTCCAATTCCCATTAATCTGCTACAATAGTCCTTCAAGTGCGTAATGGGATTTCCTCTGCCATTGAAGGTGTTGAATTTTGGTACTTTGAATCCTGGTGGAATTTTGGTACTTTGAATCATGGTGGAATTTTGGTACTTTGAATCCTGGTGGAAACTCAACATTTGGAAGCATGCACAAGCTTTCATATCTTAAACTCTGCATATTTCTTGCACACATCTCTTCTTCAACAATTCTCCTTAAATTGTGAGGCTCTCTATCCGCGTCATCCCAATTAATTGCATTTGTTCCACTTTTCGATCTCTTGTATGGGCATACTGCTAGCTGATTTTGTTGGGTTTTTGTGAAGGGGCTTCAAGTGCAGGCGGTTGGACATTAGGCATCAATGTGTCTTGCAAAGCCTCTGGTTTAATAGAGTATCTTGGCGGTATTTGTGGAGAAATTATAAAGGCATGAGCAGGTTCAGGAGAAATAGTGAAGGAAATGTTTTGGGTTGAGCTGGAAGATAAAGTTGTGTTAGGAAGAAGGCTGAAGGTATTTCCTAAATTGACCAAAATACTTCTTCGAACCACATTCTTTTCGCTATCATCATTTTGTGCTTGCGCCAATCCCATGTCAGTGTTGAACGATTCAAATCTCTTTGCCATTGTATATTGTCCTTAATGCAAATTTGCAGCCAAAACAATGTTCAATGCTAGACAACCTCTAATGAGAAAAAATAAAACTTCACAAACAAAAATAAAATGGTAGTGCATGGAGCATATAAAAAATGAAGTAAATGCACAAAATATTTTTTTAAGATAGATTAGTTCGTGATCTAGTTAAGCAGGCTCTAGATTAGAAGAGATGACTTAAGCCATATAAAGGGAACGACTTATTGTCTAGTAGGTTCTAACGCTCGAGAATGAATCAGAAGGAAAGTAAACTACATTGGAGTAGAATATGCAGATTGAAGAAAGGACGACTCATCGAACACCAAAGCTTGGTTCTGACTTGATTCTTATCCTTTACCAACTCTGGCGTGTTCAAAAAACAATTCCCCAGTATTTTAGGAATGATGTCACGATTGCATGCCAAAATTTTCCCCAGTTTCATTCTCCGTCTATGGGGGAATATTAAATTTTTATAATAATAAGATCGGGTCTTATATAGGCTGCCTACGTATCTTGTATCCGATAAGAATTCAGGTCAAACGTAGTTCCGATTACATTCAAATGGAGTATTAAATTTCTACTCTAATATGACCGAGTCCCTATGTGGGCTGCTTACGTATCCACCGAGGAATCAGGTCAAGCGTAGTTCGCTTTACATAAAAAGGGATTTTTTAATAATAAAAGACATACAAAAGATTGATCATTTAAGTTACAAAAAGTACATAATTGTCCCCAAAAGATGCTACCCAAAAACTATCCTACTTCATGTCATTCTTTTGAAGTCCCACCATACGTGTAGCGGTCTTTCTTAATGAAACCATTCTTGGTGCTCTGTCCGGCTATACCATAAGTACTTGTAGCAGATGCGGGGATGGATAAATTTGGCGCAATAAATCTTTGGTCCAATAATTACTTGGCTTTGAGGAGGAACTTGGCTGGAGCATTGCGGATAAACTGCTTGATTGTAACTTGGCATCGGCAAGCCGGCTGGAGGTTAATTCAAAACAAATTGAGGGTGAGCCAATGGTTTCTAAATGATCCTACCATTATCCTATAGTTTTGGATCGCTTCTTTCAAACAATGACACTCGTGGTGCCTTCGGTGTTCAACTTAAGTAAACCTTTGGAAGGAAAATGAAATATTTGGTAAGCGTAAGGTAGGTATGATTAACGTGAGGCAAGAAAGTGTTAAAGGCTAAGGGTCCGCATTTAGAAATTTTCTTAAGAAGAAATTGATGGATCGAGTCTTATAAAGGTTATTTTAAAGGAGACCAAAGACAGGTTATGGCTTTAGACATATTTTGATGATTGTTGATAGACAAACTCGAGAATAAGATAGAAAAATTATGATTGATCGAGCGCACGAGAGTTGAACTTAATATACCAAGAGTTGCAAAGCATTGGCGGTTTGCAAAAAGTCAAGGAAGGGAGACCTATTAGATTGTCCCTCGACTTGCATGCCAAAAATTGAAATTAATGGGTGCGCGAATATAAATCTCGGCGACCCACAAAATAAGAATGATGCAATTAAATGAGTGAATGCTCGGAAGGAGTAAGGTACTTGGAAAGGCATTCTTGAAGAACTTGATGTTAAAATCGAACAAATGTCAGCAAGTGCCATTTGATGGATTGCACAAATAAATTTGGACATCTACCTATTTAAGAAGTGATAAATGGTGAAAAGTGGAAGAATTTTAGAGTATAAGTAAAAGTTTCATGATGTTGATCGAGTGTTGAATTGATCCTACGAGGCGCATAACTAATGGGCCAAATTTTACGTCATTTAAAATGGAAGATCATACCCGTAAAAGAAGGACTGGGAAGATTTGAGAAGGTAAAAGCTATAGAATTCGAACTTGACGGGAGATCAATTATTTGACCCTTTTTTAGAAGAAAAATAGATTTGATTAACTAAGGAAACAACGAAGGAAAAAACAATTATAAGAGACTACGCCTATAAACAAAAGTTGGAACGAAGAATTAACTTCAAGTGCTGGCAAAAGAAATTTTTTCGAGGCTAGTTCATGGATGCAACAAGAACTTTAATAATTAAAGACTTCCGATGACTAGAACTTTGTCGAATAAAACCTCCTACTTTGTAAAATAGGGGATCATGCTCGAAAAATGGAGGGATAGGCACTAGGAATGTGAACGTTTTAAATGTGCTCTAGAGTCGATAAAGTGCGCTAAGCGTGGAATAATTTGATTATTAAAATTGTGAAGGTGATGCATAAAAAATAATTAATAAACAGTATGCAATTATATGTCAAAATAAAGAGATAAGCAAATATGAATTCAATTTTTCTTCTGAAACAAAGATGATGTTAGTAAATATCAAGTAAAGCATATTGCAAATAAATTCAAGATCATATCGGAAATAAATTCAAGCATATTGCAAATAAATTCAGGTAAATCACCTTAGCAAGTAAGCAAGCAAACGACTTACAAAGTTTTAACACAAGCATTAATAACACGTCCTAATATGCAGGGACATCTTTATGCCAGAGGTAGGCCTAGAGTATATTTGAAAGATGAATGTGCCATTGTATGTAGGGGTGGGCATAGTTTGGGCCAACCCGAAATCCGAACTTTTTAAATATTTGGTTTGGATATTTGGATTATGGATTCGACTTCGGGTTTTATTTTAAAATTTATGGATTTCGGATTGGATATGGACTTAGTACTATGGATTTTTGGATATCCGAAAATCCAAAATTTTTATACCTTTTATCTGGCCCTACTTATATCATATGTGTCCAGTACTCATAAGTCTAGTTTCTAAAGGTCCAATAGATTAGTACCTAAGGCCATACCCATTAAAATATTAAATTCAATATACAATTCTCTACTAAATCAAATATAATATAAGGTTTTCTTACTTCTCAAGTCTCAAAAGACTCATGTTAGTGTCACCCATGGCAGTTCTTTGTTATTTTTCCAGATGACTACTTAGATTTTATTTTGTTCATTTTCACTTTTCCAGAATGCTTTTATTTGGTATAGATTTACTATGTTAGACATGACTCGGATTTGTTAATCCTAATTTGAACTGGAAGGCTTTTTTTACTGAACAATTAAGATTTAGATTTACCTCTATGGAACTAACACGTGAATTTGGTTCCTAATAAGTTTGCCTTAAGTCTCAAGAGTCAAATCCGAAAATCTGAAATATCTAAACTGAATAATCTGGAACCGAACTTAAAATATCCAATTCAATCCGAACTTATTTGGAATGGATTTGGATTGTAATTTTTTCAATCCGAAAACCGAATATCCAAATCGAAAATTTCATATCCGATCCGATGGCCCGAACGCCCACCCCTAATTGTATGTCATCACATTGCTCTATAATCAATTAAACAACTCTATTCCAAAATGAGGTACAAAAATGTCTATAAGCTTTACTACATGCCAAATGAAATATTTCCTAATCTACGTAAGCTAAATGCACTTCTTCGTCGCGTCCAAACTTCTTCATCCATATAAGGCGCGCCAAGGCTAGTCTTCTATCCACGAAATCTTGGGATCGTCATGATTAGTCTGCATCACTAAAGAGTTAGACAAACCCGCCCTCCAAAAGTTTAATTAATTTAGAACAGTGGTCCATATTGTTGGCACAATCAACCTTCAAATAATGCACACATAATATGATAAGCGTCGCTTGGGGTCGTGAACACATGAACATTTTGGTAAGGTTTACTAATGGGCTTAATATACCAAGGATATTTGTTACACCTCGGAAATTTCCCGTTGGAACGCAAGTAAATGAACTAGTAATGCATGCAAATGGATGTGGACGATTAGAAGGAGAAGTCTAAGAAATATGAAAAATTGCAGATTTGAAATCTGCCAGTGGTCGTAAAGTGCAAATACGGACCGTAAATTGGTATACGATCCGTAAACTGGCAGTCGTAAATTGGCATGCAAGACTTCAACTTTCTGCCAGTCGAGGAAATGGTAAAATACAACCTAGTTTACGGACCGTAAAGTGATTTACGACCCGTAAACCATGGTCGTAAATCACCATGCAAGCAGCCAAAGTTTCTGGTTTTTGAAAAGGTTAAAGACGACCGCGAGGGACGAACCGTAAAATGGAATACGTGGTCGTAAACTCAGTTTACGACCACTGTTCACCGCAGCACAGATTTTGCAATTCATTAAATAAAGGGACCAACACTTATTTTATTTCTTTTCCACATTACACACCTTCTCTCTAAAGCCTCTCTCTACATTTATTATCCAAGTTTTCAAGGATCAGAAGTCATCAACGACATAAAACAAAGTGAATCAAGAGTAAGAACATCATCAAAGGTCATCCAAGTCAAGAAATCCAAATGGAAAAACTAGGGTTTTGCTCAAAGTGGAGTATTATCAACTAAAGCTTGTTCCTACAACTTCTAAGGTAAGATTCATGATTATTACATGATGTTTAAGGTATTGGAGAATTAAAATACATGGATTGTAGAAAATATGGTAAGATGGGTTATGAATGATGAATAGTGACATTTTGAGGAATAGTTTGAATTGAATCATGAATGTTGTTGTGTTGTGATATGAACATGTTATAAATGGTATTAAGATAATGAACTAGAAACTTTAGGCGAATGGAAGAAGTTGGGTGTTATGACCTTGAATATGGATGAATTAGAAGCAAGTTGAGAAATCAGATAATGTGGATAATGTGAATGACTAATGGCCATTGTTATGATATTAATGAAGGTAGAAACGCTAACATTGGAAGGGGACGTGCAAGTGTAGAATAGTTCGACAAAAAGGTATGTACGGCTAACCCTTATTTCATAAGGCATGGTTCTTTGGCCAATTCTCTAAATCCTCTATACGCGTATGTTGCCTTCAATTGATAAATGTTCCGAGCTTGTAAGCTCACGATCCTTGATACATACTACGATTGCACTACGCTCCTCGTACGACGAGTAGGCCCATGATCTAGATGTAACGATAATGAAGAGGATAGTAATGATGACGATAATAATGATGATGCTAAAGGTGCCTATGGGCTATTATACGTATGTGTGCCTATACAGGGCTATAATGAACCCCGAGCTTATAATTCCGGGTAGAATATATGTATATGGATGTATATATATGTATGTATATGATTACGTAACGCGCGTACACATCTGCAGATGGTACGGATAACCCTGAAGCCTTGGTAGGGTCAGGTAGATATAACATTGAGCCTTAGTTGGCCAAGTATGTATGAAACACCGAACCTTATGGTCGGGTACGCTATGTATGTATATAAGTGTATGGCTATGTATATAATATGAATATGAATGTGAAAGTACTATGTATATGAATGCGAATAGGGGCATGTATACGAATACGAGCACTATTATGAAAACGCATGAGAAATGGAAAGTTCCTATGAAAGGCAGGTAAGTGCCATGATGATGATATTATTGTCTTCCCTCCTATGCCACTTCATATATTGTCTATGATGCTTCTATATTGATGTTGATCATGCTTTACATACTCAGTACATTCTTCGTACTGACGTCCTTTTGTTTGTGGACGCTGCGTCATGCCCGTAGGTGCACAGGGAGACAGACTTGATCCATAGCTGCTTATTCAGAGATTACATAGCGGAGCTCCATTTCCTTCGGAGCCATAGCTTTTGGGTACTTATTATTTTGTGTATATAATTATGAGCATAGCGGGGTCCTGTCCCGCTCATGTGATATGTTTTACTCTTCTTAGAGGCTCGTAGTCACGTGTATATGGTTAGATATGTCTGGCCTTGTCGGCCTATATTTTGTATATCATTTTGTTGGCCTCGTCGGCCCATGTACATTGTTGTGGCATAGATGCCTATGATGATTGAAGATGTTGTCGTCCAATGGGACTAGCATGGTCGATGCTTAGAAATGTATAATTAATGATGTGGCTCACCTAGATGCAAGTCTAAGTGTAAGCTAAGGGGTGCCCGGGTGGGCTAGCACTGGGTGCTCGTCGCGGCCCCCTAGTCGGGTCGTGACAATATTAAGCCTCCTAAGTTTAATGATGCATGCCCTTAGGAAAAAGGTGTTGTTTTAGCTCTATCCTATGTTTTTCTAAGATTTGGTTGACTAGACTTAAGGTTCCCGAGCGGACTACTCGAGTGAGAAGGCTACGCGGTCACACAGAAATTCGAACACCCCACGCATATGTCAACTCTCCAAAAATTTGGGATTTTGAAAGAAATTTGCGGGTGCGCAAAGCACACTTCGCGTGTACATGTGATAGTGTGAATTTCCGAAAGTGGAGGAAATATGAATGGAATGACAGTTAAAGAAAGCGGTAACATATTATTACATAGAAAAATTCACATAAAGAAATAATTAAAGCAGTAATTAAAACTACTTAAAAGCACATAAGAGAAACAATAAAAGCAGCAGTAAAGAAAAACAACCAAAACATCCAACAAATTTATTATTAACCTAAATTTGTTATGGTTAAGAACCTAATGTCCCCAGCGGAGTCGCCAAGCTGTTATACCCCAATTTAATCAGGTCAAAGCGGAGTACAACATATTGGTGATTCCTAATTATTTAACTTAAGGAGTCGCCACCTAATTATTTTTAAAGATGAATTAGGACACCTATTTTAACTAAGTAAATGCTACAAACTAGCTCCGATTAATGGTCTACTTAACTAATGTGATTCTAGGTAAGCGTTTTTAGTTAATCTAAAGGGAAGGGGTTAAGCATCCTTTAAGATCCGTTAACTACGGTTAACTGGTCAAACTTAGGTTGACTGAACTACATCTTTACTAGGTGTTTTAAAACTTTGAAAATTTTAAATGTAGTAAATAAATGTGCAAGACAAAGGTGAATTGATAATGGTAAAAATCATTAAGACCCTAACCAACAAATTAAGGAAAGGTTCAAGTTGAAAAGTAATTTCAATGCTTGAATTTAAAAGTCTCAAGTCCCAAAATATTTAAAGGTAAAGTGGGATATGATTTGAGAAGGTGTTTCAAAGCCTGAAAATGTTGAACTCATATTTAAACACTTCATCATTTTAAAGGTTTGTGACTTTGTTTCAGAATAGTGCAAATGCACTCTTACTCATTAAAAGGAAAACCATTTTGTATTAAGGAAACGGATTGCAAATTTTGATCAGTGAATTACGCTTGAATGTTATAAAAATAGATTTTGGTAGAAATAACTAACTTGTTTCAAAAGCCTTGATGAAAAGGATATTGAACTCAAAAAAAAAAAACAAAAAAACAAATACCATACTAAAAATTAAAGTGGGGATCATGAATGACTAACAAAAACTTCATTTTAATCTCATGTTAAACACTAATCCCAAAGTACAAACCCCAAACTTAAGAGAAATCTGAAATGCACAAACAATTAAAAACCATAAAAGGATTTCGATAAAATGACTGAGCAAAGAAAGGAGCAGGAAGGACGCCATAGGCGGCCCTAAACAGTTTTGCTTGTTTTCTTGCTGGCTAGTTGTTATATCCCGTATTTTATACGTTCGGATATTCCAAGGTAGTCGTGACGAAGTTAAGGGAGTGACCATTTTCCAAATGTATTTCAATGAACAAGTGGGTTATAAATATTATTCACAACATTAGTATTATGGAAATATTAAGAAAGGTTGAGGGCGAAAAAGGAAATTCGCAAAATAGAACCATGGTGATATTATGGAAGGCTAGGGGTAAAATGGTAATTTTACAAAAGTCCAGGAAAATTCATGAAGGGGCCATGTTGGTTTTGCACTATATGTTCTTATTTTAATTAATGGGGGCTATTTGTAAATTATAAAAAAATACAATATGGACCCAAGCTTGTTTAAGAAGACATTAGTCTTCTTTTAATTTCAAGAAATTTCTAGAGAGGGGCATGTGCCCCTCACATGCATTTATATATACATATATGAGTCTACTCTCCATTTAAGAGAAAGAAAACAAGAACAAAAAAAAAAGATGAAGAGAGGGAAAGATGAGGGTTTCGGCCATGGCCAAAGAAAATTAGGCCATGGAAATTGTATCCCAAAAATTTATTTCTTTATGCATTCCTACTAATTTTAAGGCTCTCTTTAACATGGTCTAGTTGTTGAAGAAAAAATATTCCTCTTTGTTGCAAGTTGGCAACCTTGGATAAGTTGAAGAATTGAAGAGAAAAGGTAAGAATTCAACCTTCTTATATGTATTATGGATGGTTGTGCATGTTGTGATATGTAGTAATGAATGGAACTCATGAAATATGTATGTATGTGGTATAGCCGAATGGGTGATGTGTGTGGAAAACAATGGATTGAATTCATGTAGTAGTTTGATTGTTGTTGTGTGTAGAGTGGAGAAATGGATGAAATATATGGAAGTATGTGTGTTTGAGTATGGCCGTGTATGGTATGTGTGTGATTAACAATGTGTATGTATAGTTTTGTTGGGGTGATGAATTAGTTGTATTCAACATGCTTGTGTTGTAGTAACGTGTGGAAAATGGATGAAAATCATGGAATTTGTGTGTTGAAGGGCTGGCCGAAAATGGACTGTTTTGCATGTCAAAGAATGAACTAATTTTATTTAGAATGTTTGGGTTGTTGTGTTGTGGATTATGTGATGTAAATGAGAGCTTAATGATCTAAGATGGTGTCGTAATTGTTGCGGGCTGTTTTTGGAAGCCAATTTGAATCAAATGTAGTTTCTTGTAATCATGATAATAGTGTTGTTAAAGTGTGGTTTGTTGGTGTAGTTTGTGAAGTCTGAAGAAAGAAATGTGTTGTGATGGTTCCTATGGAAGTTGGAAGATTTCGGGTTCCATGGTGCATTGTTGGGTTGTTTGAAAAATTGTGTCAATTGTTTAAAGCATTTGTGAATATTGTTTGAATGGTCTTGGATTAGTAATCGAATGCATAAACGTTGATATTAGTTGGAATATTGTGAACGTTGTCGGATTATGTAAAAAGAGCGTTTAATGTTAGAATGTATTCTTGAATTGATTATTGATGCCATAGCTTGGTTGTTGGTTGGGTTGTTGTTGAATTGGGCCGAGCCATATTCTCGGGATTGGAACATTTACAGGGGAGATGCTGCCGAAATTTCGGCAGAATATAAGTGAATGTTTTTGAAAGGTTAAAGCAAGTATATGATAATGGAACTAATGAAGGGATGAACTTTCTTACATGTAGACAAACAAGTTGGATGCACAAGCGTAACTAGTTGGTCGCAGCACAGGTATGTAAGGCTTACCCTTTCTTTCTTTGGCATGTCCTAAAGCCAAGTAAGGTATAATGTGATATGCTGCCTTGGGGTAACTCTGTTCTGTGATGCTGAGTCTGATTATGATTCTAATTCACTTCTTGACCTGAGTTTGTGATCCTAGTTCATCCCTTGATACAAGTATTTGATATAAGTATTTGATATAAGTATTTTGATATAAGTATTTTGGTACAAGTATTCTGATATACGTATTCTGATATAGGTATTCTGATATAAGTATTTTGATATAAGTGTCTCGATATAAGCATTTTGATATCAGTCTTCTGATATAAGTGTGTCGATATGAGTATTTTGATATAAGTATTCTGATGTAAGTATGCTGATATAAGTATTCCGAAGTAAGTATCCTGATATGAGAATTCCAAAATCAGTATCCTGATAAGAGCATTCTGATATGTTTATTCTGGTTCGAGAACTTCTGTAAGATTTAATGTCCCTAACTTCCGTATACGATCTCGGATTGCTCTGAAATGTTCGAAGAAGTTTCTGTATCAAGACGTCTAAAATTTTCTTATACGTAAGTATGGTTCCAAAATCTCTATTTGATCGGATTCATAAGGACATCTGAAGGTGTCTGATATGACTATGATTTTGATTCCCCGAAAAAGGCTTCTGAAACGCTTATAAAGCGTTCTGTACTTCGAACGCTCGTAACTTTCTCATACTACGCCGGATTGACCTGAAATCTGTTCCGAGCCTCCAGGTATCGGTAAGTACACTGGTCTGTCGAGTCTTGATTCCTATGCATGTGGTTTCTCACTATTCTGCTCGTATATATGTTATGATTTCCTTCACTGAGTCCCGGGCCGGTATGTATCGTGCGGATGGTTCGCCGAGTCCTCTGTTGAGGGCCGGGTTCCATATATGAATTCCGAAGTATGATGTGTCCGGTTCCGGGGTACTGTGTTATACGTCCGTCCCCGGTTACCGAGGATATATTATGAAGTATGATGTGTCCGGGCTCGGGGTGCCGTGTTATCTGTCCGCCCCCGGGTACTGTGGTTAGGTTATGATGTGTGGCGGAGATCGGAGCAAATTTCCTGAAATATGATGTGTTGGGGGCGCCAAAGGTAGGAGTGGCGACCACGTTCCTATGTTATCGCGCGCATCCCTTGGCATTGTTGACCGGTCCCTCGGCGTGGTATATGTCCCCGGGTTTACCGCGTATGTGATATGATATCCGATCCCGATATGTATAACTTGTGTTGGAGAGTAAGCATTCTGACCTTCCGTATATTCTGTATTCCGTCTAATATATGACATCTTCTGAGTAATCTGTACGTTCTGTATTCCGTCCGATATGTGACATCATCGGAGCAATCGGTACGTTATGTACTCCGTCTGACGTACGACATTATCTGTACGTTCTGTACGTGCCACACTACTTCTGATATTCGATAACGGTATGCACGATCTGTTTCTGGAAAGTGAGTATGTCAGCATTCCATATGCTCTGTATGGTTTGTACGGTCTGTACGATCTGTGTCGGTCTGTATGATCCGTATTGGTCTGTACGATCTGTGTCGGCCTGTATGATCTGTATTGGTCTGTAGGATCTGTGTCTGAGAAGTAAGTAATTCGGCAATCTGGATAATATGCTTACCCGTTGTACTATTTGTTTCGATTAAGGTTCTGCTTTCTGTATTTCATGCCTTATATACTCAGTACATATTCCGTACTGACCCCCTGTTCTTCGGGGGCTGCGTTTCATGCCGCGCAGGTACTCCCAGATGAGTGGAAGATATTATAGAAGATGTTCCAGCGAAGATGGCAAACTCCATTTGCTCCTGGAGTGCTGCCGAGTCAGAGTATGTGTGCTGTGATGTCTGATATATGTTAGAGACTTTGCAGACAGTGTCGTGGGTATAGTATGTCAGTCTGTAAGCGGCTCCGTCGGCCGATATGTCGGTTTGTGTTATGTATTGAATTTTGTATGACTATAGATTTGTTCGTTTGGAAGCTTCGAGAAAGAACATTTCTGAAAGAAAGAAAAAAAAATTTACTATATATTTTATCTGATCTGTTTTAAAAGTTTGACGTAATTTTATGTGCGGCAAGAGTCTGAGGGTTCGCTCGGCCCTAATGAAGGGTCGGGTGCCCATCACACCCTAGTAAGGTCGGGGTGTGACACTAGTGTGGTTAAAGAATGTGGAGTGTGTCTACTCCATGCAAGGATATGGTGATAGCGTCGAGTCTCATCTTAAGAATCTGTTTTGGGAAAGTCCCGAATTAAGACTGCATTTGCTCCCAGGTGTACATGTAAAAGAAAGGGAAAATAAGGAATAAGTATTGAAGATAGTTATATATTTCAAAAGGCAACATTCGAAGTGCATGATGCACACGAAGGAGAAATTCATATTCACGCAACAAACTAGGAATTATTAGAGTATCTCCTACATTCTCACATAAGGAAAGAATACGACATATATTTTTTAACCAGACAATACTCGAGGGAACTCCCAAACAAATTCTTAAACAACAAGCTGAATCTAAGTATAGATAACTCTTATATATTAGGACATAGAAATGAGCCAGTAGGCATTCATGGACTAGCAAATAATCACCTGGAAATAGATTTCACAATGATAATATTGTTGGAGTAAATCCGTTTCTAACTTATGCTCCTAATCATTTTTTCATGCCTTTGGATTAGTTAACAATGGGGTATAACCTATGGATAATGATCAGTCATTTTTTTAAAAAAAAAAACAAAAACAATAAGCTATATACTACTTCATTTTATATAATAAAACAAAAGAATAGAACCCATGAACATGCTATCAAACATCTCATTCTTTAAATAAAAAGAATCTCAAACAGCAGGTTATCTAGTCCAAAGAAAACACACATTGAGCTTTACTAATTTATTTCAAGTGTCCTGAGTCTAGTAAAAGGGAAAAAAGCAAGACGAGCGATTTCCTATAGCGTGATTCTAATACACAAGCAACAACCAAGCCATGATTCTCTAAAATTAAATAAGATAGAAACGAAAAGGGGGATGTTTGTACATATATACGACAGCTATACTGTTAGCAAACATGATTTTTGCAAAGAATAAGTCTTAGGCCTGAACGTCTAAATTAGATTCAAATGTGCTTTAATGGATAAATCAAGAGGAAAAACTATTCTTACAGATTCGTTTCTATAACATCTGGAGCTACAATATAGAGCTATTATCGATGATCTGAAACAAAAAATCACATTTTCAGATTCAAGAAACAAAATAAGGAAGAGACACTGATCTTTTTTGGGTGCAGCGAACAGGAGCCTACGTCAAGAAATCTACTCAAGTCCTCGAATTAGAAGTGATGCAACCAGAATGGAGAAAATAGCTAGAGTTGTTGTGAAGAGGATGTAAGGCGGCTAATAAACTTTGGGAAAACTAATTGAATAAAGCTTAAAAGAAGATTTTTTTGACCTTGAAGTACAACTCCCCCCAAACACAATAAATTAAGCAGTATTTATAGGACATGACAAGTAAGTTTTGAAATTCAAAAGATTTTGGATTAGGCTCCTTTCTACATCAAAGAGTCGTTTGAAGATGGAGTATGGCAGAGGAAAAAAGATGAGGAGCTGAGGAGCTGAGGAGCAGAGGAGAGAGGAAGGAGAAGGACGTTCACACTAGGATGGAAAGAGACGTTTTTGCGTTTTTTAGAAAAAGTATAGTGAATAGTCAATGATTTTGGAAAAAGGCATATATTTATTTACTTGAAAAGAGGAGAGACATGTGGGATGTGTAGGGATTCTTGATTTTATAAAAACAGAAAAATATTAAATAAGGGCTATATATATATGGAATACATGGGAATGGGCTGTATCTGGTGGCATTCTTTTGGGCCGAGTGTTTTGGACTTAGCTTTGGCTTTTAAATTCCTTCCTCCCTAGTATTTCTTTTGAGCTTCTAAATTGGGATTAAAAAATGCATTTATATATTTTCTGTTGTATAATAATAGTACTAACGTTAACCAAGTAATAAAATTTAATTATCTAATATGATGTAGAATATATAGCCGGTATCACTTAAATAAATTTTGAGATATGTTGCGGAGTTTCGTGGAAAAAAAGAATGCTCTAGTAAAAAATATTATAGTAGTTATTCGCAAAGTGTAAAATTAGTATTGTATTAAACCTTTGATTAAGTTAAGGATGTGAGATGCCTTAAATTAGAGAGATCAGAATGATGATAATACGAATAATTTAAATTGTAATTATAATACTAGTAGCACTAATAACGAAAATAGTAGCGACAATAAAGAATTTGATTTATCGACAACTTAGAAGCTCGTGGAAATTAATTGGGAGAAAGGAGGGTTAAAATTGGGTGTCAACAGCTTGCCTCTCTTTGACCGGGAATGATGAAAGAGTTTTCGGGCAAAGAAGTTGACGTAGTAGCCGATTTTGTCCCGACCATCAGGGCTGAAACAAAGATTAAGAAAGGTATAGGGACAAAACAAGTTTTTTTTAAAAAAGTTGCGGCTCAACTCTGGTTTTTGAGTTGCCTACATATCTCAGGTTACACGAGAATCAGGTCATATATAGTTCAAGAAGAATTATGGTACTTATGAATTAGGAAACGGGGTTGATGCGAATCCCCAAAAATATTGCCCCAGTGTCGAATTAAGTTGATACAGGTATTTGTTGAGGAGAATGTGTTTGAACTGGAGGAATCCGGTAATCGATCTAAATGAGACATTCGAGAGAAGAGTCAAGCGAATTTCGAAGTAGACCCTTGACCTTTATTGGGAAGTCTGATTCCTTCTCAACAAATTACCCCAGTTCACTGCCTTAGATAAAGTTCCACGTTGTGCGATGCTACCTGTTAAATTCTCTGCAAAGATCTACAGTACAATCATTAGTAATACATGAAAGCATTAATATAAAATTTAGTGTGTTTCAAAAAATGAAAGCGATAAAATTGGTGCAAGTGAAGCAATCAATGTGAACTAATTTCTAGATAAAATTAGCGCAGGTATAGAAATCAATGCGATATTATTTGAGATAAAAACGAGTGCAGCTGCGAGATTAATGCAAAATATTTGAGATGAAATTAATGTAAGTGCAAAATCGGTGTGCTTTATAAAACTTGATATGTCCAATTTTAAGGCGGACATACTCAAATAAAATAATTAAGTCATATTATAAGGTGGACATATCTAAATAAAATAATTAAGTCCTATTTTAAGGTGGACCAACCCAAATAAATAATGAAGTCCTATTATAAGGTGGACAACCCCAAATAAATAATAAAGTCCTATTATAAGGTGGACAAACCCAAATAAAATAATTAAGTCCTATTATAAGGTGGACAAACCCAATAACTTTACGTTCGATTTTAAGGTGGACAAACCCAAATAAGTCCTATTAAAGGCGGACAGATCTAAAATGTTCAATTAAATGCGAACAAGCCTAATATGTCTAATTAAAGGCGGACAAGCCTAATATGTCCAATTAAAGACGGATGAGCCTAATATGTCCAATTAAAGGGGGACGAGCCTAATATTTCCTATTGAAGGGGGGCGAGCCTAATATGTCCTATTGAAGGCGGACGAGCCTAAAATGTCCTATTGAAGGCGGACGAGCCTAAAATTTCCAATTGAAGGCAGATAAGCCTAAAATATCCTATTAAAGGCAGATAAGCCTAAAATATCCTATTAAAGGTGGACTAGCCTAAAATATCCTATTAAAGGTGGACTAGCCTAAAATATCCTATTAAAGGCAGACTAGCCTAAATGTGGTGCTTGATTTATGATTACTAAAAAAAAATAGTGTGGAGCGAAGATCTTGATATGATGCTTGATTTGCAGTAGTGAATATCCATGGTGCAGTGAGGAGAGCTTGTGCATTGCCTAGTTTGATAGTAGCAAATATTTCACCGTGCGATGCCAATAAATTGGAGATCTTCCACCTTGCTGCAATTTGATTGCTAACAAATTCCTGCATACAAAGAAAATTGTGAGTTGTGAAATTTAATTAGTATTGAGTTAGCTTTTCACTTTGCTTCATCTGAATCTTGCAACTTCCGACTTGATGCTGAGCTTTCTGATGCCATGCAATATCATTCAAGAATAGCTAAAATATGCCCCTGCGTTACTCAAAGAAAATTTGTTAGTATAAAATAAAGTGGTTGTCTTGCATTGAACATTAAAGCGTGTGCTTTGAATCTGCATTTCTCATTGTTGTGGCAGTGCATCAATCTGGCGATGCTAATATATTGCTCGTTATTTCGATCTTTGATTTTGTCGAATAATGATAGGACATTTGCAAAGCTACCCCTGTTTTGTTTATGGGGACAATAGAATTTTTCATTATATTAAGACCGAACCCAACATGGGCGCCTATGTATCCCGCTACTAACAGGAATCAGGTCGAACGTAGTTCATACAAAGCTTTAGCAAAATTACAAGAAGGAAAGATGACCATAAGGCAAGCGGGTGGAGAATGCTAGTGATGGTAAATCCTTTCAATCATCCTACTTGGTTCCACGCTTCCTTTTCAAATGTCTCGGTGCCAATTTTGATGAATCACGGGTAACAATAATTGCATTTGCAACTGGAGGCCCATCATTGTCGTACAATTTAGTTTGTTGCACACTTATCTTATCCTTTTCAATCATGTTCTGGATCTTATGCTTAAGTGCTGGGCAATCTTCTGTGTCATGAGCTGGAATATTAGAGTGGTAAGCACGATTCTTGGACCAATCAAAATCTGGCGGTAGGCTTTTAGGAATCCATCTATTCTTTGGCTTCCGAAGTCCCTTGGGTTTCAGTCTCTCAAACATGCTAGTTAATGACTCTTCAAGAGGAGTAAAAGTGCGGAATTTTACGTGCTTTGAATGTCATAAGCTAGACTGTGCTTGATCGGGTTGATATTGAAAGTCTTGTTGGTGAAGAGGTATATGATCACACGAAACTTGATGGTTCTGTCGTGATTGTGGCTGATATGTAGACCTAACAGCAGAGTCTGTTTCTCTCTTTTTTCCTTGCAATTTGTCGAATGTCTCAGCTTGAAAAGTTGCTTGTATTGACGAAGTGTCAACAATTCTTCCTGTTCAAATGCCCGCTTCTACTTGCTTTCCCGCTTGAATTAGATCAGAAAAATCACGTAACTACACACATAACAGCTTTTCATAATATATGCCCTTTTGTATTTGGATGAAAGTTAAAATCAACTCATTCTCGGGCAATGGCGGTCGTATTTTTAAAGCTTCCAATCTCCATTGTATGGCATATTCCTGAAAAGACTCATATGGCATTCTTTCTATCTCACGCATATCAAAAAGATTTGGACTAACCCTTATGTTAAACTTGAATTGTTCTACAAAGTTGCGGGCAATGTCCTCCCATGTGAACCATTTGCAAAAGTCTTGTTCCGTATACCAATCTAATGCTAGCCCTGATAGACTCTGAATGAACAACTTCATTCGTATGGCTTCATTTTTTCCAATTCCCATTAATCTGCTACAATAGTCCTTCAAGTGCGTAATGGGATTTCCTTTGCCATTGAAGGTGTTGAATTTTGGTACTTTGAATCCTGGTGGAAACTCAACATTTGGAAGCATGCACAAGCTTTCATATCTTAAACTCTAGATATTTCTTGCACACATCTCTTCTTCAACAATTCTCCTTAAATTGTGAAGCTCTCTATCCGCGTCATCCCAATTAATTGCATTTATTCCACTTTTCGATCTCTTGTATGGGCATACTGCTAGCTGATTTTGTTGGGTTTTTGTGAAGGGGCTTCAAGTGCAGGCGGTTGCACATTAGGCATCAATGTGTCTTGCAAAGCCTCTGGTTTAATAGAGTATCTTGGCGGTATTTGTGGAGAAATTATAAAGGCATGAGCTGGGTCAGGAGAAATAGTGAAGGAAATGTTTTGGGTTGAGCTGGAAGCTGAAGTTGTGTTAGGAAGAAGGCTGAAGGTATTTCCTAAATTGACCAAAATGCTTCTTCGAACCACATTCTTTTCGCTATCATCATTTTGTGCTTGCGCCTATCCCATGTCAGTATTGAACGATTCAAATCTCTTTGCCATTATATATTGTCCTTAATGCAGATTTGCAGCCAAAATAATGTTCAATGCTAGGCAACCTCTAAAGAGAAAAAATAAAACTTCACAAACAAAAATAAAATGGTAGTGCATGGAGCATATAAAAAATGAAGTAAATGCACAAAATATTTTTTTAAGATAGATTAGTTCGTGATCTAGTTAAGCAGGCTCTAGATTAGAAGAGATGACTTAAGCCATATAAAGGGAACGACTTATTAGCTAGTAGGTTCTAACGCTCGAGAATGAATCAGAAGGAAAGTAAACTACATTGGAGTAGAATATGAAGTTTGAAGAAAGGCCGACTCATCGAACACCAAAGCTTGGTTCTGACTTGATTCTTATCCTTTACCAACTCTGGCGTGTTCAAAAAAAAAATTCCCCAGTATTTTAGGAATGATGTCACGATTGCATGCCAAAATTTTCCCCCGTTTCATTCTCCGTCTTTGGGGGAATATTAAAATTTTATAATAATAAGACCGGGCCTTATATAGGCTGCCTACGTATCTTGTATCCGATAAGAAGTCAGGTCAAACGTAGTTCCGATTACATGCAAATGGAGTATTAAATTTCTACTCTAATATGACCGAGTCCCTATGTGGGCTGCCTACGTATCCACCGAGGAATCAGGTCAAGCGTAGTTCGCTTTACATAAAAAGGGATTTTTTAATAATAAAAGACATACAAAAGATTGATCATTTAAGTTACAAAAGTACATAATTGTCCCCAAAAGATGCTACCCAAAAACTATCCTACTTCATGTCATTCTTTTGAAGTCCCACCATACGCGTAGCGGTCTTTCTTAATGAAACCATTCTTGGTGCTCTGTCCGGCTATACCATAAGTACTTGTAGCAAATGCGGGGAAGGATAAATTTGGCGCAATAAATCTTTGGTCCAATAATTACTTGGCTTTGAGGAGGAACTTGGCTGGAGCATTGTGGATAACCTGCTTGATTGTAACTTGGCATCGGCAAGCCGGCTGGAGGTTAATTCAAAACAAATTGAGGGTGAGCCAATGGTTTCTAAATGATCCTACCATTATCATATAGTTTTGGATCGCTTCTTTCAAACAATGACACTCGTGCTGCCTTCGGTGTTCAACTTAAGTAAACCTTTGGAAGGAAAACGAAATATTTGGTAAGCGTAGGGTAGGTATGATTAACGTGAGGCAAGAAAGTGTTAAAGGGTAAGGGTCCGCATTTAGAAATTTTCTTAAGAAGAAACTGATGGATCGAGTCTTATAAAGGTTATTTTAAAGGAGACCAAAGATAGGTTATGGCTTTAGACATATTATGATGCTTGTTGATAGACAAACTCGGGAATAAGATAGAAAAATTATGATTGATCGAGCGCACGAGAGTTGAACTTAATATACCAAGAGTAGCAAAGCATTGGCGGGTTGCAAAATGTCAAGGACGGGAGACCTATGAGATTGTCCCTCGACTTGCATGCCAAAAATTGAAATTAATGGGTGCGCGAATATAAATCTCGGCGACCCACAAAATAAGAATGACGCAATTAAATGGGTGAATGCTCGGAAGGACTAAGGTACTTGGAAAGTCATTCTTGAAGAACTTGATGTTAAAATCGAACAAATGTCAGCAAGTGCCATTTGATAGATTGCTCAAATAAATTTGGACATCTACCTATTTAAGAAGTGATAAATGGTGAAAAGTGGAAGAATTTTAGAGTATAAGTAAAAGTTTCATGATGTAGATCGAGTGTTGAATCGATCCTACGAGGCGCAGAACTAATGGGCCAAATTTTATGTCGTTTAAAATGGAAGATCATACCCGTAAAAGAAGGACTTGGAAGATTTGAGAAGGTAAAAGCTTTAGAATTCGAACTTGACGGGAGATCAATTATTTGACCCTTTTTTAGAAGAAAAATAGATTTGATTAACTAAGGAAACGACGATGGAAAAAACAATTATAAGAGACTACGCCTACAAAAAAAAATTGGAACGAAGAATTAACTTCAAGTGTTGGCAAAAGAAATTTTTTCGAGGCTAGTTCATGGATGCAAAAATCAAGAAATTTAATAATTAAAGACTTCCGACGACTAGAACTTTGTCGAATAAACCCTCCTACTTTGTAAAATAGGGGATCATGCTCGAAAAATGGAGGGATAGGCACTAGGAATGTGAACGTTTTAAACGTGCTCTAGAGTCGATAAAGTGCGCTAAGCGTGGAATAATTTGATTATTAAAATTGTGAAGGTGATGCATAAAAAATAATTAATAAACAGTATGCAATTATATGTCAAAATAAAGAGATAAGCAAATATGAATTCAATTTTTCTTCTGAAACAAAGATGATGTTAGTAAATATCAAGTAAAGCATATTGCAAATAAATTCAAGAGCATATCGGAAATAAATTCAAGCATATTGCAAATAAATTCAGGTAAATCACCTTAGCAAGTAAGCAAGCAAACGACTTACAAAGTTTTAACACAAGCATTAATAACACGTCCTAATATGCAGGGACATCTTTATGCCAGAGGTAGGCCTAGAGTATATTTGAAAGATGAATGTGCCATTGTATGTAGGGGTGGACACAGTTTGGGGCAACCCGAAATCCGAACTTTTTAAATATTTGGTTTGGATATTTGGATTATGAATTCGACTTCGGGTTTTATTTTTAAAATTTATGGATTTCGGATTGGATATGGATTTAGTACTATGGATTTTTGGATATCCGAAAATCCAAAATTTTTATACCTTTTATCTAGCCCTACTTATATCATATGTGTCCAGTACTCATAAGTCTAGTTTCTAAAGGTCCAATAGATTAGTACCTAAGGCCATACACATTAAAATATTAAATTCAATATACAATTCTCTACTAAATCAAATATAATATAAGGTTTTCTTACTTCTCAAGTCTCAAAAGACTCATGTTAGTGTCACCCATGGCAGTTCTTTGTTATTTTTCCAGATGACTACTTAGATTTTATTTTGTTCATTTTCACTTTTCCAGAATGCTTTTATTTGGTATGGATTTACTATGTTAGACATGACTCGGATTTGTTAATCCTAATTTGAACTGGAAGGCTTTTTTTACTGAACAATTAAGATTTAGATTTACCTCTATGGAACTAACACATGAATTTCGTTCCTAATAAGTTTGCCTTAAGTCTCAAGAGTCAAATCCGAAAATCTGAAATATCTAAACTGAATAATCTGGAACCGAACTTAAAATATCAAATTCAATCCGAACTTATTTGGAATGGATTTGGATTGTAATTTTTTCAATTCGAAAATCGAATATCCAAATCGAAAATTTCATATCCGATACGATGGCCCGAACGCCCACCCCTAATTGTATGTCATCGCATTGCTCTTTAATCAATTAAACAACTCTATTCCCAAAATGAGGTACAAAAATGTCTATAAGCTTTACTACATGCCAAACGAAATATTTCCTAATCTACGTAAGCTAAATGCACTTCTTCGTCACGTCCAAACTTCTTCATCCATATAAGGCCCACGAAATCTTGGGATCGTCATGATTAGTCTGCATCACAAAAGAGTTAGACAAACCCGCCATCCTAAAGTTTAATTAATTTAGAACAGTGGTCCATATTGTTGGCACAATCAACCTTCAAATAATCCACACATAATATGATAAGCGTTGCTTGGGGTCGTGAACCCACTTGGACATTTGGGTAAGGTTTACTAATGGGCTTAATATACCAAGGATATTAAGCCTCCTAAGTTTAATGATGCATGTCCTTAAGAAAAAGGTGTTGTTTTAGATCTATCCTAAGTTTTTCTAAGATTTGGTTGACTAGACTCAAGGTTCCCGAGCGGACTACTCGAGTGAGAAGGCTACGCGGTCACACAAAAATTCAAACACCCCGCGCATATGCCAACTCTCCTAAAATTTGGGATTTTGAAAGAAATTTGCGGGTGCGCAAAACACACTACGCGTGTACATGTGATAGTGTGAATTTCCGAAAGTGGAGGAAATATGAACGGAATGACAGTTAAAGAAAGTGGTAACATATTATTACATAGAAAAATTCTCATAAAGAAATAATTAAAGCAGTAATTAAAACTACTTAAAAGCACATAAGAGAATCAATAAAAGCAGCAGTAAAGAAAAACAACCAAAACATCCAACAAATTTATTATTAACCTAAATTTGTTATGGTTAAGAACCTAATGTCCCCAGCGGAGTCGCCAAGCTGTTGTACCCCAATTTAATCGGGTCAAAGCGGAGTACAACATATTGGTGATTCCTAATTATTTAACTTAAGGAGTCGCCACCTAATTATTTTTAAAGATGCATTAGGACACCTATTTTAACTAAGTAAATGCTAAAAACTAGCTCCGATTAATGGTCTACTTAACTAATGTGATTCTAGGTAAGCGTTCTTAGTTATCCTAAAGGGAAGAGGTTAAGCATCCTTTAAGATCCGTTAACTACGGTTAACCGGCCAAACTTAGGTTGACTGAACTACATCTTTACTAGGTGTTTTAAAACTTTGAAAATTTTAAATGTAGTAAATAAATGTGCAAGACAAAGGTGAATTGGCAATGGTAAAAATCATTAAGACCCTAACCAACAAATTAAGGAAAGGTTCAAGTTGAAAAGTAATTTCAATGCTTGAATTTAAAAGTCTCAAGTCCCAAAATATTTAAAGGTAAAGTGGGATATGATTTGAAAAGGTGTTTCAAAGCCTGAAAACGTTGAACTCATATTTAAACACTTCATCATTTTAAAGGTTTGTTGACTTTGTTTCAGAATAGTGAAAATGCACTCTTACTCATTAAAAGGAAAACCATTTGTATTAAGGAAACGGATTGCAAATTTTGACCAGTGAATTACGCTTGAATATTATAAAAATAGATTTTGGTAGAAATAACTAACTTGTTTCAAAAGCCTTGATGAAAAGGATATTGAACTCAAAAAAAAAAAAAAAAAAACAACAACAACAAATACCTTACTAAAAATTAGAGTGGGGATCATGAATGACTAACAAAAACTTCATTTTAATCTCATGTTAAACACTAATCCCAAAGTACAAACCCCAAACTTAAGAGAAATCTGAAATGCACAAACAAATTAAAAACCATAAAAGAATTTCGATAAAATGACTGAGGAAAGAAAGGAGCAGGAAGGACGCCATAGGCGGCCCTAAGCAGTTTTGCTTGTTTTCTTGCTGGCAAGTGTGGTTAAAGAATGTGGAGTGTGTCTACTCCATGCAAGGATATGGTGATAGCGTCGAGTCTCATCTTAAGACTCTGTTCTGGGAAAGTCCCGAATTAAGACTCCATTTGCTCCCAGGTGTACATGTAAAAGAAAGGGAAAATAAGGAATAAGTATTGAAGATAGTTATATATTTCAAAAGGCAACATTCGAAGTGCAAGATGCACACGAAGGAAAAATTCATATTCACGCAACTAACTAGGAATTATTAGAGTATCTCCTACATTCTCACATAAGGAAAGAATACGACATATATTTTTTAACCAGACAATACTCGAGGGAACTCCCAAACAAATTCTTAAACAACAAGCTGAATCTAAGTATAGATAACTCTTATATATTAGGACTTAGAAATGAGCCAGTAGGCATTCATGGACTAGCAAATAATCACCTGGAAATAGATTTCATAATGATAATATTGTTGGAGTAAATCCGTTTCTAACTTATGCTCCTAATCATTTTTTCATGCCTTTGGATTAGTTAACAATGGGGTATAACCTATGGATAATGATCAGTCATTTTAAAAAAAAAAAAAAAAACAATAAGCTATATACTACTTCATTTTATATAATAAAACAAAAGAATAGAACCCACGAACAAGCTATCAAACATCTCATTCTTTAAATAAAAAGAATCTCAAACATGAATAGATGCACCACATTGCAATAGTGATAATTTTTATTTGAAACCTTGGAGAAATGACCTTATAAATACAACAATCATCTTTTAACAAATAGAAAGAAATTGTAAACTTAAACGGCTGTGAGTTTTCAACTACATTTAAACTATTTACTAACTACATAAAGACGAACATTAATCATGAGATTCGTAAAGGCCATGGAGCTGAAAATATATGGAGTTTTGAAGCATATATTGAGCTAGTGATATTAGTTAAAAGCCTAAACTTTTTGGAATCTCAAACAGCAGGTTATCTAGTCCAAAGAAAACACACATTGAGCTTTACTAATTTATTTCAAGTGTCCTGAGTCTAGTAAAAGGGAAACAAGCAAGACGAGCGAGTTCCTATAGCGTGATTCTAATACACAAGCAACAACCAAGCCATGATTCTTTAAAATTAAATAAGATAGAAACGAAAAGGGGGATTTTTGTATATATATACGACAACTATACTGTTAGCAAACATGATTTTTGCAAAGAATAAGTCTTAGGCCTGAACGTCTAAATCAGATTCAAATGTGCTTTAATGGATAAATCAAGAGGAAAAACTATTCTTACAGATTCGTTTCTATAACATCTGGAGCTACAATATAGAGCTATTATCGATGATCTGAAACAAAAAATCACATTTTTAGATTGAAGAAACAAAATAAGGAAGAGACACTGACCTTTTTCGGGTGCAACGAACAGGTGCCTAATTCAAGAAATCTACTCGAGTCCTCGATTTAGAAGTGAAGCAACCAGAATGGAGAAAATAGCTAGAGTTGTTGTGAAGAGGATGTAAGGCGGCTAATAAACTTAGGGAAAACTAATTGAATAAAGCTTAAAAGAAGAGTTTTTTTGACCTTGAAGTACAACTCCCCCCAAACACAATAAAATGAGCAGTGTTTATAGGACATGACAAGAAAGTTTTGAAATTCAAAAGATTTTGGATTAGGCTCCTTTCTACATCAAAGAGCCATTTGAAGATGGAGTATGGTAGAGGAAAAAAGATGAGGAGCAGAGGAGAGAGGAAAGAGAAGGACGTTCACACTAGGATGGAAAGAGACATTTTTGCGTTTTTTAGAAAAAGTATAGTGAATAGTCAATGATTTTGGAAAAAGGCATGTATTTATTTACTTGAAAAGACGAGAGATATGTGGGATGTGTAGGGATTCTTGATTTGATAAAAATAGAAAAATATTAAATAAGGAAAAATATTAAATAAGGGCTATATATATCTGGAATACATGGGAATGGGCTGCATCTGGTGACATTCTTTTGGGCCGAGTGTTTTGGACTTAGCTTTGGCTTTTAAATTCCTTCCTCCCTAGTATTTCTTATGAGCTTCTAAATTGGAATTAAAAAATACATTTATATATTTTCTGTTGTATAATAATAGTACTAACATTAACCAAGTAATAAAATTTAATTATCTAATATGATGTAGAATATATAGCCGGTATCACTTAAATAAATTTTGAGATATGTTGCGGAGTTTCGTGGAAAAAAAGAATGCTCTAGTAAAAAATATTATAGTAGTTATTCGCAAAGTGTAAAATTAGTGTTGTATTAAACCTTTGATTAAGTTAAGGATGTGAGATGCCTTAAATTAGAGAGATCAGAATGATGATAATACGAATAATTTAAATTGTAATTATAATACTAGTAGCAATAATAACGAAAATAGTAGCGACAATAAAGAATTTGATTTATCGACAACTTAGAAACTCGTGGAAATTAATTGGGAGAAAGGAGGGTCAAAATTGGGTGTCAACAGACGATTCACATGCTGTCTCCGACTTCATAATCTAAATATGTGATTCACTATACTAAGTCTCACCAAGGTAAATCATAACCTACTTGGACTACCGAACTGCAACACCAATATGTCATTCTATCGCCTTGTCCTTTCTCTGAAGCTCAGAATCAAAGTAGTCTAAGCACAATCGAATTCTAAATTTGAAATCATGAATAATGATATAATATTGCTATGATAGCAATTAGGTCCATTTTAATCCTAGAAATTGGAAAAACGAACCCACAAGGGTGAAACGGGAAATTCACGGGTAAAATACCAAATTGAATCCTAGGTAATCATAACCCCATCATTAATTGTTGATTAAGCTCAAGAATTATCCACAAATCTGATTTCTAGTAAAAACCCCCCAAATTGGGTATGGACCTTAATTCTCCAAATCCGAAATTCAACGTTAAAAGTGGAAGATATGGGCTTACTAAGCTTAGATTCATCACATTTTAACATTATCATCATGAATTTATCAAGTATACTCTTAGAGAAAAATCTCCCAAAACCCTCCTTCAAGTTCCATTTCTAAGGGATTGAAAAGGGAAGGGGAAAGTCTGAGATGATTGTGATTAAAGAGAAGTAATGAATTAGACAAGATTTTACCTTCAAGATTTTCTTCAATTTGTCTCCAAGAACAGCTTTCCCAAGCCTCAATATCGAGATATGAAAGAATGAGGGTCTAAGACTCCTTAAATGAACAATCACTGCCTGTCACCGCTGTAGCGGTAACTGGACCGCCCCAGTGGCCGCCTGACCGCTTCAGCGGTCAAGCCAAAATGGCTGAGATCACTTTAGTGGTAGGGCTACCACCCCCGCGGTGCCGCTGCTGCGGTGCTAGTGCCGCCAAAGCGGGCACCAGACACCAGAACCTTGGCCCAATATTTTCTTTCGATCCGATTTTTCGACTAACTATCGAGGCCATATGCTCACATACCAAATACCTATTTCCACATAAAAACGCGCTACAAATGCTCTTGTGGCCTCAGAATTCCAAACGCAAGTCTCGTTGACCGAGTCAACTACTGACGCCTTAATTCCCATTTCCCATCCAATGTCCCGAAATGCATCTGAATGCATTGGGAACCTAATCAAACGCACACACAAGTTCTAAATGACTATTCGGACCTATCAGAATTGACGGAATTTCGAAAAAGGTTCGTTTGCCCAAAAGTCAACTTCGGGTCAACCACTTTCACTTTTAAGCCTATATTTTCACCAAAGTTACTCGAATCTAGTCTAGACACCTCGGGAAGCGTGTCAACGGTCCCCTCGGGTCAAAAGGGAGCTAATCAATGCTCAGGAGTAGGTGGAAGTGCCAAAAGAACTATAACGACCAAACGGGTCGTTACAATTTATATATAAGAACACATTGTACTATAACGGTCAATGTGACTAATTATGAGGAGTTCTGAAAGACTTTCTGATATCTATATCCTGTGTTCATTTGCGGTGTGTTTTAGGCATGTGTTTATATCTCTTTCCATTAGAAGAAATATTTAAATATGAATAAAGAGTGTTCTCAATTTTAAGAAAAATCTTTTGAAGAAGTCTATTAGTTCGCTGGTTTTTTATTTTAGTTTGTTAACTATAAAGAAGCTATTGAATCATTTAACTTATCCGTTGATAGAGGAATATTGCTTCAGATACATTGTAGCGAGTTTCTTTGATATTTGTTTTTTAGTATGATCACGTGGACATGATTGTTACTGAATAATCTTAGCTGAAGAACAAAATTTTTCCTGCTACAAAGATAGGAATCAACTACCATTTATTGAATAATGAGTAATTTAAATTGCTGAAAATTTTACTCCCTACGAAAACAAACAGTTATACTACTTTGCCCTCATTTGGTATTTCCAATCCAAATCTAATAACTACTAAAGCAGAACAATAATTTGAAATTTGTTAACTTTGTGTTGAACTTAGAACACATTTCCACTATAACCATCATAATTCATCTGACTTTGATAATTTAATATGATTTCTCCTTTTACTATATTATTTTATCCTTCTTACTTTGCCCCTTTTTTAAGAATGTTAAAGCATCATTCCCACTAGGATCCACCTCAGTGAAATGGCTTTTTTACTCAAAGAATAAAATAAAATTTACTTGCCATGATCATGAAAGACTCAAAGTGTCTCATCTGTCACCTCAAAAAGGCTATGAACTATTTTTCTTGGTACTGTTTCTTCGATCTCTCAACATGTTAGAGCTCCACATATTTATGTTTATCTTTATGTTGGTAAGGCCTAAATCTCTGTACACAGTTTATTGAAACAACCAGTGTTGGTAGTGCTTGCTTTTGTGCTTTAATTTGTTTATTTGTCGCTTTCAAATTGTAGTTACAAGTTATATATGGACCACATATGGTGTAGAGGAATAGAATTAACTTCGCTTAGCATAGCAAGAACTTCTCTCATTTCAAGAAGAGGTAGTATTTTGATTCATGCAATGAACTGATGATGACATTTTACATTTATATTGTGGGAGTTTTAGCTTTAATATCCCCTGAAACATTATTATAACTAGCCACATGTGGTTTATCCTTAGGAAACCCTGCAATTGGATTTGATTCAAGCAAAATTAGTAATTACTCATGTGATTTATCTCTACAAGGTCTTAATTTAACTTTACAGATCAATCCAGGTAGCAGCAGTTTCAGGCGATGTCGCTCTGCACAAGAATTATGTCAGAAAGGTGTGATACTTACAATATCATGCTAAGAAAATGTTGTTACCTTCCAGTTCTGCTGCATCAAGTAAGAGCTAAGCCTCAAATTTCTTAGACACTACTAGCATGAAAATAATATATTTGGACTTCCTCTAGAGTGGATACATCTTTATGTGGCAATGACATCTGTAATAGATAAAATGTTGAATATATATTTGTGTTTATTATCTCCTTATGCTATATTTATTGAACTTAGGATACAAATTTCAACAGTAGATGACCTCTTTTTCCAATATTCAATCAATAATAGAGTTCAAATGAGGATATTGCGGCTAATTATCCTTCAAGATGTAAACAATTAGGCAATAAAGCAATACCTTATGAGAAATACACGTTATCGAATGTTGTACACGGGCACGTCACCATCCTTGGACTTGAACATGCTTCATGTGTGCTTGAAGGAATAATTTCTTTGGTTTAGCAAACTATTTGGGTGGTCCATGTTGGAAAACCAAGGACACAAAACACGTGAATCTGGAAGTTTGCTATATATGTGTAACTTCTCGGTTGTCAATGATTATTCAGCTCTTTTGTATTGTCCTCAATACTTAAATTCTATTCTATTCTATTTTATTTTTGTTGGCCACCTAATATGATTATCATAATAGAACTCACAATAATGTATTGCACTCTCTTCGTATATCTAAGTGAAGGAGAACTTTGGGTTATGCGAGTTTTAAAGAACATAATTGATCCCATGTCCAACTGCAAGATGAGGAATACAGTATATTGATGGCAAGATCATGAAATAGCATGTGCTATGATTTAATAGAGGTGACAGAACTTTGTCACAACTGAACCAATTCTTTCTAATGTGGAAAAAACTCATCCAAGATATGCTTTATTCTTTGTGCGGACATGCAAATTGCAACTAAAGAGAAGATTATGCAGTCTTAAGCATCTCGTGAGTACAAGTTTTGAGGAATCATCAGATATTATCAGCACATTGCTTGATCCAATATGACAAAAGAAGTAAAAAAACATTTGCCATAACGATGGAAAATTTTCATTACAAGCTGTTAAACTCTCTTCTAAGCTGGGCACTAGCTGGGCAGTAGGATTTGACTTGGCCATGAAAAATGTTGTGGAAAATGAGAGCACCTACAAAGGTAGCTTGTTTTGGTTGGATTATAGCAGTGAGAGCCTGTTTAACTCAAGATATGCTACAGAAGAAATGCTTCTATCTATGTAGCAGATGTTTCTTCTTCTGCGAAAACTCACAAGAAATCTGCAAGTCATGTGTTTTTGCATTGCAGACTTGGGATCTATTTCTAAGCATTCCTGTTTTTATCATTTGGAATATTTGGTTGGAGAGGTACAAGAAATGCTTTGAGGATAAAAAGAATTGCATTTAGAGAACATATGCATACAAAATCTTTTGGTGTAGCATGATAAAAAATATGACTCAATATTCTTATCGTGTAATTACACTCAATTACACTCATTTCCAATTAGATGGGTGGCTTTCCAAACAGGCGCTTATTGTCTCGACTTTTTGGGAGTGTAATTCTAATAACGAATGTTGTAAACGTTTCTTTTTTAGTACTCGACACTCTATTAGTGAAATTTATCTTACCTTATTAAAAAGGGCACTTGCTGTATATAAGTCTGTGTCAAAACTGTTCTTATGTTTGTCCGAAATGGACTAAATTCGTGTAGCATTTGTTAGGGATAAATATTGTCCTGGCTTGTCTAGTTTCTACATAATTTACTAATTAATTGGGTTAAAAAAGCCTCATACACTATAATCATTTACAAGAGTTATCCACGTACATGCAATAATTCCCAATCAAACCATTGATTCACCCCACATAACATCAACATTTACTGATACATTAAGCCTAAAAAAGTTTTTCTTTGATGCTTAATCACTGGTAATTACAGTGGCCAATTCATTACTCTGCTTATCCGTACTCCATTTTCAACCCTATATAATATATCTTCGTATAGCTTTTCTTTTGGTGGTCTCATGGTAAGCTTTTTCTTCTTCTCTTTTATCTCCTTTCTTCTTTTTGTTTTATCCTTGATTTTTATGGTATATTATGTTACTATAATCTTATATGTAACATGCTAATGAATATGGAGTTGTTTGATATGAAGAGGTAAGCCACAATTCTTTTTATCACTATCGATGCTATTTAAGTTTTTGTAAGATTTTATTTTAATTTTTGTGAATTAAAAGGTTCTATTTTTTGGGGGGGTTTTAATTTACAGGAATTTATATGTACATCTACATAATTGTGTGCTATGGAGAAGTGGAGTGATATTTCTTAAGCTAGGAATTGTATTTACCTTTTTCTAATTTTTTTTCTTGGCCTTTCTTTTATATTTCCCTTAGAATATTTGCTGATGAGGAAATATTCTATCAAAAAGTCAATAATTGTCTCCATTCATTGCTAGGAAAGACACTTAAGAGTGTGAAGTAATTTTAATTTGTATTAATTTTCACAACTCCCATGTCTTTCATACTCATAACTATTGACACATAATTTTTAACCTCCAATAATTTTATTTAATGACCCAGAGTTCTTGGATCTCAAACGAAGTGAAAATGTATTATATTAGCAAAAATAATTTTTACAAAATTATTTCGATAATATTTTGCCATCTCATTTGGCAAAATAACTTCAAATATATATTGTAAGTCATTTTAAAATATGTCACATATTTTACTATTAATATTAAAGTATCTGTCAAGTTTAATCAGAAAAAAATTAAAACAATTATTCAGTTAATTGTACAAATTATCAAGTTTCAAATTGACAAATATTTTACTCTGTTAATTTAAGAAATTTGATTAATTAAATGAAATAATCAGTTTACCTCTCTATTTCAAGATTACATTTGCACTTTCTGTGACTCAAGTTGATTACTTGCTTAATTGTGGTTACATTTGAAATTAATTGCTATGTGTTAATTAAGGTTACAATTTGCAAAAATTAGTCATTTTTATGCACATGGCCGTATATGATAGTAATTAATTGATTGATTAATCCTAATGTGGCCATAATTTAAATGTCTAATCAAGTGTCGTGTTTTTAAGTACGGCTATTTAATAAATTTGCACATTTGTCCTTTCCGTATATGTGTGTACAAGGATATACACACATATATATCCTGTAAATGTTCAAATCCCCTCCCCTTTCCCCAAACGAGTGGCCAGGCCCAGTCCATAAGGACATGACCCGTCCCACAACGCCATTTAAAGGGGTTGAACCCCAACCCTCTTTCATTTTTACGCGAATTACCCTTTAGGGAAAACCCTAGCACCGCCTCTGTTCTCTCTCTCTCTCTCTCTCTCTCTCTCTCTCTCTCTCTGTATCATCTCGGCCAAAAATGGCAAAGACGCAGTGATTTTTAGCTTTTACAGACCATGCATGGTCGATTGAGGAAAGAGCATTTAATGCTCCGTCCTTCCTCCACCGTATTCAACTCGAAGAGGTAAGTTTGACCCTTTGACTTGCTTTTATGATTTTATTAATGAGTTTTGTCCATTTGTGAATTCAAATACTCGGATTTCATTGGTTTTCATCAGATTGAGAGGGAATTCAAGAGGAATCCCCCTAAATCAGATTTATCCCACATCGACAAACCCTAGCCTTTGGGTTTCTATATAAAGAACCTCATTTTTTCCTTTTTTACACACCGAATATCATATTCACCACTCAAAAATTTGTGATTAGTGTTTAACAAAAGTACCCGACTAGAATTGGATGCTTTGACCTAACTTTAACAAAAGTAACCGACTAGTGGATGCTTTGACCTAACTTTAGTTTTTTCGAGTTGAAGTCTAAATTTTCTTTATTTTTTCTTGTTGTGTGGCTGAGTCTTTGGGTTGCAAAGCAAAGAAAGATCTCCAACTTTAATTCTCGACCAAGGGCTACACTTAAGAAAGGTAAACCTTCCTCCTTTTAGCATAATGCCTTTAATTTAGTGTTTATGTTCGTATGTTTGTATATTGGTTGTGTTTGTTTAGATTAGTCTACTATTAGTCTTAATAAGTCTGCTTTAGGTTTAATTATTGTTGTTAAGTTGTTGGTTGTTGATTATTGTATGGATTAATTGGGTTATTTGATGTTAATGTTAGTCCATATGAGTATGCCTAATTAGTTTTGGCAAATATATGTAAGTTTGGAACCCCTAGAAATTGCTAAATGCTAACAATATTTGCCCAATCATGTCTAGTTTAGTCATTTGCTATTTGTTTAAGTAGTTGGTCAACCTGTTAGTTTTCATGAAATCAATTAATTAATCATTGGTGTGTTTGCAGACTTGTTTAGTTTGAATATTTCTTAACCATGTGTTTATAGATGTTGTCTAGTACCTTATTTGAATGGTGTTCATGTTTAGTTTATCTTAATCATGTATTCTCATGTAACTCAGTCATACTTAAACCACTAATTTTCTCACATGCCTACTAGTTTTGAGCATAAGTTTGCCTGTATATTTAATTGTTGTCACTTGTTGTACTATATGTTTGTTAGAATGTTCATTAGTTGGTAGTTTTGTATACTTTGTTTGGTACCGTCTATATCACTTACATGTTGGACAGGTTAGATATTGGTATAGTAGCATGCTTAAAAATCGATTTGCTATGTGGTTCACTCTTGACTGATCATCCCTTAAGGATTCATGAGAGGTCTTAAAACCTAACAAAAATGTTTTAAGTGAGTTTTTTTTTTTTTTCCAATTATGTGGTGTCTTTGCATGTAAATGAACTTGAAGTAGTGTTGAAACTTTAGCATGACTGTCTGAGTTTGTATTCATTTAGCCTGATGTAGAAACTGCTTTGAGTTGTTTTATACTGAATAATATGTCTTAATTCCTTAATAGGCATTCCTTACTTGTTTTCTTATGCTAATTTGAAGATATGCCTAGATAAAAGCTTAATCTCAAAATGATCTTAACCTGTTAAGAATGTGCTAGTGAACTCATTTGAAATATGTTGTGGTGTATGATGCATTTGTACTGGTCATAGCTGTTTAGTTTATATATGTGTTTATTTGAGCTGTCCTTTATTTGTTTAGACCTTACAAGTGATCATTTGAGTTAAAAAGCATGTCTTGTATGCCATTTTGACCACTTATGCCCATTTGCACATCTTTCCTCTTTCCCTAAGGTGTAGTCTAGGAATGTTGATCTAAATTCTTTGTATGACCCTATATGTTTCATTTAGGTAAGGTTTAATTCTATTGCTTGAAAATTCATGTTTAAGTTCAAAGAGTGGTATAACTTGAGTATAACTGCCCTTTACTAAATATGCCATGTTTTAAGCATATCTATCTTGTTTTTGTGAGGACTGTTTATATATTGTGATATGAAATGATCTTGTTATAGACCTTTGTGTCTACTGTAGCTAAGAGGTTGCTATATCTGTTCAAGGTTGTAGTTTATCCATGATGATTAGAACTGCAAAATGGTGTTTGTGTGATCTTTGAGTACCTCATAGGTCCCATAGTCTGAACACAGAGGTTTATTTAGACTCTCAATGACAGTTTATGTGTTTAAATGAATATGTTATGATTATGCAAAAGTCCTTGGGATGCCTGTCTAGAGCAAATGGTTAACTGTATGTTTATTGGGACCCATATACCTTGCAAATTTGTGCATTTTTCTTTGTTTGCCTCTTTGATAGCATGAAATCTAAAAGGAGGACCATGTCTGCCAAGAATTTTTCTTTGTTTATCTTGTTTTCAGATCATGTTTCTGCCCTCTTTGATGTGTAGTCTTGTGAAACTACTATGAATAAAATCTATACATATGGTACACAGATATATGCAATGTTTATATATTTTAGTGTATACCGCCCTATATATCAGGTATTATTTTCTTGTATATCTTCATTTAGGTCTTTGAAATAGAAGTGTTGTTGCTTAATTGGGCTTAACTTTTGAATCTTACCCTTAGCTGCTGTGTTGGGATTTTCCTTTTAGGTTATTGTCTGTCCAAACTGGGCTGTTGCCGCCAATATTTCTTTAGTTGGGCTTGTTTATCTCAATCCTTTTAAACACTTTGGGGCCTCCTTTTCCTTTTCTTTCTTTTTTGTATTCAACTGATTGTTTATGTATATGAGCTGAGACGTCTACTGATTTTTATATATGCATATGTCCATAACTATGTCTTATATGTATTTTAGTTTATGTTAAATGAATTATTAAGTCTAGATTCTCTCTAACCACTACTTTTCTTTTCCTCCTCCTTTGCATGGAAAATACGATGGGCCATTCGGGCACTTTCTTCAAACCATTGTTGGGCTAAAGCCCAACACCCTTATTCTATCAAGTCCGAACTGAAAATGCTTCAAGGCCCAACCATGGGTGAAAATGGTTAACTAGTGGGCTTAGGTAGGCCCACCAGCCTAACTCCCTTGTTTTTTTTTATATATATATATTGTCATGTCTATATATATTTGTATAATAGTTGTATATGTAAATAACACTTGTGAATATATTGAAACCCAACGATTAGAACTTAGGAATCCCACATAGAAAATTAGGAATTCCTCAGAAAATGATTTTCAAACCCAATCTTAGTAGGGATAAAATGATATTTGAAATCGGTAAATTTGCTCTTGATAAATGTCTTTGAAAAACTGAAAATGGTATGAGTACATGTTTATGTATGAGAAATGAAATAGGACTGCTTTGGACCTTCAGCTTTGGACAAACATCAGATTCAATTTCTATACACACTTAGATTGATTTTGGACAATAAACAAAAGGTTAATTTTCAAAAAAGCGAGGTGTTGTCAAAAATTGATTTCTTAAAACTTCAAAATTTAAGGTTGGTTCTAAACCTTGAGGTACTAAACAAGGAGAAATACATTTGGATTATTGTTGGAGGAATAAGTTGGCTTTGGAGTAGGATAAGGTTGACTAATTGAGCTTAAACGGACTAAAACAAATAAGTTAACCTTTTTCTTTACTTATCTCTCTATATAAACCTATACTATTTTTATAAAGGAGATATACTCCATTTATTTTTCTATATATAATAAACTTATAAGGACAAAAATCATGACATTAGGACCAAGTTAATAGGAACTTTACTTAAGATAAATCTTAAGTGTGTTTGGTTCGGAAATGAAGTGAATTAAACTCCTTATAAAATTTTGAAACCAACTCTTTTTCCTTAAAGAAAATTTTGCCAAACAAATGGAATATTATGATTAGCATGACAATTTTTGCAAGAAAGAAAACATTTTAGAAAATAATCACAATTAAATCACACATTGAACCTCGAAGGTCAGCCATATTTTACGGATCCTTAATAGTAAGGTGCTTAACATCTTCCTTAGGGGATCACCAAAATCCTTACCTCGAACTCTGGCTTAAAAAGGATTTTTCTTTTGTTTGATAAAACCCTTTTAACTCGGTTTTCATAGTTTACCAATAAATTATATGACGCCTCTAAAAATATAGAAATCCAAATAGAGTCCGCAACTCCTTAGTTGCTTTCATGCCTCGTGTAAAAGTGATCCGTAACAATAACCTTCAAAAGTTTGATGCGTACATTAATGATATGATTTTATGTGTTCCGCAATTATGCTTATTATGCATCATAGGTCTAAAAAACAAATATAAATTCATGAGATATCATATTACCAACATCTTTCACGAGATACATGTCCGTCTTAATTCATTCTCTATGTGTTTTTTATTTGATTCTTTTACTTTAAAACGTTGTATCCGAAAATTTGAATATGAAGTTTATACCAAAATTACCCAATAATCTAATTGCTATATCAGAGTTAACATTAAATCTCGAGTTCAGGGAATCATCAGGAAGGTTAACCACTAAGGAAAATAGGGATAAAAATTTAAAATCCCTCAACTTGGAACGAGAAGCCGCATGCTTTTTGAAGCTTAACTCTCCCCCTTATTCAAGAGATTGAAGAAAATGACCAAAGTGTTAAATTTCAATTTTATTTTTACCTAGAGATTGTATGTAAACAAAATATTATTAGTATAATTTAAGAACTAAGTTGTATTTCTTCTTATAGTTTCTCATCTCTACTTATCTTCTTCTTCTTTTTTTCTCTATTTCGCGCCTTATTTTTTTGCCTCAAAATTTTGCTGAAAATTACAGACAATTTTACTTATTTCATCATTAACACTATGAATCACTTTTGTAAAACCCCTCTCTATTCCTCTAAAAGGATATATCATATTCACATTATGTCACTTAATATCAATTAAAGAAGCTGATTTCCTTTTATTTAATATTAAATATTGATTCTTCTTTTATGACGGTGCGAAACGCGCACAATTTTACTAGTAATAAAAGAAAGGAAGGAAACAAGATTTAGTCTAATCAAACTATTCAACCATATCACATCAACTCAAACTATTCAACCATACTCATCATCTCAACTATAATCTTCTCTGTTTTAGTCTTTATTCATTTCATTTCTGGTGAAGAAAGATGAAAATGAAGAACCCCAATCCTTTTTTTTTCTTTTTTTTTTCTAATTTCACTTCACTCCATCTTTTTTATTGAATCCACAACTGGTATTGTGACATTGAATGTTGACAATTTGGGGGCTAAACAAAGGCTTTTTTAACTGCTTGGGCAGCAGCTTGTGGCTCTTCAAAACCGCCACAATTTATGTGGTTAAACAATATCCAAGTTATGTACCAATCTCACCTTTTATGAACTGTTACACGTAGATATATTTTAGGTGACCTGATAGTGTAAAATCTTTTGAGAATGTCAATCTAACTTTTTACATTATTCAAAATTACATTCCTCTTTAGCATGACTCTGTTATGCTTAATGCCTTCAGTTTGTTCAAAATTTGTTCTAATATGACCCTTTATTCAAGTATTATTTTCTTCGGCTAGTTGCCTGAGGCCTTTGCATTTTTTAATCCAATGGTAGATATTATGCTAGTAATATATATGCTCTTTTTTCTCTCGCCTTTGTTTTGCAAGCTGCTATAAGTTTTCGATGTGATCCTTAATACTCCCTCCGTCTCAAATTATTTGTCATTTTTTTGTTTTACGTGCCCCTTAAGAAATATTAATTAGCAAGGGTATTTGACTAACTTTACCCTTATTTATATCTGAGTTATAATCTCTCTCTATTAAATGTTTACTCTATTTATGTGTCATCTCCATTAATGACAAAATTCTAATAAGGGTAAAATCCGAACAACATTAATTATTCTTTTAATTTTTAAAACGAAAAATAATTTGGGACAACTATTATTAGTAACCACGATAAATATTTTGAGACGGAGGGAGTAATATTCTAGAAATTCATGATTTATTCGAGAAAGAATTCTTGATACAGGGATGAGATAATTGCTATTCTTACTTAAAAAAATAAAAAAAATAAAAAAAAAAGATCAATGACTGTTTTTTTTTTTAATTATATTAACTTAAGTTATATTGGAACTTGCTTTATGTTATATTGTAATTTGACATAAGAGTATTATGTTTAAAAAATTGAATTTTGAATTTATTTTATATTTTAGGTTCCAACTTATTTGCTTTAGTAGTATTGGCTTATTATTTCACTTTGCATGTCGTTCATTTTTTAGTTAGAATTGATAGATTATTCTTTTGTCAAATATTTTAGTAATGTTATGGAATTATATTTATAAATATTAATTGTTTTTTATCAAACATGAAGTCCTTGATGTACTTACAAAACGTGTTCTTACAATTTTATATGTACTTATATTAAATTATTATTAATTTGATTTTTTTTTAATTATTTTTACAATTAGTTACATATATATTATTATTGGTTAATAATTTTCAAGAAACAATATGCATCTTAAATACCAAATTTAATACTCCATCACTTCAAAAGGCACATATTTAGTAAATATTAAATTTTTATTTTTGATAATTAACTTTAGTTTTCAACCTTAATCTAATTATGTAATTACACTTGTGCACACTTCAAAATATTTTTTTCAAATAATACAAATTAGAGATTCAAGCTTATTCGTCAAACTTAAAAGCTCTCTTCTCTCTCCTATTTCCATGCAAACCCTAACCTTATTCTAAACCTTCATGGCGGCGCCGGCCACTGGTCATTTGGCAATCTCCTCTACACTACAACTCCCTCCTTTGACCACCCTTTCTTCATCCACGAACCCTCACATGGCAACATCTTCCTCCATAAACCCTACAAACCCTAAAAACCCTAACCCTAACAGCTATGAAAACCATGCAGAAATGATGACAATTACTAAGAACTTTGCAACAAGAGTGAATAAAGATGGTAATGACACCATGCAGACAATGGAAAATGTCATTGAGCCTATCCCAATCAAATCAGTCGAGATAGTTGAAGAAGAACATGTGGTGGAGTGGACAGAAGCAGAAGTTGATCGTATGAACATAATTGAGAAGCTCCAATATGCTGTAATTGGTAAGTTCTCATATGGCTGGCCGGAACTTGAAGAATCGAGAACTTAGATCCCATTGCAGTGTGGGATCAAAGGAGACTATCGTATTGGATTGTTTAGAAATAGACATATTCTTATGAGGTTTGAAAGGTTTGAAGAGTACCTACAGATGATGGAAAAGACGGATCATTACATTAAGTCGAGAGATAGAGGAATGTACCAGATGAGGCCTTTGTTATATGATACTAGATTCAAAATTGATAAGGAAACTACAATGGCGATGGCTTGGATATCCTTCCCAAATCTACTGCCAACATTTTTTGTGAAGAACTCTTTATTCTCTCTAGCATCAACAGTTGGTAAAACATTGCATCTGGATATTGCCATTATGAATAAAACTCGACCAAATTGTGCTAGAGTTAAAGTTATAGTAGATCTTGCTGCTAATCTCCCAAAAGTAGTTAACATGAAGATCACAAATGAGAAATCTGGTGTTTCTAGGATTGTCAAGGTACAAATTCAGTATGATGTATTACCCAAATACTGCACAAGGTGTAAGTTGCAGGGTCATAATGAAGAAGGTTGCAGGATCTTACATCCAAACTGAGAGTGGTACATGTAAAAAAAGAAGACAAGGGCAAGACTGCTGAACCTCAGGATGCTCAACCAAATAAGGGTCATTATAAGAATTTTAGAAGACCAGGGGGGGAGATATGGTGGAGGCCCTGAAGATTGGAATACAGTCAAATATAAGAGGGTGTTTACAAAAGAAAAGAATCCAGACAAGTTTATAGATGGGAGACCTATAAATGGGAATTTAACAGAAGTTCAAACTTAAAATGCTTTTGAAGCTTTGCAGAATGAAGGGGTTGTGGAACAAGGAGTAGAACCTGTGGAGAATGAACTAACAGTGCAAGTAGAGGAGGTGAAAGCTAACACCGTGGGGCGAATGCTAATATAGTGGAAGATAGTTCTCCTACAACTGAAGTCAAGGAGAAGGAGGACAAGGTTGAAAATTTTGATATAGTGCAACAACTTAATGCAGTAGATCAAGTTCAAGAAGTTGTGCCACCTATAGGTACATCGATATATAAGAAGGAGTAGACAAAAAGGAGGAGATCATATTACATAGAGAGGAAGCTGAGAACAAAAGAGAAACTGGAAAAGTTCACAGTAATCTAGAGGAGGTGGTAGTAGATCATGATGGTATATTAGAAGTTAGTAATCATTCTCCTTTTAATAAATGGGGGGACAAGGTGGATGAGGAAAAGACTATGGGAGGAGATGTGGTGAATGGAGATAGTGTTGGCATAGACGATCCAGGTGGAGGTGGACTCTATTCACCTCAACCAACTGCTGAAAATGTTGTTGTTCTCAGTAGTCCATTGGCTCAGCCTTTAGAGTTATTAAAGACTGATTCCCCTATGCAAAGATTACATGATATTGTTTCCCATAATGCTGGAAATGTTGAAAGTCATTTGGAGGATAAAGAGAATTGTCACATTAATGAGGATGATATGGAGGATTCTGTTGAGCAGAAGCTTGAGCAGGTATGCAAACAAGTAGATGTTTCTCCAACATCAAAGGTCAAAGGTGGAAGGAAAGGCAAGAAACATATAGAAGGAAAGAAACCATTAGGTGCACAGCCACAACAACCTACCAGGGTTTTGCCAAAGGGATCTACCAGTATTAAGTCAAAGTTTTAAATGATGATTAAAACATTCATTTGGAATATTAGATCAGTGCAGACACAACAAGCTTTTCACAGACTTCAAATGCTACATAGACATCACAGGTTTATGTTAGTTGCCTTAATAGAGCCTTTTCAACATGTTAGATAGATACAAAAATGCCTTTTCAACCTACCAGGGTTGTGCCAAAGAGATCTACCAGTATTAAGTCAAAATTTTAAATGATGATTAAAACATTCATTTGGAATGTTAGATCAGTGCAGACACAACAAGCTTTTCACAGACTTCAAATGCTACATAGACATCACAGGTTTATGTTAGTTGCCTTAATGGAGCCTTTTTAACATGTTAGACAGATACAAAAATTAAAAAGGAGGTTATGGATGCATCAGGATGGTGCAAACTGTAATGGAAAGATTTGGTTTTTGTGGAGGAGAATGTAGATGTGGAAATTTTATCTGATACTGCAAAGCAGATCACCTTGAAACTGTTTCTTCAGGAGCACAATAGATCTCTTATAACAACTTTGGTCTATGCTAAATGTGATGAAGTAGAAAGAATGCCTCTTTGGGATAGTATTTATCAGTTAGTCGGCTCCTATGACATTCCTTGGCTGGTAGGGGGAGATTTTAATGTAGTGATGAATGAAGAGGAGAAAATAGGTGGAGTCCCTGTAGACCCTCAGGACTATGAGGATTTTGCCTTTTATATCAACTTATGTGATTTATTTGAAACAGGTTTTAAAGGCAGTCCTTTTACATGGTGGAATGGCAGGGCTGGGGATGATTGTATATTTGAAAGATTGGACGGAATCTTCTTTAACTCACAGTTTCAACAATGGTTTAATCACATTAAAGTGGAGCATTTATCCAGGACTGGATCTAATCATGCCCCACTTCTTATCACTTTGGGTGAGGAAGTTCAGACTTTCATAAAACCATTCAGGTTTTTGAAATTTTAGACTGAGCATAAAGATTTCTTGGACATAGTAAGGCTGAATTGGTCTGAGGAGAGTATTGGCAATCGTTTTTTGGTTTTTAAACAGAAGATAAAGATAGTAAAAGGGGCTCTATCTGCTTGGAGTAGACTGGATTTTGGAGATATCTTCAAACAACTTATCATCAGGGAAGATATAATGAGAATTAAGGAATAACTGTTTGAAGATCATCCTTCTGCAGAAAATAAATAGTCTTCCAGCTTACTTAGGCTGAACTGAAGAAGTATTTACATTATGAGGAAGAGTTTTGGAGACACAAAGTAGGATACACTTGGTTCTCTGAAGGTGATAGAAACACCAGGTTTTTTCACAATTTAGTAAATAGAAGGAGAAAAAGGTTACAGGTGAATAGAATTCAAATATCTGATGGTGAGTGGATAGAAGATAAGGAGCAGCTTGCAGCAGAAGCAGTTAATTTCTTCCAACAACAATTCTCTCAAGAGGAGGAGGCTTTAGATTTTGGCATGCTGAAGCATATTCCACAGACGGTCTCTTCTGAAAGCAATGATTTGCTTTGTGCACTTCCATCCCTAGAAGAAGAAAAGAATGTTGTTTTTGAACTTAAAGGAGAGAGTGCTTGTGGTCCTGATGGATTATCAGGAACTTTCTTTCATTCATGTTAGGACATTATAGGAATGGATGTATTCAGAATGGTTCAGGCTTTCTAAGAAGGTCATACTCTCCCAAAATCAGTAACTCATACTAATTTGGTATTGATCCCTAAGAAATCAGAAGTTTACACTTTTGGGGGTCTCAGACCAATTAGCTTGAGTAACCTTATAAACAAGGTCATTTCAAGAGTGGTTCATGGAAGACTGGATAAGATTCTACCAGGTTTGATCTCTAGCAACCAGTCTGGTTTTGTGAAGGGAAAAAGCATTATTGATAATGTGTTGCTCACTCAAGAAATTGTCACAGATATTAGAAAGAGAGGTAAACCTGCAAATGTGGTGATTAAGTTAGATATGGCTAAGACATATGATAGAGTGTCCTGACTATATTTAACTAAGGTGCTGAGAAGAATGGGATTTGCAGAAAAATTTATGGATTAGATATGGAGGCTGTTGGCAAATAACAGGTATTCAGTTTTGTTGAATGGCCAATCTTATGGTTTTTTCCACTCTACAAGGGGGGTGAAGCAAGGTGATCCATTGTCACCTGCTCTATTTATACTTTCAGCAGAAGTGCTACCTAGAGCACTTAATTCTTTATTTGAGCATGATCAGTATAAGTGCTTTGGTATGCCTAAATGGAGTGCAAACCTCAATCATCTTGCTTATGCAGATGATATCATCATCTTGCTTATGCAGATGATATCATCATCTTTGCATCAGCTGCTAAATTATCATTGGACCTGACTATGAATGTTTTGAGAGATTATGAAAAGTTGTCAGGTCAATTGATAAATAGAGAGAAAAGTTTCTTTTACATGCATTAGAAATCAGCAGTGCAGTTATGTCAAGAAGTTGAGCAGGTAACTGGTTTTACAAGAGGCATGTTTCCCTTCAAATATCGTGGATGTCCTATCTTCCACTCTAGAAAAAGGAAAGTTTATTATAATGATCTAATTAAGAGGGTGAAAGATAGGCTGTAGAACTGGAAAGGAAGGTTGTTATCATTTGGAGGGAAGGCAGTTCTTATCAACAGTGTTTTACAATGTATGCCAATGTGTACCTTCTATCTGCAATGGCACCTACTAAGTACGCACTAAATGAACTGCATAAAATCTTTGCAAGATTTTATTAGACTAATAAGGAAGAAGACAAGAGTAGACACTGGTCAGCTCGGTTGAAAGTGTGTGTTCCTAAACACGAGGGAGGATTGGGATTTAGGTCCCTTTTTTAAAAAGCTTTATTCACTAAGCTATGGTGGAGATTCAGAACTTCTGGTACCCTGTGGTCAACATTCATGTGGAATAAGTACTGTAAGAAACATATTCCAACTAGGGTTCAATGGAAAGGGGGCTCACAATTATGGAAGAAGATGCTAGAATCAAGAGATGCTATAGAAGGGGAGATCTGGTGGGAACCAAGAAATGGTTCTGCTAACTTTTGGTTTGACAACTGGACTAAACTTGGTCCTCTTGCCTAGCTTATGCCAGCTAATTTCCCTATGGATGACAGTATTCAGGAGGTTGCAGATGTTGTGGAGAATGGGACTTGGAATTATCAGACATTGCAACAAACTGTGCCGGAAAATATTATTGATCATATAAGAAAGGAGATGCACATTGATACTCCCTTAGAAAATATGGATAAGGGCTGGTGAATGCTCATTAGTAGTTGTAAATACACTATTAGTAGTGCATGGGAAGTAATAAGACTAAGAGGTACCTTAAACTGGTGTTATAAGCAATTTTGGACAAAAGGTTTGCCTTTCAAGATTGCTTTCTTCTTGTGGAGAGTGTGGAAGCAGAAGTTACTTGTTGATGATGTACTTGAAAAGATGGGGATATCTATTGTGTCTATGTACAGGTGTTGTGCTCAGCCCCACCAAGAAACAATGAACTATATGTTTGTGACAGGTCAATATGCTGCAGATATATAGAAGATGTTCTCAGTAGCAGTAGGTGTGCAAGGACCTTTTATCCAAGTTAATCAAACTATCAAGAAAGTGTGGGACACAAAGTGTTCTTCAAAGTTGAAACCATTATACCAAGCAGCTCCTTCAATCATACTTTGGCAACTTTGGAAAAGAAGAAACACAATTTTGCTGGTAACATGTCTAGGCATAGGGTCATATATGAGATTAATCTTAATCTCATTCAACTGGCCAAAACTAGATATCCATGGATGAAAAATTTGCCAAACTCTTGGCCTCAGCTGGTACAACATTTGGAACAATATAGGCCTCAGATACAGTACATACTGGTTCAATGGATTAGCCCTCCTGCAGGATGGTTCAAATGTAATGGTGATGGTGCCTCCAGGGGAAATCCTGGTCCTAGTGCATCTGCATTTTGTGTGAGAAATCATGAAGGAGAGTTCATTCATGCTAATGCTAGAAGGATTGCAGATACAACTTGTTTGTGTGCAGAGGCAAAAGCAATGCATGATGGCATCATATTTTGTGTAACAAAGCAGCATCTACCACTAATATTGGAGACTGATTCACTTGGTTTAATGAAGATAGTAGAAGGGGACCGGGAAGTTCCATGGCGTACTAGTATGGAGGTGCAGAAGATTAGAGAATGGAGGAAGAAAGGACTGATACAAGTTAGACATGTGCTGAGAGAGGGCAACCAGCTTGCTGATTTTTTAACTAACTATGCTTTTGATTTTGCAGGTACTCTTAACTTTGAGCTATTTACTGATTTACTAACTGTAGCTAGGAGACTTGTAAACATGGATAAAATGCCTTTGCCAAGCTTCAGATTTAAAACAGTAATTCCTAGGGAGCCAGATTAAAGCATGCAATTCATAAGTTCAAATGCAGCAACACTGAAAGCTACAGATCATTGTTGACAGGAATATCAAGGTGGAGGTATTTCAAGATCAAGTTTATCCGCTATTGAGTCTGTTGCTAAGCAAATTCTATCCAATGTGTGGTATTAAATTCATGTTCAGCCTGTTGGAAGAATCTCCTTAGTGATAGAGGATAAGTACAGATAAACTGTCATATTCAAATATTTTCATATCCAAGTTCAGGAGACTCGGATTATATACAGCTTTGGCTAGCATAAAAGGCCTGATTTTGCACAGTTGCAAGTTGGAAGGATACTTCTTTTGACATTTGATTGCATAGCACCTGGTGAGAGCTTGAGGTGACTGAAATGGAATCAAGCCAAGGCTTGGAATGGTCATGCATACATTAGGCTAGATATAGCTACTTAGGTTGTTTTACCTTTGATTTCTAGGCAGTTTGGGCCTTGTAATCTTTTTTGCTTTTTGCCCTTTTGCTTTCTTTACAATTTCTGTACAGAGCTTTATTTTTATAAAATTCACAACTATGGCTTGTGCTAGTTATGTTTTATTAAAAAAAAGTAATTACACTTGTGCAATCAAACAGTACACTTGTAATTAAACTGTAATACATTATGACAAACAAAAGGTTCATCATAATTACTAGGTTGTGCAATTACTACCCTAATAATTACACTAATTTCAACTATCGGTGGCTTTCTAAAAGTAAAAGGTACAGAAGATACCTTTTGAAATTTAAGAAAAGTAACATATAAAATGAAACGGAATGAGTAGCGTTTAAATAAGAGATCATCAAATTAATTAGGTAAATCTGAAGAAGTAACATAATCATTAACTTACAGTAATGAGTAATCACAACCAAATACATCTCACCTCTGGAAGGTAATTGGAACAGAGAAATTTAGAGAAAAAAAGTAAGCTGCATCTATCTTGAAACCTCACGAAGCAACAATAAATTGAGCACAATTGACAAAGTTGACCAAATATAAATTGGGTATTCACCAGCTATATAGGACCAAAGATCAAGCTTAAATACTTATTCTCACCGGGTATTTATATCAAATCACATCAATTTATCATAATTAATTGTTTACACCAGACTAATAGATGCATGTCATCATGTGTTTGCACTGATACTTTTTTCACTAAACCCTGGTGAATTAAGACAAATTATTATATACCTCATTATCAATTAGCTATGATAATTTGCGTGATTTGATATAAATACTAGGCGTGAATAAATCTTTACCTCAAGATCAAGCTTGGCAGGCATTATTCTCAGAATTAGTCCTACTGCCAAATAGGAAATACCCTAAAGTATGTCCAGCCACGACAACTATAAAAACACCAACGTTAAAAGACATAACAGCAAGCATGAGAAGATAAGCAAGGCCTATTTTTACACCATGCACAAATGTCTGAACAAGACCATTTGCCTTATTGCCTTTAAAGTAATTACAATTTGAGAGCCACTCCACAAGCAGAGAGAGCACAAATACACAGATCAGCGCGAGGACGTACATGCCCGTGCGCGTTCCTGGCCAGCCTGAGAAGAGAATTTCAGCATTTTTACTCCAGAAAAAGGTCATGTGCGTCAACCCCATGCCCATCATGTGTTCATTATTGTTCATGTGGTTTTGTCGTGGTGGTGGTGGTGACATTCCTCCCATTCCTGGCATGTTATGATCATGATCCATGGTTTTACTAGAGTTTAAGCCCTCTATGTCCTCTTATGTTTTTATTTTTTTTTATAAATAAGTTATGGTCAAGAGATATAGGATGGATGGCTTTGCAGATTAATTTAGCCTTTCGGATATTGTTATATAGAGGGGGCAAACTTGGGTAGTACTACTAATTCTGTACTGCATGGGTTGACTATACTTCTTTCTTATGGTTGTTGTACTTCTTCTCTCTTCTATAAACCATTTTGTATATTTGTAACGTACTTGCCAGATAAATTTGGATTTGTATTGTGTAGGTATCACCGAATTGGCAAATGGTTTCCTACTCGAGTTTCTCCGTTTTTTAAATTCGATTTGAAATCTTTGATTAAGGTGAAGGAATTTCATCATTTCATATAAATTTCTTCTTGATTGGACTTGTTTTTCCTAAATTAGTTCTTTCTTCCCTTTTGTGTTTTTCACCTATTTGTTTTTTTTTAATTCTTTTTTGTGGGAGGGGGCCTGACTGGATTGTCCGTTCTAGTGTCTCATGTTGCAGTTTCATCGAAACGTTAAAAGTACTATATATTTTCTACGTACTAATTTATGTAAATATTTTTCCTTTTTAATCCTTCTCAATTTATGTTAGACTATCCCTTTTTCTGTTTAGTCAATAATTGTAAAAAGAATGATACAACAACAATAACATGCCCAGTTGGATCCCACAACGTGAGGTCTGGGGAGGGTAAAGTGTACGCAGACCTTACCCCCACCTTGGAAGGTAGGGAGGCTGTTTCTGAAAGACCCTCGGCTCAGAAGAAAACAAGGAAAACAAGGGAAAAGAGTCAGATACGGACAAGCAAATCAAAAGTATGTGAAAATGAGAAATAGCAAGAGCGACGAAGTCATGATAAAATAACAAAGATAGACAAGACCAACACATAGAAGCAGGATAAAAATACTCCTAATACGAGAAAGGAAACCTCGCGGCCCCCCACTAGCCCTCTACCCTGATACTCGACCTCCACCCCCTTCTATCACCGATCATGTCCTCGGTAAGCTGGAGTAACACCATGTCCTGCCGAATCACCTCTCCCCAGGCCTTCTTTGGCCTACCCCTCCCTCTCTTCAAGCCCACCACAGCCATCCTCTCACACCTCCTCACTGGCGCATCAGCGCATCTCCGCTGCACGTGGCCGAACCACCTCAACCTCCCTTCCCGCATCTTATCCACCACAAGGGCCACACCCACCTTAGCCCGAATCACTTCATTCCGAATCCTATCTCTCCTGGTATGCCCGCACATCCATTTCAGCATCCGCATCTCAGCTACCTTCATCTTCTGGACATGCGCTTTCTTAACTGGCCAGCATTCCGTCCCATACAACATAGAATGATATCTTTCAAAATTTAATACTTAACAAACTTCTATGGCTTGTTTTAGAGTTTAGACCACAAATTTAAAAGACTTAATATTTTTTTTTAAACTCTGTGTCCAATCAACCACCTTCACATAAATTATTGCTTGCGCATTTTCAATAATTCATCACAAGTTAAGTTTTGACCGTAGCAAATGTAAGAAAAAGGGAGATAAAGGATCAACCTAACCACAAAGAGATGATTTTACTGATGCGGACCATATAAATAATGTAGATATCAAGTAAAAATTGAAGAGAACCAACTGGGATATAACTGATACAAGCACAAAATGTTGATCAATGTTCTTAATTTTTTTTTTTTTAAATTCTAGTGAACAAAATTTTATTTAGTTTTTTTTTTTTTTAGAATTAGGATTTTGAAATTAAATTGTCATTTATTAGAGTGGGGAGGGATAGAATTTGTATATATATTCATCGAAAATGTTAGAACTATGATTAGCGGAAATTAGTTATGTGAGACATAGAACTGAGATGAACAAACCTGATGACTTTCATAAAACGTGACGGAACACAAGATAATCAAAAAGTCCGAGCTTACCTTTAAAATATACTCCCCCGTCTCATAATAAGTGTCACCTTAGACCAAAAAATTTGTCCCGTAATAAGTGTCAACTTAGGAAATTAAAACATAAATTGGCTAATTTTTTCCAACTCTATCCTTAAACAAAAATTGACAAAGTTAAAGTAACATATAAATAATGATTGGAAAAGCCACATAGTAACTTAGTATTGTTAAATTCCCAATGTCAAAAGGATTACTACTTTGTACATCTCTTATCAAGAGGAAAAATTAATTTATTTTTATTATATAAGGGTAATTTAGTAAATTTCACATTGCATTATTGGTTTCTTAATATGCGTGTTTTTGGCTGAGGTGACACTTATTATGGGACGGAGGGAGCATCAAATACTACTCTCTCTGTCCCAAAAAGATTGCCTTACTTTTCTTATTAGTTTGTCCCAAAAAAATTGACACATTTATATATTTAAAAACAATATTAACTTTTATAATATGATTTAGAGTCACAAATATCTAAGGCTTGTTTTGGATAACACATTTAAAAAATCTTCCTTTATATCTTAAATTCGTGCCAAGTCAAACTAAGATAATTTTTTTTTAAAAAAACGGAGAGAGTATAATAAAGGTTCGACCACTTCAAAGAACACAAAGGAGGAGGAACTTAAATGGCACGTTTCATGCCTTACTAGATCGAGCTCGGACCATTTCAGAGTGCCGCTGATAAAGTCTGCTTTTTGGGGCCCTAAAAATCTATATTATTTATATAGTTTGACTTTAGAATGTCAACACCCTGATGTTGCTTTCATGCCAAAGTGGAGAGGTAAATATTCTTATGTCCAAAAAAAAAAAAAGTCCGCGAATACGATAAAAGTGACGCTTGGGCTTGAATTTTGGGGGTGTGAGGGGTGGGAGGGGGGGGGGGGGGATGGGGGAGTATTTACACTTGTTATATCAATGTTTTCCTCACATGTTGTTCATGTCGCTTTGGTACCTGATTAATTCGAATTTGTGTCAAGTGTTGTTTGTATTGGTACAAATATACCGGAGCGAAGACTATATATTTAACTAGACAAGTGGCAAGCATAAAGATGACTATAATCAACTACCGAGTCCGTCAATGCCAATCATACCGAAGACTTGTTTTACTACTCGAGAACTAGCTCCTGAACTCGCTTCATTCGCACTGCACATAAAAGGCCCAAAATGATCCGTCCGAGAATGTTCAGAGTGCTCAGACAGATGATAATGTAAATAACGGTCAGATTGCGAGATATTTGGATGCCATTTAATCATATTTAATACTCATGATCTCAGCCTCGTAAATTCCCCAACTCTCCATCATTACGGACATCTGAATACATATGCTATTCTCTCCTTCTCAAGCTAAGTGTGATAGGTTGATTGGGCACGAATTTTAAGAAATAAAGGAAGACTTGTAAATTTTTATGGTGTTAAATTAAAGATGGTTGTAATCCTTTAAATTTTGTGACCTTAAACTTGTCATGTAGAGTTTTGGAATTGAAAAACTTACTAAGTATAAAAAGAGGCACTCTTTTTGAGACAAACCAAAAAGACACCACTTGCTAAGCTAGGCAGTGCACCAATGTATTTTATGCGACTTACTCTTTTTTTGCATCTTCTTTCATACGTACTTGACCCTCGGGTGCTTGACTTGTTCCTGATGTAATTTTCCCTTATTTATAACTACATGGATCCAACTTAATTACCTAAATAAGGCAAGCACTGACACTTAGGGGTCGTTTGGTAGAGTGTATAATAACAGACTGAATAAGGTGTATTAGTAATGCAGGAATCAGTTATGCTGAGATTATTCCTTATCGACTGTTTGGTGTGGTTTATTAAGAATAACATGCATTGCATATTTTTTTTTAAAAATATTTGTTTACAACAATACCTTCTACATTCTTTAGCTTTGAGGGACTTCAAGGGAAATTTTGTCTTTAACCATGCTTATGCATGTATTGATAGTCTTAGTATTGCTAATACCATGATTTGTTGTGTATTAGTTATACTAGTGTCGCTTGGCCCGAGCTAAACTTGTTACACCTTGGAAAATTTCCCATTAGTGTACAGTGAATAGGCTAGTGAAGGGCAGGACGTATACGATGCTTTGATAAGTAAGAGATAGCAGTTGATGATCCTAATTGAGATTCAAAGACATTAGACGTAACAGAAGAAGTTTGGCAAAGAAAGTATAGGATATGTTATGTGTCGGGTAGGAATCATGGACGACAAATTAACGAGGGCGTAATGATGTCTTAGAGAAGAGAGATAACGTCCCTTAGTGTCACGACCCAGCCCCGTGGGCCGCGACTGGCACCCTACCTGGGTACCCAGACCAAATCGCATATTCGTTTCCAAATCCAAACTTAGTTCAAAGTTTTTCAAAAGTTATATCAACATAATTTATATCGAAAATATGTCTTAAGCGGTCATATCAAATCAAACTCAAACAAAGCGGCGGACTAGGCATCGCCGGTCAAAATACAAATATATATATAGAAGGGCCATTTGGGGCCATCATATCAAACAGACCGCTTTAAGACCCGAAAGCAAAATCAGACAACATACACATAGGACCCTCGCCCCACAAAGATGACTACAAACCTCTATGAATTCAAAACAAAAACATATGGCGAGACAGGGCCTCGCCGTACCCAAACTGTCAAATATACAAAGTATATACAGAGTAGAGGAGTCTGTACCAAGAGTGGACTCCGGACCAAGTAAGAGTACTCCGGAAAGCAAGAAGTGAAGCCTACTGCGGAGGATCACCGATATCTGCACCTGCGGGCATAAAACGCAGCCCCCAGAGAGAGGGTCAGTACGAAATATGTACAGAGTATGTAAAGCACGGAGTACAGAAATATGGATCAAAACCGAAAGCAAATCAGATATCAAAGTGGGGTACCACCTGGTATGTCAGAATTTGTATCGAAATCATATACATATATTTTATGCAAACAAAATCATGCAAACGCTTAAGAACGTGGTCGCCACTCCGACGCTGGCGCCACACACAGCATAACACCAGAAGGTTTCAAATCTCCGTACATCCCCGAACATAATCATAATCATCGGTGAGCGTATCGCATCCCGAGCCATATCACAGCATAACTCCAAACGGAACCCGGCCCTATGGCGAAGCCTCGGGAACCGTAACACAGCATACGGCCGAATTATCATAAAACGCACGAATCAAAACCGGCCCGGGAACCGGTGAACGAAGTCATAATGAGGCACGAGCGGAGTCGTGAGCAAACAAATGCAAATCGTATTTCAAAATAGTCTTTCAAAGCGAAGTGAACTCATAAGTCATATTAGAATACAAAATAGTCGAATACTTAGCCGACATAAAGTTTCATTTTGCAAAACGTTTCCACAATGGCCCATATAGTCCCAAACATAGATTAGCGCATTGAATAGTCCGAACATACCCCGTAGGAGGATGTTCCAAAGATCAGAAGTGGTACTCACAACTGTATTCTCAAAGATGGCCCGAAGGGCAAATCGGGCATTTTGGGGTAGCGGACCCACCTCGAGTCGAAGTGAGGTGGCGAACATATTTTTAAGAGCAGTTATATGCCAAGGGTCATACATAATCATTTCTAGGTTACCCGACCACATTTCGATAGGTTTCGGACGAGTAGTGGCATTCTAGCCAAACTGGAGCCTTTAGGCTTCAATTGAATTGAATGAATAGTAACTTTTCTGTGGATCGGGTTTCGAGGAGCAGAAATGCTCCGGAAGGTCTCATATTCAACTAACACACTAAGATATGCCAAATGAAGAATTAGGAAGCTTTACATACCTCACAGATGTCGTAAGCTCTTCCAAATGTCCCGTCCCGTTTCGTCAAAAATCTGCAAATGGTCAAAGTTACCAATTGAGATTCTTAGGCTCAAAAATGCCTTTAACTCCATATTTGCCTACCGAAATTTCGGCAGCATTTCCCCTATAAATCTAACATCCCCGAGGCGTAGCTCGGCTTAAATTAACCAACCACAACAGCCCACACATCAACCAAACAATATACACAACAATCAAGTCACCCTAGCTTCAAGGTTCTACATGATTTCTTAAGTTGGCAACTTCCATTCAAACTTTCAAAATCCCAATTCTATATTCACATAATTGTATTCATTTACCCATCCAACACTAGTTAAACACATTCCAAATTCAATCCAAACCATACACAAAATTGCACCAAAATCCATTAGTTTCCATAATTCTTCAAAACATTAAAATTCACGACGAACACTCTAACTAACGTCGTTCCATTCCGAATTCATCAATATCATTGTAGAGTCATATCTAAGACTCTAGCACCCAAAATATACATTGATATACATAGTGATACCGAAAGTATACGCTTTCCGATAATATTCAAAATCATTTTTCAACGCCAATTTAGTTCAGTAATCAATCATTTACGATATAAGGATCACAACAACACATTATGCCAACTTAAACAAGATCAATTCACACCAATTTTCCTCTCTATGGCTCACGGCCAAACACACTATACACACACACCCACGACTTTCTATTTACGTTAAAAATTACGGGATCTCCATCTACTTCCAATGCTTAACACACTCACATCAATTCTATAACATAAAAGGGTAAGAATTCTCACCTTTTCTTGAAAACCCGACTTGTCGAAAACGTCGTCCTCGTGCCAAACTAATTATACCACGTCGGAGAGCGTCTTGAGTACTTCACAAATATGTAGAAACTAGGATTTTTGAATAACCACACAAGCTTGGAATTTTTCTTTCTCTTCCTCTTTGAGTTCGGCCGAAGCCTTTCTTTGGGGTGTTCTTGATTTGTGATTTGTTCTTGAATATTACTAAGTGTATTCTCATATATATCCACTTAGGGGTCATGTGCATAGCACATGACCCTTTTAAAATGGGTTTGGGCCAATGACAAGGGGCCGGCCACCCTACAATTCTTGGGCTTATTTTGTATTGAATTTTCTTGGCCCAATTCGAGAAAAGTCCCGTTTTGTAATTCCCGAAACTAATTTCCGAAATTCCAAATTTATCCTCGGCCTTCCCCGGGGTCTTAACATTAATAATTCCATAACCAACATAGTCATATTCACTAAAATCAAATTATGTCCTTATAACACACAAGTCGTAATTGTTTTCTCGGTTTCCCATTATACGAAATCACGGGACATAACATTCTTCCCCCTTTAAGAACATTCGTCCCCGAATGTTAAACTAATCTTATAAGGTCTTATGATCAAGGCAGGAGTGTCCCTTTTTAATAATGACATACATAATTCATTTTATCAATCAACACAACAAACTGAAAAAGAAATTAGATTACCTGCGGATGTCGGAAACAAGTGGGGATATTTCTTCTTCATCTCGTCCTCCGCCTCCCAAGTCATCTCCTCCCGATTATTGTTGCGCCACAGGACTTTGACGGAGGGCACCTCTTTAGTGCGTAGTCTCCGCACCTGTCGATCCAGAATAGATATAGGCTGCTCGTCATAAGATAACTGCTCCGTCACCTGAATGTCATCTACCGGGAATATCCTGGCAGGATCACCAATACATTTCCGCAACATAGACACATGAAACACCGGGTGTACGGCCTCCAAGTCGGATGGTAAGTCTAGCTCATAGGCGACCTCGCCTATCTTTCGCACGATCTGATACGGTCCAATGTACCGGGGGCTCAACTTACCCTTTTTACCGAATCTCATGACACCCTTCATGGGCGACACCTTCAGGAATACCCAGTCGCCAATCCGGAACTCTAACGGTCGACGTCGTCTATCTGCATAAGCTTTCTGTCGACTCTGAGCAGCCAATAATCGTTCTCGAATAAGCTTTACCTTATCTACAGCCTCCTGGATCACATCTGGCCCAATCAACTTAGTCTCGCCCACGTCAAACCAGCCAAGAGGAGATCTGCACCTCCTGCCATAAAGGGCCTCATACGGGGCCATCTGAATGCTGGAGTGATAACTGTTATTGTAAGCAAACTCTATAAGCGGCAAATGATCATCCCAGCTGCCCCTAAAATCAATAACGCAAGCCCGTAACATATCCTCGAGCGTCTGGATAGTGCGCTCGGCCTGCCCGTCGGACTGAGGGTGAAAAGCTGTACTGAGACTCACCTGAGTCCCTAATCCCTCCAGAAATGACCTCCAGAAATTTGCTGTAAACTGGGTACCTCGGTCAGTAATAATAGATATCGGGACTCCGTGAAGTCTGACTATCTCTCTGATATACAATCTGGCATAGTCCTCAGCCGAATAAGTAGTCCGAACCGGAAGGAAATGGGCTGATTTCGTCAGCCTGTCAACAACAACCCAGATAGAGTCGTACCTGTGTGGAGTGCGCGGTAGCCCAACAACGAAATCCATATTAATCATCTCCCATTTCCAGGCTGGAATTTCCATCTCCTGTAATAATCCACCGGGCTTCTGATGCTCGATCTTAACTTGCTGGCAGTTCGGGCACTGACTAACAAACTCAGCAATATCTTTCTTCATGCCGTCCCACCAATACAAGCACCTGAGGTCCCGATACATTTTAGTGGAACCAGGATGAACAGAATACCGTGCATTATGGGCCTCGCCCATAATCTGCCGCCGTAAGCCCGCAACGTCCGGTACACAGAATCTGCCGTCATATAATAATACTCCGTCAGGCGAGATCTCAAACTGAGTCTTTGATTTACTAAGGGCCACATCTCTGTACTGAATCAAAAGAGGATCCTCAAACTGGCGCTGCTTTACCTCCTGAATAATAGATGACTCAGCAACTGGACGAACAGAAATCCCAGAATCTCCAGAATCCACCAAACGAACTCCGAGGCTGGCCAGCTGATGAATATCGCGAACCAAATCCCTCTTATCAGATGGAACATCAGCCAGACTGCCTACGGAGTTGCGGCTAAGTGCATCAGCTACCACGTTGGCTTTCCCTGGGTGGTACAGAATATCGACGTCGTAGTCCTTTAGTAACTCAAGCCATCTCCGCTGCCGCAAATTCAGTTCCTTCTGCCTAAAAATATACTGGAGACTCTTATGGTCCGTATAGATATCAACATGGACCCCATATAAATAATGCCGCCAAATCTTCAAAGCATGAATCACCGCGGCCAACTCAAGATCATGAGTGGGATAGTTTTTCTCGTGCGGTCTGAGCTGCCGGGAAGCATAGGCTATGACTCGACCGTGCTGCATCAATACACATCCTATCCCAATACCAGAGGCGTCACAATAGACAACATACCCGTCAGATCCCTCTGGAAGAGCCAAAACTGGTGCTGTAATCAATCTCTCCTTCAGCATCTGAAAGCTGCGCTCGCAGGCATCTGACCACTGGAATTTTGCTGCTTTCTGGGTAAGCCTCGTCAGTGGTGCTGCAATAGAAGAGAAATCCTCCACAAACCTGCGATAATACCCAGCCAATCCCAGAAAACTGCGCACCTCTGTCGGTGTAGTAGGCCTGGGCCAATTCTGCACAGCCTCAATCTTCTGCGTGTCGACCCGAATACCGTCTGCGCCGACAATATGGCCCAAGAATGCCACAGAAGTCAACCAGAACTCACACTTAGAGAATTTAGCATATAACTTCTGCTGACGGAGGATGCCAAGTACCGTCCTCAAATGATCTGAATGCTCCTCGGCTGATCGCGAGTAAATCAGAATATCATCAATAAACACAATAACAAACATATCCAGAAAAGGCCGAAATACCCGGTTCATCAGATCCATAAACACCGCTGGAGCATTAGTCAGCCCGAAAGACATAACTCTGAACTCATAATGCCCGTACCGGGTCCTGAAAGCAGTCTTCGGGATATCTGACTCCCGTACTCGCACCTGATGATAACCAGAACGCAGATCTATTTTTGAAAAATGTCTAGCACCCTGCAGCTGGTCAAACAAATCATCAATCCGGGGGAGGGGATATTTATTCTTAATAGTCACCTTATTCAGCTGCCGGTAGTCAATACACATCCGCAACGACCCATCCTTCTTTCTGACAAACAATACTGGCGCTCCCCAGGGTGATGTGCTGGGCCTGATAAAACCCTTATCCAGCAAATCTTTCAGCTGGTCCTTCAACTCCTTCAACTCAGCTGGTGCCATCCTGTACGGAGGAATAGATATAGGCTGCGTATCCGGCATCAACTCAATAGTAAAATCAATCTCCCGCTCAGGCGGAAGGCCAGGAAGCTCGTCAGGAAAAACATCTGCAAACTCGCTGACGACCGGAACAGACTGAAGGGTAGGTACCTCCGCGGCAGTATCGTGCACACGAACCAAATGATAAATATAACCCTTCTGGATCATCTTCTTAGCCTTGAGGTATGAAATAAACTTACCCCTCGGCGATGCAGTAGATTCGAACCACTCTACAACTGGTTCCCCTGGAAACTGAAAACGGACTACCTTTTTCTGGCAGTCGACATTAGCATAACAGGAAGACAACCAGTCCATACCCATAATGACGTCAAACTCGAGCATGTCTAACTCTACCAAATCAGCCTTAGTGCTACGATCATAAATGGTCACAGAACAATCCCTATAGATATGTCTTGCTACAATAAAATCCCCAACTGGCGTAGCTACCTCAAATGGCTCTATAGGCTCAGACACTATCCCAATCTTACTAGCAACGAGCGGGGAAATATATGATAAAGTAGAGCCAGGGTCAATCAATGCATATACAGATCTGGAGAAAACCAGTAATGTACCTGTGACGACATTTAGCGAAGCCTCCTGATCCTGGCGGCTGGCCAAAGCATATATGCGGTTCGAGGGACCGCTAGAACCTGAAGCGCCACCGCGGCCTCGACCGCGTCCTGCCGGTGCTGAAATACCTCGCCCTCCAGGGCGTGCAACTGATGGAGCAGAAGAAGAACCGGCGGCTGACCCTGTCTGCTGAGCAGCACTACCAGAACTGCTAGCCAAAGGACAATCTCTCATAAAGTGGCCCTGACCACCACACGAAAAGCAAGCTCCAGTCGCTCGGTAACACTCCCCGGGATGAGACTTCCCGCAATGAGGACAACGGGGTCTGGGTGGTCTGGCCTGGCTGGGACCCCTGGGTACCTGTGAACCTGCCACTCTGGAGCTCTGACCGGCCCCAGACGGTCCTGTACTATCGAATCTTCGGCTGCCTGACTGAGTACCCCGGCTGGAGGGAGGAAAATACCTCTCTGACTGCTGCTGCTGAGGCTGTCCGCCTCGAGAATCTCCAGCATAACCTGCGGACCTAGCCCTCTTGGGCGGCCTCCTATCTCGATCTCTACCAGAATGATCAGACCTGTGACGATCCTCCATACCCATCGCATAGGCCTAAAGTCGGGCAATGTCCATATTTGTCTGCAATGACACTGCCATGCAGCCGTCAATCAAGTACCGATCCAATCCCATGACATATCTGCGCATCCGATCGGTCATGTCTGCTACCACGGCCGGTGCATATCGGGCCAGAGAATCAAACTCAAGGTTATACTCGCGAACACTCCGACCCCTCTGCTGCAGACGTAAGAATCGATCAGCCCATGCCCGCCGTAACTCTGGTGGCAAAAAGTGGCGGGTGAATGCTGTCACAAACTGATCCCAAGTGGCTGGAGGGGCACCCTCTCCTCTAGACAGCTCCCAAGTCTCGTACCAGTGGGTAGCCACATCTCAAAGCCTGTGCGAAGCCAGCTCAACTGACTCGGTCTCTGAAGCCCTGACCAAGTCCAGTGAGCGTCGCATCCCCCGAATAACGTCATGGGGGTCCTCATCGGGCTTAGACCCGAAGAACTCTGGAGGGCCACATAGCAAAAACTCCCGAACTCTCAGGCTGTCCCGCCTGTCATCATCATCGTCGTCCCTCCGCCCGCGCCTACGAGCCTGTCCTGCTACCAGTGTAGTCAACAGCTGTACAGCCTCCCTCAGGGTCCTATCCTCCGCCCCTGGCAGAGGAGCTGGAGTCTCAGGTGCGGGTACACGGACCTCTGGAGCTGCCGATGGTCCTGCTCCAGGCTGTACTAGTGGGGGTGTAGCAGACCCCTCAGAATGAGGCACATCCTCAGGAAAATCATAAACACGAGCCCGGGTAGCTCGCTGTGCCTGACTAGTCTCTCCAACCCTCGCCTTGCCCTTCTGGGCCGCCGTTGCCTTCTTCGGAGGCATCACTGCAAACACAAAGGCGAGTCAGATCAAAATCATCCTAGTAGCACAGCTCTATCGCACGATCTAAGATTCCAGAGAAAGTAACATCCTAAATGCCCTGTAGCTCCATGTTTATAGATGTGGTGCACAACACATCGATAAACAAGACTCTACGAGACACGGCCTGTAGACATTCCGAGGACAAACCGCTCTGATACCACTTTTGTCACGACCCAGCCCCGTGGGCCGCGACTGGCACCCTACCTGGGTACCCAGACCAAATCGCATATTCGTTTCCAAATCCAAACTTAGTTCAAAGTTTTTCAAAAGTTATATCAACATAATTTATATCGAAAATATGTCTTAAGCGGTGTCATATCAAATCAAACTCAAACAAAGCGGCGGACTAGGCATCGCCGGTCAAAATACAAATATATATACAGAAGGGCCATTTGGGGCCATCATATCAAACAGACCGCTTTAAGACCCGAAAGCAAAATCAGACAACATACACATAGGACCCTCGCCCCACAAAGATGACTACAGACCTCTATGAATTCAAAACAAAAACATATGGCGAGACAGGGCCCCGCCGTACCCAAACTGTCAAATATACAAAGTATATACAGAGTAGAGGAGTCTGTACCAAGAGTGGACTCCGGACCAAGTAAGAGTACTCCGGAAAGCAAGAAGTGAAGCCTACTGCGGAGGATCACCGATATCTGCACCTGCGGGCATAAAACGCAGCCCCCAGAGAGAGGGTCAGTACGAAATATGTACTGAGTATGTAAAGCACGGAGTACAGAAATATGGATCAAAACCGAAAGCAAATCAGATATCAAAGTGGGGTACCACCTGGTATGTCAGAATTTGTATCGAAATCATATACATATATTTTATGCAAACAAAATCATGCAAACGCTTAAGAACGTGGTCGCCACTCCGACGCTGGCGCCACACACAGCATAACACCAGAAGGTTTCAAATCTCCGTACATCCCCGAACATAATCATAATCATCGGTGAGCGTATCGCATCCCGAGCCATATCACAGCATAACTCCAAACGGAACCCGGCCCTATGGCGAAGCCTCGGGAACCGTAACACAGCATACGGCCGAATTATCATAAAACGCACGAATCAAAACCGGCCCGGAAACCGGTGAACGAAGTCATAATGAGGCACGAGCGGAGTCGTGAGCAAACAAATGCAAATCGTATTTCAAAATAGTCTTTCAAAGCGAAGTGAACTCATAAGTCATATTAGAATACAAAATAGTCGAATACTTAGCCGACATAAAGTTTCATTTTGCAAAACGTTTCCACAATGGCCCATATAGTCCCAAACATAGATTAGCGCATTGAATAGTCCGAACATACCCCATAGGAGGATGTTCCAAAGATCAGAAGTGGTACTCACAACTGTATTCTCAAAGATGGCTCGAAGGGCAAATCGGGCATTTTGGGGTAGCGGACCCACCTCGAGTCGAAGTGAGGTGGCGAACATATTTTTAAGAGCAGTTATATGCCAAGGGTCATACATAATCATTTCTAGGTTACCCGACCACATTTCGATAGGTTTCGGATGAGTAGTGGCATTCTAGCCAAACTGGAGCCTTTAGGCTTCAATTGAATTGAATGAATAGTAACTTTTCTGTGGATCGGGTTTCGAGGAGCAGAAATGCTCCGGAAGGTCTCATATTCAACTAACACACTAAGATATGCCAAATGAAGAATTAGGAAGCTTTACATACCTCACAGATGTCGTAAGCTCTTCCAAATGTCCCGTCCCGTTTCGTCAAAAATCTGCAAATGGTCAAAGTTACCAATTGAGATTCTTAGGCTCAAAAATGCCTTTAACTCCATATTTGCCTACCGAAATTTCGGCAGCATTTCCCCTATAAATCTAACATCCCCGAGGCGTAGCTCGGCTTAAATTAACCAACCACAACAGCCCACACATCAACCAAACAATATACACAACAATCAAGTCACCCTAGCTTCAAGGTTCTACATGATTTCTTAAGTTGGCAACTTCCATTCAAACTTTCAAAATCCCAATTCTATATTCACATAATTGTATTCATTTACCCATCCAACACTAGTTAAACACATTCCAAATTCAATCCAAACCATACACAAAATTGCACCAAAATCCATTAGTTTCCATAATTCTTCAAAACATTAAAATTCACGACGAACACTCTAACTAACGTCGTTCCATTCCGAATTCATCAATATCATTGTAGAGTCATATCTAAGTCTCTAGCACCCAAAATATACATTGATATACATAGTGATACCGAAAGTATACGCTTTCCGATAATATTCAAAATCATTTTTCAACGCCAATTTAGTTCAGTAATCAATCATTTACGATATAAGGATCACAACAACACATTATGCCAACTTAAACAAGATCAATTCACACCAATTTTCCTCTCTATGGCTTACGGCCAAACACACTATACACACACACCCACGACTTTCTATTTACGTTAAAAATTATGGGATCTCCATCTACTTCCAATGCTTAACACACTCACATCAATTCTATAACATAAAAGGGTAAGAATTCTCACCTTTTCTTGAAAACCTGACTTGTCGAAAACGTCGTCCTCGTGCCAAACTAATTATACCACGTCGGAGAGCGTCTTGAGTACTTCACAAATATGTAGAAACTAGGATTTTTGAATAACCACACAAGCTTGGAATTTTTCTTTCTCTTCCTCTTTGAGTTCGGCCGAAGCCCTTCTTTGGGGTGTTCTTGATTTGTGATTTGTTCTTGAATATTACTAAGTGTATTCTCATATATATCCACTTAGGGGTCATGTGCATAGCACATGACCCTTTTAAAATGGGTTTGGGCCAATGACAAGGGGCCGGCCACCCTACAATTCTTGGGCTTATTTTGTATTGAATTTTCTTGGCCCAATTCGAGAAAAGTCCCGTTTTGTAATTCCCGAAATTCCAAATTTATCCTCGGCCTTCCCCGGGGTCTTAACATTAATAATTCCATAACCAACATAGTCATATTCACTAAAATCAAATTATGTCCTTATAACACACAAGTCGTAATTGTTTTCTCGGTTTCCCATTATACGAAATCACGGGACATAACACTTAGGTTGGTATTGAGGTGTTAAATAAGTGCCAAGAAGGTTCCATAAGGATCGGAGATCAAACGAGTCGATGAGAACAAGTCTCGGATAGCTGGACATTATACGTCCAGACATACTGGCCGTATAAAATACACGGACCGTATGTCTAGACGTAGGTTCAACCCAGAATGGCACACTTCACTGGACCAAACATACGGTCCAGACATACGGTCAGTGAAAAATATACGGACCGTATGTTGGTCCGTATGTTTTGGTCGGGACAGATTTTGAATTAATATAAGGGACCTCTCTTTCATTTCATTTTCACTCCACAAGTCAAGAAACCTCTAGAATATTCTCTCCACTCTTCATCCACAAGAATCCAAAGGAAATTGATGATCAACTTCATCAAACCAACAAGAATCAAGAGTGTGAAACCCATTAAAGTCATCCAAGCCAAGAAATCCCAAAAGAAGTGAAATAGGTTTTGGTGCTAGAAGAGTATTTCCATTCAAGGCTTGTTTCTACACTATCTAAGGTAAGTTTCATGATGTTTGAAGTATTGATAAGTTGAAACACTTGGATTGTAGAAGAGTATAGAAAATGGGTCATAAATGAGTGAATGGTGTCATTGTTGAACAATCGTTGGATTGAATTATGAATATTGGTATGTTGAGATTGCAAACATGTTATGAATGATCTATAGAACATGGAATGAGTATTATATATGAGAAAACGCGATAGTGAGCCATAACTAGGATTATGGAGAAATTGAAGGGAAGTGGTGAATTGTGGTAAATGTAGATAAATGATGATTGTTGTTGCTATATTGTGAATGTTGCTATTAACGTTTGGGAGATGATATAGAATATGGGGAAAGTAGTATAAACAAAGGAAGTGCTGTCCAATTTTCCCTAGAAATAGTAACACGTTCTTGTAGTCGATTAATTAATGATAATGTGAATTCTCTCTTGAAGGTAAAAACGTGGCATTGAAGGAGATCGAGCAAGCAATAGATTAGTTAAACGTAAAAGGTATGTGAGGCTAGTCCTTTCTTTATATGGCATGAATCCGATGATATGATTCTCCTTTCTCTCCATGAATTCTCTATTTATATATTCCGGAAAGTCAAGGGTCTATGATCATGAATAGCTATATGAGATAAGAGATATGTTATGAGTCCAATGATGATGATGATGATAAGCTTGAGTCTAAAGATTCTAGAGTTCATGATATGATGTTCCTATAACGCTAATGATGTCGTATGTTGTAAACACTCACCTCATACATTATTCCCTTCGAGGTGAGGCAGAATACCATTAAGTTAAGTATGTCATGTATTGTATACACTCACCTTATGTATTGTCCCTTCAAGGTGAGGCAGAGTATCATAAAGGCGATGATGATATGTATTGCACACACTCACCTTATATACTACTTCTTTCAAGGTGAGGCAGAATGCTTGCGAATGCTCCATAATGAAATCGGGGGATCATGACCTTACGTCACCCCGATAAAGTATATTTGTCCTTGAGTCTTCATGCATGTGTTATGATGAGCATATTATGATGAGCATATGATGATGATATTACACCGTACCTATATGGTCGGGCGATATACACACCACTGTAGTGGGCAGCTTATACCCTGGACGCGGGAGGCCTGAACGCAGGTTACTTATTATTACACCATACCTACATGGACGGGCAGCTTATACTTATAAATTTATGCATATATGATATGATGACGAGTATGAGTAAGATAGCATGATTTATTTCTTCTATGATTCACAATCAGTTACAGATTGCTCCTCATTTGATGCCTCTTCATTTCATTGATGTTCCAATATGGTTTATGCCTCTCATACGCAGTACAATGTTCGTACTGACGTCCGTTTTCTTTGGACGCTGTGTTCATGCCCACAGGTAGACAGGGAGGTAAGCTTGATCCGGACTCGTAGGAGCCAGCAGCTGATTTGAGAGCATTCCATTGTTCGGAGGTGCTTATGATTATTCTTTTGTGTACATGCATATTTTGGGCATGACGGGGTCTTGTCCTGTCCTTATGTCTAGCACTCCAGTAGAGGCTTGTAGATGCGCAGTGTGGGTTATATGGTCTCACGAGATTGCTACTATGTATATCTATTATTTTGATGGCTGAAAGGCTTATGTATATAAAAATATTTATGTTTTCAAATGAAATATGACTTTCTCATGATTTGAGTATAAATTTGATAAAAGAGCGTTTAATAAGCATAATAAGTAGCAGAATGAGCGGTGTTCGGTGGTTAGCCCCGGGTACCTGTCGCGGCCCCTAGTCGGGTCGTGACAAAACTCGGGCCCAATACTAACATTAAAATTAGGAAGTTATAATTACTTTTTTTATTTGTCTCGCTCTTTGTGACATTAAGTTATTGAAGAAGTATTTCGACATTTTCTACGAACTCCAGCAAATTAAATTATGTAATATAAAAGTATTTGAAAGTTGAAGAAGAGTTTCTTTTTATTTTCAAATAAATTTATGATATAAGAGCTATTCTCTAATTTATTTTATCAAATGCTTTTGAGAATATATTTTCCAACAATCAAATTGAACTTTGACATATGTTGGATAAATTTCACTCGTTTTTTCCTGATTAAATTAATGTTAATTTACCAATGTCACGCCCAATTTCACTAAGTCGTGCGGGCACCTACCTTTCCCACCTCGGTAGGTGAACCTTTAACTCAACATTCACAAATAAATAGAAAATAGCAGAAGAAATAAATAGCGAAAGTCTCACAATTATAATATAAATAAGAAAATGAGAAAGTAAACGAAATCTGCCCCAGTATCTGGTCTGGTCATACAAGAGCATCTAACTAAATTCTACAAGTCTGGTATATCAATAATACATCAAGTCTGAATATGTCCCGGAATAGGAAATAAGACATAAATAATAGAAATCTTCAAGTCGGCGGACGTCTCGTGCTCACCCTGTAGACTCTAAGCAACTCTCGAGGCGACTATCAGCCACGAGAAACAGAAGTATATCCAACCTGAAATTCTGCATTCATAAAAGAATGCAGCAAGTGTAGGTTAGTACAAAACCACAGTACTGGTAGGTATCATAGGCCGACTAAGTTTAGCTAACATAATTCAGACAATAAAGTAAGACAAGTAGATAAATTAACAAGTATAAGTCAAACACAAGTCAGAACCAAGTAGACGTCATCACCTAGGTTGAAGCATCTAAGCCCAAGGGTGCCAAGTCTCAATACATCCAATCCGAAACTAAACAACACAAGTAAATCACCAGATCATCACAATATAGCCATAATGCAATGCAATGCAATGACGTATGAGTGCAAATGCAATGCAGTGCTGTGTACACATGTACTCCGGACGAAAGTATCGACGTCTCAACATCACAACCTATGGGGGACCCATGGAGTCCATGCACCGTCACTTTGCACATAGCTCAAAGGACCCAATTTTCCACAAGTATCGGAATATCGATGTTCCATATCAGTCCCTCCGCACACAGCTCAGATGTGACTTACCATGTTCCATAATCAGTCCCTCCGCACGTAACTCAGAGGTGACTTACCATGTTCCATAATCATCAATGTTCCTTCTTGTTTCCATCACTAAGGCCAGTCACATAGCATAATAAAATTATATGAAATGAATATGGAACGATGCAAGTACAAACAATGAATAATATCAAGCTCAAGTTGTTCCACACACAACGCATCAAATATGAAATGAAGATGGAACGATGCAAGTACAACAATGAATAATATCAAGCTCAAGTTGTTCCACACACAGCGCATCAAATATGAAATGAAGATGGAACGATGCAAGTACAACAATGAATAATATCAAGTTCAAGTTGCGCCACACACAACGCATCCATATCGTCAACAAGTTATCTGCACAGTAATCATAATGAATCTCTAATTTTCATAACAATAAGAGCCAGCAATCTCAAAATGGCTATAACGATAACGAGGCGTACACTAAGTACCGATATCAATATCTAGTAATTTCATCATTTCGATTTACTCCCAATTCACAAACAATCCACCAATTTATACACAACGTACCAAACAAGGTGCTATGAAGTCTACAAGCCACTAGCCCGATTAACAAGTCACAAGTAATACGAAACCCTAAAGAAACATCCAACCCAACTTCATACCCAAAGGCTTACATGCTTTCTCCGACAATATCATCTAAATATATGCTTTGCTAAATGAAGTCTCACCAAAACGTAAGCCATAACCTACCTGGAAGGCCGAACAACAATAACACCAACAACCACTCCTTATCTTTGCCCTTCCGCTGAGCCTCAAGATCAAGAAAGTCTAGGCATATTTAAAATCTATATTAGAAATCATAAAGATCGATACCTATATTGTTATCATTCAATTTAGGTAAAAAATCAACCCTAGAATTTGGGGAAACGGGGCTTACAAGGTCCAAACGGGAAACTCGGGGGTAAAATATCCAATTAAACACTAGGTGATCAAAACCCATCAGCTTATTGCTAAATTAACTCAAGCATTCAGCCAAATTTTTCAGCCAAATTCGAAATCCAAGGAAAACCCTCAATTTTAGGTATAAACCCTAACTCTTAGATTCAAGAATTCAACACTAATAACAGAAGATATATGATTAACAACCTTAGATACATCATAATTTAGCATAAACCCAATCAATTTCATAATTTAAAAGCCTTGGTAGAATATCCATCAAACCCACTTTAATCTTCCATTACTAATGAACTAAAAAGGGAAAAGGGGTTCTAAAGGAATAGTGAATTAGTAAGGAGATTAGAAGGACTTACCACCAAGAATCTTCTCCAAGAATCCTCTAGAATTTCTCCCCATATGAACCACTTTAGGAATAATAAAAGATTGAAAAAACTTGGGGTTTTATATCATTAATTGCCCCAGTAACTGCCCGATCACAGCTTCCGCGATCACTCAGACCGCTTCAGCGGCGCCGCCCCGGCGGTCCCTTGACCGCTACAGATGTCATGCCTAAATGGCACGGGCCGCTTCAGCAGCAAGGTTACTGCTATAGTCGTACCGCTGCCACGGTGCTGGTGCCGCCAAAGCGGGCGCGAGACACCAGAAACTATTCCAATTTTCAAAACTCAACCCGAATTTCCGACTAACTCCCGAGACCATCTGCTCACAAACCATATACACAGACACACATAAAAACACGCTACGAACACAGTCGTGGCCTCAAAATCCCCAACGGAGGTCTCATTGACCGAGTCAACACCCGATACCTTGATTCCAATTTCCCAACCCAAGTTCCAAAATGCACCCGAGTGCATTGGGAACCCAACCAGATATACACACAAGTTCTAAAAGACCTTCCGGACCTCTCGAAGTCGACGGACTCCGAAAAAAGTCCGTTTACCCAAAAGATAACTTTGAGTCAACTCTTTTTCTCCTTAAGCCAAAATTTCACAAAAAGTCACTAAAATCAAATCTAACCACATCGGGAAGCGTGTCAATGGTCCCTTCGGGTCAAAAGTGAGATCACCAAGCTCGGGAAAGGGTCAAAAGTGTCGAAAATGCAATAACGACCAAACGGGTCATTACATCAGATACCAATTAAACAATCGCTCATCTTCGAGCGGCAAGGAAGAGAGGATGAAAATTGCTCGAATCGGCAATAACTAAAGATATCGGCTACGCATGTCGAACTTCTCCTTGCAGGAAAGATTCTTATCGAACAAAACTGAATCCCAACAAATGATACAGAAACCACTAGAACGACACTTCTACAATACGGAAACATGAAAAAACCCGATTAATATTCGACAGATCAGATGAAAAACAATGGGTTGTCACTACGGCCAATACACTTCGGGATCACTTGCCCTCCTTCTCAAATCGGAAGACACCCTTGCCCGGTGTAACATTAAAACCTGATCGTTCACCTTACCAGTCACAACTCTCTAACTTAGCTCAAGCTCCAGTTCTCGTATCTCCGCATTCAAATTTCCTTCGCAACTTATCCTCGAATAAGCGAATCGATTTACTCGAATTCTCTGATTTGATAAAACCGCAACTTTGAACGCAATCAATAGGCCCCACAACTACTTCCCAAAATAATGCAATCTTCTAAAACATGATCACAACCATGGCCCATTCTGAACCGATAATATACTTTGATTCAACTAAATCCTTCTCCCACATCTTCTAAAGTCGTTACTCGTACCACGATCTCTTAGAAACATATGAATACACGTACCAAAATTCTGAAACCATAACTTACTCTCGTCAGAAAGAATCCTTGATCCATCTGTGATCCCTACGCAATTTCATCAACTGATCTTACCGGCAGCCAACTTGGCCAGTTTCCATACCTTCTTAAACCTTCAAATCACAATACAGGAACCATACCACTGAATATCTGGCCGAGCAAAGTCTGTCAGAACCCAACTGATCACTAAAAAGACCTTTTGCATAACAGCTCTTCCTCAAATCTGTACTCAGCTCATTGTATACCATTATTCTATCCAAGTAACTGATCTCAGAAAGTATCATCAAATCCACTAGAAAACCCTGACAAAGCTCGGTAAATCTGTCATATCTCAATTTTGAGCTGAAACACTTCGAGTTCTTAGATATCTTCTTGGAAGTGTAATCATAGACCTTTCAGCTTAACTCGAACAACGTTGACCCTGAACTAATGCCCAACCCTCAAATATCACCAATAGTCATTAGAACTGACTCCGAATTTCAAAACCAATCACAGTCATACCACACATAACAAATCCTATCTATTATTTTTGACTCCACAAGTTGAGTCCTATCCAAGCTATCAACTTAGTACCGAAGAGCTATACTTTACGATTTCAAACTTCATGTTTCTCAACCTTTACCCGATACGCAAATTCGATACAACCCCAAACTTTCGATGCAAAACCTGAAGCCTCATATAGTAATTATAAAACCATCGAATCGCTCATAATATCACCTCGATATGTTCGTAAATTCTCCGAAAGTATCCAATTGTTATAGCCCGTATATTGTACGTTTGGAAATTCCAAAGTCGTCATGGAAATTTAGGGGCGAGATCATTTTCAAAAATTATTTCAATGTACGAGTGGTTGGAAATATTATTTATGATTATTATTAGTATGGAAATGTTGAGAAAGGTTAAGGGCAAAAAGAGAAATGCACAAAATGACCAATGGAAATAATGTGGAGGCTTAGGGGCAAAATGGTAATTTCACGAGGAGTTCAAGAAAATTCTTGAAATTTTATTTTAACCGTGTAACATGTCCTTAAATATCCACATTTTATTTAATGGAGGGTTAATTATATATATGTGTGGACAAAACTTGCAAGAGAAGGCAAATAAGTCATCTTTTATGACTTAAGGAAAACTCTAGAAAATTTAAGAAAATTTGAGAAAAATAAAGGGGCATGTGACCGGCCATGTGCCCCTCTATATATATATATATATATATATATATATATATATATATATATATATATATATATATATATATATATATATATATATATATATATATATATATGTGTGTGTGTGTGTGTGTGTGTGTGTGTGTGTGTGATGGTCAAGTGAAGACCATAATTCATCATTTTTGCTCTAGAGAATTCAAGAGAAATGGAGAAAGAAAAAAGGGAGAAGGGGGCGGCCAAGAGAGGGGCTGGCCGAACCAGCCCCATAAAATTTATCATGGAAAATTTTTCTCTTCATGCTTTCATACTAATTGGGAGGTCCTCTACGACATGGAGTAGTTGTTGGGAGAAGAAAATCATTCGTTGCGGCAATACATAAGCTAGCCGAGTGGAGAACAAGTGGAAGAGGTAAGACCTAATCTTGATATTTATGAGTTATGTGTGGTTTGTGGATGTTGTTGAATGTGGAAATGAATAAAGTTTTTGAAAATATGATGTTATGTGTGTTGGCCGTGTATGTGTGTGATTAACAATGTGTATGTAGAGTTGTGTTGGGGTGATGAATTAGTTTGTATTCAACAAGTTTGTGTGTTGTAGCAATGTATGGAAAAGGATGGGAATTCATGAAAATAGCGGTGTAGTTGTTGTGGCCGAAAATGGACTGTTTTGCATGTCAAAGAATGGACTAATTTTAGTTAGTATGTTTGGGTTGTTGTGTTGTGGATTGTGTGATGTAAATGAGAGTTTAATGATCCAAGTTGGTGTCGTAATTGTTGCGGGCTGTTTTTGGAAGCCAATTTGAATCAAATGTAGTTTCTTGTGATTATGATAATAATGTTGTTAAAGTGTGGTTTGTTGGTGTAGTTTGTGAATTTTGAAGAAAGAAATGTGTTGTGATATTTCCTTGGACTTGGAAGGTTCCGGGATCGTGTTGGAAAAAAATTTGTGGATTGTTGGAAATGTTATGGAATCATGTTTGTATGGTTTTGGATTGATTATATATGTTGATTAAGTTGTTGGAAGATTATCAGAATTGAACTGAATTTGATTGAATTGTTGCTGGAATAATTGCTAGTATTGTTGTTGGTTTGGCCGGGTCAAATTCCCGGATTGTTGTCATCGATTTGGGGCCGAGCCGTACTCTCGGGGTTGGTACATTTACAGGGGAAATGCTGCCAAAATTTCGGCAGACAAAGTGTTACTTTAAGGAATCAACTTCTAAAGGCCCTAACTAAGTTTTGGTAAACATGACCAATTTGTAGATTTTGGCGGATTTGGAACGTGAATTTGGAGTATCAAAAGGAGCGGAAAAAGGTATGTAAGGCTTTACCCTTCCTTCTATGGCATGTCTTAGATGTAATATGTTGGATAAGAACCTCGGGGACCCTTCTACCCTCCAGAATCCGCATCTAAAGTTTTCCCTTTTTCAATCAGTAGGATTGAATTAAAAAGTGTGCAAAATGTTGGAAGAATGTCCTAAACCTCTAGAACTCGCATAAATAGGACCCGATGACCCTAAAACCCTCACAAGTAACGCCATGACAGGTAACATATGTAAATTTGGTATGCCGCCTCATTTGATCCGAGGTGGGCCCACTGTTCCCAGATTTACCTTATTGTCCCGCTCGACTTATTTTGAAGCTGAGTCCAAAAGAAACCTTCGATCCTTATTCCATTACCAAATGACAAGTACTATACCTATCCCAACGAGAATACTTCCATGACGATAAAGATAACGATGATGTCAAAAAAAAAAAAAAGAGAGAATATGCCTACGATAAGTATGCCCAAGATGATGTTAAGAAAGGAAATATGTATATGATGAGTATGAAAATAGTGATTCTATGACTAAGAGCCTTAAGTTAAGGACTCAAAATGAGTATGAAAGTGCCAAGCCAGTTCTTGATCTCTAATGCTACTCCTCGGTTATGACCCGAGTTTCTAAAAGACTTCAAGTGAGTGATTTATAGTGTTGATGACCTTGTCCTATGTTTTACCTTAACGCTACTCTTCGTTGATAGTCTCGCCTTATAATACTAGTCCCTTCAAGGCGAGGCAAAGTCATGATGATTATTCCATAACGCAATCGGAGGTTTTCGACCTTATGTCACTCCGACAGAGTTGTAGCTTTCACTTGGGCTCTCATGCATGCTTTATACTTATGTATGATCTATTTTATGACACCGTGCCGTCCAACGGGCGGCCGGGCAGATATATACACCACTATAGTGGGCAGCTTATACGCCGGACGCGGGAGGCCTGGACGCGGGCTCACACACCGTTCCTACATGGACGGGCAGTCTATACACCGTTCCTATTGGGACGGGCAGCATTACACCGCACCTATATGGTCGGGCAGTTTACTTACAGATATTTACTTGTTTTTTGTTTTTTTTTAAAAAAAGGGTTAGCATGCATGGTATCCGCCCTAAGGGGCACTCAGATGTACAAATCATTCCTTTACCCCATGATATGGTCAGATAGAGTTACACCGTACCTATATGGTCGGGCAGCATTACACCGTACCGATATAGTCGGGCAGCATCACACCGAACCCACACGGTCGAGCAGTTTACTTGAGATTTCTATATGTTATTTCTAGAGGTAAAGTTAGCACATGATATCTGCCTTAAGAGGCAAACAGAGGTACAAGTTATGATCCTACTATACACTATTCTCTATGTCTTCTACCATGATCTTATGATTATTATTCATGCCTTACATACTCAGTACAATGCTCGTACTGACCCCTCTTTTTCGGGGGCTGCGTTCATGCCGCGCAGGTACACCAGATGAGCCACAGCTATCATAGAAGATGTTCCAGCGGAGTTGGCAGGCTCCACTTGTTTTGGAGTGCTGCCGAGTCAGAGTATCTGAGCTATGATGTATGTTTGATGTTAGAGACTTTGCAGACAGAGTCGTATGTATTGGGTTGTCAGTCTGTATGCGGCTCCAGCAGCCGATATGTTATTATGTTTCATGTCATGAGTCTTATATGATGTCAGATTTCACTTATGAAAAAAAAAATGTGGGAGAGCTTACTATGTATTTCTTTCTTAATTGATTCAAGAGTTTCTATATGTAACAAGAGTCAGCGGGTTCGCTCGGCTCCAGATATGGGGTCGGGTGCCCATCACACCCTAGTAAAGTCGGGGTGTGACACCAATCTTACACTGCCGCTCGAAATTTCACGCAATTGTCCCCAAGTCATTAATAACCAAAAGCACTTACCCAAACTGTCCAGTCATTATTATTTGCAATCATACTGTATTAGCACGAGCAAGGTCCTTCCCCGAAAATATAAATCAAGCCTCATATGATTGGAATTTCACAATCCTTCCTCTTAAGGCACACTAACTCATTCGCTATAGAATGTTATGAGCTGTTCCAATGGTGTACCATCATGCCACTTCTTATAATCTCAACATGTCGATTCACTGAATATGCTTATTACTAGCTGCCGATCACGAATCTTAAGAAATTTTTCTCATATCACTTAGTCCATCTATAGACTTCTTTCCTTAAGCTCACACAACAATCACACCTCATCTTAATATGAAAGACCACGATGCCACAATCCGAATAGATTCTGGTAATCCCAAGATGATCTCATTCTTGCCGACTCTCGATCAACCATACCTTTTCTTGACTCATTAATTTCCCAGTTTCTAATCAATTCATGATCACCACTACCATAGTCAATCCTCGAATCTAGTCAATCTATCACTGCATAACCATAAGTTCTGCAAGCTAGCCGAATCAATCCAGGAGATAGGATCATACCACCCACTTTGCACATTAGTGTTTTTTAACACTTACAACTTCAAAATTGAACACTCTCAAAATATAGTGTATCACACAACAGTTTCACTAATATCCTCATGTATCTCATTGAAGCGTCCTGAATTGCCTTACTCAATTTTGAAAACGTTATCCCGAACTCAACTCAGTTAACCCATCACCGATCTACCATTTTAAGTATCCATGTTTACGAATCCCTTACTCAAATCTTTAACATTACTAGTCCTCGAAGAATCACCTTGTACCTCAATTATTGAATCTGAACACCTCTAACCACTCGCACGCCAATCCGTCTTCTAACATCACTAGTAACGGGACCTAGATAATTTTACACAACGAATACGAAGTTCCGAACCTTAGTCCACCACTGACTTCTATTAGTCTATGATATATCCGAATATACCAAATCATCCATAAACTCTCAAGCCCACTCTACACCGTGCAATCGCAATTAAGCTCTCACCTCACTAACTCTTGTTTTCAACGATTTCCTTTCTACCCTTAACCTCAAAGACACCAATTGACCTCATCGGTCACACCCCTTACAGCACTTCATGGTACAATGTCCCCACAATCCAAACATGACTTGAAAAACCAAATTACCTCACCTCAAGTCTTACAAACCTTAATCCTCTGAACCCGATAGCAAGATGTCTCATTGTAATCCTTCAATTCTCGTATTTCATTTAACCCACTTTTATCACTATTAACCAATAAATGCTCAAATCCACTTGATCCTTTAAACTAATCATCCATTAAGACCGACAACCACAAAACATTATCAATGCTTCTCCTCCCATCTAAGTGAACAATGTCACGACCCAACCCCATGAGCCAAGACTAGTGCCCGAGTTGGACACTCATATACGTACCTGTTAGATGTAGTCAAACCAGATCTATGAAACAGTATGGAAACTCGCATAAGAACCCCAAAGATTCATAACGTCATCATATATATACATACTCAGATAACCTGTCTCATGAGGAGTCACAACTAATCAAAACATAAAATGATACGCAAGCCGACAAGGCTGCCACTATATATCAATATCATGCGCAAGCCGACAAGGCTGCCACTACATACGAACATATCCATAGCACCTCGTATAGACACAACTGAACAAACTTATACACAACCCACACACATGTCTACTGACCTCTAAGAGTATCGATAGAGAAATATGACGGGACAGGGCCCCGCCGTACCCCTGGGTAAACATATACATACATCATAAGATCTGTACCAAAAGTCTAGGCTCCGAAACAACAGAGCTCTCCAAGACAGCTGAGTGGAAGTCCTATGTTGAGGGGTCACCAAATCGACTATCTGTATCTGCGGGCATGAAACGCAGCCCCCCGAAGAAAGGGGGTCAGTACGAGATATGTACTGAGTATATAAAGCATGAAATGCAATAAAGAGGATCATAACTGAAATAGAGATTACCGGAAACAAGTATGACTTTTAAAATATCAATACACTTATCTTATGAAATGAAAATCATGCATATCAATATCATATATCATATCCGGCCCATTATGGGACTCGGTGAATAAGGCCGCCACATACCATCCTTGGCGCCATAATCACATCATCACATCATCACACCATCATATCATATATATATATATATATATATACCGTATCCCGGCCCTCTAGTGAGGGACTCGGTGAACAATGCAGTGAAACTGTGTACGAGGACGTATCCTGGCCCGGGACTCAGTGAAAGATGTATTGAGGCATGCACGAGTAGAGTAGTGAGCAACCATATGCAAATTAAATCATATCTGAGACTCAATAAGATAATCAAAATGAACCATCATTTGAAAATTTAGACGATAGTCATATCAATTACCTTTCGAATGTCACTACGAATTATATTAAAATAGAACTTCTGGAATCATATACACGTATCAAGACATAATGAAATAGTTTCTGGAAGTCAAGAACATTAGCCATCCTAGTGGCTATAAGAATAGGAGCTTCTTTGGAGTCATATATATACGTCGTCTGTTTGTTTCATAAAGATCATGCCAAAAAGAAAAAAAGGGTTAGCTTTACATATCTTTAACGCTTATTTAAATGTCCAACATCTACTTCTCGAGCTCGTAGGTCTAAAATTAAGATAACATAAGCCACAGTTAGATCATCCACATCACTTACTAACCAATCCAAGTACGAATGAAACTTAACGAAATTCGGGCAGCATTTCCCCTGAAAACTTAACCATCTTCGAGATTCCAATATAGCCAAACATCAATCAAAATACCAACAACAACAACACCAACAATTTCATATCCAACTAGAATTAAATCCATTCTTAAAGCACTTCCCAAACAGCCCAGTATACATTCGTATACCAATGCTTGTATACACTTCTTTATTTTCGTATATCTATAGTATAACAACAACTACATCCAATCCCACGATATTCCAGACCACAAAACCATTCATAACAACCACCAAACAGCCCCAAAATATTGTCACAAAACACCCACCGATCAATAAATCTCAATAAAACAACAAACGAATTTATAACGCTATTTTCTCCGTTCTAATCCGTTAAAACTCTAAATGAACTTATTAACAATGAAAAAGGAACCTTAATCATACCTTAAGTATGCAGCAACCACGTCAACACTCTTCTTCTTGGCTGATTTCTAGCTCAAATTGAAGGCAACGCAACGTACAACACTTTTCTCTTCATGAGCTTCGGGATTCGGGGCTCGAATTTTGATCAACACTTGGTTTTTCTCTCTAAGGCTTTCCTCCCTCTCTCTCTCTAGAATTTTATGGGTCTTTTTGGTCTGAAAATGAGGAGGAGAAGGCTGAAACGTCCCTTAAATAACAAGGGAAATGGGCCTGACCCGGATTGGAATCGGGTTGGGCCCATTTCACTGCCCAGCTTGACCTTTCTGCCTTAAAACGTCCATAACTCTTTATCTCGATGTCACATACAGGCCCACGACCTATGGTTGGAAAGGTATTTCAATTATCTACAACTTGAATTTTAGGAGTTTTCCCAAATTCCCAAATAATGATGGGGTTATGGCCTCCCGAAGTCAGATCACTCGAAAACGTAACTTAAAAACAACTTTTTGGAGGGCTTACACTTGGATTTGGCTCAAGGGTTCTTCTTGAGTTGTGTTTAACTTCACAAATGTTGTCCATATAACTTATCATATGTCCTTTATAAAAATCCAATCATGTGGGCCCCACCTCAGCTTACGGTTACGAGGGCTGTATGTCTTTTAACGTATTATTCCAATCATATTGTACGAATTCCAAATATCGTACTCATGCTACTACAGTAGAATTTCATTCTTTATACTTGTGATATTTGCTCCTCCTCGAGCTCACATTAAGCCGTCTGTCGCCTTAGTAACACGAAATTTTCTGGGGTGTAACATCCTTTCCCCCTTTGGAACATTCGTCCTCGAATGTTAAACTAATTCTGCACTTCCAATACTTCCTTAAACATTCTTTTACTGAATTATGCCCTGCACATGCCTCCTTCATTTGATCCCAATTATGCCATATCTGTGTCCTTCCTTTATAATCTATAACTTTGATTATCCGGGTACGAAATCTTAACAAAATCTCGAAGTGATGAGAACTCTTCTATGTATAGTAAAAAATCCCATCTAATCATCTGTACTCAAGTAATGCAACCTAAGTAGCAACTCGTACAAGGCCACATTCCACTTACTCCAACCAGTAATTAATTAGTACTTATAGTCGTTCCAAATTCTCAATTAGGTAGCACTTATATTCTGATGATAAGTGTTCAAAGCTCTCTTGCAACATTATCTTTATCCCAACCTGTATCATATGTTTCCTCTAATGAATTTACAATACATCATTTGTTCCTCAACCTACAGTCCCTGTCCTTTAAGGATTTCACAGGTGAAGTCGTATACACGCAGTACTCCTTTATGTCTTATGCTCTTTTACCCTTGTTGTGTACCCAACGCTAACTTCTAACTTACTCAAAATCATATCGAATTTGTCTTAATAATGGTCTTATCTTACCACCTTGTCGTCGTACTGCACCTTTAAGTTCGTAGCTATATATTTCTCTTTTATTTTATACACGTACTCAATCTATTACGTCTATCTTGGGTGTTTTCTTTAGTATTCCTTTCCATTTCTCCAGTCTATGTCCATCTTTTGTTCTGTGCACGAGGAATCTCATGCTATCTCTGTATCCTTCGGAATACACCACTCCTGCATAATCCCTTTCTCTTTATCAAAGTGTATTCTGTTCATCCCTATTTGTTCTTACCATCCCAGTCATTTCCTGGCACTCATTCTGCTTCATTGCTCATCTTTTGGTAGTTTGGTCTTTCGCAACTCTGTCACTTATATTGCTCGTGTTCTCGGCTATACATGTCGTAACCAATTACTGCACTGTTATCTCGCTCGCTTCCTTCTTATTTCCTTCTTTCAATTAACTCCTTCTTTTCTTGTGCTCGCTTTCATTTCCGTTATCGCATAATCTTTATTCTGAACTTTCCCTATAAAACTTTATAAGTCTTTGTCATTCGTTCTATACCCTGCCTTTCCATTTCACCTTCGCCTTTATACTTTAGTCACATAGATCACGTCATATCTTTTAGTCACTTCCTCACCGGGCTTTACTCATTCTCATAGAAATCCTCATTATATTCACATTATATCCTGTTCGTAATCAATCCTATAATGTAACACTCTCTCCTCTTTTTTTTTAACCCTATTCACGATTCTGACTATGGTTTAATCACACTCTGTGGAGTAGGCGTACTTAACCTTTTACCCTTTCTGGTTAATCTTAACCTCAATATCTCACAAGCCACCTTACCAATACATTCCTATTTGTCGCAATTCTCCTTCCTCTGTACTCTTATCTCAATCATACTGTTATTTCTTCTAACTATAAACTCGTCGTAATTTATCCCTGCTTGTCAATTTAGGGATACCTCAATATAATACCCTATTAAGATTTGCCAGCTTTTTCTAAATCATCTCTTTGTATCTCAAGCCCTTCCAAATTATCCAAGCATTCCATCAACAACACATGAAACACATGATCTAAGACAACCCACAAGTTTGAGTTTTCCTTCTACAAATGTTACCTCAAGAACACCAGAACGCTCCAACTCCAAGATTACGTCACTATGAAGCATCCTCCAAAACCACCACAAGAAGAAGAACTAGAATATAACAAGCACCATGGGACTCCTAATGCTTGATTCACATAGTTTACCTTCAGATTTGTTCTTGGGTCATGAACGAACTATTTAGTTCACAAACTACTTGTTGTATGTTTTGTACTATTCAAATAAAAGTGAAACTTAATTGCTGGACGTTTTTGCTCTTCAACATGAGCTTTTTCTAAGGTAAAATGTGGCTGGAAAATATTCTGGTCCGTTCAAATGAATTCCAAACTTTGCTGCCCATATTTGCTTCTTCGAAATCAATTTTCCCATATAAGAATAATGCCTCTTACGAATGATATAGAGGGTATCTCTTAAATATATAATCCAACATGATAAATTTATCCTATCGATATCGACCTTTCAAGACATATTACGAACTTATATCTCATTCCCTTTTTATTTCTAGGAAAATTTTGGCAGAGTTTCCTCTGTATTTCTTACTTATCCCAAAACCTGCACACAGAAAATACCAACAATGCCTCACAGGGCCAACAAATATACGTATATATCATATCATATCATAGCCACACAAGGCTCCCAATTTCGAGTAAAAGTATAAAGATGTTTAAACTTACCTCACATATCACACCTCGAGACATACCTGATCCTTTAACGATCCGTCCTGTTATACCTTCCTATCTACCTTCCCTTTCATTCTTCAATTTTACATTTCAATCATACTTCCATATTCTTACCTTATCCGACATGCATCTTTCACACCGTTACTCACCTGTGTACTTTTTTACTTCCAATATCATCAGTCACTTTCTTCTGTCGATGCCGTTCTTCAGCTGAAATCAAGGGTTAGTATACGGAATTTCATTTCCTATGGCTGGGCTCTACCGTAAGATCTTAGATATGAAAGAAAGGTAACATCCTAAATGTCCTGTAGCTTCCTGTTTATAGATGTGGTGCACAACACACCGATAAAAAAGACTCTACTAGACACGGTCTGTAGACACTCCGAGGATGAACTGCTCTGATACCACTTTTGTCACGACCCAACCCCATGGGCCAAGACTAGTGCCCGAGCTGGACACTCATATACGTACCTGTTAGATGTAGTAAAACCAGATCTATGAAACAGTACGGAAACGCGCATAAGGACCCCAAAGGTTCATAACGTCATCATATATATACATACTCAGATAACCTGTCTCCCGAGGAGTCACAACTAATCAAAACACAAAATGATACGCAAGCCGACAAGGCTACCACTACATATCAATATCATGCGCAAGCCGATAAGGCTGCCACTACATACGAACATATCCAGAGCACCTCGTATAGACACAGCTGAACAAACTTATACAAAACCCACACACATGTCTACCGACCTCTAAGAGTATCGATAGCGAAATATGACGAGACAGGGCCCCGCCGTACCCCTGGGTAAACATATACGTACATCATAAGATCTGTACCAAAAGTCTAGGCTCCGGAACAACAGAGCTCTCCAAGACAGCTGAGTGGAAGTCCTATGCTGAGGGGTCACCAAACCGACTATCTGTACCTGCGGGCATGAAACGCAGCCTCCCGAAGAAAGGGGGTCGGTACGAGATATGTACTGAGTATATAAAGCATGAAATGCAATAAAGAGGATCATAACTGAAATAGAGATTACCGGAAACAAGTATGACTTTTAAAATATCAATACACTTGCCTTATGAAAAGAAAATCATACATATCAATATCATATATCATATCCGGCCCATTATGGGACTCGGTGAATAAGGCCGCCACATACCATCCTTGGCGCCATAATCACATCATCATATCATCACATCATCACATCATCACACCATAACATCATATATATATATATATATATATATATATACCGTATCCCGGCCCTCTAGTGAGGGACTCGGTGAATAATGCAGTGAAACTGTGCACGAGAACGTATCCTGGCCCGGGACTCAGTGAAAGATGTATTGAGGCATACACGAGTAGAGTAGTGAGCAACCATATGCAAATTAAATCATATCTGAGACTCAATAAGATAATCAAAATGAACCATCATTTGAAAATTTAGACGATAGTCATATCAAGTACCTTTCGAATGTCACTACGGATTATATTAAAATAGAACTTCTCGAATCATATACACGTATCAAGACATAATGAAATAGCTTCTGGAAGTCAAGAACATTAGCCATCCTAGTGGCTCTAAGAATAGGAGCTTCTTTGGAGTCATATATATATACGCCGTCTGTTTGTTTCATAAAGATCATGCCAAAAAGAAAAAAAGGGTTAGCTTTACATACCTGTAACGCTTATTTAAATGTCCAACATCTACTTCTCGAGCTCGTAGGTCTAAAATTAAGATAACATAAGCCACAGTTAGATCATCCACATCACTTACTAACCAATCCAAGTACGAATGAAACTTAACGAAATTCGGGCAGCATTTCCCCTAAAAACTTAACAATCCTCGAGATTCCAATATAGCCAAACATCAATCAAAATACCAACAACAACAACACCAACAATTTCATATCCAAATAGAATTAAATCCATTCTTAAATCACTTCCAAAATAGCCCAGTATACATTCGTATACCAATGCTTGTATACACTTCTTTATTTTCGTATATCTATAGTATAACAACAAACACAACAACAACAACAACTACAGCCAATCCCACGATATTACAGACCACAAAAACATTCATAACAACCACCAAAAAGCCCCAAAATATTGTCACAAAACAGCCACCGATCAATAAATCTCAATAAAACAACAAACGAATTTATAACGCTATTTTCTCCGTTCTAATCCATTAAAACTCTAAATGAACTTATTAACAATGAAAAAGGGACCTTAATCATACCTTAAGTATGCAGCAACCACGTCAACACTCTTCTTCTTGGCTGATTTCTAGCTCAAATTGAAGGCAACACAACGTACAACACTTTTCTCTTCATGAGCTTCGGGATTCGGGGCTCGAATTTTGATCAGCACTTGGTTTTTCTCTCTAAGGCTTTCCTCCCTCTCGCTCTAGAATTTTCTGGGTCTTTTTGGTCTGAAAATAAGGAGGAGAAGGCTGAAACTTCCCTTAAATAACAAGGGAAATGGGCCTGGCCCGGATTGGAATCGGGTTGGGCCCATTTCACTGCCCAGCTTGACCTTTCTGCCTTAAAACATCTATAACTCTTTATCCCGATGTCACATATAGGACCACGACCTATGGTTGGAAAGGTATTTCAAATATCTACAACTTTAATTTTAGGAGTTTTCCCAAATTCCCAAATAATGATGGGGTTATGGCCTCCCGAAATCAGATCACTCGAATACGTAACTTAAAAACATCTTTTTGGAGGGCTTACACTTGGATTTGGCTCAAGGGTCCTTCTTGAGTTGTGTTTAACATCATATATGTTGTCCATATAACTTATCATATGTCCTTTATAAAAATCCTATCGTGTGGGCCCCACCTCAGCTTACGGTTACGAGGGCTATATATCTTTTAACGTATTATTCCAATCATATTGTACGAATTCCAAATATCATACTCATGCTACTACAGTAGAATTTCATTCTTTATAATTGCGATATTTGCTCCTCCTCGAGCTCACATTAAGCCGTCTATCGCCTTAGTAACACAAAATTTTCTGGGGTGTAACAAACAACCTGTAAGTCCTCAAGTCATTAACTTATCGCATACGCCCAACATTCACTTAATAACTGAGTAGTCCTTTAACATCAACTAACTTATATCAAGAATAACCTTTAGCACCAGTCGTAACCTTATCCTGTCAACCATACCATATACCGATTCTTCCCATCCTAATTCCTTGAAAAATACGCATGTCCAAGATATTCTATGAAGTCTCACTTCGCTACGTGCTTCCCACAAAATTCTTCCTTCATGTCCTTTTTGCCAACTTCTTTTCTTTATTACCGGTGATCACGATACGTTGTCCACATTCGATGTCATCATTGAACTTATACTTGTTCTCACATACCGAAGTCTAATAATACTCTACCGTTGCTGAATCGTCAACCCGCCATTGGTTCACCAGTGTCACGCGTACCATCATAAGGCCTTGACGAAGCTAAAGTCATACTGATCATATCATTGAGCAACCAAATATTGTTAAGCCATAAATGTACTTTGTCACTTCCGAGCAACCCAACGCTGAATCATGGAGACCCTGTAACCTTGTGAACCATCTTTTAATTTCACATGAATTTCCATAATAAATGAGTCTAATCGCGACTCCACACAGCAATCGAGTCTAGTCGTGACTCCACATAATCGAAACCTCAGGCAATAACTAGTGAATGAATTGAATCACGCGTCCGAATCAGGATAACACATCTCGTACCATTCCACAACACATCATAGATTGACCGTTCGCATAAGAATTAATGACGAGTTTCCACCCTCCGTGAGTGATTGAGATAAGAAAGTTCAGATACAAATTGTAATCGACTAGATACCAATTTGATAAAGTCGCACGAGAGAATGAAAGAATTCAAAATTTTCTAAATGTCTTATAGCCTTTCGTGGATAAGTATGGAGCTCATCGTATCGATCCATAAGACTCTACTAGACACGCTCTTGTATTATATATTGGGTAACCTAGGACTCTGATGCCAACTTGTCACGACCCAATTTCACTAAGTCATGCGGGCACCTACCTTTCCCACCTCCGAGCTTTCTTTTGACTTTATGAGGACATCGTCCACATAGACTTCACTCTACCAATGCATCATATCATGGAATAGGGTAGTCATGTCTCTCATGTACGTGGCTCCAGGGTTTTTGAGGCCGAACAGAAAAAACAAGTTCAAGAGAGTTCTTGGAGAACCCCTTGGCCGTGTGGTATATATATATATATATATATATATATATATATATATATGGAAGGGTGATGACAAAATAAAATAATTAGTCATCTTTTATTTTAAAGTTTAAGAAACTTCAAGAAAAAGGCCATGTGTTCACATGGTATTGGAAGGGACTATATATATATATATATATATATATATATATGTAGAGAGATGACCAAGCAAGACACATAGTCATCTTTCATAATTCTAGAAATTTGAAGAAAGAAAGAGAAGACAAGGGGAGCTATGTTCGGCCATGCTTGGCCAAGCAAGGACCTAGAGAAATTAATCAAGAAAAATCATTTTCTTCTAGTATTCCACTTAAATTGAAGGCCCTAATTAACGTGGGGTGGTTGTTGAAGCAAGCAAACTATTTATTTGTGCAACTTCAATCCTAGCCGAGAAAGGAGATGAGTTGAAAGAGGTATGTGTCCAATCTTCTTTTATATATGTTATGGATGGTTTATGTATGTTGTTGTATGTAGAAATGGATGGAATTCATGAAATATGTATGTGTATGGTTGTGGCCGTGTGAGTGGTGGTGGTGTAGAAGTGATGAATTAATTTTATTTAGTAGTTTGATGGTTGTGTTGTGGATTCCATAATTTAAAATGAAGGTTTGGTGGCTTGAAATGAATTTGAGATCGTTTGTGCATTATTGAAGGAGTTAGTGTGACATTAGTGTGGTTTCTTATATTTGAGGGAATAATATTGCTAATGTGTAGGTTGTAAATATAATTCATGAATTTGGAAGTGAGACATGTGTTTGGAAGATTGTAAGTTGGGTTGTTGTGATTGAATTTGAAAGAAGGGAATAGGTTGTTATTGTTCTTGTTGAATTTGGAAGGTGTCGGGTGAAGTAGTATGTTGAGTGAGTCGTTTTGAATGTTATGTGAATTGAATTGAATATAAATGAAATGTCGTTGAATTGTATGACAAAGGTTGTTAATGTTAGAATGCGTCTTGAATTGATTGTTGATGTTGTTGGCACGATTGTTGGTATTGTTGTTGATAGTTTGGCCGAGTTAAATTCTCGGATTGTTGGTTGATGATTTGGGCCGAGTTAGATTCTCGGGGATGGAATATTTACAGGGGAGATGCTGCCGAAATTTCGGCAGATCATAAGTGAATTTATTTGAAGGATTAAGATAAATATATGATGATGAGTCTAATGATTGTGTCAATCTTCTTGAATGTAGACTAGCGATAGCGAGCTTGGACAATTAAGCGTAGCTAATAGGACCTGGAGCAGGTATGTTAAGGCTCGTCCCTTTCTTTCAAAGGCATGAATCCGATGTTATGATTTCATAATTGTTTCCATATCTTCCTTGTTTTCAAAATTTAGATGTTTATGATTCCAAGGCATGATTCTCTTCCCGATAACTCGTAAATGTTTTTCCAAAGTGTCCGTATGCTACCAAAACAGAGGTTTAAGATTTTGTAAGCTCTTATGACAATAACGATGGATATGTTTTACAATGACAATGATGATATCAAGAATGAGAATATTTCTATGATGACTATGATAAGAATGATTTTCCAAAAATGGCTTCTGAAACATTCGTAGAAGGTTCTGTACTTCAAACGCTCATAAATTTCTTATAATAAATCGGATTGACCCGAAACTTGTTTCTGAGCCTTCAGGTGTCGATTTATGTACGTACCCGTCGAGTCCTAAAAAAATTGTTCTATGTGCATATGTATATGAAGCGACGCCTTATGAGATTTATGATCTTACTCCATGTTCTCTTAACGCTGTTATTCGTTGCTAGTCTCATCCTATAATAATTGTTCCTTCAAGGTGAGACAAAGCCATGATGATTATTCTATAATATAATCGGAGGTTACCGACCTTACGTCACTCCGATAGACTTATAGCATTTCTTGGGCTCTCCTGCATGCTGCCTATATGATATATGTATATGGTATATGTATATGTATATGGGGAATATGGGAAAAAGGGCCAGAGCGCTATAGACGCTGATATATGTACATGATACACTTATATGTATATGGGAAAAAGGGCCAGAGCGCTATAGACGCTGATATATGTACATGATACATGCATATGTATATGGGAAAGAGGGCCAGAGCGTTATATACGCGTATCCACCTGATCAGTTGGTATTATATGACATGATATCATCTCGGACGCGAGACATATGTGGGTAAATGGATCGGCTGCCGACGCCTCGGCAATATGACATGTTCTATTTTCTATATATATGAAAGAGAAATGTTTTCAAAGAAAGTAAAGTATGATATATATATGGATTGGGCTGCACGTTCCGCAGCAATAAGCATGCATGGTACCCGCCTAAAAGTCACTCAGATGTACAGGTTACGCTTTTACCCCATGATATGCTCTATATCTCCATTATGTTATTATTCTTAATCACATCCCTTACTATGTTACTATTCATGCCTTACATACTCAGTACATTGCTCGTACTGACCCCCTCTTTCTTCAGGGGCTGCGTTTCATGCCGTGCAGGTACACCCAGATGAGTAGAAGCTATTATAGAAGATGTTCCAGCGAAGTTGGCAAGCTCCATTTGCCTCTGGAGAGTTGCCGGGTCAGAGTATTATGCCATGATGTCTTGGTTGAAGTTAGAGTCTTTGGAGACAGAGTCGCGGGTATAGAATGTCAGTCTTGTAAGCGGCTCCACCAGCCGATGTGTTATTATGCTACATGTTACAATTTTATACGAATACAGATTTGACTTGATTCGGGAACGATGAAAAGGATAATTCTTCAAATCCTTATTATGTATTTTATCTTTATTTGATTTAAGGAGTCCAAAGAGATTAGGTATGTAATAAGGATCAGCGGGTTCGCTTGGCTCCGAATATGGGGTCGGGTGCCCATCACACCCTAGTAAGATCGGGGTGTGACAATTTTGATGCAGGAGGGTAGAGTTATAGCCTATGATTTTCGTCAGTTAAAAATCCATGAGAGGAATTAACCTACTCATAATTTAGAGTTGTTAGTTGTGGTCTTCGCTTTGATGATCTGGAGGCATTATTTGTATAGAGTCCATTATGCGGTTTTCACCGATCACCGTAGCCTTTATTATGTGTTTACCCAAAGAGATCTTAATTCGAGGCAGCGCCGATTTTGTGGCTAAGTGTGGTAATTGTCAGCAAGTTAAGTATAAACACCAGCGATCCGGTGGTGTACTTCAAAGAATGCCCATTCCCAAGTAGAAGTGGGAGAGGATTGCCATGGATTTCATTGTGGGTCTTCCGAAGACCCTGGGTAAGTTCGATTCGATTTGGGTGATAGTTGATCGGTTGGCTAAGTCTGCTCATTCCATTCCAGTTCAGGTTTCTTAGCCAAGTTATACATTCATGACATTATGAGATTACCTGGGGTTCCCAATTCTATCATATCTGAGCGGGGTACTATTTTCACTTCCCATTTCTTGAGAGCTTTTCATGATCAGTCGGATACCCAAGTGGATCTTAGTACAACTTTCCACCCCCCAGACCGATAAGCAGTCCGAGCAAACCATTCAGGTGCTCGAGGATATGTTGAGGGCTTGCATTATAGACGTTGGTGGTCATTGGGATCAGTACTTGCCATTGGCAGAGCTTACGTACAACAACAGTTATCACTCGAGTATCGACATGACGCCTTTTGAGGCTTTATATGGCAGGAGATCTAGATCTTCGGTTAGTTGGTATGAAGTATTTGAGGTTCAACCTTGGAGTATGAATCTATTGAGAGAGTCTCTTTAGAAGGTGAGGGTCATTTAGGCCAAGGTTTTGGCAGCTCAGAGTCGACAGAAAATGTATGCGGACCGGAAGGTCCAAGATTTAGAGTTCGCCGTTAGTGATCAGGTTCTATTGAAGATTTCACCCATGAAGGGTGTTATGAGTTTTGGGAAGAGAGGTAAGTTGAGTCTGAGGTATATTGGGCCATTTGAGATCCTTGATCGTGTGGGCGATGTTGCTTATGAGTTGGCTTGCCGCTAGGCTTGGCAGGTGTTCATCCCGTTTTCCATGTGTCTATGCTGAAGAAGTATTATGCCGATGATACTTATATTGTTCGTTGGGAGTCGATACTGCTTGATGATAATTTGACTTACGAGGAGAAGTCTAATGCGATTTTGGATAGACAGGTTCAGAAGTTGAGGTCTAAGAAGATAGCTTCTGTGAAGGTGCAATGGAAGCATCATCCCATTGAGGAGGCCACTTGGGAGACAGAGTCCAACATGCGTAGCCGATATCCTCAGTTGTTTGCCGATTCAGGTACTTTTTTATTCCTTCCCTTTGTCGCTCGAGGACGAGCAATGGTTTAATTGGTAAATGATGTAACGATCTGTTTGGTCATTATAGTCTTTTCGATACTTTTCGCCCTTCCCTGAGCTTGTTTAGCTCACATTTGACCCGAGAGGACCGTTGACATGCTCCCTGAGGTCTTTGGATATTATTTAGGTGACTTTGTGGAAAATTTGGGCTTTAAGTAAAAAAGAGTTGACTCAAAGTTGACTTTTAGGTAAACGAACCTTTTTTGGGAATCCGTCGATTTCGAGAGGTATGGATGGTCCTGTAGAACTTTTGTGTATAGTCGGTTCAATTCCCAATGCACTCGAGTGCATTTTAAGACTTTAGTTGGAATATTGGTTTTGAGGTATCGGGGGTTGACTCGGTCAACGAGACCTCCGTTGGGAATTCTGAGGCCACGAGTGCATTTGTAGCGTGTTTTTATATATGTCTGTACTTATGGTTTGTGAGAAGGTGGTCTAGGGTGATAGTCGGATTTCGAGTTGAGGTTAGCCAAAAACCAAAAAACCTAGTTCTGTTGTATCTGGTGTCCTTTTTCGCGATCGCGAAGAAGGAGGCGCGTTTCCAAAGTTTGGGGGAGGAAGTCCCTCACGATCGCGTGGTGTGGCCCCGCGATAGCGTTGAGTAGTACACGTGGGCAGGCAAGTCGCGGTGCTTCGAGATTGCGTGGTCTCAGACCGTGATCGCGAAGGTGTTGTTGTAGCTTCAGTGGTAAATCCCTAGAATCCAAGAGTTGGCTTCCATTTCCAAATTCTATGTTCTTGAGGTTACTTTGGAGATTTTGTGAGAAGTTTCTTCGAATCTAAGGCTTGGGGTAAGTTTCTAATCTTAAGTTTTATCTTTCCCCTTTTATTATTATTCTTATTTCGTAATTATAAGCATGTAGGGTAGCGGAATTAGTTGTCTACAAACCCTAGGTTGAAATTGGGAGTTTTTGGTTTTAGCTTCGTAAATGAGATTGGTTGATGAAATTGGCTAATGCAACCGTAAAATTGGATAGTTTCTTAGTTGTTAAGCTTGTATCTTCCGTTATTAGAGTCTAATTTGTGATTTGAAAAGTGAAGATTTATACCCAAATTTGGGGGTTTTGCCTCGATTCCGAAATTAAGTGATTTGTTAGTTCTGCTAGCTTCCAATTAATGGGAATTTATCACCTAGAACATTAATTTCATGTTGAGACCTACAAATTCCTAAATTCATCTCTTTAGTTCATAAACCCCCTTCCATAGGTTGGGATTTGGGTCTTGAATAGAAGTAAGGATTGAATGATGATTCTATTGATTCTAATTTCATGATTCAGATATGATTAGAGTTCTATTATCTCGAGGCTCAAAGGAAAGGAAAGACTAAGGTTTGACTATTGGAGAATTTGTTGTTCGACTCTCCAGGTAAGTTATGTTTTTCCTTATGGTGAGGCTTCGATTAGCGAAACGTATGTTTAGATGATATTATCAGAGAATGCTTAGATGATATTATCAGAGAACGCATATAAACCTTCGGTTATGAAGTTAGGTTGGGCCTTGTTGTATGATTTGGGGGCTAGCCACCCCGTTGTGTTGACTGACTTGTCTTGATCTATTTACTTATTGGCTTGTTACCACGTTGAGATATTGGGTATGTGTGACTAGTGACATATCGACTATGATATTGCGGTACTTTACATAATTGATATTGAGATGAGATTGTGATTCATTGTGGCTTATTGTGTAGCCTTAGTATTGATATTGCTTGTGTGCCCTGTGTGGTACAGTTTGTGATTGAATTGGTTGTTGATATTACATTGCATCATATTCATAGTCATTTCCATGATACATTGATATTGCATGGTTGTGGTACTGATGATGATAAGTGAGAAAGAGTAGCCTCCGAGGTCTCTGGCGGAGAGCGTAAAAGAAAGATGAGAGTTCGTGATCCGAGGTCATTTACCAGAGCGCTTGCCCTAGGTTTCTTGTCAGGAATGAACGAGTATACAATGCCTAAGGTTTCTTGCTAGGATCGAGAGAGTGCTCGTGATCCGAGGTCACTTTTTGGAGCGAATGGTACATGGACTTCGCGGGTCCCCCATGGATTGTGCTACCGAGATGTGATGTTCCATTGTCGGAGTACATGTGTACGGTGCATATGCATTGCATTCATCCTACATACATTATTGCATTGCATTGTACCTTTTGGTTTCATGTGATACGATTGTGATATACTGGCTTGGAATGATTATATTGAGACTTGGCACAGTTGGGCTTAGATGCTATAACATAGGTGATGACTTGTTGTGATATGTTTGTGATGTGCTGGTTCGGATCGATTATACTGAGACTTGGCACAGTTCAGTTTAGATGCTATAACATAGATGATGACTGGCACTGTGGATATGGATTCGTGTTTACTTGTACTGTTGGTTTATGTGTTTATCTTGCTTGTTGTCTTTATCTATGTTAGTTAATCTTAGTTGGCCTATGATACCTGCTAGTACTTGTTTTTGTTGACCTGCACTTGCTGCATTCTTTTATGAATGCAGAGTACCAGGTGGGATCGACTTCTACTCCTCATGGCTGATATTCGAGGATTGCTGATTCGATTCTTTCAGGGTGAGCACGAGGACGTTCGCTACCCGAGGACTCTTCCTTTTATTATGTCTTTATTTCCATCCCGTGACATAATTTTTAAGACTATTGATATATTACTATTATTCAGACTTGCAGTATTTAGTTAGATGCTCTTGTAGGACCAGGCCAAATACTGGGGTGTATTTCATTTACTTCCGCATTTCCTTATATTATTATCGTGAGACATATGTTATTCTATATTCTTCTGCTTTATTTATGTTTTTATGATTGTTGGGATATGGGTTCGCCTACCGAGGTAGGAAAGATAGGTGCCCGCACGATTCAGTGAGAATGGGTTGTGACAATATCACATAATGGTTTTATAAAAGTGAAAGCCCTTTTATTTCTTTCAAAAGAGTTGAGTCCTTCTTAGAAATGACAATAAAGGTTCTAAGTGGTTTATTTAACTTTTCGGACCAAAACACACTTAAGTCTCCCTTAAGTAGAGTTCAACTAGATTTTGGTCCAAAGTGTTATAATCCATTTTATCCTTATAAGTTTTGAAAATATCCAAATACATGTCCTTTTTGAAATATTCCATAAAGTTTTTGACAAAATTTTATCCCTTTTGTTTACAAGTCATAAAAAATCACATCTCTTATCCCTTTTGTTTAATTGAAGGTAGCTCTCTTCTCTCTCCTCATATCCCCTGCAAATCCTAAACTAAACCTACTTTCAAATTATGGCCACGCCAGCCACTGGTCAGCCGACAACGGTGGCTGGCTAGCCTCCGTCAACATCCAACCTAGATCACTACCCTCCTCTTACCAACACGCATCCAACCGCTTCGTATCCAATTGTTCCGATTGGTTCAGTCTCTGAAACAAACCCTCCAAACTATATGTAGACTCTTGTGCATAATTATACCCCTACATCGACCCCATTGTTGATCCTATACCTATTAAGGAGGTTCAATATGTTGATGGTATTCCAATGGTGCGTTGGACTACATCAGAAGTCTCAAGAATGAAGCAAATAGAGAATTGAAAGCATGCTATTATAGGGTTGAAGAAGAGACTTCAATTACAAGGGAATGGATATCTTTTCCTTATTTACTCCCTACTTACTTTGTTAAGGAATCTTTGTTTACCTTAGCATCGACAGTTGGGAAACCTTTGTTATTAGACATGACTACTATTAATAAAACCAGGCCTAATTGTGCTAGAGTTAAGGTACAACTGGATTTATTATCTGATCTTCCTAAGTGTGTTATGATGGAGATTGAAGATGATCAAACCAAGGAAGTGAATGTTATGAAAGTGAAGATTCAGTATGATCATTTACCTAAGTATTGTACTTACATAAGTATTGTACTGAATGTAAGTTACAAGGTCATGCAAATGAAGAATGTAGAGTGTTACATCCCGAGTTGAAGGTAGATAAGAAGGAAGATGTGAATGAAGGAGAGGCAGAAGTGAAGAAGAGTGTGGAATCAGAAGTGACAACTGAGAAACAAGCAGTAGCAACAATATCTAATGGATTTCAACATCCAGGAAGGCATAGAATTTATAATAAATGGAGATATCCAATGCATAAATATATGACTAAGGTGTTACCTAGTGGGAAAGTTTTTACTTATCCAAGTGGTACTAACAAGGCGAAGAAGAGGAAGAAAGATGGTAATTCAGAGAAAGAAAAGCAACCAGAAGGAGTTACACTTCAAAATAACTTTGAAGTATTGAAGGAAAATATAGAAGAAGGGGTGGATAATGACAATACAATAGATATGGTACCCACTGAATCAGTAGGGGTATCAAAAGATTCAAAAGTTTTAACCAATAATATGGTAGATGATGTTGACAATTCCAAACTTGTGGTGCTTACTATGACTAAAGCATCTAAAGAAACTTATACTGTTATACAGGATGATAATGTGAAGGAAAATGAGAGTAGAAGAACTGAAGTGGTTATTTCTACAAGTATGGAGGGTTCTGAGATTGACAGTGTAGAGGATCCTCAAAGGAAAGTTGCACAGGCTAGTGATGAAGGAGACAATGTAGAAGATATTCAAGAACATGTGGAAGAGGGAGAGAAGCAGCAATTAAATGAGAGTATTGATAATTTAGCTCAGGATGATCATGAGCAAAGTATCATAAATTCTCCAGTAAATCAGGAGCATACTCAAAAGGAATTTCCTTCCCCAGTTGTAATCAGATAAGAGGACCAGTTTACTATTCGATAAATCATTATGGAGTGGAGTCTTTTTCACTTGAAAGAGAGTAATATGGTGATTTGCATGTATCTTGGGTGGAAAAAGATCGAGGTCAACAAATAGTAAATCTGAAGAAACCTTCTCCTTTGAAGGAACTGCATGATGTAGTGTCCCATAATATATAAGATATGGCATTACCTGAGCAAATTAAACTAGATAGCAGTGCTAAAGATATGGCAGTGGAGGAATCAATAGAGCAGGTGCTTAATCATGTAGCTAAGGAAGCTGATATTTCTCCAAAGTCCATGCAGAAAGGGAGTAAGAAATCTAAAAAACAAAGTGTAGTGGATACTCAATCTGTAAGAGTATTACAAATGAGAGATGGGAAGAATGTGAATAAATCAATATGAAGAGTCTCTTTTGGAAAATCAGGCCTGTGAATTCACAACAAGCCTTTCATATAGTGTAGATGTTACATAGGCATCATAAATTCTGCTTCATTGCATTGATGGAACCATTTTAGCATTTTAGACATATTCAAAGATTTAGAAGGAGACTGGGCATGAGATACGCACATCACAACTACAATGGTAAAATTTGGTTCTTTATAAATGATGATATAAACGTAGAGGTGATTCATGATACAGAACAACAGATCACAGTTTAGTTGGTGTTTTAGGAGAGTAATAAGGTTATTATGACTACTATGATCTATGCAAAGTGTGAATCCTTGGAAAGAATTAATCTATGGGATAACTTGTATAACCTGGCTGAGCAAATGGAATTGCCCTGTCTTGTGGGAGGGGATTTCAATGTTATTATGAATGAAGATGAGAAGATAGGGGGTCTGCCAGTTTATCCTGCTGAGTATGAAGATTTTGCATTCTGTCTAAATTGATGTGAACTGCTTGAAGTTGCTTTTAAAGGTAGTTTATTCACATGGTGGAATGGTAAAGCTGGTAAGGATTGTACTTTTAAAAGGTTGGACAGAATGCTCACTAATTCAAAGCTACAGGATTGGTTTGGCCACATAGAAGTTGAACACTTATCTAGGGTTGGTTCTGATCATACTCCTCTTCTACTTACTTGTGGAGATTCATCTCAACATATAAGGAAACCTTTCAGATTTCTGAAGTTTTGGATAGAACATAAGTCCTTTTTAGAGATGGTGAATGAAGGGTGGACTGTAGATTTTGAAGCAGATGAGTTCATTACTTTTAAACTGAAGCTTAAAAAGGTTAAATCTGTTCTATCTGAATGGATTAAAGCTACTTTTGGGGATATTTTCAAGCAGCTGGTAGTAAGGGAAGACATTGTGAGAGTTAAAGAATAGCTTTTTGAAGATGATCCATCTCCTGCAAACAGGATGGTACTCCAACTGGCACAAGCAGAATTGAAGAAGTATAGGCATTATGAGGAGGAATTTTGGAAACAGAAATCTCATTTTACTTGTTTTTCTGAGGAGGATAGGAATACAAGGTTTTTCCATAACATGGTAAATGGTAGGAGGAAGAGATTGCAGGTCAAAAGGATGAAAAAGCATGATGGAAGTTGGATTGGAGGGGATGATGCACTAGCTGAAAAAGCAATTCACTTTTACCACCATCAACTTACATAAGAGGATATCTCTTCAAATTTTTCATTGCTGCAATATGTTCTTACTAGGGTTACTCAGGAGAATAATCAGATGCTTATTAGCATGCCAACTTTGGAAGATATTAAGAAGGCAATTTTTGATCTTTCAGGAGATAGTTCAGGTGGTTCAGATGGTATGATAGGAGCATTTTATCAACTATGCTGGGATTTTATTGGGGCTGATGTGTATAATGTAGTGAAAGTCTTCTTTTAAAGATAGACATTACCAAAGTCCATAACTCATAAAAAATTGGTTCTGATCCCAAAGAAGAATACCATTGAGACCTTTGCAGATATGACGCCCATAAGTCTTATTAATTTTATTAACAAAGTTATCGCTAGAGTGATGCAGAATAAACTTGAAAATGTTCTACCTTCTCTGATATCTGCTAGTCAGTCTGGTTTTGTAAAAGGAAGATGTATGATTGAGAATGTACTGTTAACTCAAGAGGTGGTGTCAGATATAAGACTTAGGGGAAAGCCAGCTAATGTGGTGATTAAACTGGATATGGCTAAGGCCTATGATAGAGTGTCCTGTGATTTCTTGGCAAGAGTTTTGAGGAAAATAGGATTAGTAGATGTGTTTATAAATATGATAAGGAGACTGATAGTAAACAATTGGTACTCAGTTCTATTTAATGGACAGGCTGCTGGTTTTTTCCATTAAACTAAAGGTGTTAAGCAAGGAGATCCACTATCTCTTGCTTTGTTTATACTGTCTGCAGAAGTGTTGTCTAGAGCTTTGAACTCTTTATTTGAGGACAATGGCTTTAGAAGTTACGAAATGCCTAAATGGAGTGCTAATTTGAATCATCTTGCTTATGCAGATGATACTATTATCTTCTCATCTGCAGATAATATTTATTTGAAGCTGATTATGGGAGTATTACAGGAGTATGGACATATGTCAGGGCAGCTTATCAATAAAGGAAAAAGTTCCTTCTACATGCATAGCAAAGTTTCAAAGGTGATAGTACGACAGGTGGAGGCTATTACTGGTTTTCCCAGAGGATATTTTCCTTTTCCATACTTAGGTTGCCCAATCACACATGCAAGAAAGATAAAGTTTGATTATAATGACTTGATGAAGAAAGTGAAGGACAAACTAGCAGCTTGGAAAGGAAGACTTCTATCATTCGGAGGAAAAGTTGTTTTGATTAACAGTGTTTTATTGAGCATGCCAATTCATTTACATTCTGCTATCAGACCTCCAAAGGGTGCTATATATGATCTGCATAGGGTGTTTGCAACATTTTTCTGGAATAATAGTGAAGAAGGAAGAAGAAGACATTTGTCACGACCCATTTTGCCTAAGCCGTGCGGGCACTTACCTTCCCACCTCGATAAGCGAACCCTCAACCCAACAATGAATAAATACATAAAAGGATGAAAATTAAGCAATGGAATAGAACAAATACATAAGTCTCACTATATATATATATATATATATATATATATATATATATATATATATATATATATATATATAAGTGTGGAATGACAATAAACACCCCAGGGTCTAGTCTGAATAATACAAGAGCTTCTAAGGGAAATAATACAATCTGGAATAGTAATACATAAAATGTCTATGTCTCTGAATAAAATAGGACATATGTTAGGAAAGTCTTCAAGGTCAACGGAAGGCTATGGTCACCCTGGAAACTCGAGAGAAAGCTGAAGCGTCGATCAGCCACGGGTCACGGAAGTGGATCCGACCTAATACTTTGCATTCATAAAAGAATGCAACAAGTGCAGGTCAGTACAAACAACAGTACTGGTAGGCATCATCGGCCAACTAAGCATAGCTAACACAATTTAGATAATAAAGCAGATAAGCGAATAAACCAGCAAGTATAAGACAATGCAATCAATTCCAATTATCCGTCATCACCTACGTAGAGCATCTAATCCCAATTGTGCCAAGCCTGAAGGTATCCAATCCAATCCACATCACGATACAACACCAAACAGCACAATCAAGTCATAATGCAATGCAATGCAGTAATGGTATGAATGCAATGCGATGCCATGCAAATGCGGTGTACATATGTACTCCGGACAAAAATATCGACGTCTCGGTAGCACAACACAGCGTGATTCGTGAAGTCTAAGTGCCACCCATCCCGAATCTTTGCCCAACAGACAGATGGGACCTCATATCTTTGCACACGGGGGGTTCTCACCAACACTACCCTGGGGGACCCGCGGAGTCCATGCACTAACAACGATTCCAGAACTAACATCGGATATCGACCATGCAACAATGATTCCGAAATTGATCATCAGACATCGGCCATCTCATGTCACTCAAGTAAAAGAGTTTCATCAATATCACTTTTACTCAATCAACGATTCCGGGTTGGACATCGGCCAGCTCACGTCACTCAAGTAAAACTGAGCCTGGCTCACCAAGTATTTCATCAAATATCATCAATATCTCAACAATGTATCATGAAAATGAGAGTGCGTGCAATGCATGAATCACATCAATAATCATGCTCAATATCACAAGTACTAACAGTGGGTACACCAATAATATATCCAAATCACAAATGCCAACAGTGGACATATCCAAGTACAAATACCAACAACGGGTATGTCAATTATATCCCAATCAAAACGATAAAATAGATTCCTATATCTACCAACTACTCATTGCATCAACCAGCACAATAGAACAATTAAAGCACACATAAAGGGGTGGCTAGTCCCAACACACATCAGGGCCCAACCTAAGGCAATATCCAACCCAACTTCATTCCCGAAAGTTGACATGTTGTCTCCAACAATATAATCTAAATATGTGCTTCGCTATACGAAGTCTCACCAAAGGTAAGCCATAACCTACCTAGATGGCTGAAGCGCAAATCCAACAACTCACTCCTTTGCCTTGCCCTTTCTGTTGAACCTCAGAACCAAAGTAGTCTAATTATAATCAAATTCTAGATTAGAAATCATGAAGAATGATACTAATATTGCTACTATTCAAATTAGGTCAATTCTAGCCCTATAATTGGGGAAATGGGCCCACAAGGTCAAAACGGGAAATTCGGAAGCAAAATACCAAATTAAGTACTAGGTGATCATAACCCAACCACTAATTGCTAATTTAACTCAAAGATTAGCCTAATTTCTGATTTCAAGCAAAACCCCCAAATTGGGAATAAATCCTAATTCCATGATTCTGAAATTCAACATCAGGAATGGAAGATAAGATTCATAAAATTTTAACATAAACATCATCAATTTATCATTTCCAAGCTGAGAGAAAGTATTCATCAAAAACCCTCTTCCAACTTCCATTACTAAGGGTTTATTAAAGGGGAGGGGGAAATCTAAGATGATTATGATTTAAGGAAGAGTGAAATAATAAGCAAGATTTACCTCCAATATTCTCCTCCAAATATCCCTAAGAACAGTCCCCTCAAGCTCAAATATCGAGAGGGGAAATAATTAGGGTCTAAGGCTTATTTAAATCACATTTAATGAGACACCTAGCCCGTCACCGCCACAACGGTAATGGTACCGCTACAGCGGCGCAGCTACGATGGCTGGGAGGCCGCCACAGCGGTATGGCCAACAATACCCATGGCCGCTCCAACGGCTAACACACCGCAACAGTGGTGTCGCCGTATCGGGCACCAGGTAGCGGAATCCCTCTAATTTTTCAAAGTATTCAATCGAAATCCCGAGACATCCCCGAGGCTATCTGCTGATAAACCATACACACAGACCCATACAAAATTACACTATAAGCACGGTCATGGCCTCGAAATTCCCAACGGAGGTCTCATTGACCGAGTCAACCCCCGATGCCTTAATTCCATTTTCCCAACCCAAGTCCCGAAATGTATCTGAGTGCATTGGGAACCGAACTAAATACCCACACAAGTTCTAAATGACCATCCGCACCTCTCGAAATTGATGGAATTTTACAAAGGTTCGTTTACCCAAAAGTCAACTTTGGGTCAACCATTTTTCACTTTAAGCCTATATTTCACAAAAGTTATCCGAATCCAGTCTAGAACCTCGGGGAGCGTGACAATGGTCCCCTTGGGTCAAAATTGAGCTAATCAATGCTCGGGAATGGGCTAAAAATGTCAAAAAGACTATAAGGGTCGTGACAACATTGGTCTTCATGGTTAAATCTGTGCTTGCCAAAGGAGGAAGGTGGAGTTGGCTTCAGATCTTTATTTGATGTGTCTAAAGCATTATGTGCTAAAATCTGGTGAAAATTCAGAACTACAAATACTCTATGGTCAAACTATATGTGGAACAAGTATTGTAAAAGACACTACCCTCAGTATGTGCCTTGGAAAGGGGGCTCTCAGGTCTGGAAGATGATGTTAGAAGCTAGAGACAGCATAGAGCATGAAATGTGGTGGGAGCCAAGAAGTGGCACTGCTAACATCTGGTTTGATAATTGGACAAAACTTAGAGCTCTATATTACTTAGTACAAGATATGAAGGAATTTAGAAATCAGGAAGGGTGGAACATGAGCAAATTGCAGCAGCTTTTTCCACTGATACTGTTGATCATATTCTAGAAAAGTTAGATTTTCATGAATCCACAGAAGAATGGGATAAACCAAGGTGGATGATGATAACATCAGGTAAATTCACAGTTGGAAGTGCATGGGAGCTTTTAAGAGGGAAATCAGTGAAGTCAGATATATACAAAAGCATGTGAATACCAGGTTTGCCTTTCAAAATTTCATTCTATTTCTGGAGATTGTGGAAATGCAAACTGCCAGTAGGGGATATAGTGAGAAGGATTGGGATTGATACCGAAGGAAAATGCTATTGTTGTGATCCTAAACAATGTGAGACTGTAGATCATCTGTTTGTCACAGGAAAGATTGCTTCACAGGTTTGGAGATATATCAAAGCTGCTATAGGTATTATAACAACTTTGCCTCAGGTGAAACAAGTGATACAGGTCTTGTGGGATGCTTATTGTCCATCTAAGTTCAAATCTATTTTTAGCGCCATACCAGTTATCACAATGTGGCAAATATGGATGTGGAGGAACACTGTGGTGCATGAAGGGAAGATGTCTATCAATAAGGTGATATATGAAATAAATTTGACTATCCATCAGATGTGCAGAGTTAGAAATCCCAGAATGCAAGTACCAACGTCTCTTCCTCAAATAATGCAGATGATTGAAACATACAGACCACATATAGTGAGTAAGATAGTGAGATGGAATCTGCCTATGTCAGGGTGGTTTAAGTGTAACTCATATAGTGCTTCTAGAGGCAATCCAGGGCCCAGTCCAGTGGCATTCTGTATTAGGAACTCTTTGGGAGATCTAGTGTATGCTACAACTAGAAGAATATTAGATGGAGCAATGGCTTTGCAGAAGGGCATTAGATATTGTGTATCAAACAGTCTATTGCCAGTAACTTTGGAAATTGATTCAATGACACTGAAAATGATCTTGCCAGGACAATGGGAACTTCCATGGAGTATTTCATTGATCATAAAGGATGTTACAAGTTTGAGGATGGACAAAAAAGTGAGAGTGGAACATATACTGAGGGAAGAAAATGAGTTGGCAGATTTTTTAACTAACTTTGTTTTTTATTTTAGAGGTAATCATCAATTCAATAGTTACCATTCACTTCCAAGCAAAGCAAGACAGATTTGAATACTGAAAAAGCATAGATGCCATACATCACAATCAGGCAAGCCAAAGATCATGAGATTCCAAAATATTAACACATGAAAGAAGGATACTGTAGTATCTTCAAAACTGCAGGAATCAGGCTAAGAACAGAACTACAAGATTGAATAAAAATACTTTTGGATAGGTTAAAATAGTGGTATTAGTGTGATTTCATGCTCATTCTGTTGTCACATATCCAAAGGATCTTTTTATATAATCATATTTGGAGGAAAAGGCCAACAATGCATAGGACTGGATCAAACACAAAATCGGCTGAACATGAGGGATTTTCTGAAAGAATTCTATTCCATCCTTGAAGCTTGAATTTTAATTCAATGGACTGTAGATCCATAGCATCTGGTGAGAGCTTGAGTCAACATGGTATCAAGTCAAGGCCAAAGGATTTGCAATAGACAAGCTTTTAGATTTCTTTTAGTTTAGTTACATGTACTTTTTTTTTTATTATTTTCAGTATTTTCAACATTTTGTACAGAACTTTGAATTTTAATAAAGCGCTATCAAGCAACTTCGGCTTGCTAGTTTTTGCTCAAAAAATTGTTTAATTGAAGGTCAACCACATTGTTTGTTTTAAATCCCTTTCCCTAAACTTGTACTTAAATAAAATCTTTTGGTTTATTTATCTTTTTGCAGGCCCAGGCCCAAAACAACTTAAGCAATTTTTGTATTTTTTTTTCAAATAACTCTTATTTTAAATAAATCCCTTTTTATTCCTCTTTTTTTGCCAAATTTATAATTCCGATAGAGATTTATTTCGAAAGGAAAGAAAAGACTGTTTCTTTTATAGAAATCATTGCAACACTTGTTTTCACTTCAAATTAATTGAACTGTCGCTTTATCTTTCGTTAGGTCTGAGTTTGAAAATGTATTCGGGTTCCTATCCGTTCTAATGATATCATGCATCATTTGCCTATTTCATCTAAGTTCCAACCACGGGTTTCAATATTTATAAGTATTATTTACAAGCATATAAATGATGAAAAAGAATTTTTTTAAAAAAATAGAATAATGGGTTTGTGGGTTTACCAAGCCCCCCAGCTAATATATTAACCATTTTCACCCATGGTTGGCTTTCAATTCTGCCTTTGGACTCAGTTTATGAAATGTTGGGCCTCAGGCCCATCGGAAGTGGCTGGTTTGCAAAGTTTGGCCCAATTGGGCCCACGCGATGTGTGTTCATGCAAACGAGAGGGAGAAAAAGAAAAAAAAACGTGGTTAGAAGGTATCTATACTCAGCAAACAATTATCAAGCAATTTCAAACACATCATCTAACCGTGGCTACACAGTCAAATGCATATAGAGGGCAAACAAATAACATTTAAGACGAATCTGGGCTATATTAAAGCAGTATCGAGCCCATCAGCAAAGTACACAATGTAGACTAGCTCAAATCCTAAATTTGCAAACAAGAATAACATTCTTTGGTCGCAAGCCAAACATTTTGTAAGAAAGAAGAAAAAGCAAAGTGAATAAAGAATCAAGCCCAGCCCAACAGTGGTCAAGACAGCCTAATATATCATGATACCTGGGGTATACCTGATATACACTCTTATATGCCGAAGAGTATATGAAGGTATATATATCCTGTATACCTGATGGTATATCACACCATATTACTTCATGGGAGGAGAAGAAAAAGAAGATGCAAACAATCAAATTTGAAATATTATATAGAGGATCCACTTTTTACTAAGTAGGCTCGATATACAGCAAATGTACAAGCATAAAAGCAAACATATACATTTGTATATCTCAGATTACAACTGGTGATTTCAATAAATACACATAGAGGTAGGCTAATGCAGAAAACAGATAAGTTTTACATGAGTCTTATCTAGGTCCCAACCTTATCAATTTATGTCTTTTAAGTGAATCAAGTTAAAAACAAATCTCAAGCATATACAGTCTGAAACAAACTCATGTATTGATCCAGTATTAGCCCAGGAGAAAACAAATCACACTTCAACCATGTGCAGAGACCAAAAATAAGAGAGTTCATGAGTTTACTCAATGATGTGACAATCACATCTAAGCAAGATAGCAAGGCCTACATATATCTAGTCCACTCAACAAAGCTCAATTTTTCCAAGTACAAAATAGTAGGGCAGACAAAATGATGGCGTAGATGATGATATGATAACTGTTATAACATATACCCATTTTTATAACCAGCTAGCACTAATGGATATCATCAACTTGCATCCCTTATACAGATAATAGACCTTGACTTAACATCCTAGCCAGGATCATCCATGAATAAGGCTCTAGAAAAACCCTTTTTTGCTCAAATTACCCCTAGAAGATCACATAACTTAGCGGTACAAAAAAAAAAAACCCCAGCAGCCCAAGGATGTACTAACATGGGCTGAGTAAGAGTACTCAAAGCCTCTTTTCCAATCCCTTGATCCTAGGGCATCACTTGATGTTTTCCCCTAAAGTAATGACATCCTCTTTAGAGCAGAGACAAAACAAACCATCTTATTCACCCTAACAAGCTCATCAACTATTCACCAATAACTTAATCACCTATCAACTCAAAAAAATGGACAGCATTGACACTCTTTGAGCTTACATGTTCATTTAGACTATACAAGTCTATGTCATTAAATCAATTCTCAGTCAAGATGTACACACAGAAAAAGGGGAGGCAAGGACTCTTTGTAGATCAGTCTCCATGTTCTAATGAACATGGATAGAGAGGAAAGGGATCATGCTTCACGGATTGCAAAGAAAAAGATATAGCATTCTGTGTATGGGACTGTGTCAAACTAGTTTCTATATTTCATGACAGAGCAACGAAGAGTCACATAAGGAGGAAAATAGTTCAAATAACTAAGTTTCATTCCCTTCTTATGAGAAAGCAACCAGGAAACACAATTACAACTTAAATCTAATCAAGATAGAGGACATTTATATCTGTTTGGGATCAAAGAGATTACTTAAGAAGGCCAGTAGATCACTCATGACAGGTTGTTCACATTTTTTATTTTGTACATGAATAGACAAAATAGGAGCAGACCATAAGTAAAGAAGGGAGTCTAAACATATATGATCTTCCTTGTTTCCAAACCATTTACATAGATTCAACTTAGATAAGATCCATTCAGGTATTATGTTGTCATTATAAAGCTCTAATGGTATGTTTGGCAATCCTAACCTTCCTTCCAAGTGAAAAAAATTCAAAGCAAAGACACTAGTGCATACTAGCATAAGCCAACAGTTTAGATATTTGGATAAAACATGTATTCTAGGGACTGCACAACCCTTTAGAATGATTAGATCCACACTGGTTTACCTCTCCATAGCTCAAGTTAACCTAGTAATGGCTATGTATTATTCATATAAGGACATAAGGGATTATATAAACTAATCATTTCTTCCATTAATCCTTCCATGATCCTACAGACAGATTTCAAAAGAGCTAAACCTGTGTCTTGACTAAAAAGGTCACTGAATTATAACCACATTACTAAATATGTCTAAACTGATTTGTTTCTCCTATTTTGTTTCTCCTAAGTTTGAAATCCTTTGTTGATATTAAAATTGGAGATTCTTGAAGCTCCTTAGCTTTTAACTCCACCACAAACAAAGGAAAATTTTAAGAAAGCTAACCCCAAAATTCGTAAAAATAGTAAAATATCCAATTCTATGTCGATCACTCTACTAACTGAATTCTTAGGTTTTTGCGGCGTAAATCAGCATGTGTCTCTCTGTGTGTGCGTGTGACAATGAAGAGTGGGCTTCTTTATATAGAACCCCAAGACCAAAAAATTTTCACTTTGAATCGATGTGGGACTTGAGAGTTTGAGGGATTTCTCTTTGAATCCTTCCTAAACCTCACAGAACCAATAGGAATCGTGGATTTCAAATAGCAACGACACAAATTCCAGTAATATATCTCCTTGTTTTTGGACAAAAGCAAAAAGAGGGGGAAGAGGAGGTTTTTACTTTTCTCTTGGCGGAGATACGTTAGAGAGAGGAGGGGAGCAATTAATGTTTACCGAAACCAGTTGTACAAGCTCTGAGACAGCATTGTACAACCCTGAATTTTCCCGATATGGCAACGATGATAATGAGAGAGAGAGAAAAGGAAAAGGCAAGCGACGCATTATGAGTTTTTTATTGAGGGTCTTTGTTTTAAGTCTGTAGAAACGGTGAGTGGGCTGGATCATCCATGATGGACTGGGCTCGGCTGAACTGAAGGGGATTTGGCCCAAAAAATTAAATAAATTGTGACACAACAATAGCCAATTTCCAAATTTGGCTATTAATTAAATTCCCAATTTAAATCAAGCATTTTTTTTTGGATAAATGTCATGTGCGAAGTCTTGATGATTGACAATGTAAATAACTTGAAACAAGTAATTAAACCAGCTTAAAGGCAAGATTGAAAGCTGAACTAAAGTTGGTCAAGAAATATGTGAGAAAAGCTAGTGAATCAGCTTAGACAAAGAATGTCAATGAAGCTGAAGCAACCAAAGCTAGGTACACGTAACAATGGAACAAAGCTAGACAAATTGGCTGAGATGAAGTAGAGGTTCCAAGAAATATAAACGGCCTGAAAGAGCATATAGCATAGGATGGATAGAACAGGTCCACAGACATGTTCCAGTGCAAAGAAGCTATGAGAAAGAGCATACACATGAACCAAGATTGCAAACATGTGTGCCAAGCCAAGACAAGTGCAATGATGAAAGAAAATGGTGAATGGAACTGGTCCAACTACATGTTCCATCAAAAGGCAGATGCAAAGCAAAGGAGATGAAGATGAATTAGTCCCAGAGTAGTTCAATAGAAGAATAGAACAAGCATGAAAAAATGTTTTATCACAAAGAGTCATCAGGTGCAGTTAATGAATGGATTAGAAGAGATCATGAAGTAGAAAAGGTGAAGATGACTTAGGCAAAAAGCATTTTGTTCAAAGTAAAAAGAGTTGCAGACAAAGCATATGAACCAGTTATGAAAACATGTTCCAACATAGAGCAAGAACATAATCACAGTCATAGAGTGAGACAAGGTTGAAGACCTAATTTATTTAGGCAAGGAATAATTTTGAATGAAGAAGAAGAAGTAGAAGAAGAAGAAGAAGAAGAAGAAGAAGAAGAAGAAGAAGAAGAAGAAGAAGAAGAAGAAGAAGAAGAAGAAGAAGAAGAAGACAGATAGACAGACAGACACAGAGCAACATATGATCAATAAAACAGGTTTGTCAACATGTTCCATCATCCATCACAAAAGCAGACTCAAGATAGAGTTGCAGGAATGAACGACAAGGGGATGATGAAATAGGTTTGGTGAACATGTTCCATCTCAGATAGTGTAGAGATTCAGAGGCAGACGAACGAGGTGGATAAAATAGGTTCGTGAACATGTTCCAACACAGGTCCTACAACAACTAGGATTTACAGATTTATGGTAAAGACTTGGCGGTCAAGTATGCAGATTTCCTTACCATATTTGTTAGGATTAGCAAGACTCCTAATGGATAAGAAGCAGAGTCAACAAGCTAAGAATCCAAATACAACACAAACTCTAACATCTCGTGGGCCTACTCGAGGAGGGTTTTGTGTTTGCCAACCTACTGTGCACTCAATGTTATAGATATCCAAGTCTTACTTAAAAGAAGGTTTGCGCACCCACAAAGAGAGAATTCAGAATATTGAGCGATCAAAAGATATATCAAGAATCCAGGCTTGCATCCCTAGTATGAGAAGACGATTGAAGAAGCTGTAGAATAGAGTTTATATTTGCAGTTCTTGAGTCTAGAAAACTTGTATTAGGTTGGTTATTGAGTTGTATCTTTATCCGCTTTATTAGAAGCATTACAATTAGATACAAAACATTGTAAATTCAACTTCAAGTTGGGGATCAACTTGGAGGATGCTTGATAGGTAGAGATTGATTAGGAAGATAGGAATTAGAGGTCAGTTCCTAGTTTACAGAGTTTGTAACTTGAATTTGCAGAGGCTCATTGTTGTAGAGCGTTTTGGAAAAAATCCTACAGAGGTGTAGGTCGCCGTTTTTATCGCTTCTGTGAGCCGAGTGGTTTCCACGTAAAAAGCATTGTATCCTTTACTTTCCTATTCATTATTATTGTGCATACACATACGTAGAACAGGTACAGCAACGTGTTCTTTCCTTAGGCGAAAATCAGGTATTGATCAGGATAAACACTTAGGTCATGCAACTATAACAATTTCAATTGTAGCCAAATTAAGCATGCAGTAACTAATTAATCATTTCAATTGTGACCACATTTAACACCTAAAATTAATTCGACAATTTCAATTTTAGCCGTTTTGAAAGTAATTGCAATTAAAGTTAAATAAATTATAAAGTTGAGAACTAATTGATTATTTATTCAATTAATCAAATTTCTTGATTTAACGGAGTAAAACACCTATCATTTTATCATTAACAGCTCTTAAACAATTAACTAAATAATTGTTTTTCACTATTTTGATTTAAAGTTTTGATAAATGTGTTTAAAAATTATAGAAAATATAAAAAATACATAGGATGATATATAATAATATACTTGATATTTTTCCAAATGAAATGGCAAAATATCACCGAAATAATTTTGTAACTCATTTAGACATGTAAAAATGTATATTTCACTCCGTTTGTGACTTAGGAACTTTGAATAATTAAATAAAATTATTGGAGGGAAAAATGTACCTATCAACAAGATTCAACTACAAATTTTCTTTAGATTTATATCAACCTTGCCGGAAATAATGGTGCTTCACCCCAAAATTACTATTTGAAACCTAGATCTAATTTTCCTTTTTTCCATGAGCTCTTTTGATTTTCTTTTTTTTTTTCTTTTTTCCTGGGAGGGAGTAAGAGAATTGAGTTGAATAAAAAGTGTAATTGAAGCTTTTTTCGGTAGAGATCGCGGCAACGAAAATCTTGTGATGGCAGGAAAATAATATAGAAAAAGCATGAAGAAGAAGAAGGAACAAACAGAAAAGAAATAATTTTTTCCACGCGCCTGTTTTGGGTGAAAATCACACAAGTTGTCAAGTCAGTAAAAAGTGTCTAAATGGCACAGTCGGGCCCCACCTCAAGTGTCTAAATGAAACAGAGTATAGTTGAGGTATCTAAGTGAACGAAGTTTCCCACCTAAGGGGTCTCTTGATGGGTTCTGCCCATATTATTATTATACCTATATTGCCTTATTTTATGCCTTTATGCATTACTAGTGATTTCTAAAGACTTGCCCTACGAGTAAATTGAGAGGGCAAGTTGATGATCTTCTTAGGTCTTAAGACTCAAGCTTCTTGTTGTTTGGGTACATGCATGGGGAGAGGTGGTTACCTATGGTTGAGCAATGACTCTAGCGTTCATTAGTCGTTTTAGTTGAGGTGAACCTTCCTTAGATCATGGTGGCCAATTCCTTTTAGCAGACTTAATATTTCAATTTTACCGAGCTACATCTCGTACCTTGAAGCCTAGATATTAGTAGCTTCATGACTTCTATGCTTTTGGGTTGTATGGGCAGGTTTATGATTCACTTTGACTTACACACTTATATCTATATCAATACAGTTGGAGACCATATTCTCTTTTAGTTCTTAATTTCCGTATGTTTAGATTAGAGGTTTCACCTTATGGCTAGTAACTCATTAGGTGTCCTGCCGCGACTGAAGCATCAGATTTGGATCGTGACAAATTTGGTGTCAGAACACTAGGTATTGAATTTCCTCGGAGTTGTTACGGTTAGCATTTTTGCGGGCAGGGTTAACGCTCCGAGAAGCTACTTCGAACTCGTTGGTGCTCTTTTTGACTTTATTTTAAAAGAGTTGCCACTTAATTTTTAGGAAATTGGGAAAATAAGTTTTGAAGGGTTTATTCATACACCGTGAAAAAACCTTCTTAATCCAAAGTTATAGGTAAGGGTTTTGGTGATCCCCTAGGGAAGGTATTAGGAACCCTAGTATTAAGGATCCGTACTAGACGATTCACCTTTGAATTTCAATGTGTGAGTATTTGCTTGAACTGTTTATTTAGTTTTCATTTCACGCAAAAGATTTTCATGCTGCATATCATTTTTTGAAAAGAGTTGATATATTCCCTTTATATATAGGGCATTTAGGTTCGGATTTATGATATCTGGGTATAATTAGTTTCTTTTATATATAAGGATAGTAGTTTTTTCCTATAGGAATAGATAGAAAGTTCATTTATTTTTGGATTTGGGTGACCAAGTTTTATTCATGCTTTACTCACACGTGGATCGGGTTAATCCGTTTAATACCCTTTCAAAATATCCTTACCTAAATTTTTATAATTAGGTGTAATTTGGATTGTTTTGATTCTTCAAGAAAAGAACTCTTTATATGTTTTGCGCGATTGTTTTTTTAGGAGAAAAATGAATTGTACTCATTGTCTAAAATCTTGCATATGCTCCCTTTAAACGTACTAGATGCATATATCTATTTTATAACAAAGACCTAATTTTATTTAAGAAATAAGAGCTTCATTTCAAAATCAGTTATGTTTTAGCAAAATGCTTTTCTTATTCGTTGAAATCATGGGCCTTAGCCTAGAAAAATATTGACCGTGATTTTATTAGTAAATTTTACTTGGCATAGCTTAGTATGCTACATATTTATGGAACATAACTATACTTTTTAATAATTAAGTTTAGTAGCTATAATATTATATTTTTACAACTTATAGCTACCCACTTTTCTACCAATTAACTTACCACTCCCCACACCCCAATTTTTTAGCTGCACACTTTCTCTCTCTACCCTTTTCCTAAATATACGTTTCTAACTCCCATCTCCCCTAATTTCGTGCTTTTCAAATCAGTTTTTGATTTCTTTAACTTTCTTTTTTTACTCTGTATTAACTGCTAATTAATTTCAACCTTTTACCGCCAAAATTCAACTCTATTTCCTAAAATATGTAAGATTCTCTGTTATTTTTGTGTTCTCCCTCATCATCTTTGTTTCTTTTTGGGCTTTACTAAGCCACAGATTTCATCTTCCCTGTATTCAGTGGAAGTTTAAAGGTTTTTTGTTTTGTTTTGAGGGATTCATGTATCATTCATCCTCATGTCGTTTTAGACCACCGTCTTCTCCAGCGTGATCTGACCGGCGTCAGTCGTCTTCTCTTTTCCGGTTAGATCTGTAACAATTGCATGGTCAGATCTGTAGCAATTAAAAAGACCAGCCTATTTGACACGGTCAGATCTGTAGCAATTAAAAAGATCAGCCTATTTGAACAGAAAATATTAAAGACCAAATCATTTAACCGCCGTGACTGTTCCTAGATGCCCTCCGCCGCCGGCCACCGGAATTTTTGAATACAGATCTGAAGTTTTTGTTATTGGACAAGAGTAAAAATGTTCATGTTCTCCAAGAGGTATTTTTTTCTTATTAATGAACCTATTTTCACTTCACCAGATATTTATTTTACTTGCATTTTAAGTATATTTTTATCGTATTTTTCGATGAACTTCAGTTAATTCCAGTTTTTTCAATTCACTAGATCTATATTTTGCATACATTTTAAATATATTTTTGTCGTATTTGTTATTATTTCAATTAGTTTGTGTTTTGAACTTCAGTTAATTCCTATTTTTTCGATTCACCAGATCTGTATTTTGCGTACATTTTAAGTATATTTTTGTCGTATTTTAAATTAGTTTGTGTTTTTAATTGTGTGTTATATATTTTTTTTCTACCTAATTAGTTACTTGTAAATTTATGCGATTTTGAATTTGTGTTTAATTTTTATCAAAGTATATTTTGTAGTATATATTCAGTGTATTTGAAGTGTATTTTTACAGCACAGTCACACACTGTTGTAGTGACAACCACAGTGCATTTGACATTGATATATTTGCATTATATTTATATTATATTTTAAGTATATCTTGAATGTGTTGTTATTTATTGTGGTTAATTTATTATTTTGTTATTTTTTCATGTTTTGTTAATGTAAAGTTTCAGTATATCTTGACGCATTCCAGCTGAAATTGATGCAAAGTTTCTCCGTATGAGATACGCGCAAATCGACAAGGCAACCCTGAATGCATTTATTATAACGAGCAACCACCAAAACCTGTCAAGGTTACCGTTGATTATGATGCAGTGATTTTAATAGATGTTCAGGAGTAGATTTGTAGACAGAACATTTTATGTTTTAAGTTGTTTTTTTTTCCCCGACTTTTTTTGATGTATAACATCACTGTTGCGACATTATTTTATGAAGATTTTAGAAGAAGTTTTATGTATTTTTGTAATGATCCCGCTTGTTGTATAGTCTAATCGTAGATTTGAATTATGTTTTTATTACATTTATATTTTTCTTTTATAGTTACTACTAAAAAATTACAAACTGCATTTCAATATCAAGTTTGTATTTCCTACATGTTTTCACTATATTTTATTGATGAACCAGGAAGAGTTCTATGCATTTTCTCTATATATTCATGGTACACTTGAATTCATTATTGAATTCATTAAAAACAGATTTCTGTTTAGTTTGAAAAAGATTTTTTTCCTTAAATAGAGGCATTATTTGCTCAACAGTTCCGTGTATTTAGTCTGTAATTTGGCTATATTTATGCGACGCGTCCATGACCTAAATATAGAAAAAACCAGCTACGAATTGTAAATAATGAACTTGTAGTTATAGCTTGTTAGAAGCAGCTAAAAGGTAGCTATTTGAGAAAATTTTACATTTTATTATTTAGAAAAGACCAAGTGGGTTTTAACCCAAAGAAGCAATTTTATTTGGGTTTTCTTAAAAAAACCAAGCTGTATGGGCTTTGACCCAAACGTGCCCTATTTCTAACCATTTAAAAACATAGTCCTTAGCCACGTTCATTTGACCACAGATTTAAGTAAAATCAAATGGGATTTTAGTCCAAAAAGAGACCTTCATCATTTGTTTTTGAAATACCAGACTGAATAGGCTCTATCCCAAAAAACATTTCAATGAGCATTCATTTTCTTGAGAAAAAGACAAGTGGGCTATGGCCCAGAAATATCAAAACTTTTTACAAAACCCAAAAACCAGAAAAGACACGCTTTCAATAGTTTTTAAGAAAGAAGCCCTTTTTGCCTAATCTATTTATCCTCTAAATTTTACGCAACCTGTTATATCATTTTTGCATTCCAAAAATCTTTCAGTTAATTACTTATTAAAACTATAGGAGTTGCCTCCCATTTTAAATCTTCAAAATCAGTACGCATTCTCAAGGTTTTGAAAAAAAAGGTTTTCAGGTGCTAAAGTCAATCTAAACGGCATCTGTATCATTTGCCTAAGATGTCTAATTCATAATAAAGGCTCCAATAATATTTGTGGGTTTACAAATAACAAGCACAATACAATGAAGCCAACGATAGCAGAAATACGATGGAATAGAATAAAATAAAATGGGGTGCACCAAATCCCAATCATTTTCACCCGTGGCTAGGCCTTCATATCATTTTTACCCATGATTGGGCCTTCAATTATATTAGCTTCCCTTTCTTCCTTTTGGACCCAAAGACATTTGAAGGAAATTTTCCCTATTGGGCTTTTAGCCCAATAAGGTGGCTGGATGTCATGACCCAGCTAAGGGCCGTGACGGGTACCCGGGGCTGACCATCGAGCACCGCTCGTTCTACGACTCATCATACTCATTAAGCCTCCTTTTTCGTTCGTAAACTCATAATCAAAAGAAAATCATTTTCATTGAAGAACATAAATACTTTTATATACATAAGCCCTTTGGCTATCAAAAGATAATGTACACATATCTACGTATATACAGTAGTGACCTTGTGAGACCATATAACCCACACATACGTATCTACGAGCCTCTAGTAGAGTACTAGACATATGGACGGGAAAAGACCCCGTCGTGCCCAGAATATTTATACATATGTATATACACAAAAGTATAAGCCCGATTAGCACCTCCGGAATAATGGAGTGCTTCTGCAAATCTGCTGATAGCTCCTAAAGGTCTGCACCATCTCCCTGTCTACCTGTGGGCATGAACACAGCGTCCAAATAAAACGGACGTCAGTACGAATATTGTACTGAGTATGTAAGGTATGAATGAAACAAACATAATAGAGAAATCATAAGTCATGAGGTGAAGGCAAAGCATGTGCGACCTTTAAGGATGAATACATTTCACACATATATCACATATACATAATCGTCGCACATGAACCATCATAGCGTACACATCATCATGTCAAATAATTCATCATCGTAGTGCCGTAGCTTCTCATACACGTAAAACATTATCCGTATTCGGCCACGTAGGGCTCGACAATATCCGTATTCGGCCACGTGGTGGCTCGACAGCATCCGTATTCGGCCACGTAGTGGCTCAACAATATCACATACATATCTTCCATATTCGGACACGTAGTGGCTCGACCATATCACATGCATCATACAAGGATCAATATATCTCATCATTATCATAGCCATCACATACATCTTATAAGCTTATCGTAACCTTTCATTAATGCACACATTTAAATTTAAAGACAATCTATGAAAATTACATCATATTCGTAGCATGAATTTCGTATAAACATCGTATGATAGTCTTCATAACCTTTGGGCTTAAGCTCATCATTTCCATTATCATTCCTATAGCGTATCTCTTACCTTTATCTCACATTATGATAGTCTTCATAACCTTTGGGCTTAAGCTCATCATTTCCATTATCATTCCTATAGCGTATCTCTTACCTTTATCTCACATGAAATCCTTTATGAACATAGACTCGTAGTTTCTCGAAACATTGGTCATAGGACATGCATTGAGGCTTGTGAACAATCTATAACAATGTCGGGGTGACGTAAGGTCGAGAGCCCCCGCTTATATTATGAGCGTTTATAAGTATCGTGCCTCGCCTTGAAGGAAATAGAGCATAAAGCAAGTGTTAACAAAGATAACATCAATAGCCTTATACGAATATCATGCCACAATTTCTTGAATCGCTATACTCTAGCTCATTATCATCACCATCATATTCGTATGAAATTCAAGATATTGAATGGCTCATAGGCTTCGTTTGGTAGAAGGATTACATAAGACTTGAAGGATTCACGCCTTTTGAGAGAAAAGATAAGCCTTGTATACCTTTTTCCTTTAGCTATTCTACCGCTTGATCGTTCCTCTTCAACATTCGCGTCTTTACCTTCAAGAGAATTCGCATCAACGTCAGTTAATCGACTATAAGAACGCGTGACTATTTTCTAGGGAAAATTGGGCAGCATTTCCTTTGTTTCTACTACTTTTCCCATGTTTCATTTCAACTACCAAACATTCACAACAACACTCACAATATCGTATCAACAATCGTCATTTATCTACATTTACCACATTCCACCATTTTTCTCCAATTTCTCCACATTTACGGGTTTTAGCTCATCATCACATTTTCTCATACATCACACCTATTTTATGGTCTACATGTCATTTATAACATATTTATACTCCCAACTCATCAACATTCATAATTCAATCCAACTATCATTCAACTACGGCACTATTCACATTTTATGACCCATTTACTACACTCTTCTATAATCCAGGTGTTTCAACGTATAAATACTTCAATCATCATGAGAAAGTCATAAAACTTACCTTAGATGTGGTAGGAATGAGCCTTGAGTAGCAATACTCTTCTATGCCAAAAACCCTACTTCACTTCCTTTGCAATTTCTTGGTGTAGATGAACTTTGATGAGTTTCACACTCTTGATATCATGGTTTTAGTGTTGTTAATCTTGATTTTCCTTTCCTTCTCTTGTGGATGAAATGTTTGGATAAGTTCTAGAGGGTTCTTGAAGGTTGTAGATGAAATATGAATGAAAATGAATAGAAAGTCACTTATAATAATCACAAAATCTGATTTTTAATGAACAGTCGTCGGGGTGTACAGTGGTCGTAAACAACATTTTACGGACCGTATACTAGTTTACGGGTCGTATAACGTGGTCGTATTTAAGCGTATCAAAACAAAAAGGTTTGCTGGAGGTCATAATGGTTACGGCCACAGTTTACTGCCCGTATTTCAGTTTACGGTCCGTAAATTGGGTCGTATTTTACCCTTTAAACTTTGGACAGAAAGTTGAAATTTTTGGAACGTTGGAGGACGATGCAGTATACGGTCCGTAAATCACTTTACGGGCCGTATTCTGTTTTACGACCACTGGCTGAATTGAAATTCTACAACTGTCTTATTTCCAAAAATTCATGAATCGTCATTCCCTACTTAGTAAAACATCGTACACTCACACTCTTCGTTGGTCTATTCATTGTACGTTCACGGAGAAATTTCCGAGGTGTAACACTGGACCTCGGCTCGAATGGCCATGTAGTAGAGAGGGGAAAAAATAAAAGACCCCGGTTAGTTTATACTTACTGTTCCTATCATACATATGATATGTACACATAATATACAAAGTATACTATTGTTTTATAAATCCCTTTCCATACATGACCATACAACATATATAAACAGTATATCATATTTATTCAAGAGACCATGTGAGGCCTATGTGTTTCCATGTCCTAAAACTGAACATCCCAAACAAGGTGGTGGAAGGCCAAGCCATCACCCCCCCCCCCCCCCCCCCCCCCCTTTTAATCCTGATGTCGTACAAGTTTCAAGAGGTTTCATGAACCTCCGGCATGGCTGGTCACCAAGGAAGGGTTCAAACTAGACCCCCCTTTACCTAAACTGCCTCTCAACCAACAAATAGGGAAGACACAGATTCACATACATCCACACACATGGTTCAGAATAAATAAGATATACCTAATATATATGTGTATGGAACAACTATCAGCCAACAAGAATAAATGAGACCTGTAGAGAAAACCATGACTTGAGCATGAAAATGAAGGTAATCTATATAGGCACAACATATCCTAAACTAAACTTAAACCAAACAAACCACAATAGATCAGTCAAATGTAGTTCTGAACAACATGGAATCAGGCAGATATGATAAAGTATAAGAACACAAAGGGAAAATCATTCTCTAAGCACAGTGTAATCACAACAGGTTTAGTATACATAAAGTATACCTGTAACTATCTAAACATAACTCTCAAATCGTTCTAGACATTTTATGGACAATTCAAGTGAATACTTTGTTATCTTCAAGACATTATATTCCAAGTCTAAATGATTCCTCTTATAAAGGCAAAATAAACAGGTAGATACAAATTTTAATCTTAACAGCTATAGCACAGCCAAAGCCAAGCATGCACAAACTAGGGTCCTTTATTGGTGTGATATCATGTTATTTTTTCACAGAATCCAATTCAAGACATAAGCAATGATGAAAACCAATCTAGGATCGTCTATAGTAACAACTGCCCAGAACCCTTTAAGCTATCATGTTCCCATATGGGGTATATAAATCTTAGACACAATCAATTACACCCCTTTACATGACTTAAGCAAGTAGGAAGGTCAAAGTCTCAAAATGCACAGGGATCCCACATTCTTTTTATTCTAGGTGTCCTAACCTTTACTCTTGATTCTATCTTATTTGCAAGAAAGTTTAAATTAACTTCATGGATGCACTTAATCTTAGCTATAACCTTATTCTTAATCTTCATCTTTTATTTAAAATTTGAATAAGCAGCACATATGTCTAACTTTATATGTTGCACAGGAGGAAAACAACTTCATTCAAACATAACTAAACTAGGGCCAACTTTATCTGTCACTGGGCTTTTAGATTAATGGACTCATGGCTCAGTTCAAAGAAGGAAATGGAAAGAAAGCATGATTTATTGTTTAAAGAATCACAGAGAAGAAGGGTCAATTATACCCCCCCCCCCCCCCCAACCCCCAATCAACCTACATACTATTTTGACTAAACACAGGACTATTGACCTTCTTACATTTTAAAAGAGGCACTTATTAGGACTTGGGATGAAAAGGAGAAACAGACCACTTTTCAAAACACAGGTTGAAATCACAATAATACACACAGAATATGCATAGGGTCCAAATCACAAAGGGGAAAGGACCCTTCCATTTCATTTACCAAAACAACCACTGTCCTTTAAAAGCAGTTTTTCCTTTTCCAGTTTTATTAAAGTCTCCAACTAATCCAAACATTTTTCTTAAGGCATGTTAAGACAGACGCAACAAACCAAGCCAAATCAGTTCCAGCAATCCATTACAAGTGTATAAACAATTCCATCTTTTAAGACTCAGCAACCTATCAGAATGACAAGATGACACCAATGTGCAGGGTGAGAGGTTATACCCCATAGACTTGAGAGGGATGCCATGACAACCTTTTATTTGGGAGAAAAGATACTATGGGTCAAGCAATGCTTGACCCTTTCTCAATCCTCTCCTAAGGTGTCTTTAAAAGACCTTCCCCATCTAGCCAAGTGGTTTTCAACCTCAAACCACATCAGCATAACCTTTTATTACCTCATTCCTTTCCAAATCACACTCCAAATAAGACTGGGTAGTTTACAGATCAATAAACAAGTTGTTTTTCCCTTTTTACTTCTCAAATATTGTTTTCCCCTATTCCATTCCTTCATACTCCCCTTTTACTTAGATTATTATCATGAGGTTTTTTCTTTCTATCTATGCTTATCTTTAAGCCTAGGCAGTTTGCCAACAAAGGGACTATAATTACTATATCAGTTACTTATACACATAGGAGAACAAAGAAAATATTCATGTCTCAAGGTAAAGCCTTATTCTCTAAATTGTTCGGGACTTGGGCAAATCAAAGTCAAGTTGCTTCTTTTAATTCTTCTTTCAATGCTTAGACTCATAAAATTTGAACATTCAAGATCCCTTACCAAGTTAAGACTCATACATGGGTGAAGACAATATAGATACAAGAGCATAACATATCAGTCCATTACTTTTCATAACAGATCACTTCACCTTTAAGGTAAGACCAACTAATAGGGGTAGTGTCAGCAAAAGGAATCACAAATAAAAGAACAGACCTCTTCCTTAGACATCACTTTTATTTAATTTTTAATTTTTTACCTTTTCAGTTTCAACATGACTAGGTGGCCAGGTTGATAGTTAGTCCATTAACCATTTAGCAACTAGATCAACTCTAGTTAGCCTTAAATGAAAACTTGATCTTGTGGTTCCTATCACTTCTCTCATTTTTTCAATTTTTTTTCCTTTCCACTAGATTCTGTACATTTAGGGAAGTAGACTATTCCTAGGTGAAAGACTGGTGGCATAGACTATTAGTATAAGTTGTGAACACCATGGGCATGAGCAACAAATTTCATTAAGACAAACCAGCCTTAAGATGATCAAGAGGGAAACAGGGCTCACATTTAGGTTCCATGATCAAAATAGTTCTAGGATTCTACTATGGGTCAGGGGTCATTAACATACACTTGTCACAAGTCACGGGTGGTTATAAATAATCTACATTAGGTGACGACACAAGCATAGTCACAGCCATGAGTAAACAATTAAGCTGTAGACTTAAGGCATGAGCCTGCTACTCCTTTGTTCTAGTATTAGACAATAAACAAATTATTGGTTTGTCTTGTCTTACTCTATTCTAAGTGCAAGATTATTTAAGAGGAAAGAAGCAATGAGACATCCCACTATTATATTCAGAGGTTCAGCACAACAGATTCATATCTTTTATCTAAATTTTCCTTTATTTATTCATTTTCCAGAAGAAGGAGGAGCACATCAGTAGCTATATCCCAAAACAACATATCAAATTCAAACAGCCTAGTTGAGACTTTGACAATGAAACTAGGCAGGATATTAAATACTAAATACAAAAAATGAAATAAATTAAATCAAGGTTTACCTTTTAAGTGCGCAACCAAGAAAAGAATGGATTCGGTAGCCTCTATGCTTCCAAATCTCAACAACCCCAACCACACAAGTAAGAACCAAATATTTTAACTAAAACCCCAACTACTTAGTCTAGGTTTTTCAAAAATTTTTTACTAGGAAGTTTTCTAAAAAAATATGAGTTTTTCCACTTCCTTTTTTTATAAAATTTTCTCTATATATATTTTCCTTGCTATTTTTCTCAGCTTTCAAATTTTTTCTCTCCCCCAAAAGAACTTGCTTTGTGCAGAGGCTAGGGTTCTATTTATAGAACCACAAAGTTCAAATGAAACGAACAACAATCGCTATGGGACAAAACCTTTTTCTTACAATCTAACCAAATAGCCAACAAATCAATGACCCAGATCAGAAATGAGCCAACATACAGTCAGATCTAACCATCTTGGGTCGATCTGACCCAACGAGCATGGACCAATAACAAAATACCATCGAAAACAAACTCAAAAGCAAAACATAAAGGCGATTTTGACTAAAATTTTGAAAATAACAGAGTAAAGCAAAGATTTTTACCACATTTGGACAAAAGCGTTCATGGAACCAAGTGTATACTGCGATGTTGCATCAATAAAGGCATACAAAGGCTGTGCATGTTAGCAAACGCCTGTAAAAACACCATTTTTGGAATGAGAGAGGCGAGAGCATATGGCGGTTGCCCTAGGTTTACACGAGAGAGGTAAGAAGAGAGATAAAGAGAAGCGGGGTGGGGGAGGGGGAAAAGAAAAGGTAAATGAGGGTTTGGAGGGGTGGCGGGGGGGGGGGGGGGGGGTGATCATCTGATAATTAGGAGATTTCGGCCGGTTCACAGCCTGGCTTGGGCTGGACTCGGTCCAAATCTGAATTATAATTAAAGGGGCCTCAATGTATATACCAAGTGTATATATATATATATATATATATATATATATATGAAATATATATGTGTATACTTCTGTGTATACATGGGGTATATCTAATGCTCAAAATAAATAATTTAGAAATTAAAATTGGAGGAATTTTTAATTATAGGCCATAGTTATTTTAAAATAATTTTAAAAGTCAATCAAATTATAAAAAAAAATGGCCCTGATAATCATCCTAGCATAATTATTTTAATTATGGCCTTTTTAATCAATTTTTGTAAATTAAATTTTTCATTTTAAAACAAATGCTAATAGACTGATTTTGCAAAATAATTCTAATTCCTTAAATTATGGGCTGACTAAATTATTTATGGCCAAGGCAAAGATATAAAAGCATAATTTTGCAATCTCTTAATTAATTAAGTAATTAACCTAATTTAAACATTTAAGGGAAATTATGCCTAATTTACAAAAATCAAAAATTTAAAAAGGTTAGATAGCTAATTACTTAAATCATGAGGGTTATTCAAATTTTCAAAGGTAAAAAATAAAAAAGGAAATGAGTATATGCAAAATAATCTCAAATAATAAAATAAGGACCCTTCCTCAATTTCCTCTTTTCTCTTTTTTTTTTTAATTAAATTCAATAAAATCATAAAATGCTCATTAATTTCTAAATAAAATTATGGTGCATGAACACCACTTTTTTTTTAATTAAAGGAAAAGAAATATTGATGCAGGATCATTTATAAAGAATCACTAGCTTTTAAAAATGCTCAACTCATTTATTTATTATTCGAGGATTCGAAGTGACTGAAAATAAATTACGGGATGTCAAAAATTAGGTGTCAACAACTTCCCCTTTGGTGTTCGGGGATGGCGGGACCATCCCGGAGCAACGAAATTTGACTAATCTTAATTTTTGACTGACCCGGATCGTTTCACCCTCTGTCTCTATGCAATTTTCACATATGTGGCTGGACCCTGGCCTCTAGGTTTCCTATATATCTCATGTCATACGAGAATTCAGGCCGCTTGTAGTTCAACTCAATTAAAGACCTTTAAGTGATTTGAGAGAAACTCTCCAGGGATCCCAATATTGTGATTAGGTTTCCCCAGAATACTGTTAGCATGTGACCGACTCTCGGAGCTTGAGTTTGCCTACATATCCCTGGTTCCTAGGAATCAGGTCACATGTAGTTTGACTTGCTGGAGAAGAGTGTATCCCTTATGCGGGAACATCTTCAGACTTGCCGGTATGTATCCGACCGGTTGCTGTTTTTAGTTGAAAAGAACAGAAACAAGACAAGGTGTGGCTGAGTCTGAGATTGGATGGCTTCCAAATCCTGGCCGAAGAGATTGACTCTCATGGGCACCCTATCTTGACTGTGTACGTAAGAAAAAGTTCCATGTTTGCCCCGCAATTTGTTTGGATCTGGTTTAGCAACCGACTCCTTATTGAGCGGTTGTGTTCCACTTTCCTGGATTTTTACAATATGCAGATATTCTTGTGGAAATTTAGATGAATGTCCCTCTTGGCTGTTAGTATGAATGACCCTCTTGGCTTGTTTGTATGAATGGCCCTCTTGGTTGTTTGCATGAATGGCCCTCTTGGCTTGTTTGTATGAATGGCCCTCTTGGCTTGTTTGTATGAATGGCCCTCTTGGCTTGTTTGCATGAATGCCCTCTTGGTTGTTTGTATGAATGGCCCTCTTGGCTGTTTGTATGAATGGCCCTCTTAGTTGTTTGTATGAATGGCCCTCTTAGCTTTTTTATATGAATGGTCCTCTTGGTTGTTTGTATGAATGACCCTCTTGGCAAAAATATATGAATGGCCTTTTCAGCAAAATAAATGGATGGCCCTTTCGGCGTGCAGATGACAATTATGGCCTTTGTGGCTTGATAATCTTTCTTTCGTCCGTGGTATTAGCTATTGACCCTTGTGGTCGGATATGCCCTTTTTGTGCTTGTCATGACTCTTTTGGTCGCATGTACCTTCATGCTCATTAATTACGATCCTCTTGGTCCGATACATCTTTACTGTTCATTCTTTGTGTGACCCTTTTGGTCAGATGCGTCTTTATTACCCATTTCTGCTGTGACCCTTTTGATCTCTCTCCTCTGTTTTGGATTTTGCCTTTCGCCTTTGCTGTGAGTAAGCAGGTTGATGGTGTATTTGATGTCCTGTAAAAGGGAAAACTTGCATTCATAGAAAAATTATGAGTTTCCTAAGAGGCTGATTAACGTCGTTGTCTTCCTGCCTGGTGCCTCCTCTTGATGCCTCCCAGACCTCCCTGGGTTCGATATTTTGAGAGATGATTCTGGGACGCAATTATGCTATATATTTTGAAAAATCAGAGTAAAATTCATAAAGCGCATGCTATGATTATTATTATTATTATTATTATTATTATTTCTTAAAAGGTAAATGTTTGTTTCATTTTATGCGTCATGACGTGTGTTTCCTTCGAACGAGGTCTTTTGGTTCTTCTTGGTAGCATGATTGCTGACTTAGAATTTTTGAGATCTTTCTAAAAAATTATGCCTCGGTTTCAGGAATCGTTCCAGGTTCTCCTTGTGTTGTCTTGCTAACTGGGAATTTTTTAGGTCCCCTCAAAAATTCTGCCCCAGTGTACGGTTTTACTTTGTCCATTTCTTTGTTGACTGTTTCTGATAGGAATTTTTTAGGCTTCCTCAAAAATTCTGCCCCAGTATAGGGTCGGTACCGTCTGGTTCTTGTACTGACCCTTGCAAGCCTGATTTTGTTGACTTTTCCTGCTTCACTGCCTCTGCAGTTTCCTAGGGGTTTCTTGGTTTCTTTTTATGACGACCAAGCTCGAGAGCGCCTATGTATCCCGTCGCAGCAGGAATTTAGGTCGAATGTAGTTCGAAATAAAGTAATTGAGTTTTGGTTTTACTAATAAATTGACCGGGTCCAGTATGGACTACCTACGTATCCCATCGTGGGGGAATTCAGGTCATTGCGTAGTTCATTACATAGATGATTTGTTTTCTCCTATTCTAGTAAGATTACAAGCAAAAGGTACAATTACAAAGAAATGTTAATGCGATTACAAGCAAATGGAATCCAAAGTCTAGTATCTTTTGAGTGCGTCTGCATTTATAGCTTTGGGCCACTCTTGCCCGTGCATCTCGGCTAAGACGACAGCTCCTCCTGAGAGTACTTTCCTGACCATGTATGGTCCTTCCCAGTTCGGTGCAAATTTCCCTTTATATTTCTCTTGGTGGGGGAAGACTCACTTAAGCACGAGTTGTCCGATCTGGAAAAGTTAAGTTCTGACCCGCTTGTTAAAGGATCTAGACGTCCTCTGTCTGTACAGCTGTCTGTGGCATACCGCCACCATTCTCTTCTCCTCTAGCATGGCCAACTATTCATAACGATTCTTAACCCATTCTGCATCTTTTAGCTCTGCCTCTTGGATGATCCTGAGTGAAGGGATTTCTACTTCTGCGGGTATGACCGCTTCTGTACTATAAACGAGGAGGTATAGGGTTGCCCCGATCGAAGTTCTGGTTGTTGTTCTGTACCCCAACAGAGCATAAGGCAGCTTCTCTTGCCAATTCTTATAGTTGTCGACCATCTTCCTCAAAATCCTTTTGATGTTCTTGTTCGCAGCCTCTACGGCTCCATTCATCTGTGGCTGATAGGCGGTAGAGTTCCTGTAAGTGATTTTGAATTGTTCACTGATGTATTTCATCAAAAAGTTGTTCAGATTGGCACTATTGTCCGTGATGATGGATTCCGGCACACCGAAACGACATATTAGATTGTTCTTGACAAAGTCAGCCACTACTTTCTTGGTCACTGATTTTTGGGAAGTTGCTTCTACCCATTTAGTGAAGTAGTCTATGGCGACTAAGATGAAGCGATGTCCGTTGGAGGTCGGAGGCTCAATGGGTCCTATGACGTCGATTACCCATGCCACGAAAGGCCAAGGGGAACTCATTGTATGTAATTCTGTGGGTGGAACCTTTATCAAATCCCCGTGTAGCTGACACTGATGGCACTTTTGCACAAATTTACAGGAGTCATGTTCCATGGTCATCCAGTAATATCCTGTCCTCAGGATTTTCTTAGGGAGGATGAATCCATTCATGTGGGGTCCGCATGTCCCCGCGTGCAATTCTTTAAGCAATTTTATGGCCTCTTCGGCATCCATGCATCTGAGCAAACCGAGATCAGGGGTCCTTTTGTATAGCACTTTCTTGCTCAAGAAGAAACTATTGGCCAACCTGCTAATGGTTTTCTTTTGATTTGCCGAACTCTCTGGGGGATACTCTTCTTTTTACAGGTAGGTCTTAATGTCGACGTACCATGGTTGGCCATCTAGCTCAGCCTCTACATAGCGCAGTGAGCCTACTCTTTCCTCAGTGTGATCTCTAACGGATCAATATGGGCGCTCTCAGGATGTTGGATCATAGACGCAATCATGGCCAATGCGTCTGCGAACTCGTTTTGGGCCCTTAGAGTATGCCTAAAGTCAATACTCTTGAATCTTCCGCACAATCTTTGTGCCAGATTCACATATGGGAGTATCTTATCATTCTTGGTCACCCAATTTCCTTTCACTTGATTGATGAGCAGATCGGAGTTTCTGATTACCAACAATTCCTGTATGTTCATATCCAGTGCCATCTTAAGGCCTAGGATACATGCTTCGTATTCCGCCATATTTTTGGTACATCTAAAGTTGAGCTTTGCGTCTATCGGATAGTGTCGACATGTTTCCGATATCAACACCGATTCGATGCCTGATCCTTTGTAATTGATTGCTCCATTGAAGAACAGTCTTCAGCCCGAATATAGTTCCACCCCCTCTTCTTCCATGGCCATCCCTTCTTCGTCTAGGAAGAAAGTCCATAATGGTGTCAGTTCATCAGATCAAATATATTCAATCCTTAATACATGATAACACACATAGCAAGTAGATATTTGAGGAACGTAGCAAGTATTCATATAATTTTGGCATATATTAATACTACTCGCGTTCCTAAACCTAAACGATCGAAGCATACAAGTGCCATCTGAGAAAATGAATCATTGCCCCGAAAAATCATCATTAGTTAATAATAATAAAATATCTTCCCCGAAGGGATTACAAAGATGATGAAGCCAACAAGGGGCTCAATATAAAGTAGTAAATTAGCAAGGTTCTCCTCCAGCGGCTGATGTCGAGGCCTAGCTTGTCTTGGCCTTCTTCACCCTCCGAAGGATGGTCTGAATCCGAAGCCGTGCTTGGTACATTTCCATCCTGACTATTACCGGGTCTATTTCTTCTAGAATCTGGGCTAAGTGCTCATCCGTGCTTTCCAAGCATTCCTTCAGACGCTCCTCTTCTTGAGCATCGTGAGGAGGTGCGGGCCTTAGGATAGACCCTCGAGCCAAGTGCCCCCGTAGCCATTCATGATATCCTGGGTCATACCCTGCTTCGAACCTCTCTTGAGCTAGTGTATCTAGACCCCAACTTACACGGCCATTCCACTCTCTGAGGATCACCGCGACGTTCTTGATCTTCTACCCCGTGTGCTCGATGATGAATTGCTCAAGATTTCCCACCTGAGGTATCAGTTGCCTCCTACAGAATTGCCTCAGAACCCAGGATGGATAATAAGGGCGGATTCCTCAAACCCCGGCTAATGGCACAAAAGGACAATTTTACCCCGAACTACCACATTTTCTGATATGACGTCAGGAAACATCCATTGGAATCACCTTCAGTCAATTCTTCAAAAAAGCCAGCCCATGCCCCTTTGGACATGTAACTAAGATTCGGGCAATAATTAGTAAGACGGTCTACCCTGTTGTGTTTGCTCAGATATTGGACTTCCTTAGCTATGTTGATGTGTTTGATAATCTACCTTTGTAACAACATGCTACATTCTTGGAAGTATCGAAAACCATTTCAGCATTTGTCCAATGCCCGGAAGATGTCTGCTAGGATGATGGGTGCTAAATCAAAGTACCTCGTTTCTTGATCCTTGGATATACCATAGAAAATAGCATGGGCTAAGTAGATCACTCGGGTGTCTATGGCCATCGAGTTGCCCTGTGGAAACACCATAATGCCCAGTAAAGCTATAGCGAATGCTAAGGGTCTAACAGCTTCCCACTCATCCCTACTCTTGAACTCCCTCTAGTGCAGTGTATATCCCTTGGCATCTCCGAATATCCGATACAAAGCTCTAAAGGCCACAGTGGGCCCTCGTGCCCAGATGCTTCAGTTAGTGCTAGGAACTTCATGATTTGACCGACTGTGGGCCTTTATGGAAATAACAGGTGGTGATCTGATTTGTGTCGCCTCCTCAGACAAGTTCCATTAGTGTCTATGGCATCTCTAATTTCTTCTAAGGTTGGCGCCATCTCGATTTCACCGAAGCAGAATAACATTTCTGTCATGCCCCGAACGATGGCCTGGGTGAAACATGGCACTCGGTGCCTTACTGCATGTGACCGAGCGAACCACATGGCTTGCCGAATCATCATGAGGCATAACATGAGCGGAATAAAACGTGAATGCATGGTGAGCCTTTATAAAACGTAGTAAGTCATAATACTTAATAAAAATACTTGTTTAAACATGAGTGCGGACATAACATGAATGAGCCAAAATGGCTATACTACTCCGAATGTCTGACATAACATAACTGACTTGTCTAGTCTATGAAACCTCTATCATGAGTCTGATTGGAAAACATACTTACTGGGACAAGACCCCCAGCATACCTTAGATGAAACACTGACATAAATAGAAGTAAAGACACAACCCCGAATGAGATGGGGCTCACCAAAAGCTGATACGAGCAATGTCCTAACGAGCAAATCTGCTGTCCTGTCAATCAATACCTGCATCGTGAAATGCAGGCCCCCGGGCAATAGAAAGGGGACGGCAGCAGATTGAATGTACTGGTATGTAAAACAACTGAAAGAAATAACTTGGGACATGAAATAATAATGATAGGAACTGAAACCTGGTCATGAACATGAATATATATATATATATATATATATATATATATATATATATATATATATATATATATATATATATATATGGTAAAAATATCATAAGTAGGGAGAGCAATAACTTATAACCAGTCCATGGTATGGTGCTTGCGTCCCGTCAGCAGAACACTCAGTCCTTGGCAGGGAACATGAGATTTAATAAAATATGAAAGGATCCAGTCATTATGAGAGATCGCCCGGGACATGGGTGGAGCGATCCTCATCCTACGGTGGCTACGTAGTTTCAAGCTATCTGAAGCCTTCCTCGGTAATTAAAGCAACTCCAAAAATCAGGAACATGTAAAATAAGTGGCACTTGCTGCCCATGGTTTTCATGAATATAATTTGCTTGTACATGGATATCACAAATTATAGCTTGCTTGCATGAACTTGTAAAACATGTATAGTATTTTCTTGAAAATATCATAATGTATCATAAACTAGCATGCATGAACCCATGGAATGAGATATATGGGTTTTTCATAGATTACAGACAGATTCTTAATAATCCTAAAGAAATATTAAGAACTAAATGATGGAATTATAACAATTCATACATAATATAATCATGGACATGGACCTAGGGTAATCATGAACATGGTATAGAAACCCTATTATGAGGCGTGGGGAAGAACAATGATGTTCCCACACGTAGATAGTAACTCTACATACCTTAGTCACTCCAAAACTTAAATTAAAGACTTGAGCTTTGAAGAAGATTTCCAAAGTCTTGAATTCTTGAACCTTGGGATGGGTTTTTCTTGAAAACACTAGTTTAGGAACAATGATTTCTTGCTTAGATTATTAGAGTATATATATTAGAATTGAGTTGGAAGAGTTTACTCAAGTTAGAAAGGGATTAGGGACTTGAATTCAACCTAGAATCATGATAAAACTTACCTTGGAAGTTTCTTGAGGTTTGGGACTTGTTCTCTATGAACTTAGGGTGATTTTTCGTGAATGGGGTGTTGGGGAAATAAACCCCAAATCTTAAATATAACCTAAAACGCGTAAACCCGACTTTTGACCTGAAACCCGACCCTTTTATGCATTGGGTCCGCGACGCACGTGCATCGCGCGACCCCCTACAGGTCGATATTCAGAGAGGGTGTTTTTGTGTGATTGGTCCATTCCACGCGGCCGCACGCGCCCCCACGCGCGACATGTGTCTGTTCTGCACAGTGTTCGGTAAAATAGGCATAACTTCTTGTACATAGCTCTGTTTAAGACCATAATATACCGTTGGAAAGCTATTTCAAAGGGATACAACTCTTGTCAAGAAACTTTTCGCAAATTCCCAAATAATAAAGGGGTTATGGTCGTTGGAAGTAAGACCTTCTACAAACTCACTTGAAAACATCCCCCGTAGAAAGGCTTCTGACTTTGCTTTGTCCAAATACTATTCTTATGACTTGATTAGTTTCCAAAACACTTCCTATAACCGCATATTAGTTCTGTTATATTATCATCTTATGAGTCAAACCTTCGCCCGAATCTACGAGGTGTTACAATATCTCCCCCTTGGGATCATTCTTCCTCGAATGATGGGTCATGGTTAGGAATATGGCTGGACATGGCTTGAATACGTGAACATGAAAGAAACATGACATAAAACATAAGAGCTTGACATGGTTATATGGGAACATGGTCATGGATCATGAGAACTGAATACGTGATTACATGGAAACATGTACATGGGGAACATGAAACTGAGTAGCACCTACATGACTGAGAATCATGAAACATTTGTCCTCGATTTATGACTAGTGGTTACGAATCGCTACTAACTCTGGAATCTACAAAATTTATGGTACGACTTCCTTCATAATTCGGACCCTCACGACATTTCTCAAATGCCTGCCAGCTAACTAAAGTACCAACACAGAACTCACATGGTATCTTAATAGGTATGATGTGACATAACATGATTACTGAATCTTGAATGTAGCTAACATAAATACTGAGCTGGCTTGAACACATGAATATTGGCTGAATGATTACATGATTACTATACATGGGTTTTCGAAGAAAGTCCGTAGGCACGAATGACATGAGTGCTGGAAATAGGCACGGACATGACATGATTTCCTGGGCGTGAGACGCATGACGTGGGACATATACATGAAGACTGGATGACATGAATACATGAGTGCTAAACTGTCATGAGATACAAATACGTGTAAAAATGGATATCGTAACATGGGATCTGAATGTCGAAAACATGATTGTTACAACATATGGGTTGAATACCTTAGCTCATCTTGCTCATTCTCGTGAGCGAATTATAGAGGACTGAGAGAAAAGGAATTATTGGTACTATTCATATGAGATACTTTGCTTTAGAGAACAGACATGACATGGTGCATTGTACATGGAGGACGTAACGTGGAACATGCGTACATGGGAACATGATTCATATGGCATTAAACGTGAATAGCATGACATGAGGCATGGGACCATGAGCAACCTGACATTTACATGAGTACATCATGGATGCATATCGTGGCGTCTGGACCTAATTTCATGAGTATTGAGCTATTAATAAGACATAAGCGTGATTTGCGTGGAGTACAATTGTAGGCTCACTCTTGGGTACTCATAGACGTAAGGCATGGATAAAACATTACCTATAGAATTTAGATATACTGAAAGAATAGGACATGGTTCAACATAGCTTACTCTTATCACTGTGAGTAAACGCCCTTGTTATAAATAAGGCTCATGAAAGAATGGATTATAGGCATGAATTATTCGTTCGTCGAGCATCTAAGACATGGGTAAAAAGTCACCTTGAACATAACGAGGCCTAGATACTTAGTGAAAGGAAAAAAAAGAATCATGATCGTAAAACATTAGCTAAAGGAACATAAGCACGAATTACATAGAATCATGGGTAGGACATCCATCTTGGTTCACCTTCATTATTATCTCACAAAATCATTGTTACGATACCGCTATAAGTGGAATGCATAGCAAAATGAATTGGGGCACGAGTATGTGGTAACATGGATAACATAATCATAGGGGTCAAGATCATCATTAGATTTGAAAAGCACTTAGATGCTAGAACATGGACATGAGTATGAAAGCACGATAGATACGTGAGACATGAGTGCGGTAACTTTAGACATGAGCACAACCTGATATGCAAAGCATGAAAGAATATTTATTTTGCATGGATTACTATCATTATGGAGTCTTGGTTCTTGAATTATAAGCATGGAGTGTAAAACGCTAACTTGGGCATGAAATAGGTACGAAAGGCACGAGTAGAGTACGTCTGGGCATTAGTACCGCATAGTACATGAATTACTCTGGAATTGGAACCGTTATACCTTTAAAACCTGCTATTCGATCTAGAACTTTATCTCATAACATAATTACCTAGTACTTGATCTCAACGGCATGACAAAAATCACATGCTACGCACCTTATCTTGGCTACATGAAACTGTGATCCTCTGACATAATCTCCTTAACACCTATCAACTTACGAAACACATAGTCTATATCGACACCTTATCGCACGATCTCCCCCTTATTTCAAAAGCTGATGTTTAAAGCCTATGGATCCCTTAAGTTAGCGATAAGTGGTCATCTAGTGGTTTCGCTAATTTCCTCTAACATACTGACGACTCATTTCTTCAACTTACTTCAAGCAAGTCTTACTTACTGGGAAAACTGGATTACTTAAATGAACGGGTTTCTAATGTACATAACTGGCATACTAACTTTGTCAGTCTTGAGGAAAACTCTTTTCTGATAACTCTTAAAGGCTATTCTTCTGTAGCTTGCTCTCTTATTGCTTAGATGGTTTTCTTCTTTCACCAATTTCTATACCTCAAATTTAACTTAAACCCTTTGGGTTCTAACACGCCTTCGGTGTATTCAGACAGTTACCCACTTAGTAGTGCTAACTTGACTAAGTAACTCAAATCGTACTTGTACTAACTCTGCTAAAAATTTCTAATTCACTGTATCTATTCAAACTTACTTACTATGCTTCTGTTAACCACTTGCTAGCATCATATTCTCTAATTCTTCTCTGAGTACTAAAGTGAAGCATAAGGTTATTTCTAACTTTTCCTCCTTATCTGACTCTATTTTGGGGTTGTATACTATCTTTTCTGAACTTTGGATATGGATTACACTTAGGGAAATTTCATCTGTCTCAAATAAGGAATTGGAACAACTAACCCCAAACTCCCTATACACTTTCAAAATTATATCATACTATACACATTAGGGATAAATATTTAATCACATAACCTAAGAGGGAATTGTCATATCTTTTGTCTCATAGTAATATCTGCCTCTTGTAGTAACTTACTAACGTCATCTCTTTAGGTCTGATCTGAATAAGCTTAAATAATTTAAAACTAACCCTACAAAAAAATTCAATATCGTCTGCTTGTGGTTTTCTTATCGCATCAGTCCCTTCCTAGTGATGTACATAGATCATATGGCAAATATATATATATATATATATATATCCTTGAAAAAGTCGAGACTTTCTAGTATTACAGGTGGTTGGCTCTTAGGATATTTCCTGCTCAAAACTACCATGGACAATTTATGTCTGCTGCAGTTAACTTCCTAACATATTACCTTTTAGGGTCTTAAATCTGAACTATCAACTGCACAATAACCACATAAGACATAATAGATCTAGGGCATAATATCTCATATGTGACAAGGAGGGAAAATTATTGGCATACCTATGACACATGTGACGGCACATCGGAGTCCTGGCGATCTACCATATCATGATAACGTTCTTGATACCCACTTAATCCAAATAATTCATCCCTATCAGTGCCTTGGTCTGCTAGTACCCGAGTACTACGGGCTGCGAACGGTGTTGTTGAATTGGCTATGCCTGGTCTAGGGGAACGAATTGCACTACCACCCTTAGTGTTACTATTGTACTGAACTGAAGGGCATTCTCTTTGCATGTGGCCTTGGAGACCACAATTATAACACACATCCGAACCCATCCTACACACTCCTGCATGTCTTTTTCCACACCTACTGCAAATGGGGTGCGAAAAACCTTTGTTATCTTGTTTCACTTGTGGGTAATCTTTCAGATAGTGACCCTGCCGGCCACACCCAAAACATCTATGGGTGTCATAGCGGCACACCCCTTGATGTCTCTTATTACACTTGCAGCAAATAGGATTATGAAAACCCCTCTTCCTCACATTGGTCTGAGCTGGGACATTAGGGGTACTTGAAGCAGGTTCTGATGACCTACAGTCGTAGAATTGAAAAATTAGAACTCTCAGAGTCTGAGAGTTCGTCTCTGGGGTTGCAACAATAGTAGCCCTCGGGCCTGAAGTTACCTTTCTCTTAGTAGACATTTTCTGAAAGAATGCAATGCGCACGAGTCAGAATAACTCCTGATAACTCTATCTGAAAGCAAGACATCGATAATGATTAGATTTATATCTCCCTCATCCGTTGAGACAAGGGGTATTCGGTAGAATGGGAAACAATGCACGAGTTCAATTGATTTCTGATAACATAACTCTATTGCACGATCTAGAGTTGAAAAAAGTGAGACAATCCTAGATGTCTTGGTGGTCAACTATTTATATGTGTGGCGTGCACACACATATAAAAGTAACCCCACTGGACACGGTTTCAGAGACTCCCTAAGACACTTGAGCCTAGGCTCTGATACCAAGCTTTGTCATGCCCCGAACCATGGCCAGGGCGAAACATGGCACTCGGTGCCTTACTGCATGTGACCGAGCGAACCACATGGCTTGCTGAATCATCATGAGGCATAACATGAGCGGATTATAACGTGAATGCATGGTGAGACTTTATAAAACGTAGTAAGTCATAATACTTAACAAAAATACTTGTTTAAACATGAGTGCGGACATAACATGAATGAGACAAAATGGCTATACTACTCCGAATGTCTGACATAACATAACTGACTTGTCTAGTCTATGAAACCTATATCATGAGTCTGATTGGAAAAAATACTTACTGGGACAAGGCCCCCAGCATACCTTAGATACATAACTGACATAAATAGAAGTAAAGACACAACCCCGAATGAGATGGGACTCACCAAAAGCTGATACGAGCAAATCTGTTGTCCTGTCAATCAATACCTGCATCGTGAAATGCAGGCCCCCGGGCAATAGAAAAGGCACTTCAGTACATTGAATGTACTGGTATGTAAAGCAACTGAAAGAAATAACTTAGGACATGAAATAATAATGATAGGAACTTAAACCTGGTCATGAACATGAATACATACATATATATATATATATATATATAAAACATGGTAAAAATATCATAAGTAGGGAGAGCAATAACTTATAACCGATCCATGGTCTGGAGCTTGCGTTCCGCCAGCAGAACACTCAGTCCTTGGCAGGTAACATGAGATTTAATAAAATATGAAAGGATCCAGTCATTATGAGAGATCGCCCGGGACATGGGTGGAGCGATCCTCATCCTACGGTGACTACGTAGTTTCAGGCTATCTGAAGCCTTCCTCGGTAATTAAAGTAACTCCAAAAATCAGGAACATGTAAAATAAGTGGCACTTGCTGCCCATGGTTTTCATGAATATAATTTGCTTGTACATGGATATCATAAATTATAGCTTGCTTGAATGAACTTGTAAAACATGTGTAGTATTTTCTTGAAAATAGCATAATATATCATAAACTAGCATGCATGAACCCATGGAATGAGATATATGGGTTTTTCATAGATTACAGACAGATTCTTAATAATCATAAAGAAATATTAAGAACTAAATGATGGAATTATAACAATTCATACATACTATAATCATGGACATGGACCTAGGGTTCTCATGGACATGGTATAAAAACCCTATTATGAGGAGTGGGGAAGAACAATGATGTTCCCACACGTAGATAGTAACTCTACATACCTTAGTCGCTCCAAAACATGAATTAAAGACTTGAGCTTTGAAGAAGATTTCCAAAGTCTTGAATTCTTGAACCCTGGGATGGGTTTTTTCTTGAAAACCCTAGTTTAGGAACAATGATTTCTTGCTTAGATTATTAGAGTATATATATTAGAATTGAGTTCGAAGGGTTTACTCAAGTTAGAAAGAGATTAAGGACTTGAATTCAACCTAGAATCATGATAAAACTTACCTTGGAAGTTTCTTGAGGTTTGGGACTTGTTCTCTATGAACTTAGGGTGATTTTTCGTGAATGGGGTGTTGGGGAAATAAACCCCAAATCTTAAATATAACCTAAAACGCGTAAACCCAACTTTTGACCCGAAACCCGACCCTTTTATGCGTTGGGTCCGCGACGCACGTGCATCGCGCGACCCCCCTGCAGGTCGATATTCAGAGAGGGTGTTTTTATGCGATCGGCCCGCGACGCGGGTCCATCGCACCCGCCCGCACGCGTCCCCACACGCGACATGTGTTGGTTCTGCATAGTGTTTGGTAAAATAGGCATAACGTCTTGTACATATCTCTGTTAAAGACCCATAATATACCGTTGGAAATCTATTTCAAAGGTCTACAACTCTTATCAAGGAAGTTTTTCCAAATTCCCAAATAATAAAGGGTTTATGGTCGTTGTAAGTAAGACCTTCTACAAACTCACTTGAAAACATCCTCCGTAAAAAGGCTTCTGACTTTGCTTTGTCCAAAGACTATTCTTATGACTTGATTAGTTTCCAAAACACTTCCTATAATCCGCATATTGGTTCCGTTATATTATCATCTTATGAGTCAAACTTTCGCCCGAAGCTATTAGGTGTTACAATTTCTTTGTCGTCCCAATGTCCGGTTAATACCTCCATTAGCTCCGGACGACCTTTCATTGTCATGATAGCCAGTAAATGACCAAAAGTGCAGCTAATTGTCTTCTTGTGACCATCCCCTAACCATGCCCACCAAACCCTCAACAAATCCGGAGCCTCGATGATTATGTCAAAACGGATGTGGCTTTCCATTTACAAATAAAACACCGTTAGGATTCCCCCAAACCCCACAGGGTCAATGGTTCATTACATAGGCACTAAACATGCTTCCACATAGCATATAAATGAGATGCGGTGCTCTTAGAGTCATAGACCGTCCGAGCACAGGGTGGTCTTCCTTAATGAGATTTAGGTAGGTCTGAGATACCTAAAGCTTGTCTAGGTATGAATGCTCTAGTTCAGTAGGGATTTGACTTAGCTCTATCCTAGTTTTACTAGAGTGGGTTTTTCACAAAAGACCAGGAACCCGAGAGGGCTGAACCGCCAGGGCTAGTGGATGACCACGAACCAACCCCGCCTCATAACAGTTCCACAAGAAGTATTTGGTTCTTAAATGAAGGTACGACCATGTGCTCCGCGAAATCACCTTTGGAACAAAATGTAAAATAAATGCCCGGATTGGCGGAGTTATGATATGCATGCAATGACAATTAATAATCGCGGGAAAGTAAACATATAAACAGTTAAAGCAAATATACCCACATTATATTGGAACCCTTATGGTTAGAACCTTTAAGTCCCCAGCAGAGTCTCCATCTGTTACGGTTCGCATTTTCGCGGGCGGGGTTAGCGCTCGGAAAAGCTACTTTGAACTCGTTGATGTTCTTTCAGACTTTGTTTTAAAAGAGTCGCCACCTAATTTTTAGGAAATTAGGAAAACCAGTTTTGAAGGGTTTATTCATACGCCGTGAAAAATCCTTCTTAATCCAAAGTTCTAGGTAAGGGTTCTAGTGATCCCCTAGGGAAGGTGTTAGGCACCCTAGTATTAAGGATCCGTACTATACGATTGACCTTCGAATTCCAATGTGTGAGTATTTCATGAATTATTTATTTAGTGTTTATTTCCCGCAAAAGATTGTCATGTTGCATATCATTTTTTGAAAAGAGTTGAATATATTCCCTTTATATGTATGGTATTTAGGTTCGGATTTGTTTTTGAAATAGGTCAACTACATATATATACATCTTAAGGAGAAATATTTATGAAACGTGACGATAGTTTTATATTTACAAAACATAACATTACAAACCCTGTACAAAACATGCTTTTATATTTTTTATAATTTTTTTTATCATTTTAAAAAAAAATATTATTTTTTTAAAATATTTTTTTCGCTCAAAAATTTATGTATGAAGGTTGTATGAAATGTGTATATCTCGCTCAAGGCTTAAAAAGTTCGCTCAAAATTTAATGTATGAAAACTTTATGAAAAATGTATGAAATGTGTATATCTCGTTCAAGGCTTAAAATATCCGCTCAAAATTATGTGTATGAAAACAATATGAAATTTGTATCTCGCTCAAGTATTAAAATTTTGCTCATATTTTCGTACATAAAGTTCATGTTAAATTTCTATAAAATTAATACAACTACAACAACATTATATACAACTTTGATACAACATTCAAGACTTAAAATAATCGCTCAAATTTTTGTGTATGAAATGTGTATATCATGCTCAAGGCTTAAAAAGTTCGCTCAAATTTTATGTATGAAGAACGTATGAAATGTGTATATCTCGATCAAGGCTTAAACATTACACTCAAAATTTTATGCATGAGAATGATATGAAATGTGTATATCTCGCTCAAGACTTAGAATTTCATTCACATTGTTTGTATATAAAGTTCATATTAGGTTTCTGGAAAATTAATACAACTACCACAACATTGTAACAACTTTCATACAATATTCAAGGCTTAAAGTTTTCGTTCACAATTTTGTGTATGAAAATTATATTAAAAATTTCGCTCACATATACACATTTCATACAGCTTTCATATATCAAAAATTGAGGTAATGTTTTAAGCCTTTAAGCAAAAAAAAAAAAAAATAATAAAAAAAAAAAAATATATATATATATATATATAAATTATTTTTTTTAAAAAATTAAAATATATTTTTAAAAAAAATTAAAATATTTTTAAAAAAATTAAAATATTTTTAAAAAAAATTAAAATATTTTTAAAAAAAATTAATTTTTTTAAATATATATATTTCTGGAAAAAATAAAAAAATAAAAAGTATATGAAAATCCGTCATGTTTCGTAATATATCATTATGTTTTGTAAATAAGGAAAACTATCATCACGTTTCGTAAATATTTCTCCTTAACATGTATATATATGTAGTTTTCCCTTTGAAATACCAGACCGAATGGGCTCTAGCCCAAAAAACATTTCAATGAGCATTCGTTTTCTTAAGAAAAAGACAAGTGGGCTATGGCCCAGAAATATCAAAACTTTTTACCAAACCCAAAAACCAGAAATGACACGTTTTCAATAGTTTTTAAGAAAGAACCCCTTTTTGCCTAATCTATTTATCCTCTAAATTTTAAGCAAGCTGTTATACCATTTTTGCATTCCCAATTACTTATTAAAACTATAGCAGTTGCCTCCCATTTTTAAATCTTCAAAATCAGTACGCATTCTCAAGGTTTTGAAAAAAAAGGTTTTCAGGTGCTAAAGTCAATCTAAACGGCATATGTACCGTTTGCCTAAGATCCCTAATTCATAATAAAGGTTCCAAAAATATTTGTGGGTTTACAAATAACAAGCACAATACAATCAAGCCAAAGATAGCAGAAACACGATGGAATATAATAAAATAAAATGAGGTGTACCAAACCCCAACCATTTTCACCCATGGTGGGCCTTCATATCATTTTTACCCATGATTGGGCCTTCAATTATATTAGCTTCCCTTTCTTCCTTTTGGACTCGAAGACATTTGAAGGAAATTTTCCCTAGATTTTACTCCAATAAGGTGGCTGGATCTCAAGCCCGAATGGCCATGCAGTGGAGAGGGGAAAAAACAAAAGACCCCGGTTAGTTTATATTTATTGTTCCTATCATGCATATGATATGTACACATAATATACAAAGTATACTACTGTTTTATAAATCCGATTCTATACATGAACATACAACATATATAAACAGTATATCATATTTATTCAAGAGACCATGTGAGGCCTATGTGTTTCCATGTCCTCAAACTCAACATCCCAAACTAGGTGGTGGAAGGCCAAGTCATCCCCCCCCCCCCCCCTTTAATCCTGATGCCGCACAAGTTCCAAGAGGCTTCATGAACCTCCGGTATGGATGGTCACTAGGGAAGGGTTCAAACTAGACGCCCTTTTACCTAAACTGCCTCTCAACCAAAAAACAAGGAAGACACAGATTCACATACATCCACACATGGTTCAGAATAAATAAGATATGCCTAATATATATGTGTATGGAACAACTATAAGCCAACAAGAATAAATGAGACCAGTAGAGAAAAACATGACTCGAGCATGAAAATGAAGGTAATCTATATGGGCACAGCATAGCATAAACTAAACTTAAACCAAACAAGCCACAACAGATCAGTCAAAAGCAGTTCTGAACAACATAGAATCAGGCAGATGTGATAAAGTATAAGAACACAAAGGGAAAATTATTCTCTAAGCACAGTGTTATCACAACAGGTTTAGTATACATAAAGTATACCTGTAACTATCTAAGCATAACTCTCAAATCGTTCTAGACATTTTCTGGACAATTCAAGTGAATACTTTATTATCTTCAAGACATTATATTCCAAGTCTAAATGATTCCTCTTGTAAAGGCAAAATAAACAGGTAGATACAAATTATAATATTAATAGCTATGGCACAGCCAATGCCAAGAAGGCACAAACCAGGGTCCTTTATTGGTGTGATATCATGTTATTTTTTCACAGAATCCAATTCAAGGCATAAGCAATGATTGAAACCAAGCTAGGATTCTCTATAGAACCAACTGCCTAGAACCCTTTAAGCTATCATGTTCCCATATGGGGTATATAAATTTTAGACACAATCAGTTACACTCCTTTGCATGACATAAGCAAGTAGGAAGGTCAAAGTCTCAAAATGCACAGGGATCCCACATTCTTTTTATTCTAGGTGTCCTAACCTTTACTCTTTATTCTATCTTATTTGCAGGAAAGTTTAAATTAACTTAAGGGATGCACTTAATCTTAGATATAACATTATTCTTAATCTTCATCTTTTATGTAAAATTTGAATAAGTATCACATATTTTTAACTTTATATGTTGCACAGGAGGAAAACAACTTCATTCAAACATAACTAAAATAGGGCCAACTTTATCTGTCGTTGGGCTTCTAGATTAATGGACTCATGGCTCAATTCAAAGAGGGAAATGGAAAGAAAGCATGATTTATTGTTTAAAGAATCACAGAGAAAAAGGGTCAAATATACCCTCCCCCCCCCCCCCCCCCCCCAAAAAAAAAAAAACAAATCAGCCTACATACTATCTTGACTAAACACAGGACCATTGACCTTCTTACCTTTTAAAAGAGGCACTTATTAGGACTTGGGATAAAAAGGAGAAACATACCACTTTTCAAAACACAGGTTGAAATCACAATAATACAAACAGAATATACATAGGGTCCAAATCATAAATCTAACTTAACTAGTTGCTAAAGGTTCTGTGATATACCATCATGTCCGTTTCACAAAGGGGAAAGGACTCTTCCATTTCATTTACAAAAACAAGCAGTGTCCCTTAAAAGGAGTTTTTCCTTTTCCAGTTTTATTAAAGTCTCTAACTAATCCAAACATTTTTCTTAAGGCATATTATGACATACACAACAAACAAAGCCAAATCAATCTTGGGCAAATCAAAGTAAAGTTGTTTCTTTTCATTCTTCTTTCAATGCTTAGACTCATAAAATTTGAACATTCATGATCCCTTACCAAGTTAAGACTCATACATGGGTGAAGACAATATAGATACAAGAGCATAACATATAAGTCCATTACTTTTCATAACAGATTACTTCACCTTTAAGGTAAGACCAACTAATAGGGGCAGTGTCAGCAAAAGGAATCACAAATAAGAGAACAGACCTCTTCCATAGACATCACTTTCATTTAATTTTTAATTTTTAACTGTTTCAGTTTCAACATGACTAGGTGGCAAGGTTGATAGTTAGTCCATTAACCATTTAGCAACTAGATCAACTCTAGTTAGCCTTAAATGAAGACTTGATCTTATGGTTCCTATCACTTCTCTCATTTTTTCATTTTTTTCCCTTTCCACCAGATTCTGTACATTTAGGGAAGTAGAATATTCCTAGGTGAAAGACTGGTGGCATAGACTATTAGTATAAGTTGTGAACACCATGGGCATGAGCAACAAATTTCATCAAGACAAACCGGTGTTGACATCCAATTTTGTCCTGCCTCTCCTCCAAAATACCTATTTGTGCTTCTAATATTTTTGAGAAAATAAAATAAATATATATTTATATTTTTACTATAATTATTAGCCTCTTGTCAATACCGCCATTGCATTATTCTATCAATTATTATTATTACTATTACCGCATTTTTTATTATTATTATTATTATTATTATTATTATTATTATTATTATTATTATTATGTTATTATTATTATTATAATTCACAATTTTATCATTTCGGCATTTTACCAGCTTACGCACACGCATCGCATTTATCTTTGCATAATTAAATAATAGTATTTTATTTTACTGTGGATTTTCAAAAAATATTATTGCACGGCTGTTATAACACCATATAATTTTATTACCCGAGTCATAATAATCACATATTTTGTATTAAGCAATATTTTATCACCCTCGGTATATCGTTAATTAAAATGGGTCTTTTATTCAAATTTAGAGGCCAAACTATTTCTTGCACTCAGTCCGTATTTTTGATTTATCGGATCTCAAATCAAAGTCCAATCAACTCATAAATATTTTTTACCAGTCTATATTTTTTTTACCCAAAATTTTTAGACCAGTCCATATTTAAATTTATTAGCCCATTCTTTTAATACCCAGTCTAAAATAGACCCAGTCCACAAATGGACCGGGTCCGATCCATTTTATTCAAAATAAGGGAAACCCTAAAAAGGGTTTCCCCTCATTTTCCTCACCTCTCCGCCGCACCCCCCCTTTCCCTTCTCCTTCTTCGTCTCTCCCCCTTCTCCGCTCCCTCCCACTATTTCCTGTTCCCCGCCACCCACGCCACTGCCGCTCCCACTTCCCTCTGTCCCCCATTCCATCTTGTCCCCCATGCTCCTCTCTCTCTTCCTTTCAAACGAAAACCCTAGCTCAAACCCAAGATCGCCCTATATATAATCGTTGTCCAAGTCAATAAAGGGGGGGATTTTTGGAGAAGTGGAACGCGGATGACAAGTTTGTTTTAGCCATAGAAACGTTTTAAAGATCAAAGTCGAAAACCCCAAAGAATCTGGAGTTTCGTTTTCTTTTTCTGGTCGCGAAATCCCCCAAGAATTAAAGTTTTCCAGTCGCCTTAAAGGAGAAGAACAACCTTCTCTTTTTCGCTCTAAAAACATTTCTTGAGTTTCAGTTGAGATACTAAATCATCTTTTATTTTGGCCCTTGTTACCGTTGCGGGTCTGAGTGGATTCAAGCTTAGATTTCATAGTAATCGAGTGTAGATTCGAGACCTTCGCCTCACTTCGCTGCACCCGAAGAAGGTCAGTAAACCTTCTTCCTTTAATTTATTTTAGTATTTTGCGTGTTGTGGTACAATCTGTGTTTGTGTGTTAATTAATATCTGTGTTAGTGTTTGTTTAATTTAGCTGAGCTTAGTCTTAGTTAATGTAGCATAGCATCAATTAATCATGTAGTTAGTTTAAGAATCATAGATGTTAGATTTGTTCATTTATTGACTTGTTCTATGCGTTAGTATAGTCATAAATCCAGTCAGTAACCACATTCGTCTTCTCTTTGTCTTTAATTCCATAGAAGTCGAAATATAGTCGTTTTGTTGTTCTTAGAATTCTTTGGAGTTCGATGGTTCGAATCTGCCTACACTTCAGTTTCTATAAACAAGCATGAAATAGTTGTGGCAATCTATTAACGTTTAAAGAAAAATGATCGTTTAGTTTGGCGAATACCCGAATAGTAGTGTCGCTTGTCTAAAAATCTGTTTGAGAGATCCCTTGGGGGGATTATTTTATCATGTAAAATCAAGTATGTAAAATGGCTAGAATAAATCATAACCTCAAAACAAATGTCCTGATTTGTTGGTAGTTAATACTAGTCTATACATATAGGTTAGAATAATCATTTTGTTTCTGTTAGTTTGAATCTGTCTACATTCCATATATATATATATATATATATATATATTACCATTAAGGCTGCAGCTATAGATAGCTTGAATCGTGTTTTATCCTTCCTTCATGTCTTCAAAACCAGTTCTAGGATGGATCAATATTAAGATGTTTGTGTCAAATAGTTGTTTTCTACTTTCATTTGGATATGAGCATGAAACATTATTTGTTTGAGGGCATTGAAAGGTTAGCATTGTCCCTGTTTTAGTTAGCTTAAATAAAATGGTTGATAACATTGCTACTGCTAATAAGATTTCCTAAAGCCCTACTATAAAATCCATTTAGACCTTATGACTGCAAATATCATGCCTTGGCTGAAGATTGAGTTAAGTAGAGGTTAAGCTAACAACTGATTTATTGGCTTTCTTTTTTGTTTAAACCTTTTTTTTTCTTTTTGTGAATGTGAATAGGCGTAGGCTCGAATCTGGATCTTTCATTGAAAACTTAGTTCCCATGTTCATTTTGTTTAGAATTGTTGGTGGTCTAGTTAGCCAAATCCTTAAAATAGTTTACTTCCTACCTTAAAAAATATTTTCATCTTTTATTTTCAATCCCTTTTTCCTTTAAGAAAACAGGAGAATGAATTTGCGTGGGCTAAGTTGTTTTCCTTGGGATTTTTTATCAAAATTAGGTGTTGCGTTCCTTGTTTAAAGTTTTAATCTTTTCTTTAGAAAACACATGTTGTGCTTTAACTAATAAGTGGAAACTTAGTTTTAACAGTTGGTACAAACTTAGAGGAGTGGCTCTGAGATTAGTGTTTTACTTCTATTTTGAGGATTGAACCCTGTTTGTTTCCTCTTTAACTAAAAAAAATTATAATTTAAACAAGTAAAGTCTCGTATTTTCCTTGAATCAACTGCTTTGTCCTTCCCCTTTTTTTTACTGACTGCTTCTCTTCACTAGGATTCTGCATTTAAAAGCCTGGTTATATAATTCATTACCAATCGATAATGCTTGAAATTGGTGCAGGAAATGAACCATTTATATGTATAAGTCCAGACCGTGTTGTGTCCCAATATAAATGTTTGAAAGATCTCTCTCGTGTTTGCCGTGTTCTGTTTCTAAGATATGAATTCATTTATCAGCTTAGCTAAAACTAGAGTGTAATGACTTCAAGGATAGAGTCACGAGCTTGAATGCGAAAATTCATTAAGCTACTTAGTGTTAACAAACTCGATGGATTGGTCTTATTTGAAGTTGTTCTTTTTTTTATTATTTTATTTTATTTATTTAAAGTTGTGCAATCTTTTCCTGCTTACTTATATATAAGGTTGACCTTTGAAACACCATATGACTATGCTGGAAAATGTATCTTTTTTCATTTAGGCCCGAACTTGTTATTTGTCTCATTAGAGTGGCTTAACTTTTGGGTACATAGTCATGTTACCTTAATAAAAGGGGGGTGCAGATCCGTGTGAAACGCCATGATGATTTTATGCTTATTTGAATTCGTATATGTTGATGCATCTAATACATCCCTATGAATTGTGTATACACGAAATATACTTAAAATACAGATTATATATCATCTACTGATCTATTTTGAGCTTATATCTTTTTACATGTTTTACCATATTCGTTGAGTGTATACTAATCTTTTCCCTTTTATCTTTCGCATGAAACTCGCATACGAGTCCGAGGGACTCGTTCTTCTCCTGCATGCGTTGTTGGGCTAAAAGCCCAACGAAATCATCTCGAGTCATTTCCCATCAGGCCAATCTGCAATATCAATATATAAAATTTATTGGGCCAAAGCCCAATAACATGCATAGTGTGCAGCAGCTGGGCCGGGAAGATGGGCCAGATCCATTCAACTTTCTTCCCCTCTACTTTATTTTATTGTTGCGTATTTGATTGGTTTTGTATGACTAACCTTATCTTATTTTATTAACTTAGATGAATCCTAATGTTTGAGTAGATTTAGTTTTAGTGATGGGTAGATAATTTAAGGCAATTAATGATTAATTCACTTTCCGAATAATTGATTCTAAAAAAATAGCATGATTTCCTATTTTGAATTAAAAGAATTGTGTTTTATCTTTCTATCCTAGAAATTCCAAGAAGTCACTAATATGTGAATATAAACTCAAGCATATTTTTTCTAAATAACTCTTCAAGTTTGAATCAATCACGTCTATTTTTTAGCCGAGCATAATTAAATAAAAAAAAGAGAAAGAAACTCATCATCTTTGCATTTTATTTTTAAAACAAGTCTAGATTTTCCACACTATTATACTGATATAACGTCATTTTATTCCAAGTTAAATTGGTTAGGTTTTCTCTTAAAAGCTTCTATTTATATACAAATCGTTATATTTTGCAAGTCTCATTTTTACAATAAAAATTATTATTTTTAGCTTAACAACATTTATAAGTTTTATTTTCGTGGACTACTATGCATTTCTAAATAGCATCATTATGTTTTCCTTTTAAAACCTCAATAATATTTCCAACCTATTTTTTCTTAAGATTTAAGCATTATAGTTAATCTTAATTAATTAACCCAAGTTTGGTCGGATAACTGTAAGTTAACGGATTCTAAAGGATGCCTAACCCCTTCCCTTTAGGATAATATAGAGCCCTTACCTAGAATCACACTGGTTAAGCAGACTATTAACGGAGATTTAGTTTTAACTTTACCTTAGTTAACATTTAGATGTCCTAATTCATCGTTAAATTAATTAGGTGGCGACTCTTTAAATAAAATAAACTGGAATCCCCAATATGTCATACTCCTAACTTTGACCCGGTTAAAATGGGGTGCGACAGCTTGGCGACTCTGCTGGGGACTTTAGGCTCTAACCATAACAGACTTAGGTTAATAGTTAATTTGTTGAATATCTTGTTTGTTTTCTTTTTGCCTTCATTATTGCTTTTCCCTTATATGCTTTTAAGGGTTTGTATTTTATTCTTTATGTAATTTTTTCTATGTAATATGTATGTTATTGCTTTCCTTAAATTGGCATTCCGCTCATATTTCTTCCACTACTGGAAAACTCACACATATTCACACACTTAAAGTGGCTTCGCAGTTTGCGCCCGTGCACTACTAAATTAACCCTTTAGTTGGATTGATCTTGTGGATTTAGTCGATCGGCGGTGCAGTCGACAGCCACGGACTTTCCACTTCCAAGTTGTCCGCTTGGGGGAGCCTTGTGTCATAGGAAAACCATTCTTGGTCTACCTAGGTAGAGCGAAAACCAAAACATTATAAGTACATGCATCATTTTAAACCTAGGAGGCTTAATACCCTTGGAGTATTAAGTTCATTAGTCAACCTTACCAAATGTCCAAATGAGTCTATGACTCTAAGTGACACTATTCACTATTTATGTGCATTATTTGAAGGACAAATATGTGGATTATGTGGACATAATACTCTATAGATAAATATTTCAAGGAAACTAACCTTTTGTTGCAGGTTGTTGTGGAGCATCCAAAATTAATGCCGGAGGTTTGAAAACAGCCAAAGGAAATTAGTGGAGTTGAAGTATTAGATATCTTAGATTAACTTTGAATTGTATTATTGACTGGCATGTAATAAATTTTTATTACTCTTGTAAACTAGTTTTAGAAAGAGTTATGGAATGACACATCAAAAACATGTTTGTCCTTCAAATGTTCGTTAGGCCTACCTCTGGCATAAAGAGGTCCCTTGCATTATAGAACGCGATGTATTATGTGCAATAATGTGTTTATATGCAATAATATGTCCTTACCGTATACTGACTCATTTTCTTTTTCCTTTTTTCTTGTTTTATCTTTTTTCTTTTTAAAATTTATTTCTCAAAATAAAAAGGTTGACTTGTGCTAAAGGGGAACTGGCGGAGCATCCATATTTCACACGGTCTAGAGCCAAAAAATCAGACTCTGACTCATCACTAATCATCTGGTTAACTAAAAAGACTCGTTATAAAATGGAGCAAAGTTTGATCAATGCAACCACTTCATATGAGCCATCTCTTAGTTTGCCGATCACGAGTGATCCCACATCTTCTAATCAACCAGAAACACATTTGGAGATCATTGCTCGTTTGGAGCGACGAGTTGCTAAATTAAGTCACATGGTACTTCACAATCGGTCATTTTCTCAAACGCCACCACATATGACTCCATCTCGTGGGGTTCGTCAGACTTTGCCTATGCCACATCCATTCCCAAATTTGGACGAATTTAACCAAGCAAATTATTTTACCACCTCTCAGCCGGTTCACTCCGAACCCCTCACTCAAAATGCTCCCCTTTTATTTACAGCCACCTCTTCAAAAACTCAGTTCATACCGCCGGCACATGATGTTACCAATACACATCAAGTTCCGCTAGTATATACTTATACCACAGCTCCACCCATGACACAAATCCAGGGACAATGTCGCACAGATGTTGATCATTATGTCGAAGTTGAAAATGAGGCACGGTCAATTAATGATGAAATGATAAATAGAAAGCTCAAAAGTTTGGAGGATGCCATGAGAAGTTTTCGTGGACTTGGTAGTAACCAAAGCGTGAGATATGAAGAATTATGTGCATTTCCTGAGGTAGAATTGCCACCAGGTTACAAGATTCCAAAATTTGAGAAGTTTGATGGGTCGGGGAACCCTTTCTTCCATTTGAAGGTCTATTGTTAAAAGTTGATTGGTGTGGGGAAGAATGAAGGGATAAGAGTCAAACTGTTCAATCAGAGTTTGAGTGGAAAAGCCTTGGAGTGGTATTCTAAGCAAGATACAACCAAATGGCGTACTTGGGATGATTTGGCAAATGCTTTTGTGGATCACTACAAGTTTCATGTTGAGATCGCTCCTAACAGAATCTCAATTACAAAGTTGAAGAAGAAGTTCACCGAATCATTTCGAGAATATGCTATACGGTGGAGAGAAGAAGCATCTAGAGTACACCCACCCATGGAGGAGACAGAAATGGTTACTTTCTTCATTCAAGCGCTAGAGCCGGAATACTATGAACGTTTGGTGACAATGGGTGGAAAGACTTTTGCAGAGGTGATCAAAGCCGGGGACATGATCGAAGATGGCATTAAGACAGGGAGAATAACAAGTCTTGCGGCTTTACAGTCTACTAGTAGGGCCATACAAACTGGTACTCTCGGAAACGGAAAGAAAAAAAAGAAAGAAGCAGCATCGGTAATGGCTTTGGGAAACACATCATACCACCATCAACGACCCCCGCGATACCAGCCTAACGCTCACCACTCACAATATTTCCAATATTCTCCACATCCCTACGACCAAGCTTTGTCATCTTACCAACCTCAATCACCACAAATATCCTACCCTGTTTACAACACACAACCAGCATATCGAGCTCCACGACCACCAACATATCCAGCTCCACCATCACAAACTCATCATCCAAACAATGCATCTGCACCTCGCCCAAATAAACCGTTTCGCAATTTCACACCATTAGGAGAGCCACTGAGCGTTGTTTTTGAAAGGCTGCAAGCTTCAGGCCTAGTATATCCTGTGGAAAGTAGAATTCCAGATCCATTACCCAGAAGCTTTGATCCCACTAAAACATGTGCATATCATTCGGGGGTAAAAGGCCATTCCACTGATCGTTGTTACGCATTGAAGCATAAGGTTGAGGATCTTATTGAAGCAAAACAGATCACGGTCAAACCACCAACACCAAATGTGGTTAACAATCCACTCCCAACCCATGATGGGGCCACGATAAATATGATTGGAACAGATGAAAATGTTGATGACCCAGTCGAATTTATAATGCCTGTGGATCGTGTGGAAGATCATGATCTTGTAGCCGTTGCTTCTCCGGCTGTAGTGATAAGGGGTTGTGTGCCTGTCGAGATATTAGGAGCTTCATCAACGCCTGTGGAAGTAGTTCAAGCACCAAATCAGTTACCAGTGCTCGATACAAAAGCCGTACCATGGAATTATCAACAAACTGTGATGGAATGTCGAGGAAAGGACGCGATCACTGACAAGGTTAAGACATCAGGAATGACAAGGTCTGGAAGATGCTATTCTCCAGAAGAGCTAGTTAGATTGGGGCAAGTTATGGAAACCAACGTACCTCCCAAAAGGGTCGTGACTGAATTCGAAGCAGAAGAATTTCTGAGGAAAATTAAAGCTAGTGAGTACTCGGTCGTGGATCAGTTGAAAAAGACCAATGCTCAAATTCCTATTCTCTCTTTGCTTTTGAGTTCGGATATGCACAGAAATGCACTGTTGAAGATCTTGAATGAAGCATATGTCCCAAGCGAAACAACTAGTGAGGCGTTAGCTGGGATGATTGAGCGCGTACTTGATAGCCATCGAATCAGTTTCGATAATGAAGAACTGCCGCCAGAAGGATGCATGCATAACAAAGCGCTCTATATAACTGTCAAGTGTCGTAACATGTTTGTGGCTAAAGTATTGATTGATGGGGGGTCTGGACTCAACATCTGTCCATTAACAAGTTTGAAGAAGATCGGATATAATGTTAGTGAGCTCAAGACCAGTGATATGAATATTCGAGCATTTGATGGGGCTCAAAGGCGCCCTATTGGGGAAATAGAGTTGAAAGTGTTGATTGGCCCTGTTGAATTCATTATGGATTTTCAAGTACTTGATATTTCCACGACATACAACATGCTGTTAGGTAGGCCGTGGATCCATCTGGCTGGGGCTGTACCATCTACTTTGTACCAAATTGTCAAATTCGAGTGGGATCAGCAACAAATATGTATACATGGAGAAGGGGACACGTCTTTCTATCTAGAGCAATCCACCCCATTCATCGAGGCAGAAGGAGGGTTCGACGGAGCTGCTTATCACGCTTGGGAGGTTGTGAATGTCACTAAGGAGAGTGAAATGTGTCAAACTCAAGAGTTCAAAAGATCATGTGCCGCAATTATGGTTGCAAAAGAAATGCTGAGAAATGGGTACCAACCTGGCTTTGGGCTAGGGAAAACACTAAATGGGCGGGTTGAGCCAGTCGTTCTCCCTACGCAACAGTTTACATTCGGTTTGGGATATGAGCCAACTGAGGAAGAAGTGAAGAAAGCACGAAAGAATAAAAGGAAAGAGATTGCATTGCCAAAACCCATTCCTACCATTGATCAAACTTTCTCAAAACCTTCAGATCTGATTGTTGAAGTTGCCTATGATGATATCGTGGAGGGAGTCAGGAACCTGTTCGTGGAAAATGAAGATGATCATGCGGTGATAATCAAAGACTTTGCTGAAATATTGACTTTATAGGCTGCTGAGCCAGGACCGGAGTTGCAAAATTGGACTTCTATCTTAGCCCCGGTTCGCCGGGAGTTTCAGTATTTTAAGTTTAAATTTCCTTTTGTAGTAGGCCGGAGGTGTTATATCCCGCATTTTTCGCATTCGGATAATTTAAGGTAATTGCGGGAGATTAAGAGCAAGATTATAATTTTGATTTTGTTTGGTGTACAAGTGTTTATAAAAATTTAGAAGTAAAAATAATGAGAAAGGTCAAGGGCATAAAAGGAAATTCGCAATATGACTCGTGGAAAGATGGAGGGAGACGAAGGGCAAATTTGGAAGTCGGAAAAATTGTTTTCAAGAATTGCAAGAACTAGCCAAAATACAAAGTGGGCTTGACATTTTTTTTAAGGGAAAATCATAGGCCCAACCGGCCATATTGATGGGCTAGGCCCAAAATGGAATATATTGTGAAATAAATAAGATGATAAAGTCATATTTATCACATAAGCTCTCTAGAAAATTCAAGAAGTGGAAGAACAAAAGAGAGAACAAACCCTTAGGGCCTTTCGGCCATAGTGGAAATTCCAAAGAAAAATTGATAAAATTCTTCCAAAAATCATTTCCTACCAAGCTAAAGGTTCTTAACAAGGTGGAGTTGTTGTTGGAGCAAGAACAACTCATAATTCTACAAGTTGCCAAAAGATAGGCAAGTGAGAAGTTGAAGAAGAAAGGTGAGTATTGATCTTGTTTTATGAGTTATGCATGGTTTATATGTGTAGTAGTATGTTAAAATTGATGAAACTCATGAAGGGGAGGAATATGAAGCATGGCCGTATATATATATGTATATATATGTGTGTAGAACGTATGTTTTAATTATCTTGCCTAGTGTTGGTTGTTATGGTTGTGAATGAAATGTGGAAAATGGAAGTTGAATGATTTTGGAAAGATTGAAGTTGTGTGTAGTTGAAAATGGCCGTGTGTGTATGTTTGATGAATGGATAGTGAGCAAGTCTTAATTGGTATGTCGATCGTCGTGTTGTGGAAGCATAATAAACTTAGTAAAATATTAGTAATTGGAAGTTCGTTTCGGAAGGTTATGTGAATTGAATGTTATGTTCTTGCATGAATGAAATGTCATGATATTAGAATGATGTTTTGGAATGTATATATATGGTTGTTATTGGCTTTATAGATGTTGGAAAGTGTTGAAGAAACTGGTAAATTGATATAATGTATCGTGAGTCGAATATATGAATTGCTAGGATGATTGTTGATTATGTTAATAGTTTGGCCGGGTTTGAATTCCCGGATTGTGTGTGTTAGGAATTTGGCTATATTGAATGTTGGGAATGGTGTAATTACAGAGGAAATGCTGCCGAAATTTCGGTAGCCAAGTGTTCCCGTAAGATTCTAACTCAAAGTATACTAATGGAAGTTTTGGTAAAAATGACCAATTCGCAGATTTTGACGAGATTGTGACGCGAATTTGGAGTAGCTAAAGGAGCGAAAAGAGGTATGTAAGGTTTCACCCTTATTTCTATGGCATGTCTTAGATATAACGAGTCGGGCACGAGCCTCGGGGACAACCCGGTTCCCCGGAATCCGTACCTAAAGTTTTCACCTTTTCGTTCAATTGAATTGAAGTAGAAAGTGTGCAAAATGATGAAAAGACCTCCTAGACCCCTATAACTTGCCTAAGTGGGACCCGATTACCCTAAGACTCATACGAGTAACTCTATGACACGTAATATGGGTAAATTGTATACGCTACCTCGTCCGGCCCGAGGTGGGCCCGATACTCTCGGATTTTCCTATAGTCTTGGTTAACGTACTTGAAGCGAATCTAAAGGGGGCCTTTGATCCCGATTCCGTCACCAAGTAATAAGTGCTATGACTACCCCAACGGGAGTGCCCCTATGATGATAATGATAATGACAATGTCGGGCAAGAGAATGTAGCTATGATAAATACGACCGGAACGACCCTATGACTAAGCCAAGTACCTTATGTAAACATTAAATTGATAAACTAATTTTCTAAATCGTATTTATACCTTCTAGTTATAATCTTATTTTCTAAGATTCCAAGACCTATGACTGTCACCTAAAATGCCTGCGATTTCACTTTTGGTTACTGTAACACTATTCTCCGTTAAAAGTCTCACTTTAAAATACTTGTTCCTTCAAGGTGAGACAAAGCTATCACTAGCATTCCGTACTGTAATCGGAGGTTACCGACCTTACGTCACTCCGATGGATACATGATTTTTCTTGGTTCTCTTGTTTGCTTGCAGGATATATGTATATAAAGCGAGTAATTGTGTATCAGACAGGTATATGCATAAAAGATGAGTAAATATATATGTATGTGTATATGGGGAAAAGGGAAGGGCCACTGTGATATCACCACCTGATCAGCTGGATTCCATCCTGGACGCGGGATGCCCGGACGCGGGATATGGGATGAGCCGTACGCGGCGTCTGTATATATATATATATAATGTGTGATACATATGTGATGTACTATGTTGGGTCATCGTTGGGGAGGGGGTTGGGAGAGCCGATTGTATTCGGCGTCTGTAAATGTAAATGAAAGATACCGTCTACTGAATTGTACTGTTTTCTGTATACATGAATAAGGGACACCGAGGGGGGGTTGGGAGAGCCGATTGTATTCGGTGTCCGTAAACGTGAGCAAATGATACCGTTACTGAAACGTACTGTTTTATTTCTGTACACGAGAATAAGTAATATAAAGATGTGATTCCTATGCCTATGAAAAGAAACGTTTCAAAGACGAAAAGACAAGCCTACATGACAGCAGGCCTAAAGAGGGGCCTTCCTATGTACAGGTTACGTTCTTGCCTCGTTATACACCCTATGGCTCCGTGATATTATTATTGATCGTACTTCATGTTACTGCTTGTATTGTTTTCCATGCCTTACATACTCGGTACATTATTCGTACTGACGTCCCTTCTTGTGGACGCTACGTTTCATGCCGCGCAGGTCAGCAGGTATACCGACCAGATTCCTAGTGCCCTATCAGCAGCATTCGACAGCGCTCCAGTTGTTCCGGAGCCTTATTTCATCGGTACTATTTTGTGTATGTATTTTCGGGCGCGATAGTACTCGGCCCTTCTTATGTATAAATGTACTATGTCTAGAGGCTCGTAGACAGATATACACAGTCAGCTATGTACAGTTTAATGTATTTTATTCCGAATGGTCCGCGTTCTGGTGTAACGCGATATTAGAAAGTTTACTGCAAATGTTAATGTTTAGAAAAAAAATAAATATGGCACTGTTTGTACAGGATAGCTAAGGGGTGCTCGGTACAAGTATCGGGTACTCGTCACGGCCCCTGGTCGGGTCGTGACAGGAGGCATCAACTAGAACATTTAGTTCCTTTTGTCATGTTGCCTCTATGTTTTGTTACGGCCTTTTTAAATTAAGATTCTGTCATTTTGTTTGTAACGAACTACGTTTGGCCTGACTTCCTGTTGGATACGTAGGCAGCCCACATCGGGTTCGGCCACTCTTTTAAAATCATTTCAGTATCTTTGTTTATGGTTGGAACTACGTTTGGCCTGACTTCCTGTTGGATACGTAGGCAACCCACATTGGGTTCGGCCACTTTTTCAAAATATTTCAGTGTTTTTGTTGTATGGGTGGAACTACGTGTGGCCTGATTTCCTTTTGGATACGTAGGCAACCCACATAGGGCTCGGCACCCCTTTTTATCAAAAAAAAAAAAAAAAACTCAAAAGTCTTTATTTTTATCACGAACTACGTCTGGCCTGATTCCTTTGGGATACGTAGGCAATCCGAGGCGGGTTCAGCCCTTCTATTTTAAAATTTTAATATCTTCGGTTTGTCCAAACATTTTGGTTCCTATAAAATACATAAGGATTTTTATACAAAACTTGGTCTTCCCCACCGCTTAAATTCATGTGTCTTAGTATCTTGAAACTGGGACAAATTTTTGAAATCGGTCAAATCACTTTCAAAAAAATTCATTACAATTTTCTCACTTTTCGATCGTTTAGAACCAAGCGTTTCCAGGACTTGAAACTGGGACAAATTTCGAAGTCGGTCAAATCACTTTCGAAAACTTTCATTATAAGTTCTTATTTTTCAATTGTCCAGAATCAAGCATCTCTAAGACTGAAACTGGGACAAATTTTTAGAAGTAGCATAAAAGTGGTCTTAAACAAAAGTCCATCCATATTTCTAAAATGTGAATAAATTCAAAAATCGAGTCTTCTTAATCATGTTACATATTAGAGCCACTAAGTATTTCCTTTCAAAGTCATCCAAATCTCATTACTTTCATTTTCAAAATACATTTTTTTTTATAACTGAAACTCCCCGGCAAAGCAAGATATGTGGTGAGACATCGAAGAACGTGGACGCGACCGAGACAAAAGTCAATTCAAGGGCCAAGTTCCCCGACATGCACAAGTCAACCAATTTTCTTTTAAACTCACAATTTTTCTTTGTTGAGACAGGTCCAATTAACATGAACATGGTGCATGTATTAAATTATGGGCGTGATAAAAAAGTTAACTTTCTTCAAAATGCAAATACTCTTCAGCGTGGATGCAAAGGTAGCTTATGCCGAACGGTGGACGTCGTTCCACTCATCACGAAATTTCAATTGCAACAGTGGACACAAGTTCATCTTCTCAACCGAGGGTTGTAAGTATAATTCTTTTAGACCCAGCTATTGATTCTTATCACTAACAGTTGTTTTAGCTCGTGACATTCATCGATGGATCGAATACATATAATCATGGACACTGACCTTGATCACCTGTTATTGGTTAGAATTCCTCAATTTCGTCATCACTTCATACATGTTCAAATCATTATCAAATTCTTTTAGAATGAGGTATGTTAATAAAATAGCAAGATCGAAATATTGCATCGTATATCAAATTGTGGGGGTTAATTATAGATTTAACTTCCGTCACAACGGGACATGGATTAAGATGTGGATATCTTTTTACAATACTATTTCTAAAGTGGACGTGGATTTACATTTACATTGTGGATGCGAGCATGGAAGTGGAAATAGAATTATATTACAAAAAATATACATATAATTGTAGAAAGTGGATACAGATTTATGTTTTCGAAGGTAAAAGTGAATTTATTTTTGCGCCGTATAATGCAGACGTGAAAGTAGATGTAAATTTACTGTTGTACCGTATAATACGGACGTCAAAGTCGACGTGGATTTATATTTTGTACCGTGAAATGCGGACGTAGAATTATATTTTGAACTGTGAAAGTGAACTTGGATTTATTTTTCTGCACCCTGAAAGTGGATGGGGATTTACATTTTTTGCACCATGGGAAGTGGACATGATATAGGCACCCACCTTAGAATGCGGGTATTTCAAAATTTAATTTAGGCACCCACCTTAGAATGCGGGTATGTCAATTTTCAATTTTAGGCACCCACCTTAGAATGCGGGTATTTCAATGTTCAAATTAGGCACCCACCTTAGAATGCGGGTATGTCAATTTTCAATTTAGGCACCCACCTTAGAATGCGGGTATTTCAATGTTCAGTTCAGGCACCCACCTTAGAATGCGGGTATTTCAATGTTCAGTTCAGGCACCCACCTCCGAATACGGGTATCTTATATTTCAGTTCAGGCACCCACCTCCGAATGCGGGTATCTTATATTTCAGTTCGGGCACCCACCTCCGAATGCGGGTATTTTATTTTTCAGTTTAGGCGCCCACCTCCGAATGCGGGTATCTTATATTTCAGTTCAGGCACCCACCTCCGAATGCGGGTATTTTATATTTCAGTTCAGGCACCCACTCCGAATGTGGATTCAACTTTCGAAACAGGGGTTACAAGTGTAAACTTCTCCAACCTTGTCTTATTTACACATATATTTCTTTATTGCTAACAATTGTTTTTAGCTGTTGGCTTTCGACAATATTGAAGTTGGCATCACATATCAACTCGTGGAACTATTTCTTCGGCAGCGAACTGGGGCAATGCGTTGGGAAGGATAAGCAGACTTCCCGACACGGGTCAAGGATCTACCTCGAACACTCGTCTCTAATCACAAGTATTCTACCTGCATTCCACCAATTCAATTTTCAGAATTCTCAAGTTCTCTCACAATACCCAGTGCTATCATAATTCGACACTGGGACAATATTTTGCAAAGATTCGCGCCAATCGTTAGTCATAAGGTGTCGTAGTTGTCCCAGAACTACACTCGACCTGATTCTCGTGCAGCCCGAGATATGTAGGCAACTCAGAGACCGGAGTTCGGTCATATACTTCTCAAATTTCCTTTAGCCGGGACAAAATAGGCTATTGAGTCAACGTCTTTGCCCGACAACTCTTTTCATCATTACCGGGCAAAGAGGGACAAGTTGTTGACATCCAATTTTGTCCCGCCTCTCCTCCAAAATACCTATTTGTGCTTCTAATATTTTTGAGAAAATAAAATAAATATATATTTATATTTTTACTATAATTATTAGCCTCTTGTCAATACCGCCATTGCATTATTCTATCAATTATTATTATTACTATTACCGCATTTTTTATTATTATTATTATTATTATTATTATTATTATTATTATTATTATGTTATTATTATTATTATAATTCACAATTTTATCATTTCGGCATTTTACCAGCTTACGCACACGCATCGCATTTATCTTTGCATAATTAAATAATAGTATTTTATTTTACTGTGGATTTTCAAAAAATATTATTGCACGGCTGTTATAACACCATATAATTTTATTACCCGAGTCATAATAATCACATATTTTGTATTAAGCAATATTTTATCACCCTCGGTATATCGTTAATTAAAATGGGTCTTTTATTCAAATTTAGAGGCCAAACTATTTCTTGCACTCAGTCCGTATTTTTGATTTATCGAATCTCAAATCAAAGTCCAATCAACTCATAAATATTTTTTACCAGTCTATATTTTTTTTACCCAAAATTTTTAGACCAGTCCATATTTAAATTTATTAGCCCATTCTTTTAATACCCAGTCTAAAATAGACCCAGTCCACAAATGGACCGGGTCCGATCCATTTTATTCAAAATAAGGGAAACCCTAAAAAGGGTTTCCCCTCATTTTCCTCACCTCTCCGCCGCACCCCCCCTTTCCCTTCTCCTTCTTCGTCTCTCCCTCTTCTCCGCTCCCTCCCACTATTTCCTGTTCCCCGCCACCCACGCCACTGCCGCTCCCACTTCCCTCTGTCCCCCATTCCATCTTGTCCCCCATGCTCCTCTCTCTCTTCCTTTCAAACGAAAACCCTAGCTCAAACCCAAGATCGCCCTATATATAATCGTTGTCCAAGTCAATAAAGGGGGGGATTTTTGGAGAAGTGGAACGCGGATGACAAGTTTGTTTTAGCCATAGAAACGTTTTAAAGATCAAAGTCGAAAACCCCAAAGAATCTGGAGTTTCGTTTTCTTTTTCTGGTCGCGAAATCCCCCAAGAATTCAAGTTTTCCAGTCGCCTTAAAGGAGAAGAACAACCTTCTTTTTTTCGCTCTAAAAACATTTCTTGAGTTTCAGTTGAGATACTAAATCATCTTTTATTTTGGCCCTTGTTACCGTTGCGGGTCTGAGTGGATTCAAGCTTAGATTTCATAGTAATCGAGTGTAGATTCGAGACCTTCGCCTCACTTCGCTGCACCCGAAGAAGGTCAGTAAACCTTCTTCCTTTAATTTATTTTAGTATTTTGCGTGTTGTGGTACAATCTGTGTTTGTGTGTTAATTAATATCTGTGTTAGTGTTTGTTTAATTTATCTGAGCTTAGTCTTAGTTAATGTAGCATAGCATCAATTAATCATGTAGTTAGTTTAAGAATCATACATGTTAGATTTGTTCATTTATTGACTTGTTCTATGCGTTAGTATAGTCATAAATCCAGTCAGTAACCACATTCGTCTTCTCTTTTTCTTTAATTCCATAGAAGTCGAAATATAGTCGTTTTGTTGTTCTTAGCATTCTTTGGAGTTCGATGGTTCGAATCTGCCTACACTTCAGTTTCTATAAACAAGCATGAAATAGTTGTGGCAATCTATTAACGTTTAAAGAAAAATGATCGTTTAGTTTGGCGAATACCCGAATAGTAGTGTCGCTTGTCTAAAAATCTGTTTGAGAGATCCCTTGGGGGGATTATTTTATCATGTAAAATCAAGTATGTAAAATGGCTAGAATAAATCATAACCTCAAAACAAATGTCCTGATTTGTTGGTAGTTAATACTAGTCTATACATATAGGTTCGAATAATCATTTTGTTTCTGTTAGTTTGAATCTGTCTACATTCCATATATATATATATATATATATATATATATATATATATATATATATATATATATATATATATTACCATTAAGGCTGCAGCTATAGATAGCTTGAATCGTGTTTTATCCTTCCTTCATGTCTTCAAAACCAGTTCTAGGATGGATCAATATTAAGATGTTTGTGTCAAATAGTTGTTTTCTACTTTCATTTGGATATGAGCATGAAACATTATTTGTTTGAGGGCATTGAAAGGTTAGCGTTGTCCCTGTTTTAGTTATCTTAAATAAAATGGTTGATAACATTGCTACTGCTAATAAGATTTCCTAAAGCCCTACTATAAAATCCATTTAGACCTTATGACTGCAAATATCATGCCTTGGCTGAAGATTGAGTTAGGTAGAGGTTAAGCTAACAACTGATTTATTGGCTTTCTTTTTTGTTTAAACCTTTTTTTTCTTTTTGTGAATGTGAATAGGCGTAGGCTCGAATCTGGATCTTTCATTGAAAACTTAGTTCCCATGTTCATTTTGTTTAGAATTGTTGGTGGTCTAGTTAGCCAAATCCTTAAAATAGTTTACTTCCTACCTTAAAAAATATTTTCACCTTTTATTTTCAATCCCTTTTTCCTTTAAGAAAACAGGAGAATGAATTTGCGTGGGCTAAGTTGTTTTCCTTGGGATTTTTAATCAAAATTAGGTGTTGCGTTCCTTGTTTAAAGTTTTAATCTTTTCTTTAGAAAACACATGTTGTGCTTTAACTAATAAGTGGAAACTTAGTTTTAACAGTTGGTACAAACTTAGAGGAGTGGCTCTGAGATTAGTGTTTTACTTCTATTTTGAGGATTGAACCCTGTTTGTTTCCTCTTTAACTAAAAAAAATTATAATTTAAACAAGTAAAGTCTCTTCTTTTCCTTGAATCAACTGCTTTGTCCTTCCCCTTTTTTTTACTGACTGCTTCTCTTCACTAGGATTCTGCATTTAAAAGCCTGGTTATATAATTCATTACCAATCGATAATGCTTGAAATTGGTGCAGGAAATGAACCATTTATATGTATAAGTCCAGACCGTGTTGTGTCCCAATATAAATGTTTGAAAGATCTCTCTCGTGTTTGCCGTGTTCTGTTTCTAAGATATGAATTCATTTATCACCTTAGCTAAAACTAGAGTGTAATGACTTCAAGGATAGAGTCACGAGCTTGAATGCGAAAATTCATTAAGCTACTTAGTGTTAACAAACTCGATGGATTGGTCTTATTTGAAGTTGTTCTTTTTTTTATTATTTTATTTTATTTATTTAAAGTTGTGCAATCTTTTCCTGCTTACTTATATATAAGGTTGACCTTTGAAACACCATATGACTATGCTGGAAAATGTATCTTTTTTCATTTAGGCCCGAACTTGTTATTTGTCTCATTAGAGTGGCTTAACTTTTGGGTACATAGTCATGTTACCTTAATAAAAGGGGGGTGCAGATCCGTGTGAAACGCCATGATGATTTTATGCTTATTTGAATTCGTATATGTTGATGCATCTAATACATCCCTATGAATTGTGTATACACGAAATATACTTAAAATACAGATTATATATCATCTACTGATCTATTTTGAGCTTATATCTTTTTACATGTTTTACCATATTCGTTGAGTGTATACTAATCTTTTCCCTTTTATCTTTCGCATGAAACCCGCATACGAGTCCGAGGGACTCGTTCTTCTCCTGCATGCGTTGTTGGGCTAAAAGCCCAACGAAATCATCTCGAGTCATTTCCCATCAGGCCAATCTGCAATATCAATATATAAAATTTATTGGGCCAAAGCCCAATAACATGCATAGTGTGCAGCAGCTGGGCCGGGAAGATGGGCCAGATCCATTCAACTTTCTTCCCCTCTACTTTATTTTATTGTTGCGTATTTGATTGGTTTTGTATGACTAACCTTATCTTATTTTATTAACTTAGATGAATCCTAATGTTTGAGTAGATTTAGTTTTAGTGATGGGTAGATAATTTAAGGCAATTAATGATTAATTCACTTTCCGAATAATTGATTCTAAAAAAATAGCATGATTTCCTATTTTGAATTAAAAGAATTGTGTTTTATCTTTCTATCCTAGAAATTCCAAGAAGTCACTAATATGTGAATATAAACTCAAGCATATTTTTTCTAAATAACTCTTCAAGTTTGAATCAATCACGTCTATTTTTTAGCCGAGCATAATTAAATAAAAAAAAGAGAAAGAAACTCATCATCTTTGCATTTTATTTTTAAAACAAGTCTAGATTTTCCACACTATTATACTGATATAACGTCATTTTATTCCAAGTTAAATTGGTTAGGTTTTCTCTTAAAAGCTTCTATTTATATACAAATCGTTATATTTTGCAAGTCTCATTTTTACAATAAAAATTATTATTTTTTAGCTTAACAACATTTATAAGTTTTATTTTCGTGGACTACTATGCATTTCTAAATAGCATCATTATGTTTTCCTTTTAAAACCTCAATAATATTTCCAACCTATTTTTTCTTAAGATTTAAGCATTATAGTTAATCTTAATTAATTAACCCAAGTTTGGTCGGATAACTGTAAGTTAACGGATTCTAAAGGATGCCTAACCCCTTCCCTTTAGGATAATATAGAGCCCTTACCTAGAATCACACTGGTTAAGCAGACTATTAACGGAGATTTAGTTTTAACTTTACCTTAGTTAACATTTAGATGTCCTAATTCATCGTTAAATTAATTAGGTGGCGACTCTTTAAATAAAATAAACTGGAATCCCCAATATGTCATACTCCTAACTTTGACCCGGTTAAAATGGGGTGCGACAACCAGCCTTAAGATGATCAAGAGGGAAACAAGGTTCACATTTAGGTGCCATGATCATAATAGTTATAGGATTCTACTATGGGTCATGGGTAATTAACATACACTTGTCACAAGTCACAGGTGGTTATACATAATCAACATTAGGTGATGACACAAGCATAGACACAGCCATGAGTAAACAATCAAGTTGTAGACTTAAGGCATGAGCCTGCTACTCCTTTGTTCTAGTATTAGACAATAAACAAACAATTGGCTTATCTTGTCTTACTCTATTCTAAGTGCAAGATTATTTAAGAGGAAAGAAGAAATGAGACATCCCACTATTATATTCAGAGGTTCAGCACAATAGATTCATATCTTTTATCTAAATGTTACTTTATTTATTCATTTTCCAGAAGAAAGAGGAGCACATCAGGAGCTATATCCCAAAACAACATATCAAATTCAAAAAGCCCAGTTGAGACTTTGACAACAGACCTCACTTCACAAATAGGGCAATTCATGAATGACTAGCAAAATAGGGAGATTTAACTGTAATCACAAGCACACACTACCAGCAAATCAACCATGTTGAACTGTATTACACATAGACAGTCTCACCTTTCTTTTCTTTTCTTTTATTAAGTTGAACTTATTATGCTTACTCTATTTAAGATCATGCTTAGTAAACTAACAACAATATTCAAGAAAAAAAGCATGGGAAAGGGAAAAAGACCTTTACAACACCTCACAAACACCTATTTATGATGAACAAAGAACCTCAAGGCCACATGAACAAACAAGACAAAAAGCAATTCAACAGTCTACTTCTTGAATGAACTTCACAATGACATTTTCCTCCATTCTTATCATGTTTTTATCAAATGAATCACACACTGAGCACAGAACCAAACAAGGCATATTTAGCACATGAACATATGAGCATAACTAACCTACAAATATATTCCAACTAGACAGGATATTAAATACTAAATACAAAAGATGAAATAAATTAAATCAAGGTTTACCATTTAAGTGCGCAGCTAAGAAAATAATGGATTTGGGAGCCTCTGTGCTTCCAAATCTCAGCAACCCCAGCCACACACGAATAAAGAAAAAGTAAGAACCAAATATTTTAACTAAAACCCCAACTAGTTAGTCTAGGTTTTTCAAAATTCTTTTTACTAGGAAGTTTTCTGAAAAAATCTGAGTTTTTCCACTTCAATTTTTCCTAAAATTTTCTCTATATATATTTTCCTTGCTATTTTTCTTAGCTTTCGAATTTTTTCTCTCCCCTAAAAGAACTTGTTTTGTGCAGAGGCTGGATAGAACTCGAAAGTTCAAACGAAACCAACAACAATCGATGTGGGACAAAACCTTTTTCTTACAATCTAACAAAATAGCCAACAAATCAACGACCCTGATTAGAAATAAGCCAACATAAGGCCAGATCTGACCCTCTTGAGTCGATCTGACCCAACGAGCATGGACCAATAACAAAATACCAGCGAAAACAAACTTAAAAGTAAAAGATAAAGGCAATTTTGACTAAAAATTTTAAAATAACAGAGTAAAGCATAGATTTTTACCATATTTGGACAAGAGCGTTCATGGAACTAAGTGTATACTGCAATGTTTCATCAATAAAGGCATACGGAGGCTGTAATGTCAGCACACACCTGTAAAAATGCCATTTTCGGCATGAGAGAGGCGAGAGCATATGGCGGCTGCCCTAGGTTTACACGAGAGAGGTAAGAAGAGAGAGAGAGAAGCGAGGTGGGGGGTGGGGGGGAGTGGAGAATAAGAAAAGGTAAATGAGGATTGGGGGGGGGGGGGGGGGGTCAATCGTCTGATAATTAAGAGATTTGGGCCGGGTCACAGCTTGGCTTGGGCTAGACTCGGTCCAAATCTGAACTATAATTAAAAGGGCCTCAAAATAAATAATTTAGGAATTAAAATTAGAGGAATTTTTAATTACATGCCGTAGTTATTTTAAAATAATTTTAAAAGTCGATCAAATTATAGAAAAAAAAAAATGGCCCTGATTAATTATCCTAGCATAATTATTTTAATTATGGCCTTTTTAATCAATTTTTGTAAATTAAATTTATCATTTTAAAACAAATGCTAATAGACTTATTTTGCAAAATAATTCTAATTCCTTAAATTATGGGCTGACTAAATTAATTATGGCCAAGGCAAAGATATAAAAGCTCAATTTTGCAATAGCTTAATTAATTAAGTAATTAACCTATTTTAAACATTTAAGGGCAATTATGCCTAATTTACAAAAATCAAAAGTAAAAAAGGTTAGATAGCTAATTACTTAAATCACGTGGATTATTCAAATTTTCAAAGGTAAAAAATAAAAAAGGAAAGGAGTACCTGCAAAATAATCTCAAATAATAAAATAAGGACCCCTCCTCAATTTCCTCTTTTCTCTTTTTTTAATTAAATTCAATAAAATCATAAAAATGCTCATTAATTTCTAAATAAAATTATGGTGCATGAACACCACTTTTTTTTTTTAATTAAAGGAAAAGAAATATTGATGCAGGATCATTTATAAAGATTCACTAGCTTATAAAATTGCTCAGCTCATTTATATATTATCCGAGGATTCTGAGTGACTGAAATAAATTACGGGAGACAAAAGATTAGGTGTCAACATGAGTCATGGAGCAATATCCAGTAGATCCTTGTAGATCGGTATAAAGACGTCTATACTTACTTTTAGAGGTTGCATAGACGTTTTAGGAAAAGTCTCCCTTCTATCTTATTCTTATCGTGTTATATAGCATTGATTAACGAAATAGTCCTTTTTTTTTTTTAACATATTGGTGGATACGTTCGTCCGCATCTGCCATTTTAGGGGCAGCACCAACAGCACGAGGCACATCGGGAGGAGATCTAGGTCACGAGGACTGGCTCCAACAGGAGGCACCACCTGAGTTTCCGGTAGCAACCTAGTTGGGGAGTCAAAAGTTTCAATGCCATCAAAGCTAATTGTGAAGATGGTATATGTCTTAAAGACTATTGTTTCTTGTTTGGATAGGATGACACCTCCTGCTAGTCCTCAAGCTCAAGAGGCGGTGGGTGGTTAGAGGGGTCACGACACTCATACGCCCATGCATCAAGTTGTACCTGGTCTTTAGACACCCCCATCACCATCTGTATTAGCTCCACAACTCGTTGTAGAGGTAGCTCAGCCAGTAGGTCATCCGAGGGTTGCAGCATTGACTATAGTTAGGAGAGTAGGTGCTACTAATGAGCTTAGGGCTTTCTTTATCTTTGGACTATCTGGCTTTGATGCTTATCCATAATTTACAGTCCCACAGAGATTCATAGATAGGTGAGAGAAGATTCTTATGACTCGTGGGATTGATTTCACTGTGTTTCAGTTTTCTAGTTGGTACAGTCTTGATGGAGTAGTTTCTCCTTTTTTCTTCTTATTGATGTTTGACTTATCTCTTCTTTAGCAATCTTTCTAATGTCACGACCAAAGTTGATAAACCGTGAAGGCACTAACTCCACCAAGTTAGTAAGTTGTCCACAACCTGTTAAGACATTTTATATGAAAAAATGCGAAATTTAAACATACAAGCCAAAATTAAGTCTCTAAATCCTCATAACCATAAAAGCGCGTGAACATAAGTACAACCAATCCCAAATCTGGTGTCACTAGTACAAGAATGGAGCAAATAAGTACAAGTCTGAAATACAGTCTGAAATACTTTCTAGAAGTAAAAGACAGAAAATAAATGGATAGAGGAAAAATTCGGTGCTACGGATCGCCATGTAGCTCACCCCGAACTCTTCGGAAAATCCTCCTCAACGAGTAGCTGGATAATCCCGCGGGCCACTGGTATTAGGCACCGAATCTACACAAAAAAAGGTGCAACAAGTGTAGCGTGAGTACGGGAAACAACATGTACTTAACAACATCGTCGACCGACCCTAACAAAAATGGAGACGAGGGCTGGTCTGCGATTACTACTTCCACACTTAATTGTTATTACTCCACAGTATAAATAAACAGAATCAGCACAAAAATCTTCCGTTACAAGCCTAAATAAGCATCTAAGTCCTTAAGTCCATCAAATACCCCCAACACATATAAGGCAGTCCTAACAGCAAGTTAGTAGCTCATACAACAAAGAAACTAATACAAATCAATAGAGTGTAATGATATGCAAATGTATGTAATGCAAGGCCTTTTCCATCTTCCGGTACACACACGTTCGGATATTAGTGAACAGTGCACCATGGGGGACTCGTGAGGTCCATATGCCAACCCATAATTTTCCTTCGGGTTTTAAGCCACATTTGGCATCAAACCATCATAATACTCAGCTCCGTAGGCTCTAAATTACAATACTTGATTTTGAGGCCCATATTAATTTCATACACCTATTCGTCTCAACATATCATCATCACTCCGTCCGAAATCATTTCCTATCGGACCTTTCACTAGTACCATCAATGCATATGAGAGACCATGATAAACATGAATGAAGCATGCAACAAGATAAGAAAGTAATGCTAAGTAATAAAAAATCAATATTTAGCTTTTTCCCACTTTTAAATGAGTATTAAGAGTGATGAGAAACACATGATCACAAACAGACAGGTAACAAACATAGAAGCATGTATATAAGGGATCTCGTATCCAAATCATAGACATTATCATTCTACAAGACCAACTAATGCCCAAAGCATGGCATTCAAATCAGACTATACAATTAAAAGTGCACAAATATCCTTAACATGAATTATCGGTATCTGATACAAGTGCTAGTCACCTCACAAGTATCGGAACCCCATTACGTTACCCTATTATCCCCTATTATTAGTTCAATTTTAACCAAGTATAACGCATAAGCAAATGTATATAATCTCAACATGCCTTGTAAGAAGTCCGGAAATCTCAGCTAAGCCTTGCCCTTTCTTAAAGCCTCCGAACGATCCCAATCTTCTTAAACACAGATCAAGCGTAATAATACAAGTCAATTAAAACTCATAATGCCTTATAAGAAATTCGGGTCTATAAAATCAACCCATACCCCATTCTAAACTCGAAAAGTCAAATCCGTAATTTCGTTAGAAGAACAGATTCAATAAGGTCTAATCATTAACCAAGGAAATCATACAATTCTAATGATACCATATAAGCATACTTTAATTCTGAACCCAAAAAGTCACCCGAAATAGGATTCCGAGCCACGAAGGGAAAAATATGAAATTTAATCAAAAATTAGTTTACTCAATGACTTATAGAGTCTATATACCAAAAATTAACGAAATCTATCCACAAGTTCTTGCTTAATTTGAAGAATCTCATAATTTAAACCTAGGGTTCAAAGTGTCCAATATACTACCCTCAATTCAAGAATCATAGCATGCAATTCCTTACTAATCCTCAAAGTAATCAGAAAAGGGAGGTTAGAAGCTTACCCGAACAATGAACCTTGCCAAGTCTCCCAAATTCTTCCCAAAATGAGCTCTTAAGTGAAAGTTATGTGAATGAGAAGTCAAATCACAAATTGGGGTTATAAGTTTTTGCCCAGCTAACTCTCTTTTGCGATCGCGGGTATGCGGAATGTTACACCTTGTAAAATTATTCATCGTTTTCGCCGTAAGTAACCTAAGGTAAGCCCGGAGAGGCCATGGAACCAGTATAAGGTCAAATAATTGTTGATTGAGTGTTAAGTATATGTCGTGAAGGTTGGAGGTTAAGCGAATCGGAGGAAGCGCATTTCGATGAAACTCTACGTCTGCGGATGGCATCTGCGATGCATTTATGAAAATTCCATGCATTCATGGTCACAGATAGGGTGGAGAAAACAACCAGAGTTCTTCCTAAGAAATACCTTAGGATCTGCGAACGCATACGTCATCTGCATCGCAAATCCCATCACATTTCCAAGCCAGTGGCCGACCTTTTATGTTTTAAACTCGTGTTGAAAGGTCATTTTTAATTATTTTCCACCCAAATTTCGACCCTAAGCTCTCCTAAGACCCTATAATCATTCCATCAGGGTCCAAAGGGGAATCCTAAGGTAATCAACTCAAATCCAAGGAAAGAAGTGTGGAATCACAAGAAAACCACCTCTATGGTGTTGTCTTGCCATTGAGGGTCATTGTAAGCTAGGTACATCTTGGATTTCGACTTGAAGAAACTATAGGAGGTAATTATATTTTTTTCTTGCTTGCGCTTTAGGTTATCTTGATGTTTGTTAAGTTAATTGGATGGATTAAACATAAACTAGTGAGTAAAGTTGCTAATTGAGGATAGTTGTATTTGTGGAATGTTTTCTTGTTATATATATATATGGTATACGGTTGGAATCGTGGATGAATGACTTCACTATCATGTTAAATGAATTTTTAAGTTAAAGTAATAAGTCCATAAGGGTGATATGGGGTATACGGGTCCAGAACGAAGTTGTCGCTCGTCGTGAAATAGTAATGACTTGTTGTTGCTATATGAAATCTTGTTGTTGATATTTATGCTTGTTGGATTGCTCTTGTTGCACCTTGAAAATTTTCCCCGCGAATGTACAGTGGATAGGCTAACAAAGGGCATAGCGTGTACGATGTTTTAATAAGAAGGGAACGACGTTTGACGACCTTAAGTAAGATTCCAAAGGCAATTGCAATAAGAGATAGGTTATGCTCCATAATGACTAACTATAGGTCCTCAAAATGTGGAAAGTTATAGATTTGCACTTTTTCCAGTTGATCGTAAAATGAAATATGAACCGTAAAGTAGTTTACGGGCCGTAAACTGCCATGTCATATTTGAACCTCCAAAACTTCAACTTTCTGTCAAATGCTTGAATGGTTAAAGACGACTTGAAATACGGACCGTAAACTGAAATACAGCCCGTAAACTGTGTCCGTAAATCACCATGTCTCAGCCTGACTTTCTGGTTCTGTTATGATTAAATACGTCCACGAAATACGGCCCGTAAACTGGAATACGGACCGTAAACTGAGTTTACGACCACTGTTGTACTTTCGACGACTGTTCATTCCAGATCAGATTTTGGGTTATTAAAAAAGGGGACCAAGTTTATTATTTCATTTCCACACTTCACTCCTTCTCTCTAAAACATCTCTCTACGTTTATTCCACAAGAATTCAAGGATTATTAGTGATCAACAACATAAACCAAGTCAAGAAATCTCATTGATGATGAACTAGGGTTTTTGCTCAAGTGGAGTATTATCAACCAAGGCTTGTTCCTACGACATCTAAGGTAAGATTTATGATATTTCTATGTTGTGTAAGGTATTTGAGAGTTTAAATACTTGGATTGTAGAAAGGTATAGAAAAATGGGTAATGAACATGGAATAGTTCCATTTTCAGAAATAGCTTAACTTGAGTTACGATTCTTGATGTGTTGTGATGTAAATATGTTATAAATGATGTTAAGAACATGAGATGAGCAATGTATGAGAACAGACTTCGTCGTGCGTTATGGCCATGGATATGGATGATTGAAAGTAAGTCTAGAAATATGGATAATGTGGATTAATAATGACTATAGTTATAGTATTGTGAATGTATTATTGACGTTTGAGAATCGATATATGCTATAGAGGAATGACCTATAAATAGAGGAGACGTTGCCCTATTTTCTCTAGTTTTGTCATATACGCTAGCTATCGATTTCTAGTGATAGTATGACTTTAATGAAGGTAGAGACGTGAGCTTCAGAGGAGAACGTGCAAGTGTAGAGTAGTTCAACGGAAAGGTATGTAAGGCTAACCCTTCTTTCATAAGGCATGGTTCTTTGACCAATCATCTAAATCTTCTACGAGCTTATGATATTCTCCAAATGCCTCTATCTTCAAAGCTACTAAGCTTATGATTCTCGATATATTACGATTGTACTAAGTTCCTCGTATGACGAGTTGGCCTATTAAGGTAGATGAGATGAATGACGATAATAGTGATAATGATATTGATGACGACTGTAATGGTAATAGCGATGATGATAACGACGACGATGATGATAGTAATGAATATAGTAAAGATGCTTATGAGCTACTATGTATATGTATCTATGTATGACTATTATAGAACCCCGAGCCTATGAGGCTGGGTAGGATATGTAAATAAGTATGTATATGATTACGTAACGCGCACACACCTCTGCAGATGGTACGGATAACCCTGACGCCTTGGTAGGGCCAGGTAGATATAACCCTGACGCCTTGGTAGGGCAAGGTAGATGTAACCCTGACGCCTTGGTAGGGCCAGGTATGTGTAACCTTGAGCCTTGGCTGGCCAAGTATGTATGAAACACCGATCCTGCATGGACGGGTATGCTATGTAAATGCTATGTATATCATATGATTGTGTATATGATATAGATACGAGTACGAATGCGAGAATGATACGATATGAATGTGAACAAGAGCATGTATACGAATACAAGTGTAAATATGGAACGGAGACGATTATGGATACGGATATGGATATATGTACAAAAATACGCATTAGAATGGAAAGTTTCTATGTAAGGAAAGTAAGTGCTTATAACGATGATATTACTATCTCCCATCCCGTGTTATCTTTCATGTTTCTTATTATGCTTCTACGTTGATATTGATCATGCTTTACATACTCAGTACATTCTCCGTACTGACGTCCTTTTGTTTGTGGACGGTGCATCATGCCCGCAGGTGCACAGGGAGACAAGAGTGATCCATAGCTACATTCTCAAGGACTATATAGAAGAGCTCCATTTCATTCGGAGCCATAGCTTTTGGGTACTTATTCTTTTGTGTTCATAATTATGGGCATAGCGGGGTCCTGTCCCGCTTATGTTATGTGATGTGATATATTCTCCTTAGAGGCTCGTAGACATGTGTACGTGGTTATATGTGTTTGGCCTTGTCGGCCTATATTTTGTATATCATTTTGTTAGCCTTGTCGGCTCATGTACAGTGATGTGGTATAAATGCCAATGATGATATAAAGGCATTGTTGTCCAATGGGACTAGTATGACTGATTAGTAGAAATGTATTTTTAATTATGTGGCTCACTTAGATGTAAGTGTAAGTGCAAGCCATGAGGTGCCCGGGTGGGTTAGCACTGGGCGCTCGTCGCGGCCCCCTAGACGGGTCGTGAAAAAAGTGGTATCAGAGCCAGGTTCAGTCCTAGGGGATATCTACGAGACGTGTCTAGTAGAGTCTTGGTTATGGGTGTGTTGCGCGCCACACTTGCATTTTAGGAATAAATGACCTGCTTTCTTCATAGGAATCGTGCGATAGAGCTATGATATAAGAAATTCTTGTTCCTTAATCGTGTGTTGTGTATTTCAGAAATGCCTGTAAAGAGAAAGGCTACAGCAGCCCAAAAGGGCAAGACGGTGGCAGAAACGCGGGCTGAAAGAGCACCGCCACCGGTAGTAGAGGAAAGTGAGTCCCAGAGTGCGGCTCAATCTTAGTCCTCTCGTTCAGTACCTATATTAGAGGAGCGTGAGGGAGCCTCAGCCCCAGCTCCAGCACCTCCGGCTCCTCCACCGGATGTTTCGGGCCAAGATGTGAAAGAGGCCATACATTTGCTTACTCAGTTGGCTGCTGCTCAGACTCAGCAGCAAAGTGCAGGGCAAGGTGATAGGGCTTTTAGTGCAAGGGCCCGCGACTTCATTAATTTGAACCCTCCGGAATTCTTTGGATCAAAGCCGGAGGAGGACCCTCAGGATTTTATTGATGGTATGTTGAGGACGCTTCGACTGATACATGCTTCGGACACTGAATCGGTGGAGTTAGCGTCATATAGATTGAGAGATGTCTCGATCCAATGGTACACGGTTTGGATGGCTTCACGGGGAGCCAATGCACCTCCCTCGGTATGGCAAGAGTTTGTTGATGCTCTCCTCCGACACTATATGCCTCCAGAAGTTCGGCGAGCTAGAGCCGATAAGTTCTTAAATTTGAGGCAAGGTAGCATGAGTGCTCTAGAGTATAGTCTCCGCTTAAATTCCTTGGCTAGGTATGCTTCGGCCATGGTAACGGGTATGGGTGACCGAGTGCACCGATTTGTGAAATTCCTAGGGTCGTATTTGATGGATAGGTGCTTGACTGTGTCCCTTCAGGACAACATGGATATTGCAAGCATTAAGGCTCATGCTCAGAACTTAGAAGAAAGTTTACAACAGCAGAGAAGTGAACGCGAGCAGGATAGGGGTCATAGCAAGAGGGCCAGATCTTCAGTATCGAGGAGTGAGTTCAGAGGTGGGCACAGGTAGCAGATTTCTAGGCACTCAGGATATTCTATGACTAGTGCACCTCCCTGGTTTTTCAGCCAGAGATTCGATAGATCTATTCGTTCCGGGCCGAGTCAGAGTTATTCAGGGTCTCAGTTTAGAGACAATTCGGGTCAGGCAAGGCCACCCGCACTACGATGTTCCCAGTGTGGAAAGTTGCATTGGGGTCGATGCCGATTGGGTTCAGATGCTTGCTATTCATGTGGTCGACCAGGCCATATCATGCGTGATTGCCCCTCCGTTCATGGTAGAGGTAGGACCCAGCCTTTAGGGTCGGTAGCCAGATCTTCAGCATCTGTACACCCTATGGGGCTAGGTTCACATGTGCCCGTCGGCCATGGTAGAGGCAGAGGGAGAGTCCCCAGTTCTAACGGTCCTCAGCACCGTGTTTAGGCTTTGGCTGGACGCCAAGATCTTGAGTCTTTTCCTGACGTGGTTACAGGTATATTATCGGTATTCTCTCATGATGTATATGCTTTGATTGATCCGGGTTCCACATTGTCATATGTTACTCCATATATTGCGGGTTGATTTAGAGTCGAACCAGAGTCGATCAAACCTTTTGAGGTGTCTACACCCGTTGGTGAATCGGTAATAGCTAGCCGAGTATATAGAAATTGTGTAGTTGTGATTTGTGATCGTCGTTGTTACATCCCGTGTTTTTATGCGTTGGAAATGGTGCGAGTTAAATGATATTAGTAACGGACACTAGGTTATCCCCCCAAGCCTATAGGTGGTTAAAGTGATGGTACACACGTATCGTAAGGATTTGAAGTTAAACCAATCGAAGGAAATAAGTTTTGTCAAGTTCAACATTTATTTAAGCGAAATACAATCCAAGCTGTAATATCCCGTATATTTGGACTAGAAAATTGAATCGTCCAACACGAGCAAATTTACCCGAGCCCGGAGAATTTGATCATATTCAAGGATAAAAATAAATAAATCGAGAGCTCGGTGTACAAAGAGTTTGAGGTTCCGAAATAATTTAGGACTTAACAAGTGTGACCATGATAATTGGGAATAATATTATGTGTGGATAATGAGGCTATGGACTAGTATTATATCACATGGTAATGGGGTATATGGAGTGTGCTAAATGTGATCACTATTTAAGTGAATTGAGATCAAGAAATTATTTATGTGCGTAATTGGCTAAATGCCGAATTGTAAATGGAGACAAGGAATAAAATAATCTAATGAGTATAATGGGTGGCAACATCCTTTTCCACGTGTTACTATGCAGGATAATCATAGTGGTGAGTCAAATGCACTTTAAGTGCAAATTGACACGTTACAAACAAAATGGAATGGTAGATATTTAAATTGGCACTTGCCATTACATGGATCAGTAATAAAAATATTGTATGACATATTATACATACACAACAACGTATTAGTGTGTAAATATACACACATCAACATTATTCCATGAACGTACACAACTATGTTATTCAATTTTATTTCGGGTTTCACTCACCGCTTCGATCTCGTTATTCCATTTTATCGTGTGTTGAATTCGGACTTTCTCCAAAGTGAAGTAAGGTGAAAGAAGAATACTTCTTTGCATATAAGGTAAGTAATCCTCTCTCCTAGATGCATTTGATTTATCCAAATCGTATCTACATTGCTAGATGAAAGAAATACAAAAATTATATCGAAAATTGGATAAATTGATGTTGTAATTCGGTGGGATGTTTTGTGGATTAGGTAGATATTGTTATGTATGGAAAATATGGTAAATAGCATGAATAATACGTTCTTGATGTTGCTATATATGTCTACGTGTTTATAAAGAGAATCGATGGAAAATTTATCGATATAAGATATGGACTAAAACTCGAGGAAAGAGATTTTGTGTTCTTGAATTAGTTGAAAAGGACTTAAGAGAGATTACTGGGTTGTTGTTGGTATTGTTGTGCTAATCGGAGATTAACTGTAAATTCGGGTTAGGCGAGTTATATAGAGGAAGTGCTGCCCGATTTCCGTTAAGTTCTTAGCTAACCAAAATCCTAATCAAGAAAGTATGAACTAAAGAATGATTCCTATAAGTGATTTGTTGTATATTTATAAGCTAGAAAGTATGGTTTACTAACGATAGCGTTACTTTCATATTAAATAGGCTAAAGGGGCGACATAGCGAACTTGGTTACGGTTAACCTATAACAGGTATGTAAAGCTATCCTTTTTTCTTTTTGGCATGATCGTTATGAAACAAACAGACGACGTATATATGTGTCCAAAGAAGCTCCTATTCTTAGAGCCACTAGGATGGCTAATGTTTTTGATTCCCGGAACTTTCTTCATTATGTCTTGATACGTGACTATGATTCCTGAAGTTATATTGTGATATAATCCATTGTGACATTCGAAGGATACTTGATATGATTATTGTCTTGATTTTCAAATGATAGTTCATTTTGATTATTCTATCGAGTCTCAGATATGACTTAGTTTGCATATGGTTGCTCACTACTCTGCTTGTGCATGCTGTTAATATATCTTTCACCGAGTCCCGGGCCGGGTATGTTCTCGTGCACAGTTCACTGCATTGTTTACTGAGTCCCTCACTAGAGGGCCGGGTACGGTATATGTATATATATATGATGATATGATGATATGATGATGTGATGATATGTTGATATGATGATGTGATTATGGCGCCAAGGATGGTATGTGATGACTTTATTCACCGAGTCCCGTAATGGGCCGGGCACGATATATGATAATGACATGTATGTTTTACGTTTCATAAGGCTAGTGTATTGGTAATTTAAATGTCATATTTGCCTCCTATGATCTTTATTTCAGTCGTGATCCTCTTTGTTGTATTTCATGCTTTATATACTCAGTACATATCTCGTACTGACCCCCTTTCTTCGGGGGGCTGCGTTTCATGCCCGCAGGTACAGATACTCGATTTGGCGATCCTCCAGCTTAGGACTTCTACTCAGCTGTCTTGGGGAGCTCCATTGTTTCAGAGCCTAGACTTTTGGTACAGATCCTTTTTGATGAATATATATGTTTACCCAGGGGTACGGCGGGGCCCTGTCCCATCATATTTCACTATCGATACTCTTAGAGGTCTGTAGACATATGTGTGGGTTGTGTATAAGAATTGTTCAACTGTGTCTATATGGCTTACGTATGGTATTGACATGTTGTGACAGCCTTGTCGACTTACGTATGGTATTGATATGTTGTGGCAGCCTTGTCGGCTTGCGTGTGGTATTGATATGTTGTGGCAGCCTCGTCGGCTTGCGTATCATCTTATATTTTGATTAGTTGTGACTCCTCAGGAGACAGGTTATCTGGATACCTATATATGATGACGTTATGAACCTTTGAGGTTCTTTTGCAAAGTTTCCATATTGTTCTTAAGAATCAGTTTGTCTATATTTAACAGGTACGTGTACAAGTGTCCAGCTCGGGCACTAGTCATGGCCCACAGGGTTGGGTCGTGACAGTCGTACCATGATTGACTTGCATGAGTTAGAAATGGTGGATTTTGATGTTATTATGGGCATGGATTGGTTGGATTATTGCTACGCCAATGTTGATTGTAGAATGAAAATGGTTCGTTTCCAATTTCTGGAAGAACCAGTGTTAGAATGGAAAGGAAATACGGCGTCACCAAAAGGTAGGTTTATTTCCTATCTAAAAGAAAGGAAAATGATCACAAAAGGGTGTATCTACTATCTAGTCCGGTTTCAAGATGTAGAAGCTGAATCACTGACTCTTCAGTCAGTTCCTGTAGTAAATGAATTTCTGGATGTGTTCCCGGAAGAACTTCCAGGCCTTCCTCCCGAGCAGGAGATTGATTTTTCTATTGATGTGCTGCCAGACACTAAGCCTATATCTATTCCTCCTTATAGAATGGCTCCCACAGAATTGAAAGAGTTGAAGGAGCAATTGAAAGACTTGCTTGATAAAGGCTTTATTAGGCCTAGTTCATCCCCGTGGGGAGCACCCGTATTGTTTGTCCGAAAGAAAGATGGCTCCTTGAGAATGTGCATTGATTATCGGCAATTGAATAGGGTGACGATTAAGAATAAATATCCTCTCCCGATGATTGATGACCTATTTGATCAATTGCAAGGTGCCAAATGGTTTTCAAAGATATATTTGAGATCCGGGTATCACCAAGTGAGAGTTAAGGAGAAGGATATCCCTAAGACAGGTTTCAGAACAAGATATGGTCATTTTGATTTCCGGGTAATGTCATTTGGGCTAACTAATGCACCGGCAGTGTTTATGGATTTGATGAACAATGTGTTCAGGCCCTTTCTGGATTTATTTGTGATTGTATTCATCGATGATATCTTGGTGTATTCTAGATCCGAGGCAGAACATGCAGATCATTTGCGTACTGTCCTTGGAGTTCTTCGAACTCGAGAGTTGCTTGCAAAATTCTCCAAGTGTGAGTTTTTGTTGAACTAAGTGGCATTCCTGGAGCACATTGTTGCCGCCGATGGTATTCAAGTTGATAGTCAAAAGATTGAGGCCGTGAAGACTTGGCCAAGGCCCATAACTCCTACGGAAGTTCGTAGCTTTCTGGGCTTAGCAGGTTATTACAGGAGATTTGTTGAAGATTTTTCTTCTATTTCTACCCCGCTCACAAAGTTGACCCAGAAATCAGCAAAGTTTCAATGGACAGATGCTTGTGAACGTAGCTTCCAAGAGTTAAAAGGTAGATTGACTTCCGCCCCAGTCTTGACACTTGCAGAGGGATTGGAAGGTATGTTGTTTATTGCGATGCTTCAGGTGTTGGGCTAGGCTGTGTATTGATGCAACACGGTAAAGTGATTGCATATGCTTCAAGGCAATTGCGGAAACATGAGAGGAATTACCATACCTATGATCTCGAATTGGCCGCGGTTATTCATGCATTAAAGATATGGAGACATTATTTATATGGTGTCCATGTGGATATTTATACAGATCATAAGAGTCTCCAGTATATCTTCAAGCAGAAAGAGATGAATTTGCGGCAACGACAATGGTTGGAGTTGTTAAAAGACTACAATGTCGATATCATGTATCACCCCGGGAAGGCGAATGTCGTGGCCGATGGACTTAGCCGCAGATCTATGGGAAGTTTATGCGATGTACGACCCGAGAAAAGAGAAATGGATTATGAGCTCCAGCAATTAGCTAGCCTAGGAGTTCGAGTAGTGGACTCGGGTAGCAAGGGAACTACTATTTAGAATTCAGCAGTCTCGTCGCTAGTAGCAGAAGTGAAGAAGCGACAATACGAAGATTCCATGCTAATGCATTACAGGGATACTCTCCCTCAGAAAGAGGGGTCATCATTTGAGCTTTCAGAAGATGGAGTTCTTCGATGTCGAGGCAGATTATGTGTTCCCGATGTGGCAGGTTTACGCCACCAGATATTGAAAGAAGCTCATTGTTCCCGTTATTCTGTTCACCCCGGTGCGACGAAATTGTATCATGATCTTAAGTCTGTATATTGGTGGAATGAGATGAAGAAAGATATAGCGGAATTTGTAGCTCAATGTCCCAATTGTCAACAGGTGAAAATCGAGCACCAAAAGCCGGGTGGATTGTTGCAAGCCATAGAAATTCCAACTTGGAAGTGGGAAGTAATTAACATGGACTTCATTGCAGGCTTACCCCGTTCTCGACGTAAGTATGATTCTATATGGGTGATTGTGGATAGACTCTCTAAGTCAGCTCATTTCTTACCAGTCAGAACGACGTATGTGGCAGAAGATTATGCAAGGCTTTTTATTAAAGAGATAGTGAGACTCCATGGTGTTCCAGCATCTATTATCTCTGATAGAGGGACTCAGTTTACAACAAATTTTTGGAAGTCTTTCCAAGAGGGTTTAAGGACCCAAGTGAGCGTTAGCACGACATTTCACTCGCAGACCGATGGGCAAGCTGAACGCACCATCCAGACTCTTGAAGATATGTTGCGGGCGTGTATGATAGATTTTGGAGGTAATTGGGACGATCATTTGCCACTCATTGAATTCACTTACAACAATAGTTATCATTATAGCATTTAAATGGCACCGTATGAAGTTTTATATGGGCGAAAGTGTAGATCCCTAATTGGGTGGTTCGAGACAGGAGAAACTAAACTGATAGGGCCAGACTTGGTCCAGTAAGCCTTAGAGAAAGTCAAGCTCATACAATATTAGTTATTAACAGCTCAAAGTCGTCAGAAGTCCTATGCGGATAATCGTCGAAGGGACTTGGAGTTCCTGGTTAAAAATTGGGTATTCTTGAAAGTGTCGCCAATGAAGGGCGTCATGAGATTTGGAAAAAAGGGGAAGCTTAATCCCCGGTACACTGGGCCTTACGAGATTGTACGGAAGATAGGAAAAGTGGCCTACGAGCTAGATTTACTGTCACAACCCAGCCCCGTGGGCCATGACTAGTGCCCGAGCTGGACACCCATATGTATACCTGTTAGACATAATCAGACTGACACTATAGGCAACAAGGGAATCGACATAGACACAAAGGTCCTCAACATCACATATCAAGATAATTTGTCCCCTGCGGAGTCTCAACAAATCACAACGAAATCAAATACGCAAGCCGACGAGGCTGCCACTATATATCATTATAATACGCAAGCCGACAAGGCTGCCACTAAGTATCGATAACATATGCAAGCCGGCAAGGCTGCCTCAACCAACAGAAACATCTACAACAACTATATAGACACAACTGACCATAATCTATATACAACCCACACACATGTCTACAGAGCTCTAAGAGTACTAACAGTGAAATATGACGGGACAGGGCCCTGTCGTACCCCTGGACAACCACATATAAATACATCAGAAGATCTGTACCAAAAGTCTAGGCTCCGGAACAACGGAGCTCTCCAAGACAGCCGACTGGAAATCCTAAGCAAGGGGAATCACCGAATCGAGCGTCTGTACCTGCGGGCATGAAACGCAGCCCCCCGTAGAAAGGGGGTCAGTATGGAATATGTACTGAGTATATAAAGCATAAGAACATCAAGTACAGATGAATCATGAATACCAGCCTCAATAATAGAATGCATTTATGGCTAACATCTGAGAATATCTGCATTACTCTATATGACAGAAACTGACTCTACGGCGTATGATAGGCATAGATTATAATATAATTGATAGTGCTGCGGAACATACAACCCGATCCATATATAATATAATAGTGCCGAGGAACGTACGACCCGATCCATAAATATAATATGTTAGTGCCGAGGAACTTACGACCCGATCCATATATAATATAATATGTTAGTGCCGAGGAACGTATGGCACGATCCATATATAATATAATATGTTAGTGCCGAGGAATGTACGGCCCGATCCATATATAATATAATATGTTAGTGCCGAGGAATGTACGGCCCGATCCATATATAATATAATATGTTAGTGCCGAGGAACTTACGGCCCGATCCATATATAATATAATATGTTAGTGCCGAGGACCGTACGCCCCAACCATATATAATATAATATGTTAGTGCCGAGGAACGTACGGCCCGATCCATATATAATATAATATGTTAGTGCCGAGCAACGTATGGCCCGATCCATAAATAGTATAATATATATAAATGCATGTAAGACTCGGAAAAGGATATTCTGAACTCCTCTGGTGACATAAGAAGCTGATATGAAAAGTCTCTGGGAGTTATGGACATAAAACATAGGAGGCCAATGATACAAATATTTCTACACTCTCTAAGAATAGAATCTTTGGAACTCGCTTGCTCACTGTGTTCGTTCATATGATAAGGATCATGCCAAAAAGAAAGAAAGGATAACTTTACATACCTTTAACGCTTATTTAAATCTCCAACGTCTACTTCTCGAGCTCGTAGGTCTAAAATTAAGATAACATAAGCCACAGTTAGATCATCCACATCACTTACTAACCAATCCAAGTACGAATGAAACTTAACGAAATTCGGGCAGCTTTTCCCCTGAAAACTTAACAATCCTCGAGATTCCAATTTAGCTAAACATCAATTAAAAATACAAACAACAACAACACCAACAATTCCATATCAAACTAGAATTACATCCATTCTTAAATCACTTCCAAAACAGCCCAATATACAGCCCATAAACCAACAATAACATCAAATACGATTTACGATATAATTCTCGTATTTCTCATCCCACGATTTAGCTATGACTTCAAAAAATTTAAATATACTTAGAAGAGGATAATTCTTACCTTATGTGGCAAGAAATACTTTTCATCCACATTACTTCACCTTGAAGAAACCCAAATTCAACTACACGATGAAATGGAATAACGAGATCGAAGCGGTGAGCAAAACCCGTATTATAATTAAACACCGTTGCTGCTTCTTGCTAATAATTCTTATGATAAAAACTAATTGTTGCACACAAGACCTTATTAACGTTTCTGGTCTGTGCAATAACCTTGGATTCGTTCCCAAGGAAATATTGCAACAATATGTCTAAGGACTTCTTAATTTCCGTGATAGCAACGTGTCACTATGCCAATTAAAATGGCTATGACTCATTCACTACTATATTATGCCACCCTCACGTCCAACTACTGCCATGTGGCAGCCCACCATGGACATTTTTCCATGCAATCCTATTTAATACCATAATTAATTTCTTGATCTCAATTCATTTTAATACCAATTATTTTTAATACACTTCATATACCCATTTCCATGATTATGTGATATAACACTAGTCCATATCCTCATTTGCAACACATAAAATGTTATTTTTGATCATCATCGTCACACTTTTGTTTCATCTTAAATCATTTCGGGACTTCAAACTCTTTGTACACTGAGCTCTCGATTTTTATCCTCGAATATGATCGAATTCTCCGGGCTCGGGTAATTTTACTCATATTGGACGATTCAATTTCCTAGTCCAAAAATACGGGATGTAACATCCTTCCCCCCTTTGGAACATTCGTCCTCGAATGTTAAACTAGTCCTGCACTCCCAAGACTTCTTTAAATTTTCTTTTATTGATTTATGCCCTTCACATCCCTCTTTCGTTGGTCAATTCCCTTTAATTTACTATAACTCATTCCAGATCTCTAAGTAACCATTCCCGTAATATTCCCTCTTGATCAAGCCTCTCGAGGTAATACTTCCACATTATTGGTTTTACTCTCCTTTTTATTTCGCAGATGGTTGACAGTTGTATTGCGAGCTCTTCTGCTGAAATCTTACTCTTCTCTCTGGTACACTTAGTCATAACTCAACTCTTTCTTCTTCTATAGTTACTCCTTTGAGATGTATCGTTCACTTTATCTTACCTCTCACGTGTAGACGTCCCTCGTCGATTTATTAGACTTGACAATCCCTGGAGTATTTCATGCCTATGGTAGCCTGTAGACCCTTCACAGACTCCACGAATAGGATGAAATTTCCCTTGGTGTAACATTATTTTGCTTCAATAACCTTACATTGCTCTGTGTTACAGTCCATATTCTGGAATCTTCAGCATCATGTATCACTTCTCGACTTTCTTTCTAAACGTTTCAACTGTCACTTTACCTTTAGCTCTTAATCTCGATCTTTAGAGTCGGCTATCGAGTAGCGCTAGAGTTCCCTCATATTATAACTTTACATAGCTGCTCAATGATCTGTCTATTATTAACTGGTATAATTCCGAAATAGTTCTCGATTTGACATATAAATTCACTGTCTTCTAGTAACCAGCTCGTTCTGTTCGTCTCGTTTCAACCACTTCGCAATTTCCCTTGATCCAACTTGTAACGCTTTAGGCATACCATCTCGTGTTGTTTCTTTATCCATACTTCAAACTCTTCTATTGCCTCTTCATTCAGATTTCTCTCTTAGTTTTTCTATCACGCATCATGTTGCAATCTTATATGAATAAACGTGGGTTCTCAAATTAGCCCAAGAAATACCTTAGCGTCGTCTTACTAGTCTTCATGCTTAACCTCTCCTTCTCCTCTCGTATCTTTCAATCAGTACCGGAGCTCAATTACGACCATGTTCTATTTGCCCGCCGTACTAATTCTATATTGGTAATTTAGCTTAAACTATCTTTACATCCTTCTTTAATGTACCCCAAATATCACAACCGCATTGATTTTACTGAATCCTTACTCTTCTTATCAAGTACTCACTTGGTCTCATTCTTAGCATACAAATATTCGTAGATTGCATAGTTATCCTTGTACAACTTAGATAGAACATATCCAATCTTAGTCATAACCTTTCCTTCTTCTGGTTATTCTGCTTTACATATCTTATTTGTACTAAAACTCACTTGCTGTCTATATTGTTGTACTCCTTTCCCTTCCTTTACTTACCTTTCAATTTTCTCATATTCTACTATAGGAGATTCCCTATCTCTTCTTCTTTGCTACTTATAAGTCATAATATCATTAGCAAGCAACCCCGTTGCCAACGTCTCAACCTCCAATCCAGTATAGCATTGCTATCCTTTATAATATCTCTTAAGTTACTCGTTACCATTTTCTTGTCGTATTCTTCCTTTTTATATGCATTCACTTTCTAATGTCATATTATACAGAATCATTACAAATGATCCTTAGTCTTGTCTCAAATACCATCCTGTCTTTTATCCATCCATTGCTGGCTATCAGAGCTTATTAACTTGTTTCAGCAAGGGATCTCAATAGAAATTTAAGCATCTATATCAAATATATTTCAGTGTCAATTGTTTCCATTTATACTTACTTTGCTTTCACCCGCTTCCCCCCTTTGGGGTTGTACTTATACCATATCCATTTTTTTTCTTTATCATTTATAACTTTGATTCCCCACGTACGAAACTTTAACCAAATCACAAATCAATGAGAATTCTCGATATATAGTACAAAATCTAATCTGATGGTTGGTACTCAAGTAATATAATTAATGTAGCAATTTATCCAAAGCCACATTCCATTTATTCCGATCAGTAGTTAGCTAGTGCTTATAGTCGTTTCAAATTCTCAATTAGGTAGCACTTATATTTTGATGATAAGTGTCCCAAGCTTTCCTAAAACACTATCTTTATCCCAACGGATATCATCTGTTTCTTCTTAATAAATTCACAATACGTCAGTTGTTTCGCAAATCCACAATCCTTGTCCTTTACGGATTTCACCGTTTCCGAGGTAAAGTCATATATATGCAGCACCCCTTTAGGCCTTATGCCCTTTCACCCTTGTTGTGTAACCAACACTAACTTCTAACTTATTCAAAATCATATCAAATTCGTCTTAGTAATGGTCTTATCTTACCACCTTGTCGTCGTACTGCACCCTTAAGTTCGCGACTATATATTTTCCTTTCTATCTTATACTCGTACTCAATTAATTATGTCTATCTTGGGTGCTTTCTTTAGTATTCCTTTCGTTTCTCCAGTCTATGTCCATCTTTTATTTTGTGCACGAGGAATCTCATGCTACTCCTGTATCCTTCAGAAAACACTACTTCTACATAACCCCTTTCTCATTTTCAAAACATATTCTGTTCATCCCTATTTGTTCTTACCATCCAGTCATTTCTGACACTCATTTTGCCTCGTTGCTCATCTTTCTTTAGTTTGGTCTTTCACAATTCTGTCGCTTATATTACTCGTTTTCTTAGCTATACATGTCATAACACACCGCTACACTGTAATCCCACTCGCTTTCTTCTTATTTTCTTCTTTCAATTAACTCCTTCTCTTCCTGTGCTCGCTTTCACTTTCGTTATCACTTGATCTCTTTTCTGAACTTTCCCTATAGGACTTTGTAAGTCTTTCTTATTCGTTCTATATTTTCTTTTTCGTTTCACACTGATCACATCATATCCTTTAGTTACACCCTCACTAGGCTTTACTCATTTCTATAACAATCCTTATGGTATTCACATTACATCCTGTTCGTAATCAATCCTATAACGTAACACTGCTTAACCTTATTCACGATTCTTACTATGTTTTAATTACACTCTGTGGAGTAGGCGCACTTAACCCTTCACCCTTTCTGATCAATCTTATCCTTAATATCTCACAAGCTGTCTTAATACCTTCATAATTTGTTATTCTTCCTCCTCCGTACTTATATCTCAATCATACTATCACTCATTTTAACTATAAACTCATCATAATTTATCCCTACTTATCAGTTCACTTGATACCTCAATAAAATGTTTTGTTAAGATTTGCCACCTTTTTCTAAATCATCCCTTAGTATCACAAGCCCTTCCGAATTATTCTAGAATTTCATCAACAACATATGAAACATGTCACTAATAAAATGTCACCATGAGGCATTCTCCAATCACCACCAGAAGAAAAACTAGAAACAGACAAGCACCACAGGACTTCTAGTGCTTGGTTAATATGGTTTACCTCCAGATTTATTCTTGAATCATGAACGAATCATTTAGTTCATAAACTACTTGTTGTATGCTCTGTATTCTTCCAATGAAGTGAAACATAATTGCTGGACATTTTTGCCCTTCAATATGAGCTTTTCTAAGGTAAAAATGTGGCTGGAAGAATTCTGGTTCGTTCAAATGAATTCCAAACTTTGCTGCTCATATTTGCTCCTTTGAAATCAAGTTTCCCAAATAAGAGTGATGTCTCTTACGGTTGACATGGAGGGTATCTCTTAAAGCTTTAATCCAACATGATAAATTTACCATAGCGATGTCGACCTCATAATTACTATTATTATCAATTCAACCGTTAACTTTATTTCTCGCAGTCAGACGTACTTGCAACTTAGTCAAATCTCATCATTACTGTTGACATTACCTTTCAAGACCTTTACGAACTTATATCTCATTATATTTTTACTTCTAGGAAAATTTTGGCAGAGTTTCTTCTGTATTTCTTACTATCCCAAAACCTGCACGCAGGAAATACCAACAATGCCTCACAGGGCCAACATATATACGTATATATCATATCATATCATGGCCACACAGGGCTCTTAATTTCAAGTAAAAGTATAAAGATGTCGAAACTTACCTCACATATCGCACCTCGAGACGTACCTGATCCTTTAACGATCCGTCCTGTTATACCTTCCTACCTACCTCCCCTTCCATTCTTCAACTTTACATGTCAATCATACTCCAATATTCTTACCTTACCTGACATGCCTCTTTCGCACCGTGGCTTACCTGTGTACTGTGTAGCTTCTAATATCATCAGTCACTTTCTTCTGTCGATGTCGTTCTTCAGCTGAAATCAAAGGCTAGTATAAGGAATTTCATTTCCTATGGCTGGGCTCTATCGCACGATCTAGGATAAGAAGGAAAGATAACATCCTAAATGTCCTGTAGCTTCCTGTTTATAGATGTGGTGCACAACAGACCGATAAACAAGACTCTACTAGACACAGTCTGTAGACACTCCGAGGATGAACTGCTCTGATACCACTTTTGTCACGACCCAGCCCCGTGGGCCATGACTAGTGCCTGAGCTGGACACCCATATGTATACCTGTTAGACATAATCAGACTGACACTATAGGCAAGATGGGAATCGACATAGACACAAAGGTCCTCAACATCACATATCAAGATAATTTATCCCCTGCGGAGTCTCAACCAATCACAACGAAATCAAATACGCAAGCCGACGAGGCTGCCACTATATATCATTAAAATACGCAAGCCGACAAGGCTTCCACTACGTATCGATAACATATGCAAGCCGGCAAGGCTGCCTCAACCAACAGAAACATCTACAACAACTATATAGACACAGCTGACCATAATATATATACAACCCACACACACGACTACAGACCTCTAAGAGTACTAACAGTGAAATATCACGGGACAGGGCCCCGTCGTACCCCTGGACAACCATATATAAATACATCAGAAGATTTGTACCAAAAGTCTAGGCTCTGGAACAACGGAACTCTCCAAGACAGTCGACTGGAAAACCTAAGCTGAGGGAATCACCGAATCGAGCGTCTGTACCTGCGGGCATGAAACGCAGCCCCCCAAAGAACGGGGATCAGTACGGAATATGTACTGAGTATATAAAGCATAAGAACATCAAGTACAGATGAATCATAAAAACCAGCCTCAATAATAGAATGCATCTGTGGCTAACATTTGAGAATATCTGCATAACTCTATATGACAGAAACAGACTCTACGGCGTATGATAGGCATAGATTATAATATAACTGATAGTGCTGTGGAACGTCCAGCCCGATCCATATATAATATAATAGTACCAAGGAACGTACGGCCCGATCCATAAATATAATATGTTAGTGGCGAGGAACGTACGACCCGATGCATATATAATATAATTTGTTAGTGCCGAGGAACGTACGACCCGATCCATATATAATATAATATGTTAGTACCGAGGAACGTACGGCCCGATCCATATATAATATAATATGGTAGTGCCGAGGAACGTACGACCCGATCCATATATAATATAATATGTTAGTGCCGAGGAACGTACGACCCGATCCATATATAATATAATATATTAGTGCCGAGCAACGTACGACCCGATCCATAAATAGTATAATATATATAAATGCATGTAAGACTCGGAAAAGGATATTCTGAACTCCTCTAGTGACATAAGAAGCTGTTATGAAAAGTCTCTGGGAGTTATGGACATAAAACATAGGAGGCCAATGATACAAATATTTCTACACTCTCTAAGAATAGAGTCTTTGGAACTCGCTTGCTCACTGCGTTCGTTCATATGATAAGGATCATGCCAAAAAGAAAGAAATGATAACTTTACATACCTTTAACGCTTATTTAAATGTCCAACGTCTACTTATCGAGCTCGTAGGTCTAAAATTAAGATAACATAAGCCACAGTTAGATCATCCACATCACTTACTAACCAATCCAAGTACGAATGAAACTTAACGAAATTCGGGCAGCTTTTCCCCTGAAAACTTAACAATCCTCGAGATTCCAATTTAGCCAAACATCAATAAAAAATACCGACAACAACAACAGCAACAATTTCATATCAAACTAGAATTACATCCATTCTTAAATCACTTCCAAAACAGCCCAATATACAGCCCATAAACCAACAACAACATCAAATACGGTTTACGGTATAATTCTCGTATTTCTCATCCCACGATTTAGCTATGACTTCAAAAAATTTAAATATACTTAAAAGAGGATAATTCTTACCTTATGTGCCAAGAAATACTTTTCTTCCACATTACTTCACCTTGAAGAAACCCAGATTCAACTACACGATGAAATGGAATAACGAGATCGAAGCGGTGAGCAAAACCCGTAAAATAATTAAACACCGTTGCTGCTTCTTGCTAATAATTCTTATGATAAAAACTAATTGTTGCACACAAGACCTTATTAACGTTTCTGGTCTCTGCAATAACCTTGGATTCGTTCCCACAGAAATATTGCAACAATATGTCTAAGGACTTCTTAATTGCCGTGATAGCAATGTGTCACTATGCCAATTAAAATGGCTATGACTCATTCACTACTATATTATGCCACCCTCACGTCCAGCTACTGCCATGTGGCAGCCCACCATGGACATTTATCCATGCAATCCTATTTAATACCATAATTAATTTCTTGATCTCAATTCATTTTAATACCAATTATTTTTAATACACTTCATATACCCATTTCCATGATTATGTGAATGTATTATTGACGTTTTAGAATCGATATACGCTATAGAGGAATGACTATAAATAGAGGAGACGTTGCCCGATTTTGTCTAGTTTTGTCATGTACGCTAGCTATCGATTTCTAAAGATAGTATGACTTTAATGAAGGTATAGATGTGAGCTTCGGAGGAGAACGTGCAAGTGTAGAGTAGTTCAATGGAAAGGCATGTAAGCTAACCCTTCTTTCATAAGGCATGGTTCTTTGACCAATCATCTAAATCTTCTACGAGCTTATGATATTCTCCAAATGCCTCTATCTTCAAAGCTACTAAGCTTATGATTATCGATATGTTACGATTGTACTAAGTTCCTCGTATGACGAGTAGGCCTATTAAGGTAGATGAGATGAATGACGATAATAGTGATAATGATATTGATGACGACTGTAATGGTAATAGCGATGATGATAACAACGACGATGATGATAGTAATGAATATAATAAAGATGCTTATGAGCTACTATGTATATGTATCTATGTATGACTATTATGGAACCCCGAGCCTATGAGGCCGGGTAGGATATGTAAATAAGTATGTATATGATTACGTAACGCGCGCACACCTCTGCAGATGGTACGAATAACCCTGACGCCTTGGTAAGGCCAGGTAGATATAACCATGACGCCTTGGTAGGGCCAGGTAGATGTAACCCTGACGCCTTGGTAGGGCCAGGTATGTGTAACCCTGATCCTTGGCTGGCCAAGTATGTATGAAACACCGATCCTGCATGGTAGGGTATGCTATGTAAATGTTATGTATATGATATGATTGTGTATATGATATAGATATGAGTACGAATGCGAGAATGATACGATATGAATGTGAACAAGAGAATGTATACGAATAGAGTGTAAATATGGAACGGAGACGATTATGGATACGGATATGGATATATGTTCACAAATAGGCATTAGAATGGAAAGTTTCTATGTAAGGCAAGTAAGTGCTTATAACGATGATATTACTATCTCCCATCCCGTGTTATCTTTCATGTTGCTTATTATGCTTCTACGTTGATATTGATCATGCTTTACATACTCAGTACATTCTTCGTACTGACGTCCTTTTGTTTGTGAACGCTGTGTCATGCCCGCAGGTGCACAAGGAGACAGGAGTGATCCATAGCTACATTCTCAGGGACTACATAGCAGAGCTCCATTTCATTCGGAGCCATAGCTTTTGGGTACTTATTCTTTTGTGTTCATAATTATGGGCATAGCGGGGTCCTGTCCCGCTTATATGATATGATATACTCTCCTTAGAGGCTCGTAGACATGTGTACGTGGTTAGATGTGTTTGGCCTTGTCGGCCTATATTTTGTATATCATTTTGTTAGCCTTGTCGGCTCGTGTACATTGATGTGGTATAAATGCCAATGATGATATAAAGGCATTATTGTCCAATGGGACTAGTATGACTGATGAGTAGAAATGTATGTTTAATTATGTGGCTCACCTAGATGTAAGTGTAAGTGCAAGCCAAGGGGTGCCCGGGTGGGCTAGCACCGGGCGCTCGTCGCGGCCCCCTAGACGGGTCGTGACAGCTTTAGTTGTTGTTATTAGTATATGGTATTGGAAGAGGTCCTTGTTACCGGGGAGATATTGTCTAAATCTATGTAAATGAGCTACTAGCATAAGTTACAGACTTAACCTTGACTTAATATTGATTATGGACCCCCGTTATACCATTGTAGATTGAGTTGAGTTTGTTGGAGGATCACTTGAGGGGTATTGACGACTCAGTGGGATTAAGGTAGTTATATGTATATATATACGGCGTTATATATGCGTACATATAGTACATATGCATACCATATCCCTAAGGGGCATTTCGGATATACAGGTTGACTAGTTTTATCTCATATAACTTTCATCTTATGCTATTTTCATGCCTTTCATACTCAGTACTTTATTCGTACTGACATCCCTTTGCCTGGGGATGTTGTGTTTCATGCCCGCAAGTTCTGATAGACAGGGTAACGGTTCGCATCAGTAGGACGCCTATTCAGCTTAGTATTGAGGCACTTCTCTTGCATCGGAGTTGCTGTCTTGTCTTGGTACAATATTTTTTTATGTACATATGGGTATGGCGGGGCCCTATCCCAACCTGATGAAAGTCATGTACTCCAGTAGAGGCTTGTGGAGATGTAGCTAGATGTTGTATGGCCTTGTCGGCCTGTGTTTTTCTTTACAGATATTCCTGAGAGCCTTTTTGGCTCGTACTATTGGGTCCAGTAGGTTTGTATATGTATGTCCTTTCGGACTTGTCCCTTTTATCTTATTTCTTCTACGAGTTAGTAGGTTGTCGTGTGGCGGCCCTTATGGTTGTGATATGAAAGCAAGTTATAGATGTGCTCGACAAGTAAGGTCCGGGTGCCTGTCATGGCTCTCTAGTTTGGTTCGTGACTAAATTGGTATAAGAGCAGGTCTGTCCTAGGGTTGTCCACAAGTTGTGTCTAGTAGAGTCTTATTTATAGGTTTGTTGTGCATCACATTTATAAACAGGAGGCTACAGGGCATTTAGGGTTGTTGTCTTCTCTTCTTATCTTAACTCGTGCGATAGAGCTATGTCAGAAGAATTCATTTTCTAATAACGCGTTTTGATTACAGCAATGCCTTTGACGAGGTAAGCTTTAGCTAGCCAGAGAGGCAAAGCTGTGGGGGATGAGGATACTAGTCGGGTGCCATCTATAGATGTAGGCTAGGGTGAGTCTCAGAGTGAAGCCCCATCTCAGATTTCTTAGACTCCGCCCGCTCTAGTGGGCTTAATGGGTTGTAGTACCCCCAGTTCCTCTACCTGATGCACTGAGCCAGGAGATGCGAGATGCTATATAATTATTGACTCAGTTGGTAGCCGCTCAGGCCCAACGACAGGGTACAAGTGTTGGTTATGCTGATAGGGCTGTTAGTTCCAGAGTTTGAGACTTCATTAATTTAGACCCTCCAGTATATACAAATCCAGATGAGGACCCGCAGAACTTTATAGATAGGATGTAGAGGACCTTGAGAGTGATGCATGCTTCTAATAATGAGTCAGTAGAGTTGTCTTCCTACCGATTATGGGACATTTCTGTTCAAGTGGTATGAGACCACACAGTTGTCCAGAGGGACTAATACACCTCCAGCAGTGTGGCAGGTTTTCTCCGACACTATCTGCCAGTAGAGACCTGACGGGCTTGAGTTGATAATTTTAGAATCTACGCTAGTGAAATATGAGTGTTCGGGAGTACAGTCTCCACTTTGACTCATTAGCCAGGTATGCTCCCACGATTGTAGCTGAGATGGTAGATCGGGCACACCGGTTTGTGATCGGACTTGGGCCGCATTTGATTCATGATTGCATGACGGCCTCACTTTAGGAGGGTATGGATATTTCTCATATTCAGCCATATGCTCAGGGCTTAGAGGAGCGTAAGAAATAACAGCGAGCCGATTGAGGTTGTGATAGAGGTCAGAATAAGAAGGCTAGGTCGACAGGTTCTGATAGTGAGTTTTGAGAAGGTCATAGATCACAGTTTTCAAGGCGTTCAGCCCATATAGAGGCTAGTGACCTTCCATAGCTTCCAGGGCCGAGATTTGATTGATCTACTTATTTTGGAGCAGGCCAGGGTTCTATAGTTTTCGGTTCTCAGTACAGGGGTGATTCTGGCCAGATGAGGCAACCCTTGCAATAGTGTGCTCAGTGTGGTAAGTTTCATGCCAGAAAGTGCCGGTTGGGGTGTTATACCCCGTATTTTGTATGCCGAATTATTCGTAAGTTAATCGACATAAGTCCAGGACGAGATTATTTTTGGGATATGAGGCAAGGACTTTTAATCCCGATTTTAATAAGTACACGACTTGCTTGTAATTCCAATTAGTGTGGAAATATTAATGGAGAATAGGGATTAATTAACTATGATTAGATTATTAAGTGGAGATTAGTGATTAATTAAGCTAATTAGACCGCTAAGTGGGCCTCACAAACGTGGCGGAATTTGATTGGTATTTAAGTTGGGTGGGACACATGTCATAAGGTGGACACGTGTCCCACATATGGGCTGCCTATAAATATGCCAAGTGATGACTAATATTAGCCTCCTTCTTCACAAAGAAATCACAATTTAAGGCTAGAGCTTGGACAACCATGGCTGCCGCTGTTCACAGCCAGCCATGGGTATATATATAAAAAAATTCTCTTCTAGATTAAATCTCTAAGGTGCTGTAGACGTTCAAGGGAGGCAGCGACATCGGAATATTGAGTTGAGGAAAAGAAGTGGTGCAATTGGTGCGGGAAATTGTAGAATCTGTTCTAGCTAATTTAAGGTAGGATTTAATTCTCTTCTACATGTTTTAGAGGTGGTTTGGACTTGTTATAATTTGGTAAATGTGAATTGGATATAAGGAATTATGTATATTGATGTTGAAGTGTCGTTTGAGCCGTGTAGGGGGTTGTTCTAATTAGAAATGGTGAATTAATTTTAAGTAGCATCTTGGTTGTTGTTGTCATGGATTATATGATGAGAGTGAAGTAATTAAATGGTTAAAGTTGAAGTTGAATTTGTTTTGTGGGCTGTTGCAGGGACTTGTTGTGATATTAATGTAGTTTTTTGCATATGAATGGATGATGTTGTTGTCGTGTGTTCGCTGGTATAATTCACTAATATAGATGGAAGGAGTGTATGAAATAACGTATAAGAAGCGTATGTGGTTTGCTTGGTGTATTCGTAGATATTCGTAAGATTATCGGGCATCTCTATGTTGTTAATTAGGGGCTGTTCTGGGCATGTTGTTATTCTTCTTGAATTGGAAGATTAAGCATAGTTAAGATTATATATTGCGTTGTTGTATTGGTTGAGCTGTTACAAGGTCGTTTCAATGAAAACGTTATGACTATAGACCATTAAGGATAACTTGAATATGTCGTAATCGTATGTGAATATTGTCGAATGTTGTAATATGTGGGCTGATTGGAATGTCATGTGGGTTGTTCGGAGTGTTCTCAAATCTTGTCTTGATTAGACTTGATATAGTACTTAAATGTGTGGTTATGGATGTTGATTTGGTTGTTCTATAGTTGGCTTGAATATAAGGGAAATGCCGCCTACTCTACTAGAAACGAACTACTAACGTTGGAATACGTTTTGAACCTTTCCATAGCTTAACCATAGTTCTTAACGTCTTAATATAGGTTGAGACACTACGGGCAGCGTATACGTATTGTATTACGGATAAGCGTTGAAGGTATGTAAAGCTAGTAGTCGGTATGTATAAGTTCCTATTCTTAGAGACTCTACGATGACTAATGTCCTTGACTTCCATAAGCTATTTCATATTATCTTGATACATGTCTATGCTTCCTGAGGCTCTATTTGATATAGTCCATAGTGACATTTAAAGGGTACTCAACATGACTATCGCCTTTGATACTCGAGTGTTAGTTATTCCACTTATTCTATTGAGTCTCAGATGATGATTTAATTGCATGTGGTTACTCATGATATTCTACTCGTGCGTACTGTTATTGTGTAGTTCATCGAGTCCCGGGCCGGGTATGTATTCGTGCACAGTTTCACTGCATTGTTATCTGAGTCCCTCACTAGAGGGCCGGGTACAGTATATGTATATGATGATATGATGATATGATTATGGCACCGAGTCCCATGATGGGCCGGGTATGGTATACGTGTACACGACTTTATTCACCGAGTCCCATAAGGGGCCGGGTATGGTATATGATAATAATATGCACGATTTTGTTTCGTAAGGCACAGGTACAGTGATTTCTTGATTATCATACTTGTCTCCTGGAATCTCTACTTCTGTTATGATCTTCGTTAATGCATTTCATGCTTTATATACTCAGTACATGTCTCGTACTGACCCCCTTTCTTAGGGGGATGCGTTTCATGCCCGCAGGTGCAGATACTCGCTTTGGTGATCCTCCAGCTTGGGACTTCTAGTCAGCTGTCTTGGAGTGCTCCATTGTTCCGGAGCCTAGACTTTTGGTACAGATCCTTTTGATGTATATATATGTTTATCCAAGGGTACGGCGGGGCCCTGTCCCGTCATATGTCATTGTTGGTACTCTTAGAGGTTTGTAGACATATGTGTGGGTTGTGTACAGATGTTGTTCGGCTGTGTTAGCATGACTTATATTTGGGACGTTCCCATACGTAGTGGCTGCCTTGTCGGCTTGCATATATATATATATTTTGGGATGTTGTACGTAGTAGCAGCCTTGTCGGCTTGCATATATATTTTGGGATGTTCCCGTATGTAGTGGCAGCCTTGCCGGCTTGCGTATTATGTCATGCTTGATTGATTGTGACTCCTCAGGAGACAGGTTACCTTGATGTATATACATGTGACAGTTCTGAGACGGCGTTTTGTTTTTACAAGTTTCCATATTATGTTTAGTTTTGAGTTGATTATAGCTAACAGGTACGTATACGAGTGTCCAGCTCGGGCAGTAGTACGGCCTACGGGATTGGGTCGTGACATGAGGTCAGATGTGTGCTATACTTGCGGCTATCTAGGCCACATTATGCGATATTGTTCGACGAATGGTGGTAGAGGTACGGCTCAGCCGACTGGGTCTGCATACAGTTCTTCATCATTTGTACGCCCTCCTGGGCAAGGTTCAAAGTCATCAGCCGGACGTGGTAGAGGCAGAGGTGGAGCATCTAGTTTGAGCGGTCCTCAGAACCACATATATGCATTTGCTGGTCGGCAGGATCTTGAGTTGTCACCCTTGTCATTACAGGTATACGATTAGTTTCCTCTCATGACGTGTATGCATTGATAGATCTAGGTTCTACTTTATCACATGTTACTCCTTTCATTACTGGTAAGTTTAGGATATAACCTGAGTTAATTAAGCCATTCGAGGTGTCCACACTTGCTAGTTATCCGGTGATAGCTAAACGAGTCTATACAGATTGTGTGGTTATAATTTGTAATCATCACATCGTCGCCAACTTGATTGACTTAGATATGGTAGACTTTGATGTCATTATAGGTATGGACTGGTTGGCCTCTTGTTACACTAATGTTTATTGTAGAACAAAGATGGTTAGATTCTAGTTTCTAGGTGAGCCGGTCCTTGATTAGAAGGGTAACACTACTACGCCTAAGGGTAGGTTTATTTCCTATATGAAGTCAAGGAAAATGATCTCCAAAGGTTGTATTTATCATATTGTTCGTGCCATAGATGTCGAGGCTGACCCACCAACTCTTCTGTCAGTCCTAGTAGTCAATGAATTTCCTGATGTGTTTCCAGAAGAACTTCCAGGTCTTCTACCCGAAAGGGAGATTGAGTTTGGTATTGATATGTTACTGGATACTCAGCCGATGTCTATTCCTCTTTATAGGATGGCTCCATCAGGCCAGCACTTCGGCTTAGGGTGTGCCGATATTATTTGTATGTAAGAAAGATGACTTGTTGCGTATGTGCATTGATTACCGGCAAGTAAACAAGGTTACTATCAAGAATTAGTATTCCCTTCCCCGAATTGATGACTCGTTTGACTAGTTACAAAGTGCTAAATGCTTTTCAAAGATCGACTTAAGGTCCGGTTTTCATCAGCAGAGGGTTAATAAGAAGGATATTTAGAAGACATCCTTTAAAACAAGGTATGGGCAGTTTGTGTTCCAGTACTGTCATTTGGATTGACGAATGCCCCAGCAACATTTATGTCCCTGATCAAACGTGTACTTAGTACATTTCTGGATGTGTTCGTGATTGTATTTGTTGATGACATTTTGGCTTACTCCCATTCGGAAGCAGAGCATGCAGATCATTTACGGAAGGTATTACAAATACTCCAAGATCGAAAGTTGTATGCTAAGTTCTCTAAATGTGATTTATGGCTTAATTTAGTGGCGTTCTTTGGTCATATTATCTTCGATGAAGGTATTCAGGTATATACTCAGAAGATTGAACCTGTACAGAATTGGCCAAGGCCCACGACCCCATTAGACGATCGTAGCTTTCTGGGCTTAGTCGGATATTATAGGTGGTTCGTAGAAGGGCTTGCTACCATATCGGCCCAATTGGCATAATTGATTCAGAAGGGTGCTAAGTTCCAGTTGTCTGACGCTTGTGAGCGCAGTTTCCAGGATTTGAAAAATCGATTAACGACTGCCCCTGTCCTTACTCTTCCAGAGAGTATAGAAAGCTATGTGGTTTATTTAGATGCTTCAGGTATAGGCTTGGGATGTGTATTAATGCAGCACGGGAAAGTAATTGCCTATGTGTTACACCTCGTAGTTTGGTACGTTAAGATTCGTTAGGTGTTAGCTATGTAATTACAGATACTGGAGTACCTTCTAGGATATATGAGATTATATGCGCTTGCCTTATGATTGCGAGAGTTTAAGTTCATATAATAAGCTAGGGAAGCATTGGAGGGCGAGTGGATTAAGGGAATTAAGTTGTTGAAACTTTAGAGAAAAGATGGGGGCAATTTTGGCCAAACTTAGGGAAAGGATATCTTTAAGTATATGAAGAGTTTTGGAGCAATGTAAAAGCCTAAAATGAAGCTCAGGAAGTTTAGTTTCCAACGCAACAGACCGTGCAACAATCTGACATCGGAGTCAAATGTTATGAGCATTTTAAGATGGGCTGTCAGAGAAGGGAATTAACCCAGCGCGAACGCGCCAGAAGGTGGCACGGACATGCAGAGGAGGACCCAGTAACTCAGCGTGAACGCACTAGGAGGTGGCGCGAACGCGCAGAGGAGGACCCAGCAACTCAGCGCAAACATGCCAGGAGGCAGCGCGATCACGCTGAGCAAATTTTATATCAGTCCAGGCAGTTTCTGGAACTCTATATAAGGGGGGCTTACCCCCCATTGCTTCATCAAAACCCACCAAAAAAATCCCCAAATATTCTGAAAATTTCCCACAACTCCCCAACACCAAATTTTAGCCCAATTTAAGAATAATCTCCGAATTCAGGTGTCACGACCCAAACTGATGAGCCGTGACGGGAGTCTGACCTCTAGCGACCAAACACCCCTAAACACGTATCTGAAACATACTGAACATCAAAATCCCATAAATGGCATAAACTGATCTCATAAGAGGGAAACATCAGAACTCTGTACAATCTGCATATATATACACGACATGCAGAAGAACAGTGCAAGCAAGCTGGCCTGCTACATATATATTGTACACAAAAGAATAGAAGTCGACAAGGCTACATCATCTGGCTACTACATACAACTGTCTACAGACCTCTACTGGAATAAAAGCTATAGAAAGGACGGGACAGGGCCCCGTCATACCCATGTACATACACATCTCAAAAGGGGCATACCAAAGCTGACTGTAGCTCCGGATCGAATAGAGTGTACTGACCACTGCTACATCTAGAGGTCCTACTGAGCTGGACCACCTGTTTGTGTCCCTGTACCTGCGGGCATGAACACCGCCCTTCGAGCAACAGGGAGTCAGTACGAATAATGTATCGAGTATGTAAGGCATAAGAACAACATATATACTTAAGAATCATGGATAAGATCTGAACTCATAAGCGGAAATGACTAACTACATGTACTTGTATGAACTAATATCTGCCTAAATCTGCATAAATCTGCATAACTGACAATGGCTCTGTGGACACATAATATGCATGCTCATACCTATCAATGATGGTCGTGCATCTATATGTATGCGTATATAACGCCTGCTATGTGTGCATATATAACGCCTGATGTATGTGCGTATATAACCTCTGTAAGCCTCTATGGCATCTCGTCTTATCATACTGGCTCCTCTGTGGCCATAATCAATGTCATTATCATTGTAGTAATGTGTATATAACGCCTATATCTTTTCTCATAATTTACATATATCTAATATTCGCGTATATAACGCTTTCTAGTCACGGGTCAATGTACATAAATATATAATGAATGTAATGCATGACTAAACTGTATGCACAGAAATGGCTACATAAGACTGGACCCATGAATAGAAGGATTACTCATAAATGGGGTACATGAACATCAAAGACTGAAGTGCTTTTAATGCTTCTAAGACTAGAGTAAAATGGAAGCTCGCTTACTCGCTTATTCGATCATATCATAGGATCATGCCAAAAGAAGGAAAGAACGACCTTAACATACCTGGAAGTATACTCAATCGTCCAACTTCTACCTCTCGAACTTGCAAGTCTACAATTAAGATAAAATATGGCTTAATTAGGCTATTTACTTCACTTAATAACCTCCTTTAGATGCATATAGAGCTTAACGATTTGTAGAAAATAATTTCCTTTGTAAGCTTACAACTCTCTAACTTCTCATTCGATCCCACATCAACTACAATACTCAAATCAACAATGACAACACACACACACACACACACACACACACACACACACACACATATATATATATATATATATCAAAATATACGTAAACCCGTTTCCAATCATCTCTTAAAATAACCCTAAGTCACTATCTTGTCTTTCATCAACTCATCACCTCCACAACTATCCCCTATTTACTTAGAATCACTAAAACTCTTGATACTCAACTTAGAAATAAGGGTAGATATCATCTACATACCTTGAGGGATCAAGAATCCCAAGAATCACTTCAACTTCAACTCCCCAAACTTCACAACCTTGAAGAAACCCTAGAAGCAACCTTCCTCTTCACCATCTCGGGATTACGGGGTCCGGGTCTTGTCCAATCTTCACTAATATGATGAAAAATATTAGGAGATAATATCAAGGGATTTTTTTTATTTGTAAAGGAGGAAAATGTGAAATAGGGTCGTGAACTACTTATTTAAACTTGGAAGCCAAAAAGGCTACAGCGGTTCGGTTCGACGAGCGGATCAACGGCCCGTCAACGTGTCGACGGTCCATCGACTTGCCTCGTCGACCTGCGCCTGCAGATGCAAGGCTGCGGGATCCTATCGACGCCGCACATTGACGGTCCTTCGACCATGTCGATGACCCATCGACGATGACTGGTGTCCTGTAGATTTTCTAATTTAGTTCAGATAGCGTCAATTTGATTCGTTCAACTTCTAACTCTATAAATTGCCATGAATATCTGCTGGTACCCTCGTACACAGGGTAAGACATTTTCTACCTCCAAACTAGGGCTCGGGTCTCTATTCCAGGGGCATACCTAACTAGGAAACCATAGGTTCTACTACTAAGAACACGAGGGGTGTAACATCAGGTTCAAACCGCGTATAGTTAAGATTATAATATCGTATTAAGGTGAATTTTAGCTGGAATTCAAGGTGGAAAGTGAAGATATTGCAGTTCTAGCGAAGGTAAGGTATGAATCTCCCTTTATTAATATTGATTTAGGCGTGTTTACAAAGGAAGAACTATTAAATAATTGTATACCAAATTTGTTGGTTTAGAAAATTGGATAAACATCATGTGGGATGTTTTATGAAATATTTTGGTATTAAGAATGATGTTGTTGGTGTTGTTGTTGTTGTTGTTGTGTTGGTTGTTGAAATTATGATGTCGGGCTGGGGATATAAACAGGGGAGATGCCGCCTAAATTTTAGCAGATTCTAAAGGAATTTGGTGTAAAGACTTGAGGTAGGCATGTGACAATAAGTCTAACAGCAGTATAATTTCTTTTGAATGTAGCTTTACAAGTTCGGGAGAACAAGCCTTAATTCGTAAGAGATCAATCAAGTATGTTAAGGATGTTCCTTCTTTTCTTGGCATGTTTCCGTATATGGTAAGAGCGTGATAAACCTTATGACTCGAGATTTGTCAAAGTAGAGGTTTTCATATTGTTGTCTAGTTTCCGAGTGTTATGTTATTCTTTCTGAGGGGCCATATCCCCTTCCTATGTCCTTCAGTTATAGAGAGACAGAAGAGATATGTTACCGTATCAGTGTTTTTCAGAATACGCATGATATATTGCATGATATATTGCATGATATATATATTTTTTTTCTTTAGCCTAGCCACTTGGTCAGTGATACATTTTTATTTTGCCTGACCTACGGGTCGGTGAGACAGATATACCTGGCCTACGGGTCAGTAAGACAGATTGCCTGGCCGACGGGTCAGTGAGACATGTTTCCTGGCTACTTGGCAAGTGAGATTTTACAGTTGCCTGACCACATGGTCAGTGAGATATACATATAGTAATATATTGCATTACATATGAGACAGGTCTGGAGAGGTATTCAGGGCATTCTTTGGCCTCTGGATGGTATTGTTTCAGTTCAGTTTCAGTTATCGTTGCCTTACATACTCGGTACATTATTTTGTACTGACATCCCTTTTGTCGGGGGCGCTGCATTCATGCCTGCAGGTACAGATCAACCGATTAATAGGCCTCCCTAGTAGACAGGATCTGACATCAGCTGATTGGTGAGCTCCCTTGCTGTTCGGAGTTGCCAGGTCCTTTGGAGTCTTTCCTTTTAGTTCCAGATTGTATGGTACAGTCGCACATCTCCCTAGAGGATTATAAATGAGTCCTGTATATAGTACGTCAGTGTGATAGCCTTGTCGACTTGTATATGTGTCTGTTGGATGCTATTGATTTGGTATGATTAAAGCAGCCTTCTCGGCTAGCTCAGTTGTATATATGTATATTTTGGGTGTGCGCCTAGTTCAGACGAGATAGACGTATTTTTATGTATCTCTAGATTAGACAGTATTAGTTTAAGTTGGGGTTCACTCCCCAGAGTTTCAAATTTAAAGTGGTTCGCTCGGGCCTAGTTAGGCTTCTGGTGCCGGTCACGTCTGTCCGGAATTGAGGTGTGACAAACTTGGTATCAGAGCGGGCCTATCCTAGGGAGTCTACAAGTCGTGTCTAGTAGATTCTTGTTTATAGGTGTGTTGCGCACCACATCATATAAACAGGAAGCTACAGGGAATTTAGGAATTGGTACCCTTCTTCCAGATCTAAATCGTGTTGTAGAGCCAAGTCATAGGAGATTTGAGTTAAACTTACTCTTCCGTGTTTGTGCACAGCTATACCGGTGACGAGAAAGACTGCAGCTAACCGGAGAGGTGATGCGGTAGCGGGTGAGGGGAGCAGTAGGGCGTACCCGACAGCCGAGGCCCAGCCTGAGGGGCATGGTGAGACCCTATCCCCATCATTATCGACGACTACACCGCTTGAAGAGCCCCCGAGGGAGGCAGTTCTCCAGTGCCCCCTCCCACACCGACATACCAGGATCTTTGGAGGGCGGTGCACTTATTAACCCAGATTATGTCACGACCCGACTGGGGGGGGGGGGGGCATAATGGGTACCCGGAGCTGACTACTGAGCCCCGTATATCATTCTTGTCTTCGTACTCATCTCAAACAAGCTAATTTCTCAAAGTAAACTTACTATGAAATTATCACCCAATTTATACATATAAATATGCATAAGCCCACAAGGTTACAAAAGTGATATAAAAAATATACATTGATAAGATCACCTAACATCTACTACCCACACATATGTATCTATGAGCCTCTACTAGAATGCTGAGATCATAAGTACGGGACAGGACCTCGCCCTGCCCCAAATGTGTACACAGAAGAATTCCAATGAACGGAAACTACGGAGTAGTGGAGTGCTCCTGTACAGCTGCTGGTAAGGCTCCTAGGTGTCCAAGCCGTCTCCCTGTCTACCTGTGAGCATGAACACAATATCCATAAAAGAAAAGAACGTCATTACGAACAATGTACTGAGTATTTACGGCATATACGATAACATAATAAAGAAGTATAGAAAGCATGAGAAGAAAGGGTAACCGTAACTACTTGCCTCTTGAGGCGGAATTATGAATGCTTACTTTTACCTTTAAGCATATCACATATACATACAAACATGAACTGTCTAAATCAATAACATCATTAACTCGCATCCGGGCCTCCCGCGTCCGGGCCTCCCACGGCTGGGGTAATCATCTTATGCCGCCTACTAGTGGTGTCATGTCCTGCCAAATAGGCACGACATTATGATTATTCATAAGCCGCCCACTGAAGTAGTATCATGTACGACCACATAGGCACGGCGTAATCATTATCCATAAGCCGACCACCGAAGTGGTGTCATGTCCGGCAAAATAGGCGCGACATAATCATTATCCATAAGCCGCCCAACGAAATGGTGTCATGTCCGACCAAATTGGCACGGTGTAATAATCATTATATACTTAACATGAAGCATGCATAAGAGCTCAGGTAAACACTGTAACTCTATCGGAGTGACGTAAGGTCGGTAACCTCCGATTATCTTATGGAACAGTCATAATCCTCATGTCTCACCTCGAAAGAAATAGCATTATGAGGTGAAATAATCAATGATGAATAACAACTAAGGAAATCATACATCAAGATCATTAATATCGTAATAACATCTTTTCATAAGCATTAGAATCTCGGGACATAGAATCATCATTATTATTGACATTATCATAACACATCTCTTATCCATATCTCATGGGAAGTTCTTAGTGATCATCGACTTGTAACTTTCAAAATGTAAGGAGGTTATGAAAAGATAGAGGAAATCATGTTATAAGAATCATGCCTTAGAAAAGAAGCGACTAGCCTTACATACCTTCACGTCTCCTCAACAACTATCGTTCTCCTTCCAAGCTGACGATTCTACATTCAAGAGAATTCATACGAAGATTAGATAACCGGGAACATACTTAGGCTTCAACTAAAAGAACTAAGGGCTAACGAAAATTGGGCAGTGTTTTCTTTGTTTCAACAACCTTCTCTATATAATAAACAACTCCCAAACGTCGATAATAACACCCATGATACTACAATCGGTAAATTCCATCAAGTTCAACATTATTCAATCCTTACAATGCCCTTCCAATGTCATCCATAACCAAAATTATGATATAATACCATATATATAGATATAATACACCTTTAACATCATTTGTATTATTCATCACAATATTGTACTCATAACATGTCAAGAACTATAATTCAAGCCATGTTACTATTCAAGAATTCCACTATTTGTATATTTGAACTTCATACTCTACTTTTTTCCATAATCCAAGTCTTTCCACCACTCAATATTCTTAATAACATGAATAAAATGTGAAACTCACCTTTGATCACATAGGAATGGGCTTTGGATGAAAATACTCCACTTGAGAGAAAATTTCAATACCAAAGAGATTCTTGGTTTCCACAAGCCCTAGTGAACATCCTTGCACTTGATGCTACTAATATCTTGGTGCTTATTCCTTAATTCCTTTTGGATTTGTGATAATATCATATGGAGAGTATTCTAGAGTTTTCAGGACTTGGAGAGAAGTGAAATTTGAAAATTATGGACAAGGATCGTCTATTTATAGCTGGAACCAGAAAATTCTAGAGAGGCGGTTCGACGAGCAGGTCGACGATCCCGTCGACGTGTCGATGGTCCGTTGACTTGCTTCGTCGACTTGCGTCTGCAGATCACCGATTGCAGAAACATATTGAAGGCGCACAGTGACGGTCCGTCGACATGTCGATGGCTCATCGATACTGACTAGTGTCTGCAGAATTTCTTGAATCAGTTCAAATTGCGTCGATTTGATCCGTTCAACTTCTAACCCCGTAAATTACTGGCAATACTTGCTGGTACATTTTGCATACGGGGTAAGCACTTTCTACCTTAACTTTCCCCAACGAGCTTTTCTTCTCTCGCCTCAAATGTCTTTGGAATCTTAATTAGAATCATTAAGTATCCTTTCTCACTCGTAGGGGCATCATATACACCTTAACTCGCATTAGCCTATTCACTGCACAACACCCGAAATTCCGAGGTCTAACACTCTCCCCCCTTAGGAACATTCGTCCTTGAATGTTAAGTTCTCGGGGATTCTACAGAAATTTCGCCTGAGTTTCCCCTGTAATATGGAACTACCACCCTGTCACAGCAGCCCAAAATAACATCTCCACACAGGCTACAATATCATAACAGGAAACATGGCCACCCACGACCCAAAACAATAAGAGGAAACATTTAATACCCGGAAACAATGGTGTTTCGTCTTGAACCTCCTCTGGGGTTGGAAATCAATGCTGATACCTGGACTTCACATCTTCTTATGCTTCTCAATTCACCTCTTTTACGTCCTCGTCCCTTCATACTACCCTAAAGCCAATTGAGAGGGCAGTAAGAAATTCTTTCTGAGTCTTTTAATAATGTTTCTAAATCCGGCTTCAAGATGAAATTTCCACACTCCACCAATTTGATACTCTCCCATTCTTGCAAGCTTCATACGGCCATCTGGATATATCATTTCCAGATCATCTTGACAGGTCTTTAAAGGTCTAACGTATGTGCTTCTAGCATGCCTTGGAAAGTTAAGAAAACGAGCTCTATCTGCTTACCCATCTCAAAATAGGGGGGGGGGGGTTTACTAGAATAACCTATCTTTCCCAGATCTTTCGGAATGCATGGATCTTCAAGTACCGGTAGAGAACCAAGCATTTTAGCCTGAAAATTTTCCATAGATAGTTTATATGATTTTTTTTGTTTTTTACAATTACAACACCCATCTCAGCCTTAGGTCCATCCTCATTCTTGACTAGTGCCACGAAATTGTCTTACACAAGCTTACTCCCTATTATTTTCTTCACCACCACCTTTTGCTTTCAATTCCTCATTTAAATCCATCTTACTGCATTTACCTCGCAATGCAGCCTTAATTTCTTCGCGTTTGAGTACTCTAGGCTTGGAATTCTCGTATCATCCACACACTTTTTTGTCACGCCCTAATTCTGATAGGGAATGATGGGCACCCGACCCTTACTTATAGCAGAGCGAACTTGCTGGTTCTCGTTATACTCATAATCTTACTGGACTCTTAGCCATGAAATGATATGCATAATGAAAGCTTTTCAAAACATTCTATTCTTATTTCTTAAATCAAGTAAAATCTGTAATAATATGAATCCGCAAAGTAATATAAAATTATATGTCGGCTTACATAACCGCTTACAAGACTGACATACTATATACATGACTCTGTCTGTAAAATTCTATAATGTAGAACATGATATCAAAACATAATTTGGGACAGGGCCCCAACATCCCATAATGCATCTAACTCAAATCATGAAGAAATACTCTGACTCGGCCATACTCCGAATAAAATGGAGTTTACCAATCCAGCTGATAGCCTGGGAGTACCTTACAGCCAGTTTCCTGTATAATCTTTCCTGCAAAATAATCTGGGTCTGCGTGGCATGAACACAACGCCCCTAGGCAAAGGGACGTCAGTATGAACAATGTACCGAGTATGTAAAGCAGCAGTAATCATAAAGAATGAGACATAAGTCATAATGAAAGTATGAGAAACCACCTGTAATATGCATACCCCTGAAGGCAGAGAATAACAATGTAAGTAGCCCCAAAGGCAATGACTAGAAATGTAAATATATACCATACCCGACCCTTTAGTAAGGAACTCGGTGAAATGTAAATATATACTATACTCGGCCCTTTAGTAAGGGACTCGGTGAAATGTGAATATATACCATACCCGGCCCTTTAGTATGGGACTCGGTGAGATGTAAATATAACTGATAGTGCTGTGGAACGTACAACCCGATCCATATATAATATTATAGTGCCGAGGAACGTACGACCCGATCCATATATAATATAATAGTGTCGAGGAACGTACGGCCCGATCTATATATAATACAATTGTGCCGAGGAACGTACGACCCGATCCATATATAATATAATAGTCCTGAGGAACGTACGGCCCGATCCATATATAATATAATAGTCCTGAGGAACGTACGGCCCGATCCATATATAATATAATAGTATATATAAATGCATGTAAGACTCGGAAAATGATACTCTAACTCCTCTGGTGAAATAAGAAGCTAGTATGATAAGTCTCTAGGAGTTATGGACATAAAACATAGGAGGCCAAGGATAAAAATATCTCTACACTATCTAAGAATAGAGTCTTTGGAACTCGCTTGGAATAAAAATTGGTCGAATATTGGTTGTGCCTATTTTGGTGATTCTTGTCTGATTTGTGGAGGACCCCACCTGTGGAAAAACTGTCATAATATTTTCGAGAATGGGTTGTGCGCACCTACCCAATCCTTTGAGCGGAATGTTTGTAGTATATGTGGTGGTCAAGATGGCCATTGGAATGGTTGTCCTAACTCTTATTCCTCATCCCCGAGCCCCTATTATGATCCTCTTGTTGTTTGTGATGTTAACAGGAGTAATGAAGTCGAGGATGCAGAGAGTCTTGCTCGGGTTACAGATATGATGAAAAAAATAGTGGAGCAAGACACATTAATAAGAGAGCAAAATGCAGAACTAGAGAAGGCCATGTAGAGGATTCGTGCCAAACTCACAGAGATGCAGGCTGAGTCTGAAACTTGTAATCTGCAAGTTACAGTCTTAGCCAATACCCAAGATGAACCTCAAACAGAAGAAGAGAGTGAGTTCCTACAAGGAGATAACTTCGAAGAAGCAAAGATAGTGAGCCAATCTTGGCTAACAGAACAAGATCAACAAATGAAATTTCATGGGTTTCTCCGCGATGGACTCACAAACATAGCGACACAATTGATAAAAGGAAGAAAAGAGCTCAGACAAGAGATAGAAAATTTTGACTTAGATATCCATGACCTGCAGGCTCTAATAAATAAAAAGGTGGAGATGTCTGATGCCCAACCACCAGTTGTTATGGATACTGGCCTACTTGTGGAGCAGGAAGAGGAATTCCAACCATTCGCTCAGAATATTGTTGATGATGCCGATGTTGAGGGGGTGTATATGAGTGAGGATGTAAAAAATAAGGTAGTTTCGGAGTTGGGGCGTGTTGGTCCTCATTCTAAACATTTTTCTACATTATGTTTGGTTGGTGACATGGAAATCGAGCCCTCCAAGCTTTTGGAGAAGTGTATAAATAAGGAACAAGACCCTTATATCCTAAATTTGCCACACGAAAAGGGAAAAACGACATTCCTCACTTAAGGGACAAGAAGTGCAAGATGCGACACCTATTGCTTGGTTCCTTTATTTTCACACCACCGCCCCAGGAGCGGAGCAGAAAATTTTATTCAAAATTAGGGGCGCAATTCATATCCTCAAGGTGGAGGGAAAAGTGGTGAAGTTGATTCACGTCGTGCCACGACGTTACCTAAGGCGCTGGTTGGGAGGCAACCCAACTTTTGTAGCATATATGTCATGTGTGTGTTCATGTTGCAGGACCAAATAATAAGCAGGAACAATAAACGCTGAAGCAGTTAATGAAACAGCTCCAGGTTTGTGTGTGTTATGCCCATACGTCGCATGGCATTCGCACAAGGGGTAAGCAGGCCAAAAATTTTGGCTAAGTACAAAGTTCAGAAAGGGGTGTATTGTGCGCTGACCATGTGACGCATGGCCAACGCACGGGTCAAACCAGTTCAAATGCTTTTAAAAGAATAAGACACGGCTAACCCCCCCCCCCCCCCCCCCACTTATTCCCCACTTCTCACAAACCCCCCCTCTCTAAAATAGCTCCCAATCGAACCCAAACACCAAAACCCTTCTCCCAATCCTTTCCAACTCCAAGGAAAGTAGTGTAAATCATCTCCTCCACAACACAAGGTAAAAATTCGTGTGTTTTCATCAATGAAATCCCATTCCTTCTTTCCCCTTTTCGTTGGGTTGAGAGATTGATCAACAAGGGTTTGTGGGTTGGGCGAATTTGGATGGATGTTTCGGTATTGTGTTGTTTGTAAAGAGTGTTGGATGCTAGAACAACGATTCTCAAACATAAGGGAGGGCTTTACAACCCTCCATTGTTGCAAAACTTCAAGGGATAGTTCTATGCCCACAAGTTGCTTGATAAAAATTCCTCAATTAAGTTTCGTGTGATTTTTGTGAAGTCCTGAGTAGCAAATAAACTTGAAACAACATTCTAAACTATAGGGCATTGCCATGAACACCCATAGGTCATTCAATATGCTTTTTCTTGTTTTGTAGGATAGTCTTTATTTCATTAATTTTGTCGTTTTAGGCTTAAAATTAGTTAACTTCTTTGTTTTGAGTTTTGTGTATCATAGTCGGAAGTAAGTGTGGGGTCATTTCACGACCCCACCGGAGAGTCATTAAAGCCATGAGAGTACCCGAACATCAAGAAAGATGAACATTCAATGCATAAACACACGACTTGCAATAAGTGTGGGGTCGTTTGACGACCCTACTTGGTTTAAGATTTGCTAACGAAGTTGGATGTTTGTGTTTTGAATCTCCAGAGGTACAAAGAGTTCCCCTTGGCTGATGGATATGTGCTTGAACGGCCTGTCAACAAGCTGAGGATTATGACTAGGCCCTAGTGGGCCTCAGGGAGTATTTCTTCCCTTACATTGTTTTTAAATTTTTCCATCTATATGCTTAGAGGGCAAAGCATGATTTAAGTGTGGGGTGGGAAATACGTCCCTTGTAACAATATTTTGAGGTTAAGGATGGTGATCAAGTTGCCATAGGTTTTTTTTTTTATTAGTGTTTGAGTCTTTGAGTCGAAAAAAAAAGAAGAGAGATTTCCAGTTTCTTGCGTTAGGTTTTCTTTGTAGCTTCTTGAGTCCCTCGTTAGTGGCACACACCATCCACCCCATTGGCTTTTCTTATGACCTCGGTTCTTTCCTAAGGGAGGACCTTTGAATCGGGTTAGATTTTTTAGTTTTTGTAGAAGAGTCATAGGAGTCAAGCCTGTCAGACCACTCGAATGCTAGGTGCTCAGGTTAGGTGGAATGTGGAAACCATGAGTTTTTTCTTGAAAATCTTTAAAAAGCATGCTTAAAAATAGGCAACCTACCCCGAAAAATTTCTGTAGTAGACTGCATTGACTCATGTATGACCCACTTGGCATGATTTGTGATAGTTTCTTGATTGGATGGTCGTATGAATCTGTTTTGTGTTGATTATGTGCTATGTGTAATGTGAGGAAACTCTGGTATGATCCATGCTTGATAATGATAACTAGAACTTGCCCGGTGTGTTTGTGAAGTGAAATTGAGTGAGAAGTTTAGGAAGTGATCTAGGCATGTCTTTGTTAGCCAAAGTTTGAAACGTCGCTTGCCTACCCTTTGTGTATGTATATCCCTAGTGTTACACCTCGGAAAAATCTTCCATTGGTACGCAAGTGAATGAACTAGCGAAATACGAGTATCGGGTTAATGATGACTTAAGGGCATTTTGGGAAAGAGTTATAACGTCCCTTAGATTGGTATTGAAGTGTTAAACAAGTGTTAAGAAGGTTCCATGAGGATCGGAGATCAAACGAAGTGGCGAAACTAAGTTCAGTGACTGATGAGTTCTACGGCTCATTATACGGACCGTATAATGTTATACGGACCGTATAGTGGATCGTAAAACCATCATAGTGAAGGTTGGTTGCTGGTGGAATTTTACGGTCAGTTATACGGACCGTATAAAATTTATACGGACCGTATAACGAACCGTCGAATGGTCACAGTGAAAGGTTGCTCACTGGTAACGTTTTACGGTCAGTTATACGGACCGTAAAACTGTTTTACGGACCGTATAACGGACCGTCAAGTAGTCACAGTGAAGGGGTGCTGGGCAGACCCATTTCACGGTCTATTATACGGACCGTATAATGGACCGTATAATGGAACCCGACAGTTCGGTGATGATTTAATAAATAAAGACCAAGTTCATGAAAATCATTTCCACATTTCCTCTCTCTCTCTAAAACATCTCTCTACAACTTTTGTACAAGTTTTCAAGGGTATTAATCCATCAACCACATTAAACAAGTAAATCCAAGGTAGAAACCCATCAAGGATCATCTAAAGTCAAGAAACCCAAATGGTGAAAACACTAGGGTTTTACTCAAAGTGGAGTATTATCAACAAAAGCTTGTCCCTACAACTTCTAAGGTAAGATTCATGATTTTGTATGGTGTTTACGGTATTGGAGAATTAAAATGCATGGATTGTAGAAAACATGGTCCATTAGGACATGAATGATGAATAGTGACGTTTTTGAGACATAGTTTGAATTGAATCATGATTGTTGTTGTATTGTGATATGAGTGTGTTATAAATGACGTTAAGATCATGAAATAGACATTGTATATGGATGAACGAAGTTGGGTGTTGTGACCATAATTAGCGACAAATGGAAGTGAATTGAGAATGTGGATAATGTAGATGATTAATGGCCATGGAAATGATATTATAAATGTGTTGTTGACGTTTGGGGTTGAATTATGATATGGACAAATGTTGTATAGATAAAGGAGATACTGTCCAATTTTCTCTAGTTCTAGCCATGTGCACTAGTTATCGATACTAATGATAGTATGGCCTTAATGAAGGTAGAAACGTGAGTATCGAAGGAGTACGTGCAAGTGTAGAATAATTCGACAAAGAGGTATGTAAGGCTAACCCTTCTTTCATAAGGCGTGGTTCTTTGGCCAAACTCCCAAATCCCTCTATATGAGCATGTTGACTACAATTGTTTCACATTCCGAGCTCATAAGCTCACTATCCTTGATTGGTACTACGAATGCGCTACGCACCTCAGGTGACGAGTAGGACTACGATATAGAAGTAACAATAACGATAATGATAGTAATGATGATGGTGATAATAATGATGCTAAAAGTGCCTACGGGCTGTTATGCTCATACGTGCCCATGAAGGGCTATAATGAAACCCCGAGCTTATAACGACGGGTAGAATATATGTGTATGAATATGTGTAGAATATGTATACGATTTCGAAACGCGCGCACACATCTGCAGATGGTACGGATAACCCTGAAGCCTTGGTAGGGCCAGGTATGAGTAACATTGAGCCTTGGTTGGCCAAGTATGTATATGAAATACTGATCCAATGAGGTCGGGTACGCTATGTAAATGCCATGTATACGAAATGATTATGTATGTATATATTATGTAAAAGAATGTGATGAGACTATGTATAAGAATACGAATGAGGACATGTACACTAATACGAGCACAAGCATGGTACGAGTTTTATTATGGGGCACGAATGACGATGTGAGTAAGTAAGCGACATGATGATGATGATATTATTGTCTCCCCTCCTATGCTATTCCATATATTGTTCATTATGTTGTATATCAATGTTAATCATGCTTTACATACTCAGTACATTCTTCGTACTGCCGTCCTTTTGTTTGTGGACGCTGCGTCATGCCCACAGGTGCTCAGGGAGACAGACTTGACCCATAGCTGCCTATTTGAAGATTTCATAGAGAGCTCCATTTCTTTCGGAGCCATATCTTTTGGGTACTTATTCGTTTGTGTATATAATTATGGGCATAGCGGGGTCCTGTCCCGCTCATGATATGTCATACTCTTAGAGGCTCGTAGTCATGTGTATGTGGGTAGAGATGTTTGGCCATGGCGGCCTATGTTTTGTATATATTTTGTTGGCCTCGTCGGCCTTGTGTATTTGACATGGCATAGATGCCCATGATATGTCAATTGATGATGGTCGTCCAATGGGACTAGCTTGATTAATGATTTAAAATGCATGAAATGAATTATGGTTCACCTAGATGTTATGATATGCATGATAACGGGGTGCCCGGTGGGGTAGCACCGGGTGCTCGTTATGGCCCCCTAGTCGGGTCGTGACAAAAGTGGTATCAGAGTTGTTCAGTCCTAAGATGTGTCTACGAGCCGTGTCTAGTAGAGTCTTGGTTATGGGTGTGTTGCGCGCCACACTTATAAACGAGAAGCTGCGGACATCTTAGGAATATATGACCCTCTTTCTTCATAAGAATCGTGCGATAAAGCTATGATGTAAGATATTCTTGTTCTTAAATCGTGTGTTGTGTATTTCAGAGATGCCTAAAAAGAAAAAGACTACAACAGCCCAAAGGGGCAAGACGGTGGCAGAAAAGCGGGCTGAAAGAGCACCGCCACCAGTAGTAGAGGAAGATGAGTCCCAGAGTGCGGCTCAATCTCAGACCTCCCAGATAGTGCCTATTACTGAGGAGCACGTGGGAGCCTCAGCCCCAGCTCCAGCTCCTCCGCCGAATGCTTCAGGCCAAGACGTAAGAGAGGCCATTAATTTGTTGACTCAGTTGGTTGCGGCCCAGACTCAGAGGCCAAGCGCGGGGCAAGGTGACAGGACTGTTAGCGCAAGGGCCCGTGACTTCATTGCTTTGAAACCCCCGGAATTCTTTGGGTCGAAACTGGAGGAGGATCCCCAGGACTTTGTTCATGGTATGCTAAGGACGCTCCGATTGATACATGCTTCAGACACCGAATCGGTGGAGCTAGCGTCATACAGATTGAGGGATGTCTCAATCCAGTGGTACACGGTTTGGATGGCTTCGCGGGGAGCCAATGCACCTCCGCCGGTATGGCAAGAGTTTGTCGATGCTTTTCTCCGTCACTACATGCCTCCAGAAGTTCGGCGAACTAGGGCCGATAAATTCTTGAATCTGAGGCAAGGTAGCATGAGTGCTACAGAGTATAGTCTCCGCTTCAATTCCTTGGCTAGGTATGCTTCGGCCATGGTAGCGGATATGGGCGATCGGGTGCACCGGTTTGTGCAGGGCCTAGGGCCACATTTGATGGATAAATGCTTGACTGCATCTCTTCAGGATGGCATGGATATTGCACGTATTCAGGCGCATGCTCAGGAATTGGAGGAACACCTACAGCAGCGGAGGAATGAATGTGAACAGGATAGGGGACATAGCAAGAGGGCTAGATCTTCGGGGCCGATGAGTGAGTCCAGAGGTGGGCACCGGCAGCAGCCCCCTAGGCATGCAGGCTACTCTATGACCAGTGCGCTCCCACGGTTTTCAGGCCAGAGATTGGATAGATCTGCTCATTCAGGGCCGAGCCCGAGTTATTCAGGGCCTCAGTATAGAGATGATTCAGGCCAGTCTAGACCACCCGTGCCACGATGTTCCCAGTGTGGGAAGTTGCATTGGGGTCAGTGCCGATCAGGTTCAGATGCTTGCTATTCTTGTGGTCGACCAGGCCACATTATGCGTGATTGCCCCTCAGTACAGGGTAGAGGTAGGGCCCAGCCATCAGGGTCGATAGCCGGGTCTTCAGCATCTGCACGCCCTATGGGGCCAGGTTCACATGCGCAGGTTGGCCATGGTAGAGGTAGAGGCAGAGCTCCCAGTTCCAGCGGTCCTCAGCACCGTATTTATGCTTTGGCTGGACGCCAAGATCTTGAGTCTTCTCCTGATGTGGTCACAGGTATATTATCGGTATTCTCTCATGATGTATATGCTTTGATTGATCCGGGCTCCACATTGTCTTATGTTACTCCATATATTGCGGGTCGATCTATAATTGAGCCGGAGACTATTAAGCCTTTTGAGGTGTCTACGCCCGTTGGCGAATCGGTGATAGTTAGCCGAGTGTATAGAGATTGCGTAGTGGTGATATGTGACCACCGTACAGTAGCTGATTTGCATGAACTAAAAATGGTATATTTTGATGTTATTATGGGCATGGATTGGTTGGCTTCTTGCTACGCCAATGTTGATTGTAGAACGAAGATGGTTCGTTTCCAGTTCCCGGGCGAACCAGTCTTAGAATGGAAAGGGAATACGGCGTCACCAAAGGGTAGGTTTATTTCCTATCTAAAAGCGAGGAAGATGATCACTAAAGGGTGTATTTATCACCTAGTGCGAGTTCGAGATGTAGAAGTTGAGTCGCCGACTCTTCAATCAGTTCCGGTAGTGAACGAATTTCCGGATGTGTTCCCGGAAGAGCTTCCAGGCCTTCCTCCCGAGCGAGAGATAGATTTTGCGATTGATGTGTTGCCAGACACTAATCCCATATCTATTCCTCCCTATAGGATGGCACCCGCAGAGTTGAAAGAGTTGAAGGAGCAATTGAAAGACTTGCTTGAAAAAGGCTTCATTCGGCCTAGTTCATCCCCGTGGGGAGCACCCGTATTGTTCGTCCGGAAGAAGGATGGCTCCTTGAGAATGTGCATCGATTATCGGCAATTGAATAAAGTGACAATTAAGAACAAGTATCCCCTCCCGAGGATTGATGATTTATTTGATCAATTGCATGGTGCCAAATGGTTTTCAAAGATTGATTTGAGGTCCGGGTATCACCAAGTAAGAGTTAGGGAGAAAGATATCCCTAAGACAGCTTTCAGAACAAGATATGGCCATTTCGAGTTCCGAGTAATGTCGTTTGGGCTAACAAATGCACCGGCAGTGTTTATGGACTTAATGAACAATGTATTCAGCCCTTTTCTGGACCTATTCGTGATTGTATTCATCGACGATATCCTAGTGTACTCTAGATCCGAGGCTGAGCATGCGGAGCATTTGCGAACCGCCCTTGGAGTTCTTCGAGCTCGAGAGTTGTTTGCAAAATTCTCGAAATGTGAGTTTTGGTTGAACTCGGTATCATTCCTGGGCCATATTGTTGCAGCTGATGGTATTCGAGTGGATAGTCAAAAGATCGAGGCAGTGAAAACTTGGCCAAGGCCCACAACCCCTACAGAGGTTCGTAGCTTTTTGGGCTTAGCCGGGTATTACAGAAGATTTGTTGAGGGTTTCTCTTCTATTTCTCCACCGCTCACAAAGTTGACTCAGAAGTCAGCTAAGTTTCAATGGACAGATGCTTGTGAACGTAGTTTCCAAAAGTTGAAAGACAGATTGACTTCTGCCCCAGTCTTGACACTTCCAGAGGGAGTGGAAGGGTATGTTGTGTATTGTGATGCTTCAGGCGTCGGGCTAGGCTGTGTATTGATGCAAAATGGTAAGGTCATCGCGTATGCTTCTAGACAATTACGGAAACATGAACAGAATTATCCTACCCATGACTTAGAATTAGCCGTGGTGGTCCATGCTTTAAAGATATGGAGACATTACTTATATGGTGTCCACGTGGATATTTATACAGATCATAAGAGTCTCCAGTACATCTTCAAGCAGAAAGAGTTAAATTTGCGGCAACGACGATGGCTAGAGTTGCTAAAAGACTATGACGTCGAAATCCTGTACCACCCCGGAAAGGCAAATGTTGTGGCCGATGCTCTTAGCCGCAGGTCTATGGGAAGCTTATGCGATGTGCGACAAGAAAAGAGAGAAATGACCCGTGAGCTTTAGCAGCTAGCCAGCCTAGGGGTCCGAGTAGTGGACTCGGGTAGCAGCAGAGCTACCATTCAGAATTCGGCAGTTCCGTCGCTAGTAGCGGAAGTAAAAGAGCGGCAAGGTGAGGATTCCAGGCTAATGCAGTACAGAGATACGCTCGCTCAGAAAGAGGGGTCACCATTTGATATTTCGGGAGACGGAGCCCTCCGATGCCGAGGCAAGCTATGTGTCCCTGATGTGGCAGACTTACGCCACCAGATTTTGAGAGAGGCTCATTGTTCCCGTTACTCCGTTCACCCTGGAACGACGAAGATGTATCATGATCTTAAGTCTATATATTGGTGGAATGGGATGAAGAAAGATGTAGCGGAGTTTGTAGCCCAATGTCCCAATTGCCAACAGGTAAAAATAGAACACCAAAAGCCGGGTTGCTTATTGCAAGATATAGAAATCCCAACTTGGAAGTGGGAAGTGATTAATATGGATTTCATTACAGGGCTACCTCGTTCTCGACGCAAGTATGATTCCATATGGGTGATTGTGGATAGACTCACTAAATTAGCTCATTTCTTACCGGTCAGGACGACCTATGTGGCAGAAGATTATGCAAGGCTTTATGTTAAAGAAATAGTGAGACTCCATGGTGTCCCAGTGTCTATTATCTCCGATAGAGGAACTCAGTTTACGGCCAAATTTTGGGAGTCCTTTCAAGAGGGTCTAGGGACCCAAGTGCGCCTTAGCACGACATTTCAGCCACAAACCGATGGGCAAGCTGAACGCACCATCCAGACTCTTGAAGATATGTTACGGGCATGCATGATAGATTTTGGGGGAAATTGGGATGACCATTTACCACTCATTGAGTTTGCTTACAATAATAGTTATCACTCCAGCATCCTAATGGCACCATATGAAGCTTTATATGGGCGAAAGTGTAGATCCCCAATTGGGTGGTTTGAAACGGGAGAGGCCAAGTTAATGGGGCCCGATTAGGTCCAACAAGCCATAGAGAAAGTCAAGGTCATACAAGATCGGTTGTTGGCGGCTCAAAGTCGCCAAAAGTCTTATGCGGATAATCGTCGAAGGGACTTAGAGTTTCAAGTTAAGGATTGGGTGTTTTTGAAAGTTTCGCCGATGAAGGGCGTTATGAGATTTGGCAAAAAGGGGAAGCTTAGTCCCCGGTATATAGGGCCTTATGAAATTGTGTGAAAGATAGGCAAAGTGGCCTATGAATTAGACTTACCTCCAGACTTGGAGTCAGTTCACCCGGTTTTCCATGTCTCGATGCTTCGGAAGTGTGTTGGAGATCCTACGAGGGTCGTCCCAGTGAATGATATTCAAGTGACAGAAAAGTTAACTTATGATGAAATACCCATTGCCATATTAGATAGGCAAGTACGGAGGCTTAGAACAAAGAAGTGGCCTCAGTCAAAGTTTTGTGGAAAAATAATAATCGAGAGGAAATGATATGGGAAGCGGAAGAAAATATGCAATCCAAGTACCCGCATTTATTTCAGCCCTTGGGAGAAGTCCAAGATGAGACGTCAAAATCATAAGGTATGGATGTTTTCCTTTTATGCTTCTGGGTCGTGTGTGGCCAAAATTTTCATGTTGTTATGATGTGGCCCTGTGTGGCATCGATATTATGGGTTATTGTGACAGGTTGTTAGTGCCATGTTATAGGGGAAACTCTAGCGAAATTTTTATAAAATCCCGGGTGTTCTCAACATTCGAGGACGAATGTTCTTAAGGGGGGGAGAATGTTACACCTTGGAAAAATCTTCCGTTGGTACGCAAGTGAATGAACTAGCGAAATACGAGTATCGGGTTAATGATGACTTAAGGGCATTTTGGGAAAGAGTTATAACGTCCCTTAGATTGGTATTGAAGTGTTAAACAAGTGTTAAGAAGGTTCCATGAGGATCGGAGATCAAACGAAGTGGCGAAACTAAATTCAGTGACTGATGAGTTCTACGGCTCATTATACGGACCGTATAATGTTATACGGACCGTATAGTGGACCGTAAAACCATCACAGTGAAGGTTGGTTGCTGGTGGAATTTTACGGTCAGTTATACGGACCGTATAAAATTTATACGGACCGTATAACGAACCGTCAAATGGTCACAGTGAAAGGTTGCTCACTGGTAACGTTTTACGGTCAGTTATACGGACCGTAAAACTGTTTTACGGACCGTATAACGGACCGTCAAGTAGTCACAGTTAAGGGGTGCTGGGCAGACCCATTTCACGGTCTATTATACGGACCGTATAACCATTATACGGACCGTATAATGGACCGTATAATGGAACCCGACAGTTCGGTGATGATTTAATAAATAAAGACCAAGTTCATGAAAATCATTTCCACATTTCCTCTCTCTCTCTAAAACATCTCTCTACAACTTTTGTACAAGTTTTCAAGGGTATTAATCCATCAACCACATTAAACAAGTAAATCCAAGGTAGAAACCCATCAAGGATCATCTAAAGTCAAGAAACCCAAATGGTGAAAAAACTAGGGTTTTACTCAAAGTGGAGTATTATCAACAAAAGCTTGTCCCTACAACTTCTAAGGTAAGATTCATGATTGTTATATGATGTTTACGGTATTGGAGAATTAAAATGCATGGATTGTAGAAAACATGGTCCATTAGGACATGAATGATGAATAGTGACGTTTTTGAGACATAGTTTGAATTGAATCATGATTGTTGTTGTATTGTGATATGAGTGTGTTATAAATGACGTTAAGATCATGAAATAGACATTGTATATGGATGAACGAAGTTGGGTGTTGTGACCATAAATAGGGACAAATGGAAGTGAATTGAGAATGTGGATAATGTAGATGATTAATGGCCATGGAAATGATATTATAAATGTGTTGTTGACGTTTGGGGTTGAATTATGATATGGACAAATGTTGTATAGATAAAGGAGATACTGTCCAATTTTCTCTAGTTCTATCCATGTGCACTAGTTATCGATACTAATGATAGTATGGCCTTAATGAAGGTAGAAACGTGAGCATCGAAGGAGTACGTGCAAGTGTAGAATAATTCGACAAAGAGGTATGTAAGGCTAACCCTTCTTTCATAAGGCGTGGTTCTTTGGCCAAACTCCCAAATCCCTCTATATGAGCATGTTGACTACAATTGTTTCACATTCCGAGCTCATAAGCTCACTATCCTTGATTGGTACTACGAATGCGCTACGCACCTCAGGTGACGAGTAGGACTACGATATAGAAGTAACAATAACGATAATGATAGTAATGATGATGGTGATAATAATGATTCTAAAAGTGCCTACGGGCTGTTATGCTCATACGTGCCCATGAAGGGCTATAATGAAACCCCGAGCTTATAACGCCGGGTAGAATATATGTGTATGAATATGTGTAGAATATGTATACGATTTCGAAACGCGCGCACACATCTGCAGATGGTACGGATAACCCTGAAGCCTTGGTAGGGCCAGGTATGAGTAACATTGAGCCTTGGTTGGCCAAGTATGTATATGAAATACTGATCCAATGAGGTCGGGTACGCTATGTAAATGCCATGTATACGAAATGATTATGTATGTATATATTATGTAAAAGAATGTGATGAGACTATGTATAAGAATACGAATGAGGACATGTACACTAATACGAGCACAAGCATGGTACGAGTTTTATTATGGGGCACGAATGACGATGTGAGTAAGTAAGCGACATGATGATGATGATATTATTGTCTCCCCTCCTATGCTATTCCATATATTGTTCATTATGTTGTATATCAATGTTAATCATGCTTTACATACTCAGTACATTCTTCGTACTGACGTCATTTTGTTTGTGGACGCTGCGTCATGCCCGCAGGTGCTCAGGGAGACAGACTTGACCCATAGCTGCCTATTTGAAGATTTCATAGAGAGCTCCATTTCCTTCGGAGCCATATCTTTTGGGTACTCATTCTTTTGTGTATATAATTATGGGCATAGCGGGGTCCTGTCCCGCTCATGATATGTCATACTCTTAGAGGCTCGTATTCATGTGTTTGTGGGTAGAGATATTTGGCCATGTCGGCCTATGTTTTGTATATCTTTTGTTGGCCTCGTCGGCCTTGTGTATTTGACATGGCATAGATGCCCATGATATGTCAATTGATGATGGTCGTCCAATGGGACTAGCTTGATTAATGATTTAAAATGCATGAAATGAATTATGGTTCACCTAGATGTTATGATATGCATGATAAGGGGGTGCCCGGGTGGGGTAGCACCGGGTGCTCGTCGTGGCCCCCTAGTCGGGTCGTGACACCTAGTCAACCTCGTTCAGCCTTTAGCTTTTCTTTTCACAACAGCCAATTACCCTACTCTCGTTGTTCTTATTGACCAAATTTGATCCCTGTTTTACTCCTTAGGCACTTTTAATGGTTACTTATTGAATTGGAGTTAGGATGTGAAGTTAAGGGAGGGTTGTTGAATGAAGTTAAAAATAAAGTCTATGGGTGTGTCTGAAGGGTAGATGATGGTTAGTGGGAAGTGTAAAAAAAAAAAAATTGCAAAACAGGAACTGTCTAGTTTTTCATCTGCGTTCTTAATGTCGTCTCCCACTAGTCTGTCGAAAACAAGAGGATGCTTAAACTTGAGAAAATAAATGGGTGTTGATAAGATAGAATGGGTAGCATGTGGATGAATGCTATGAGTGATGAAGGATGGTGCAAAAAAATGAACTATGATTGTAAGGTATTAAAAGTGCTTAGGGAGGTTAGTCACTATTTTCCAAAATATATCTTACCCGTCCCTTAAGCCTACATTGCAACCGTACAAGTCCTAAGTGATCCTAAGTTCACCTCACTCTAAGTTGCTGAACGGTTACACTAAGGGCAAGCCTATGGTTCGTCATGTTTGAGCATTGGATATTCTTTGTGAGAGTGAGCGATATTGTTGCATCTTATGTCCATTGAAATAAGTCGTTAACTTTGTGTGAGATATGGACAACTCTCTTTTGAGTGAGGACACATAATTAATAGGAGATGGATGAAGTACTCCCGCTTGGTCAAGTAGCAGGTTCTTCATGTCTTGAGTGGTGTCTTGAGTCATATGCATGTTTTTGAACGTATCGTTTCTTGAGAGGTTTGGTTGCTAGAATTTTGAAGCATAAGAAAATGGTGGTTTTGAAGCAGTTGGCATGACTTTCTAGAATTGGCTCAATGTGTATGTTAATACAATTTCGAAACTTGCATATCCACCGAATTCTGATGTAAACCTGTTTGAGTAGCATGGCTAACTAAAGTACTAGGGAATGTATGATAAGTGGTTGCTCGAGGGAGAGCAAAGTCTAAGTGGGGGTGTTGATATTTGGCACAAATATCTAGATTTAGTGTCATTTACACTTTACTTCTTAGCACTTTCATCGCAGTTTTGAATGCGAATTGTTGTATATGAGCTTATGTTGGTATGTTTATATGAATAGGTCCAACAAGGACCAACGAAGGGTATTCCGAGCAGTTTTGAGTGATCCCGAGGCTGTGTACGTCGATTGAACGTTGCGAAGGAAGTTCTAGCACTTGAAGGCAAAATCTGACCACTGAAGGGTCTCATGCGCTGGCCATGCGCCACACAGCCAGCGCTCAAAAACACCATTCCTGAATCTCAGACAGACCATGCGTTGGTCATGCGCCGCACAAGAAGGGCATAAAGGAGGTTATGCGCTGGGCCCACTTATCTCATATTTGCCCTAGCTTATAAATAGCTATTTTTACATTAGAATAGACGGCTTTTGACCCAGAGAGAGTAGGAGCCGCCGTGGAGGCCGGAGATTATTGGGTTTTATCTTTTCTTCTCCTTATTACTAGTTTGTATATTTTCTTTGAATGATTTGTTGCTTTTCCTCCATGTCTATGTGGAGCTAAACTTCTCGTTCTAGGGTTGTGGTAAACCATGATTATTGATGTTTGGTGATTATTTCTTATCTTAATATGAGTTGTTGAGTTTGATTGCTTCTTTAATTCTGTTCATAATTGCTTGATTGTTTGGCCAACAGTTAGGTTCTATCGACTATCTAATATACATGCTTGGGAAAGATATTGTTAGATTAGAGAAGGATTAAAGAGGGCGTGATCTGATTATCCCTACAGTTGGGCTAGGATTTGTGGCTAGGATAGGAATATACCTAGGCGCTGCGTTCAATTAAATACCATAAATGAATTGCGTTCTTAACAAGTCAATTCCATAGGAATATAGGCGGCGAACTGTTTTGAACAGGCGAGTAGTAGTTCGGGAGAATACTACGGGAGTTAATAATCCGGTAAATTAGCAATCGTCGACAATTCGGATTTAAGGGAAATAGTTCGAAAACTCAACAGGATTGGTGAACCAACCGCAACCCTGGAACATGCGTCTCATTGATAATATAAAAACCCGCTCTTTCTTTGTTGAAGTTCACTATTTGTCTCTTTTATCTTCAATTAGTTTATAATCGCAATCTTCGAATTTCATCTCTTGTATAGATAATTTGGATAGTTTAATTTAGTTGACGGTTAATCATAACTCCCTATAGGTTCGACATCCGATTTCTAAAATTACTATATTACTTGTACGACTACGTATACTTGCATGTGCGATTCAACGCAACAGAAACCTATTCTTAACTAGTACCACCTTGTCCTTTAGAATATATTACTTCTATACAACCCATTCTTCGCTTCCAAAACTTATTTTGTTCATTCTGATCATACCCTATCATCCTTATTATGCTGATCCTTTTCCTAACAATCATTCTATTTCGTTATTCATCTTTCTGTAGGCCTTGTCTTTCACATCCAACCAAAGATATCACTCGTGATCTCGATTATACAAATCACAAACTATTGCTACTTTGCCATATCACTATTCTCTGATTTCTTTTTCAATTTGGCTTCCTTTTTCCTTTTGCTTGCTGTCATTTCTTTCATGGCGAAACCTCTATGCTGGACTTTCCCCTAAGAGGTCTTATAAGCTTTCTTATCTACTGCCCCGTGGCTCGCTTATTGGTTTCATACTTGCATTCACTCTTTATTCATATAGAACATGTCACATCTTTAGTCGTTTCCTCGCTATACCTTACTTACTTTGTATTACAGTTCTTGCTACGTTCTTATTATATCCTGATTATATAATCAACTCCATAGAGTGCCACTTCTTGATCTCATTTGCAAGCCTGCTTATAAAATAGAATAAACCTCGTGAAGTAAGCATACTTAACCTGTTACTCTATCTGATCAGCCCAATTACACTTACACATAAGTTATCTTACCAATGTATTCACATTCGTTATAAACCTTCGTATTTCGTACCCCTGTCTCAGTCATGCTGTTACTTTATTTTGCTAATATACTTGTCGTGTTTTACTTGTGCTTATCCATCCAATCAATACTTCAGTATCACACTCTATTGGAGTTACCCTTTCTGTTCTATGTCATGTTTTAGTACTACTAGTCTCCCTAATTTACTTTAGTATTTCTCTTTACCATATCAATGTCAATCTTATAATTGTCGTTACTATCAATTTAACAACATTTAACTCATCTCTTGTAGTTGTCAACGATACTCCTAACTCAATCCCGTCCTGCCATTATTTTTTTACACAACATCTTTTCCCGTTAGGACATATTACAAGCTTATATCTTATCTCCTTTAAATTCAAGAAAAATTTCGGCAAAGTTTCCTCTATATTTCTTACTATCCAAAACCTGCACGCAGTAAATACCAACAATGCCTCACAGGGCTAATTTATATATATATATATATATATATATATATATAATCTAAGACTATATGAGAAGACCTTTCTCTGCTAGAAAAAGAAAGCAAGCACCTGTACCTACTAGACAAGAGTTCATGAGACAACATCGTTTTGCTAAACATATAAGTTTTCACTATCGCATGATCTATATTACTCAAAAAAGACTAGTAAACCTTAGAAGCTCAAGAAAGTTCATTACCGAACACATTAACTATTTAGACACAGCTTATAGAGAAGAACTGAATAATAATAATAATACAGCAGTATTAAGTTTTCGAAATAATCTCCTTTGGGAAATTCATTTTACCAACGACGAAATATTTAGAGTTGAAGATTATATTAGACATCTAGAATAAAAAATAAAGTTTATTCCTTTAGGTTAATAGATGCAAGATCATTATTTAGAAGTCAAACAAGAATTAGATAACCTATACTCGGAATATATTAGATTAAGTGGTACCAAAGAAAACCAATTAAGACTACAAGAATTAATAGATATAATATCAGGATTAGAATATAAGTTGCTAAGATATATAAAATCTAGAAAGACCTAAAAAACTCAAAAGCTATTTAGACCATATTAATTGTATGAGAACACTACCCTTTGTTAGACAAATAGCTATAAACCATTGGTATTTATATAGAGATATAGAAAGAAGACGAGAATATAAACAAGTACAAAAAGCTTTAAGCGCATATTTAGAAGTAATAAATTCAGAAACTTTATCATCTATAATAGAAAATAGACTGTTACAAAGCTTAATCAACGAAGACACAATCTCAGCTATAACGTGGGAATTACAAGGCATAAGAGAAGATATAGAAAGACTTACAAGTAATATAGAACACCAGAAGAAAGTATATAAAATAAAGATTCCTTTAGATACATTAAAAAAATCTAGAATACTTAGACTTAAGAATATACCCAGAAAAGAAATATAGAGCATTAAAAGATCATAGTATTATAAAGTGTAATTTTAGTAACGGAGACCATATATTGCATAGTGAAGACAAACAGTTAAATACACTAGTAGATTTAATCATACACTTTAGTGAAAAAATGCAAGAAAATAATAAAGACATTATTAGAATATTAGAAGTAGTAGAAGCATCTCAGACTAAGCAAAAGAAAACTTTTGAAAAATTAGAACAAAATCTTGATTACTTAAAAACACAAGAATTAGAATTAGAAAAGAAAGTCCAGACCCTAACTAACAAATTTAATCTAGAAAAAGTACCTACAAAGACGGAAATAGAAAAGTTAGTTAATGTTATTACAGAAAAACCAAAAGAAATAAAACTAAAGACAATCCAAATAGTCTCTAAAATAACGCAACAGGTAGAAGTTTTAACTAGCGACATTAAAGAATTAAAAAAGACAATAGAGGAACTAAAAGAAATCACTCTTTCATGAGTAGACCTACCTTAGCTCAAGAAGAAGACTCAAAATTAATAGAAAAGTATATACCCTTACCAGCAGACTATAAAGATTATATACCTAACGCTAAATCGGATCAAATAACACTACAACAAAATATTACGATAATTTCATTAATATTAGAAATAATAAAGAAAATAGAAATAATAGTGCCAAGGTTAGAATTAATAAGTGAACGCTTACGGTTGATAAGTGAACAAAAAGAGAAAAATAAAGAGATCTCTAAAAATAAAGAAGTTGAAGAATTAATAAACCAATTAAAAAAGGTAGAAATAACACCTCAAAAAGAAAAAGTCAAAATAACTAGAAATGCGCAAAAATGGATCTTCTTTCAACTAGATCAAGAAACGAAGGAGAAAGACAAGAAAGACCAAGAGTAAGTTTTCAGACAATAGAATAGGTAATAATTTCTTATCAAGAATTTTAAGTAGAAGAACGCCAGAAGAAAATAACCAACAACTAGGTGAGGTAATAGATGTAGACCGAGACATACAAATTTTCCAACAAAATCAATTAAAACTACAAAATCCAAAGACTTTATACAACATAGGACAATTCTCAAGAACATCACAATTATATAGACATTATAGAGAAGAGCAGTTGTCAGCCATAGGAACTAAAGTTACTACTATAAACCTAATAAATCCAGAAGCCTTAAAACAAATAAAAAATACTAGAAGGACGTTAATGCATATGGGATTAATAGTAATAGGATTAAAAGGATTAACTAGAAAAAAATTAGGAACTAAAGTCCTAATAGTAATTTACGATGATAGATGGTCAGACATGAAGAAGTCAATAATCGGAATAACAGAAGTAGATATGACAAATAATGGAGGAATTTTTTATATTAGTCCGGACTTTATAATGAATCTAGTAGAATTTGGAAGACATATAAAAATAGGAATATAGACTAAAGGATACGAAAAAATGTGTAATGGTAATAATTTATTAATGTGCGTGGGATTTTTAGGAAAAATGACTAATAATAGTAATACCGAGTTTAAAATTAAAGTAGAAGATGTCGTAGAATTAATGGGAAATAGAGGAATAAATTTAATTAAACCCATAAAAATAAATCCTGAAGAATATGCAGGGTTAGAATGGAAATTAGAAGACTTTAGTAGAAAAAAAATTCTACAGCCAAAGTCACACCTAATGTACACTAATTCTAAAGGAGAGACATTTATAAGATTTACCAATTATAATGATACACCACAAAGAGACATAGAAGAAAAATGTACTCTAGATGAAAATGAAACTACTGAGTCAACCCTTATGAACATAGAATTAATACAAGAAGAATTTGAAGTAGACATAGCTATAGAAGAAGAAAAAAGACTTTATAATGAAATTAAGAATATAAGTTTTAGATGTAAAGGATGTAAGTTAGGAGATCAAACAATAGAAGAAACTACAAGTCACTTTAAATTATGTGAAGCTAGAATTGATAATTGAGGATATAGAGTAGAACATATATACCTAAAGAAATCAGACGCTTTCGATAAAATATTAGAAGATACACAAGATAGTGATGAAGAAATAGAATTAGACTCAATAATAAGCCAAAAAGAATTAATGGAATCTAGTGCATCTAGTTCTAGTCCATTTCAAAGAACAACAGGAGAACAATACACAGTAGACACGAGCACAGGAAATGTACCTAGAAGAGTTTTTAGAACAGCAAGAGAACATATAGACAATATAAAACCATCAGGAAAAAGAAAGCATATAGAAGAACCTATTATTCTCCAAGAAAGAGGTAATAAAAGAAAGATATTAAATATAGCAGCTCATGATCCACAAAGATGGAATTCAGTAGTAGACCTTTGGAAAGGAATAGCAGTAGCAGACTATATAAAAACTTATAATGATACAGATGCTGAAACTATGTACAAATACTTAGAGACATATTTAGGAGAATCAGCTAAAGCTCTATGGGAAGCATATAAAGAAGATTTTCCGATGGAATTTCAATACTTAGTATCCATGGGAGCAAATCCATACAATTTTACTAATAAAATACATACTTTAATTACAAGAGAAGATCCAAACAGTGGATTATTAATACTATAAAGAAATACTTTAATTAAATTAGAACAGTTAAGTATAAGTAGTTGGTTTCATATTAAAAAAAATTTAAATGATTATTTTTATTATTGCACAATTAGTGGAAACGTTTTTTTATCAAGAACTAGGAAAGAAATTATTTAATAAACTACCAGGAGCTCTAGGAAGAGAAATAGAAGACAGATGGAATAAAAGAGACGGAGTAGTACAAAATCCTAATTTAAAATGATCAATAGGACATAGAATACAACATATAATGGATATACTACAAGAAAAATGCACGCATATACAAATAAAAAAACAATTAAAACAAAATGAAATGAATTTCTGTAAAAGCGTGATATATACTACTTAGAGTTACGATAAAGACAATTATAAAAAGAAAAAGTATAAAAAATATAGAACCCAATATAATAGAAACTACCCTCAATACAATAGAAAGAAATATTATCTTAGAAAATCATCAGCTAGAAAACCCTATTTAGACCGAAATAGACATATAAGAAAATACATAACAGATCGAAATTACAAAAATAAAATGGAATGCTTTACTTGTGGAAGTGTAGAACTCTTAGCAAATACATGTCCAAAAAGAATAAATAATAAGATACGAAATTCACAGTTAGTTGAAGACTTTCAAGAAACCTTAATAAATGTAGATGAATATATGTCGGACATAGAAAGTATATATTCCATAGTAAGTGTAGATACGGAAGAAAAAATTAAAACAGTCTTATCAGACACAAGCAGAAGAATTAATTAATGAAATAGGATTAGAAAAGCTAGATCTAGAAGCAATTCAAATGGATAATTTGGCAAATATATTAGAAGACTATAGCCACGACTTTGAAAGAAATAAAGGTTTAGATAGTAATGCATGTTTCTCTTGTAAATGGTTTCCTAGTAGAGAGAAAAGGGCAAAATGTAAAAATTGTTTTATCGAAGGATGTATCATGTGTATAGAAAAAGAATTTAGGACAAATATACATAAAGAAGAAAGACATAAAAAAAATAGAAGGCCTTACTATTAGTATAAGAATAATGACATTAGAAACTAGAATGAATGAATTAGAAACCAGGTTATATAAATTAGAAAAAGGAAAACAAAAAGAAGCAGATAGCGAAGATGAAGAAATAGGTTTATCTAATAGACAACCGCTAAGAACAATACCAGAAGATTCAATTGCGGAACTAATGGGTATAGAAGACCATGGATCCCTAGTATGCAATGAAGATAAAAAATTAGGAACAATAAAAATAGTTGCAAGAATTAAAATAGATGACTATGAAATAGAGACATTAGCATTAGTAGATTCGGGATGTACTAAATGTATAATAGATAAACAAATAGTTCCACCAAATTTAATAAAAGTTCTAGACAAACCAGTTGCAGCCATGCAAATGGATGGAACTCAAAATATATATAAACATTATGTTCATAAGGCATACATTAGCTTTATCAACACTTGTTCAGAATTTTATAAACCTAGTTATAAAATGGATAAAATATGGATAAGAGACTTGAATATAAATATAGACTTTGTCATCGGATTAGACTTTATGTTACATAACAATGGAAGTTGCATGATTACAAGAGATGGAGTAATTTTTCTAAAAAATATTACTCATACACCAGTACAAGCTCATAAAACTGAAACTAGAATCAGACATAAGAAGATCTCTACTCCAGACCAAATAAACCTGCAAAAGAAAGAAGAGAGTTGTTGTAAAGATTGTCAAGACAACAATACATGCTGTAAAAGCAAAAGAGAAATAAAGAATTTAATTCTAGAAGAAGAAGAAATACTAGATGACGATAATCTAATAGGAAAAAATTATACTTTAATAGACATAGAAACAGAATTATATAATTTTAAAATCGGGATAGAAAGGACAGGCGTAATAAAAAACCAAAAAGATTTAGATAATATAATAAGAATACTAGATGAGATAGAAATTATAGGAGAAAAACCTTTAAAACATTGGAAAAACAACAAAATTGTATGTAAATTGAACATAATAAATCCAGAATATATAATCAAAACATCCTCAATAGAAGTAACTAACCAAGATGTGGAAGACTTTAAAGTACAAATAAAAGAACTATTAAATTTAGGAGTAATAAGAAGATCTACTTCTAAACATAGATCTGCCGCATTTATGGTAAGAAATCATAGTGAGATAGTAAGAGGAAAAGCTAGAATGGTAATAAATTACAAAAGACTCAATGATAACACCAGAACAGATAGATATAAGTTACTAGACAAAACATAACTAATAAATAGAATATAAAGTAAAAAGATCTTTAGTAAATTTGATTGTAAATCAGGATATTGGCAGGTACGAATGCATGAAGAAAGTATAGAATGGACTGCATTTACCTGTCCTGAAGGACATTTCGAATGGTTAGTAATGTCATTTAGATTAAAGACAGCTCCACCAATTTTTCAAAGAAAAATGGATAGTATATTTGGAGACTACAAAATATTTGTCCTAGTATATGTAGACGATATATTAGTATTCAGTAAAGACATGAAAGAACATTTAGGACACCTACAGACAGTGTTTAGATTATTTATAGAAAATGGAATAATAATTAGCAAGAAAAAAATGGAATTATGTAAAAACCATATAAACTTTTTAGGAGTAGTGCTAGGAGATGGTAAAATAAAATTGCAACCTCATATAGGTAAAAAGGCCTTAGAAATGCTAGATAAATTAGATAATGTTAAAGAATTACAAAAATTCTTAGGAATAGTAAATTATGCTAGAAGTTTTATAAAAGACTTAGGAAAAATAGCGGGACCATTATATTCGAAAACGGGATCAAATGGTCAAAACACTTTAATGCAGAAGATATTAGATTAGTACAAAAAATTAAAGTAAAAAAAAAATCCAGACTTAAATATGCCCCTAGAAACAGACTATTTAATTATTGAAAGAAATGGAAGCTTCGAAGGATGGGGAGAAGTATTAAAGGCAAAACCAAATAAATATAGCAATAAAAGTGAAGAAAAGATATGTTAATCAAAGTGGTAAGTACCGAGAAAAAGGAAATATGAGTAGTAGAGACGCTGAAATTTTAGCTGTAATATATGGCTTAAATAGTTTTAGACTATATATACTAAATAAACCAGAAATATTAGTAAGAACAGACTGTGAAGCTATAGTCAAATTCTATCAAAAGATTAATGATAAAAGTAGCAGTAGACGAAGATGGTTAAACTTTATGGATACTATTTCAATTCATAATTTAACATTCAAACATATAAAAGGAAAAGATAATAACCTGGCAGACCAATTAAGTAGATTAAAAATCACATCTAACTGATTTTCTATTTGAACAGCATGAGACCATCAAGTTCTCAGCAGCAGACAAGGGAAAAGGCATAGCCTCAACCCAAGACACTTACAGACAAAAGGTACTAGGTAACCTTCATTTTAGACCTACATCTGCATTAGACAAAAACGTTGTAGAAAGAATACATTTTGGAACCAATAATTTAGTATTTTTTTCGCCATCTAATTTAACTTTTAAGGTATTACCAGAATATGTAATAGACAAATAACAGACATGTTTAGTAGACAATTTGTGGATATCACGAAACAAAAAAGACTCTAGTCATTTTGTAGCCACTCTAAATGCACTTTGTCAGTATTTTACAGAAAAAAATCTAGATAAGAAATTTAAATTTTATGTTTTAATCCATGGTAGAACTAATGGTGTTTTCCAGACCTGGATAGAAGTTTTAGATTCTATTAAAGATATAAGAAAACCTCTTTTTAAAGGCTTTAATGATTTCACTGAGGCATTAGACTATGCTAGAGGAGTGTTGGGTCCAAACTAATATATTTCTCCAGCTCTCAGACAAAATTCAGATAGAACCCCTCAGTACAATATACAAAAAGACACAGACAAGGTGACTTTTTGCGATCACTGCTCTACTATGACTGAGACCATCAGAAGACTTAACCAGCAGAAAGAGACACTCATCCAAGAAAAAATGAAACTCTTGGAACAAGCAAGGCTGTTAGAACAAAGACTACAAGCAGTTAAGTTCGAATTAGTACAATCCCAGAGTTCTCCATCTCAGACAAAAATGGATGAGACGGGTGTGCATTCCCAAATAAATGCAAATAGATCCACTGTATCGGATAATGATACAGCTAGTCCGGTTCAAACGGTAGCCGTTAAAGACTCATCAAATCCGTTGATGGTTGTCACTTTGCCAAAAAATGAAGATGAGGGATGTTCATCTCTCTAGACAAGACGATGACTACCAAAGACACTAACGCAAGGAGCAACTTCTTCAAAGAAAAGCATACTTGCAAAAAAGAAAAAAAATGACAACATAGAAAGTATAGTCAAAGAGGCTTTGGAATTTTTTTTCCAAACAAAAGCAGAACAAGACAAGCATATAATTAAGAATCCTAGTCCAGAATTATCTCCAAGTCCAAGGATGTCACCAGACCATAGTTCAGATGAAGGAGATATGGTAAATTTCCAGAACAGTGCATTTCAAGATTCACCGGACCCAAACGACGACGATTCGGGAATGAGTTTTGATTCTATTACACTACATAATTTAGACACAAAAAAAAAATTAATTTATAGAAAAAATAATCAGACGAAAGTAGTGGAGGCAATAGTTATGATAAGAAGAAAGACTGAGAGATTCGATGAACAAAAGCAACGGCTAGAAGACATTTGTAGAAAAAGAGAGCTTTATTAAAAGTAGCTTTAATAAAGCAGCCACAGTAAATGGACAGATCAGCAAATGGACAAGCAAATAAAGTTTTCTTTTGAAAAAGTTCATGTGACAATGGGGCCCAAAGAGCACCCGGCTAAACTCAAAAGATTCTTCAACATTTTGAAATCCATAGTTGAAGTCCACCAGACGCCTATAAATAGCAGCATTTGTAAGAAACAAAGACATCAAAAACAAGAGCACCAACCACCTCTCTCTAAAAAACTTCCATATTCCCATTCTTTATCATCAAATGCTCCAATCCCTTGCCCAGTCAAAAACCTTTGTAATATAAACTCCTATTGTAAAATAGTATTAAGTTTTTAATACCTACCCCCTAGTGTGAAGTAGTTTTTGGGGTTCCCCGAAAGGGAAACCTCTCTCCTTCTTCAAACCATGTAGGTTTATTTACTATATTTTCTGCACTAATCTCCCTATTATGTAAATTATTTTGTAATTGTATGAATATTATGTTTAAGTAATTACTTCCTTGTCATCATGAATTTGTTATTCTTAGTATATGGTTATTCTCTTAACTTCTTAATATCCTCGATGGATTAACCTGTAAATTCCTAGGTTTTAAAAGAGGCCATTTTAATGTCCAAATGATAAAGGACGATGTTGGCCGTGGTTACCGAGGTATGGTTAAAGAAGATTGTTATTAAGAACAAAGGTTAAGAGAAAGAGATGAACAGTATAACAAGATTCATGACTGGACAGAGTCCAGATTAAAAAAAAAACCTAAAATTTTGGGAGACAGACAGAAATTAGTAATATAACTACATGATAAGAGGAAATTTAGGAGTGAGGAAGTGCCGAGTAGGATTGTTAAAAAATTTATTTGAAAACAACATTAATTTCCTGCTTTGTCCTTTGAACTTTTCTTATTGAAAGAACTTATTGAAAAATTTACTACATATATATATATATATATATATATATATATATATATATGACATATCTCAGCCACACAGGGCTCCCAATTTTAAGTAAAAGTACAAGATGTCGAAACTTACCTCATATATCACACCTCGAGATGTATCTGATCCTTTAGCGATCTGCCCTGTTATACCTTCCTATTTACTTTCCCTTTCATTCTTCAGCTTTACATTTCAATCATACCTCAATATTCTTACCTTACCCGACATACATCTTTCGTGTCGTTGCTTACCTTTGTACTGATTCACTCAATTTGTTTAGTTCACAAATTTATAACTGAACTTATCATCAAGAGATACATTTAATCAATTCCTCTATTCTACGAACACTGACCTCCATGACAACCAATCCATTATCATATAAATACATATTCTGATGACGTAGCCTTAACAAAGTGACTTGCCTCTGCAACTTTCAATATCATCAATCACTTTCTTCTGTCTATACCGTTCTTCTGCTGAAATCAAGGGTTGGTATAAGGAATCTCATTTCCTATGGCTTGGCTCTATCCTACGATCTTAGATATGAAAGAAGAGTAACCATCCTAAATGCCCTGTAGCCTCCTGTTTATAAATGCGGCGCGCAACACACCATAAACAAGACTCTACTAGACACGACTTTGCAGACAACCCCAGGACGAACTACTCTGATACCAATTTGTCACGCCCCAATTCTGATAGGGCATGATGGGCACCCGACCCTTACTTAGACCCGAGCGAACCCGTTGGTTCTCGTTATACTCATAATCTTACTGGACTCTTAATCATGAAATGACATGCATAATGAAAGCTTTTCAAGACATTCATTTCTTATTTCTTAAATCAAGTAAAATCTGTAATAATATGAATCTGTAAAGTAATGCAAAATGATATGTCGGCTTACATAGCCGCTTACAAGATTGACATACTATATACATGACTCTGTCTACAAATGTCTCTAATGTAGAACATGATATCAAAACATAATTTGGGACAGGGCCCCAACATACCCATAATGCATCTAACTCAAATCAAAAAGAAATACTTTGACTCGGCTATACTCCGAATGAAATGGAGTTTACCAATCCAGCTGATAGCCTGGGAATACCCTACAGTCAGTCTCCTGTATAATCTTTCCTGCAAAATAATCTGGGTCTGCATGGCATGAACACAGCACCCCTATGCAAAGGGACGTCAGTATGAACAATGTACCGAGTATGTAAGGTAGCAGTAATCATAAAGAATGAGACATAAGTCATAATGAAAGTACAAGAAACCACCTGTAATATGCATAGCCCCGAAGGCAGAGAATAACAATGTAAGTAGCCCCAAAGACAACGACTAGAAATGTAAATATACACCATACCCGACCCTTTAGCAAGAGACTCGGTGAAATATAAATATATACCGTACCCGACCCTTTAGTAAGGGACTCAGTCAGATGTAAATATAACTGATAGTGCGGTGAAACGTACAGCCCGATCCATATATAATATAACAGTGTCGAGGAACGTACGGCCCGATCCATATATAATATAATAGTGCCGAGGAACGTACGGCCCGATCCATATATAATACAATTGTGCTGAGGAACGTACAACCCGATCCATATATAATATAATAGTGCCGAGAAACGTACGGCCTGATCCATATATAATATAATAGTACATATAAATGCATGTAAGACTTGGAAAAGGATACTCTAAACTCCTCTGGTAACATAAGAAGCTAGTATGATAAGTCTCTGGGAGTTATGGACATAAAACATATGAGGCCAAGGATACAAATATCTCTACACTATCTAAGAATAGAGTCATTGGAACTCGCTTGCTCACTGTGTTTGTTCATATGATAAGGATCATGCCAAAATGAAAGAAAGGGATAGCGTTAACATACCTTACGTCGTCCAAGAAACTCAACTTAATCATGAACTTTCCACAATTAGTATGCCAAACCTATACCCATAGAAATACGTACACAACTTTAGAGGGCTTTCGTATATCACATATGTCAATTGATAACAATGAGTCAAAACGAAACGGGCAACATCTCCCTTATATCACCAGTACGTCCCAATTCTACATATCATCACCACAGCCCAACAACAAGGTAAATCTCAGCAATACAATAGGTATATATTCATAACAACTTCATAATACTTTTTAACGAGCGACAAGCTCAAATACGATTATCTAACACACTTCTCCAATTTTTTCCCTTCCTTCAAAATATATATCAATGACAACCACAACAATATACTTCATGTTACACCTCGAAAATTTGCCGTTAATGTACAGTCAATAGACTAACGAAGGTCACGACGTATACGGTGTTTTGATAAGTAAGAAATAACAATTTATCGTTCTAAATTAGATTTCAAAGACATGTGAGGTAGGAGACGGAAGTTGTTGCGGAAAGCAAGGTATAGGTTGTGTGTCGGGAAAGATTTACAAGTATCGGATTAATGATGGCTTAACAATGTTTGGAGAAGAGTTATAATGTCCCTTAGATTGGTAATGAGGTGTTAAAAAAGTGTCAAGAAGGTTCCATAAGGATTGGAGGTCAAACGAGTCGACGAGAATAAATCCTGGAAGGTTGGGCAACATATGGTCCAACATACTGGCCGTATAAAACATAATGGCCGTATGTCTTGCCCAGAATGGAACCTTCACTGGACCAAACATACGGCCAGTATAAAAGATACGGACCGTATGTTGGTTCGTATGTCCGAGTCGGGTCAAACTTTTTAAGTTGATATAAGGACCCTCTCTCATTTAATTCATTTCATTTCATTTCCTCACTTCACACTTCAAGAATTCTCTAGAGAACTCTCCACTCTTCATCCACAAGAACCCAAGAGAAATCTATGATCAACTTCATCAAACCAACAAAATTAACTGTACGAAACTCATTGAAGTTCATCTAAGCCAAGAAATTCCAATGGAAGTGAACTAGGGTTTTGGTGCCAGAAGAGTATTTCCACTCAAGGCTTATTCTTCCATTATATAAGGTGAGTTTTATGATCATTCCATGTTTTTTAAGGTGTTGAAAAGTTGAAACACTTGGATTGTAGAAGGAATAGAAAATGGGTCATGAATGTGGGAATAGTGTCATTTTTGAGTAGTAGTTTGGAGTGAATCATGAATATTGATATGTTATGATTATAAGTATGCTATAAGTGACATTTATAACATGGGATAAGTATTATATGTGAGAAAACGCAATAGTGAACTATGACCATGATTGTGGAGGAATTGAAGTGAAATTTTGAAATGTGGATAATGTAGATGAATGATTATTGTTGCCTATAATATTGTGAATGTTGTTATGGATGTTTGGGAGTTGATATGGAATATGGGGAAAGTTGTATAAACAAAGGAAATGCTGCCCAATTTTCTCTAGCTTTAGTAAGCATGTTCTTATAATCGATTAGCTAATGTTAATACGAACTTTCTTGAAGGTAGAAACGCGAGCATCGAAGGAGAACAATCAAGCGATAGAATTGTTAAAAGAAAGAGGTATGTGAGGCTAGTCCCTTCTTTCTATGGCATGAATCTTATGACCTGATCTTTCCTCCTTCTCCATGAATTTCCTACATTCCGGAAAACTAAGAGTCTATGCTCATGAATAGCCAAATGAGTTAAAAATAAGAGATGTTATGAACATAATGATGATGAGCTTAAGTCCAAAGATTCTAGAGTTCACGAATATGATGTTAACTACGATCCATTGATGTTGTTCATTGTAAACACTCACCTTATATGGTAATTCCTTCAAGGTGAGGCAGAATGCTAATGAATGCTCCATAACGGAATCGGGCGTTCACGACCTTGTGTCACCCCGATAAAGTATAGTTTTCTTTGAGTTCCCAGACATGCATTATGATAATCGTATGATAAGTATATGAGATGTACATGATGATATCACACCGCGCCTATATGGCCGGGCAGACACCGCTAATGCGGGAAGCGTATACACCATGTCTACATGGCATGGGCAGACACCACTAGTAGGCAGCATGAGATGGTACCCCGGACGCGGGAGGCCTGGACGCGGGCTAATGATTATAACACCATACCTATATGATCGGGCAGCTTATACATATATGCATACATGATATGATGATGATTATGGAGTAAGCCCACATGCATTATTTTTTTTATAATTGATAGTCACTTACAGGTTGCTCCCCATTTGATGCCTTCCTATTTCATTGATGTATTGTTATTGTCGATGCCTTACATACTCAGTACAATGTTAGTACTGACGTCCTTTCTTCTTGGACGTTGTGTTCATGCCCACAGGTAGACAGGGAGACGGTGCAGATCCATAGGAGCTATCAGCTGCTTTACAGGAGCACTCAATTATTCCGGAGGTGCTATTTGGTTTATTATTTTGTGTACATATGTGGGCACTGCGGGGTCCTATCCCGTCCTCATGTCTAGTACTCTAGTAGAGACTCGTAGATACGTATGTGTGGGTAGTATGGTCTCGCGGTTTCTCCTCGTATGTATATATATTATTTTGATTGCCGAGGGGGCTTATGTATATAAATGTATATGTGTTTCAAATTGTAAATGGTTTTCTTTATGACTAGAAGTATGGAGCAATAGATAAATGCAGAATAAGTATGATAACTAGGAGTATGAGTGGTGCTCGGTAGTCAGCTCCGGGTACCCGTCATGACCCCCTAGTCGGGTCGTGACAAAAGTGGTATCAGAGCAGTTCAGTCCTAGGAAGTGTCTACGAGCCGTGTCTAGTAGAGTCTTGTTTATGGTGTGTTGCGCGCCACACTAATAAACAGGAGGCTACAAGGCATTTAGGAAAAATGACCATCTTTCATCTTAAGAGATTTTGCGATAGAGCTATGTTATAAGATTATTTCCTCCTTAATAGTGTGCTATGATTTCAGAAATACCGCCAAAGGGAAAAGCTACAGCCGCCCAGAAGGGCAAGACTACGATGAAAAGACGGGTAGAAAGAGAGCCGCCAATGAATGTAGAAGAGGGCGAATCACATATTGAGGCTCCATCTAGTACTTCTTCCACTCCGCCTATTATAGAAGAACAAGAAGGGGCTTCAGCTCCAGCTCTTATGCCTCCAGTTCCTCCACCGGCTACTTCGGGTCGACAAGTAACCGAGGCTATTCATTTATTGATGCAGTTAGTTGCCGCTCAGGCACAGCGGCAGAATGCGGGTCCAAGTGATCAGGTAGTTAGTACCAGAGCCCGTGATTTCATGAGTTTGAATCCTCCAGAGTTTTTCGGGTCAAAGCCGGATGAAGACCCACAAAGTTTTATTGAGGAAATGTTGAGAACATTGAAGATTATTCATGCCTCCGAAACTGAATATGTGGAGTTGACATCTTATAGACTCCGACATGTGGCGGTATTATGGTACAATAATTGGTTATCATCAAGAAAAGAGAATGCGCCTCCTCCCGTTTGGCAAGAATTTGTAGATGCCTTCATCCGTCACTATTTGCCACCCGAAGTCCGCCGAGCTAAAGCGGATAGGTTCTTAAACCTAAAACAAGGAAATATGAGTGCTCGGGAGTATAGTCTTCAGTTTAATTCATTGGCTAGATATGCACCGACTATGGCGGCCGATGTAGGAGATAGAGTGCACCGATTTGTGAGTGGCTTAGGGCCACATTTGTTCAAGGACTGCTTGACGGCTTCATTGCAAGATGGGATGGATATTTCTCGCATTCAAGCCCATGCCCAGAATTTAGAAGGAAAACAATATCCACAAAGGGGTGATCGCGATACTGATAGAAGGCAAAGCAAGAGGGCCAGATCTATGGGGGAAGGAAGTGATTATAGAGGGGGATCAAGGCAGAAATATTCTAGACACTCAGGCCAGTCGGCGACTAGTGCGCCTCCACGATTTTCAGGTAGGAGATTTGATCGCTCCTTTCGTTCAGGACAGGATCAGAGATCGAGGGCCTCAGATTCTTAGTTTGGGGGAGATTATAGCCAGAGGAGACCCCCAGTACCACGATGCAGCTAGTACGGTAGATTACATTCCGTACAGTGTCACCAAGGTTCAGATGCTTGCTATGCCTGTGGCCAGGTTGGGCACATGATGCGAGATTTCCCGTTGATGAGTGGTAGAGTTGTGGTTCAGCCCACAGGATTAGCAGCTGGTTCCTCTTCAGTGCGCCCGGTAGGGCAGACTCCCCAGATCCCAGTAGGTCAAGGTAGAGGCAGAGGGGGAGCATCTACTTCAGGTGCCACTCAGCCCCGTATGTATGCTTTAGCCGGACGACAGGATCTTCAGTCCTCCTCGAATGTGGTTACAGGTATATTATCCGTATTTTCCGGTGATGTGTATGCATTGATAGATCCGGGTTCTACCCTATCTTATATTACTCCATATGTTGTTGGTTGTATTGGGGTGAAACCTGGGCTAAATAAACCTTATGAGGTATCTACTCTAGTTGGTAATCCCGTGATAGCTAGACAAGTGTATACAAATTGTGAAATTCTGATATTCGACCGCCAGACTAAAGCTGATTTAGTTGAGCTGGAGATGCTAGATTTCGATGTGATTATGGGTATGACTTGGCTAGCCTCATGTTATGCTAAAGTTGATTGTCGGATTAAAGTAGTTCAATTTCAGTTTCCGGGAGAGCCCGTGCTTGAATGGAAGGGTAATACAGCATCTCCAAGAGGTAGGTTTATTTTCTACCTTAAAGCAAGAAAGATGATAGCTAAGGGCTATATTTATCACTTAGTCCGAGTTTATGAGACCGAAGCATAGTCGCCAACTTTCCAATCTGTTCTGGTAGTGAATGAATTTCCGGATGTATTTCCAGGTGGACTTCCAGGTCTTCCACCGGAAAGAGAGATTGATTTTACCATTGATGTGTTGCTAGCCACCAAGCCTATTTCTATTCCTCCTTACCGAATGACTCCGACAGAATTGAAAGAATTAAAGTCACAGTTGAAAGATTTGCTTAAGAAGGGGTTTATTAGACTCAGTTCATCACCGTGGGGAGCACCAGTCCTATTCATGAGAAAGAAAGATGGTTCCCTACGAATGTGCATCGACTATAGGTAGTTGAATAAGGTGGCGATAAAGAACAAATACCCTCTCCCAAGGATTGATGATTTGTTTGATCAATTACATGGTGCCAAGTGGTTTTCCAAAATAGATTTGAGTTCAGGTTATCATCAAGTGAGAGCTAGAGAAGAAGATATTCCCAAAACAGCTTTCAGACCGAGATATGGCCATTGTCAATTCTGGGTGATGTCGTTTGGGTTAACTAATGCTCCGGCAGTGTTCATGAATTTGATGAATAATTTATTCAGGCCTCTCTTAGACTTATTCTTAATAGTATTTATTGACGATATTCTGGTATACTCTCGCACAGAATCAGAACATGCATACCATTTACGTATTGTCCTTGAAATTCTTCGGACTCGAGAATTGTATGCAAAATTTTCAAAGTGTGAGTTTTGGCTGAATTCTGTAACATTTTGGGCCATGTTATTTCAGATGATGGCATCAGAGTTGATACTCAGAAGATTGAAGCCGTGAAGACTTGGCCAAGGCCGACGACACCTACAAAAGTCCGTAGTTTTCTGGGATTGGCAGGTTACTATAGAAGGTTCATAGAAGGAGTTTCCTCTATTTCAGCACCATTAACGAAGCTAACCCAGAAGTCAGCTAAGTTTTAGTGGAATGATGCTTGTGAATGCAGCTTCCAAGAGTTGAAGGACAGATTAACCTCAACCCTAGTCTTGACACTCCCGAAAGGGCCAGATGGTTATGTTGTATATTGTGATGCTTCCGGTGTTGGGTTAGGATGTGTGTCAATGCAGCACGGTAAAGTCATCGCTTATACTTTGAGACAGCTGCAGAAACATGAAAACAACTACCTAACTCATGATCTTGAATTGGCTGCAGTTGTTCATGCATTAAAGATGTGGAGACATTTCTTGTATGGTGTGCATGTTGATATCTATACAGATCACAAGAGTCTTCAATACATTTTCAAACAGAAGGAGTTGAATCTGCGGCAGAGGTGGTGGTTAGAATTATTGAAAGATTATGATGTGAGCATTTTATACCACCTCAGGAAGGCAAATGTAGTAGCTGATGCGCTTAGCCGCCGATCGATGGGCAGCCTATGTGAAGCTCCTCCGGAAAAGAAAGAATTAATTCATGAGCTCCACCAACTAGCTAATCATGGAGTATGTCTAATCGATTCAGGTAGTGCAGGAATTGGTATTAATGATCCCACAGTTTCATCCCTGAATATGGAAGTGACAGAGCGCCAGTATAAAGATCCTCATTTGAGCCATTACAGAGATACATTTAGTGAAAAAGAGAAGTCTCCATTTGAAACTTCTATGGATGGAATCCTTAGATACCGAGGCAGGCTATATGTTCCGAATGATGCAGAATTGCGCCGTTGAATTCTAGAAGAAGCTCATTATTCTCAGTGTTCTATTCACCCAGGTGCAACCAAGATGTATCATGATCTCAAGTTGATATATTGGTGGGATGGCATGAAGAGAGACATAGCAGAATTTGTAGCTCAATGTCCAAATTGCCAGCAAGTGAAAATCGAACATGAAAAGCCAGGAGGATTATTGCAAGTAATGGAAATCCCTACTTGGAAATGGGAAGTGATCAACATGGATTTTATTGTGGAGTTACCTCGTTCTCGAGGCAAGTATGATTCCATATGGGCGATCGTGGACAGACTCACGAAAGCAGCTCGTTTTCTTCCTGTTAGAACCACATACTCAACAGAAGATTATGCAAGGCTGTATCTCAAGGACATTGTGTGACTCCATGGTATTCCGATATCTATTATCACAAATAGAGGAACGCAATTTACAGCCAAGTTTTGAAAATATTTCCAAGAAGGTCCAGGTACTCAAGTAAAGCTTAGCACGGCATTTCATCCGCAGACTGATGGGCAAGCTGAACGTACCATTCAGACCTTGGAAGATATGCTAAGAGCATGTGTTCTAGATTTTGGTGGTAGTTGGGATGACCACTTACCTCTAATCGAGTTTGCATACAACAATAACTACCATTCCAGTATCCAAATGGCTCTGTATGAAGCTTTATATGGAAGGAAGTGTAGTTCCCCAATTGGATGGTTTGCAATAGGAGAAGTACAGCTAATAGGCCCTGAGTTAATTCAACAAGCAGTAGAAAAAGTCAAGGTGATCCGAGATCGATTGTTGACAGCCCAAAGTCGCCAAAAATCTTATGTGGACAACCGCCGGCAAGACTTAGCATTTCAAGTTGATGATTGTGTATTCTTAAAGGTGTCACCAATGAAAGGAGTGATGAGATTTGGTTAGAAAGGAAAGTTAAGTCCTCGATACATTGGACCCTATAAGATTATCCGTAAGGTGGGACAAGTAGCTTATGAGTTGGACTTGCCTCCAGAACTTGAATCAATCCATCCAGTTTTCCATGTCTCAATGCTCCACAAGTGTGTTGGAGATCCTATGAGGATTGTCCCAATAGATGATGTTCAAGTGACAGAAAAGCTAGTCTATGAAGAAGTGCCCGTTGCCATATTAGACAAGCAAGTACGGAGACTTCGAAATAAGGAAGTAGCCTCAGTTAAAGTCTTATGGAGAAATAACAACCGAGAAGAAATGACTTGCGAAGCAGAAGAGAGTATGAAATCCAAATACCTGCACTTATTTCAGCCCCCGAAAGAAAGCCAAGATGCAGCACCAAGATTATGAGGTATGTATGTTTTCATTATATGCATATGGGCCTTATGTGGCCAACTTATATTGCTACTGTGTTGTGGCCCTGTGAGGCAATGTTATTATGGGCTGCTGTGACAGGATGGTAGTGCCATATTATAGGGAAAATTCTGGCGAAATTTTCGTAGAATTCCCCGAGCGCTTAACATTCAAGGACGAATGTTCCAAAGGGGGTGGGGGAGAATGTTACACCTCGGAAATTTCCCGTTAATGTACAGTGAATATACTAATGAAGGGCACGACGTATACGGTATTTTGATAAGTAAGAAATAACAATTAAAGGTTCTAAATGAGATTTCAAAGACATGTGAGGTAGGAGACGGAAGTTGTTAAGGAAAGCAAGGCATAGGTTGTGTGTCGGCCACGATTTACGAGTATCGAATTAATGATGGATTAATGATGTTTGGAGAAGAGTTATAATGTCCCTTAGCTTGGTAATGAGGTGTTAAACAAGTGTCAAGAAGGTTCCATAAGGATTGGAGGTCAAACGAGTCGACGAGAATAAATCCCGGAAGGTTGGGCAACATACGGTCCAACATACTGGCCGTATAAAACATACTGGCCATATGTCTGGCCGTATGTCTTGCCCAGAATGGAACCTTAACTAGACCAAACATATGGCCAGACATAAGGCTAATATAAAATATACGGACCGTATGTTGGTCTGTATGTCCGAGTCGGGTCAGACTATTTAAGTTGATATAAGGACCCTCTCTCATTTAAATCATTTCATTTCCTCACTTCACACTTCAAGAATTCTCTAGAGAACTCTCCACTCTTCATCCACAAGAACCCAAGAGAAATCTGTGATCAACTTCATCAAACCAACAAAATTAACTGTAAGAAACTCATTGAAGTTCATCTAAGCCAAGAAATTCCAATGGAAGGGAACTAGGGTTTTGGTGCAAGAAGAGTATTTCCACTCAAGGCTTCTTCTTCCATTAACTAAGGTGAGTTTTATGATCAATCCGTATTGTCTAAGGTGTTGAAAAGTTGAAACACTTGGATTGTAGAAGGAAACAGAAAATGGGTCATGAATGTGGGAATAGTGTCATTTTTGAGTAGTAGTTTGGAGTGAATCATGAATACTGATATGTTGTGATTATAAGTATGCTATAAGTGACATTTAGAACATGGGATAACTATTATATGTGAGAAAACGCAATAGCGAACTATGACCATGATTGTGGAGGAATTGAAGTGAAATTGTGAAATGTGGATAATGTAGATGAATGATTATTGTTGCCTATAATATTGTGAATGTTGTTATTGATGTTTGGGAGTTGATATGGAATATGGGGAAAGTTGTATAAATAAAGGAAATGCTGCCCAATTTTCTCTAGCTTTAGTAAGCACGTTCTTATAATCGATTAGCTAATGTTAATACGAACTTTCTTGAAGGTAGAAACGCGAGCATCGAAGGAGAACAATCAAGCGATAAAATTGTTAAACGAATGAGGTATGTGAGGCTATTCCCATCTTTCTAAGGCATGAATCTTATGACATCATCTTTCCTCCTTCTCCATGAATTTCCTACATTCCGGAAAACTAAGAGTCTATGCTCATGAATAGCCAAATGAGTTAAAAATAAGAGATGTAATGAACATGATGATGATGAGCTTAAGTCCAAAGATTCTAGAGTTCACGAATATGATGTTAACTACGATCCATTGATGTTGTTCACTGTAAACACTCACCTTACATGCTAATTCCTTCAAGGTGAGCCAGAATGCTTATGAATGCTCCATAACGGAATCAGGGGTTCACGACCTTATGTCACCCCGATAAAGTATAGTTGTCTTTGAGTTCCCAGGCATGCATTATGATAACAGTATGATAAGATTATGATAAGTCTATGAGATGTACATGACAATATCACACCGCGCCTATATAGCCGGGCAGACACCGCTAAAGCGGCCAGCGTATACACCATGTCTAGATGGCATGGGCAGACAGCACTAGTGGGTAGCATGAGATGGTACCTCAGACGCGGGCTAATGATTATAACACCGTACCTATATGGTCGGGCAGCTTATACATATATGCATACATGATATGATAATGATTATGGATTAAGCCCGCATGCATTATTTCTTTTATAATTGATAGTCACTTACAGGTTGCTCCTTATTTGATGCCTTCTTATTTCATTGATGTATTGTTATTGTCGATGCCTTACATACTCAGTACAATGTTCGTGCTGACGTCCTTTCTTCTTGGACGTTGTGTTCATGCCCACAGGTAGACAGGGAGACGGTGCAGATCCATAGGAGCTATCAGCGGATTTCCAGGAGCACTCCATTATTCTGGAGGTGCTATTTGGTTTATTATTTTGTGTACATATTTGGGCACGGCGGGGTCCTGTCCTGTCCTCATTTCTAGTACTCTAGTAGAGGCTCGTAGATACGTATATGTGGGTAGTATGGTCTTGCGGTTTCTCCTCGTATGTATATATATTATTTTGATTGCCGAGGGGGCTTATGTATATAAATGTATATGTGTTTCAAATTTTAAATGGTTTTCTTTACGACTAGAAGTGTGGAGCAATAGATAGATGCAAAATAAGTATGATAACTAGCATTATGAGTGGTGCTCGGTAGTCAGCTCCGGGTACCCGTCATAGCCCCCTAGTCGGGTCGTGACACTTAATTTACTCCAACAATTTCCAGCCACAATACAACCCAAAAATATACTTCAAATCAGCCCACAAAAGAACAATAACTTACCCGATTTCCGGCGATTAATTTTGTAGTTCCCATCTCACAATTTAGCTATGACCGGGATGAATTTAAATATACCTAGGAGAGAATAAATCTTACCTTATATGCCAAGAAATGATCTTCTTCCACTTTACTTCCCTTCGAAGAAAGCCCGGATTCAATAACACGACAAAATAAAATAACAAGATCGAAGCGGAGAACAAAGCCGTATGTTGTTCTTCACATTTTGCTATGGTCCGAAGGAAATCAACATGGGCACAATGTCTACATCTTAATCCGTCTTTTTATTTCACTCGTAGGAACTTGTATCACTTATTGAGAGTGAACTTTCTATATAGTAAATAAAAGTGGAAAATATATAATATAGGCTTTAGATATAGCTGCTGCCAATTCCACCTTTTAAACAAGTTCCCCACTTTAATTGGATCATGAATTGGTCTCCACTTAATGGGCCATATGTCCACCTAATGGCATAGCCCTTAATATACCACTTACCTCCAAAAGAAGACACCTAACCATTCATATAGGTTAGTCATATATGGCATGTCACACGTGGAGGGTGCTGTCCCCAGTAACAATTATCCACAGCACAATAATCAAATTTTTTTCTTCTACTACAATTCTCCGTTTAATCAATTACACATGTAATTAATTTTTCATCTCAATTTACTTAAATAGTAATCATTTTTTTCATCTTAAATCCTTTCGGGACTTCAGTCCTTGTATACATCGATCTCTTTATTTGCATACTTGAATATGACCAAACTCTCCGGCTCGGGTAAATTTTGTCATGTTGGACGGTTCAATTTCCTAGTCCAAAATACGGGATATTATAGCTTGGATCGTATTGCATTCAAATAAATTTCGAACCTCGACGAAACTTATTTTCTTCGATTTGTGTAACTTCTAATCCTTACGATACATCTGCACCATCACTCTAACCACCTATAAGCTTGGGGGATAACCTCATGTTTTTTACTAATGTCATTTAACTTGCACGCTTTCCAATGAATGAAAACACGGGATGTAACATTTTTCTTCTCAACGATCATACATATTTGTTCCTCTTCATTGTAGGTCGCTCCCGTTAAGTATTCACATGCTTTCAAATAGTCCGTGTCCATTTCAATCCTCTTTTATTATTGACTCCGCATCCTTCCATTTGCAAGACATTACCAAATTCTGAGTCAATTATTTTTGCCTTCAAGGTTTTCCCTGTATAATGCTTCCCCAATCGTTATGCGACATTGGAACGTCGCATCCATATGTCTTGCTCGCGGTGGCTATTCCACTTGACTTCCTGTCATAGTCCATCATTCACTTCTCCCTCTTATCCAAACCTTACTCGCATCACCTGTATCTCCTCACTATGAAATCATTCGCATGAGCTCTTATTGTATGGAAATACCATTTTATCCTTGTCTATCTTACGCTTGAACTGAAGCAGCAATGCTCACGTGATGTACCTTCTTGAGACTAACACCACTCTTCTGTCATATGCCCATCCTTTAAACCTACCTCATAACCCATCTTATTGTTGTACAATTGTCATGTTGAATTCTCCACGCGTCTTCCATTCTACGGCCCATATCTTGTATTATCTCATCCTTACGCTTCCGGCGGCCACGTTGCCTCAGAAAATCGAAGACTACTTCTTTGATGGTCTCTTTTGGTTACCGTTTTGTTGCCATGACTATTAAACCATGAGGGAATTGGCTTTACCTCAATTTTTCTTTCATTAATTCTATCAATACCCATATATCGTCCTGTATGTTCACCATTTCCATCGATGTAGCTCATAACCGCTCTATACTCCCTATACCGAATCGTCCACCAACTCGCCCTCTCCAGACTCAACCTTCCTCAATAGCCTCTCCTTGGGACCTTTACCGTATAATCCACCAGGGATGCAATTCCATTTTTTGATGTCCTGACATACGTATAAAGTCAGTCCATTGATCATTCACAACCAAACCCTGTTCCTCCTTTCGTCTTAACCCTCATCCTTTCCTCAAATGATTTAATTCATAGGACAATAACCCTAAACCTATTTCGGAGTACCATTGGCTTCTCTTTCCTTTCTTCCCTTTTTCTCTCAGAAGACCATCTTTTGACAAGACTAACTTAAGGTTCAACGTCAATCCCTCTACACTCTTCTCCGATCAGTTCACACTGCTATAGAAGTATTGTACTCTGTTATCCCAACATATTAATAACGAGGTAACACATGGTCCTTTTAGAATTCTTTGTATGAATGTTATGTAAACTCGCTCTTCACGCATAGGATATCTTACTCGACACTTGGTTCCATAATTCTCGTTATGATTTAATGAGCCACACTGTCCGTATAGCATGATTCAAAATTCTATCATTCCATGACTCCTGATTACATTCCCACTTAATGTTACAATATTCACAGGGTTTAATTCTCTTCTCCCCTATGTTCATAGAGTTATTGCTCTAGTGGACTTCCCTCCTATTTGCCTTGCTCCTACCCTTCATTCTTTGTTTCCAACACTTCTACTACGCATACCACATATACCAAGCATTCATCACTTGTCATCCGTTTGTTTCGCCGATCAATCTTATCTTATTTTCGCTTTCCCTCATATCTGTCATAGCAATCCCTGTCATATAATCGTCCGAGTAAATTCCTGGATATATAACCTGAACTATAACACGGAACATATCTCACCGAGGTCAATAAGGCTGGCTAATAGTGATATGAAAATTTTCCTCACACTATAACCATCAGGTGATGCCTAGCTTAATAATCTGATTCGGCGTATCATACATCGGCTTATTCGTATACATCAGGTTTATCTGATAACTTAACGTTCCCCCAAAACGAAGAGAGTTAGCCATTTTTTCTAACTTGCAAATTCTTCTGGAGTGCTTATCTCTTTGATTCTCCTTAGTGTATAAAACTTCTTTCTATCCCGAGCATTTCACTTTCCCCTTCTCGTGTTCCTTATTCCATCCTAACCTATTTATCATTCCCTGAGCTTAATGCATACTTACTATGTTTATCCCGCATTTAACTACTAACTCCATCCTTAAATACTCATTGCTAGGCCCCTTTTTATCTTGCTTCTCGCAACAATCCTGCCTACAGCTCCCACAACTTCCTTTAGATTCCTGGAAGAATTTTGGCAGTGTTTTCTTTATAAACATAACAATCCCGAACCAACACACAACCCAGAAAACACATCCCATGCCCTAAAGGCCACATATAGAAACATATATAATACACAGCTCAACAACATAAGGTTGACTATTATAAAAGGGTATAAGTAATAAAGTTTGTCTCATGAGTTGTACCTGTACACTCTTTCTAAAATTCCATTGTTTTACACATTATGTCAATCGACTCTCTCTTCGTGGAGGTTTTCTTACTCATAAATCATAATTCTAGCTATCATTGGGTCACTAACAGACATAGACATCTCAAATCACTGATTTGGCTCGAGTTTCAACCCAATACACCCCGCAACACAAGGAGTGATATATGACAGCGTAGGACCTGAATCAATCGATACATATACACCATAAAAGAGTACTGATAATATACCTGGAACAATATCAGGGGGAGACTTAAGATCCTGTCGCCCAGCTAATGCATAGGTGTGATGCTGGAATCCACTCAGACTGGGTATTCCTCCTCGGTCCCTATCACAGCTTGCTAATACTTGCAGTTTTTGCCTCGGAGGGTGTATTGATAATGAAGAGCCAACTGCTAATCCCATAGGCCGAACCTTATCTTTACCACGTAACGATGGACAGTCATGCCTGAAATAGCCTGGCCGAGCGCAGGCATAACAAACATCCAAACCCGACCGACATGGTTCGGAATGTAGTCTACCACACTGAGTACATTGTGGAACAGGTAATCTCGTCTGGGTTGAATCACCCCTTTTCTGGGAATTTAGGACTCTAAAACTCTGTACTGGCCCCAAGCAAGCAGATCTATCAACCCTGGATCCAAAAAACTGAGGTGGCGCACTAGCTGTTGAACAAGCTCAGTGTCTAGAGAATTGCGGCCTTGGAGCTCCCCTAATCTCATGGTCAAACCCAGAAGACTTGACTCTCTTCCTCCAACTCCTATTACCATGGCCCGCATCCTGCCGCTGAGCTTGAGTGGCTACTAACTGGGTCAGCAAAAGAATGGCCTGCCTCATCTCCTGGCTTGAGGTATCTGGTGGAGGAACTGGGGGTGGTAGAGCAAAGGTTGTGACTCCCCTTTGCTCTTTTAGAGTGGGCGCAGTATGAGAGAACCGAAATAGGGCCTTACTCTGGGGCTCGCCCTTCTCCACATCTGTAGGCGACTCCCATTCAGTCCTCTCTTCGACCACTATCTTGCCCTTCTGGGATGCTGTAGCTTTTTAATTCATCAACTTTACTGAAAACATAACACACGGTTAGGGAAAAAGGAATTCTTATATTATAGCTCTATCGCACGATCTATGAAAAATAAAGACGATCATCATTCCTAAATGCCCCGCAGCCTCTTGTTTATAAGTGTGGCGCGCTTCAAACCCATAAACAAGACTCTACTGGACACGGTTCGTAGACACACCCTAGGACGAAACTGCTCTTATACCACTTTTGTTACGACCAGACTGGGGGGGGGGGGCCATGACGGGTACTTGGAGCTGACTACCGAGCACCGAATATGATTCTAGTCTTCATACTCATCTCTAACAAACTAATTTCTCAAAGTAAACTTACTATGAAATGATCACCCAATTTATACATATAAATAAACATAAGCCCACAAGGTTACAAAAGTGATATACAGAATATACACTGATAAGATCACCTAACATCTACTACCCACACATATGTATCTACGAGCCTCTACTAGAATACTGAGATTATAAGGACGGGATAGGACCCCGCCATGCCCCAAATGCGAACACAGAAGAATACCAATGAACGGCAACTCCGGAGTAGTGGAGTGCTCCTGTACAGCTACTGTAAGGCTCCTAGGTGTCCGGGTTGTTTCCCTGTCTACCTGTGGGCATGAATACAGCGTCCATAATAGAAAAGGATGTCAGTACGAACAATGTACTGAGTATGTAAGGCATATACGATAACATAATAAAGAAGTTTAGAAAGCATGAGAAGAAAGGGTAACTGTAACTACTTGTCTCTTGAGGCAGAATTATGCATGCTTACTTTTACCTTTAAAGCATATCACACATACATACATAAACTGTCTGAATCAATAACATCATTAGCCCGCGTTCGGGCCTCCCGCCTCCGGGGTAATCATCTCATGCCGCCCACTAGTGGTGTCATATCCGGCTAAATAGGCACCGCGTTATCATTATCCATAAGCCACCTACCGAAGTGGTGTGATGTCCGGCCAAATAGGCATGGCATAATCATTATCCATAAGCCGCCCACCGAAGTGGTGTCATGTTCAGCCAAATAGGTACGGTGTAATAATCATCATATACTTAACATGAAGCATGCCTAAGAGCTCAAGTAAACGCTGTAACTCTATCGGAGTGACGTAAGGTCGGTAACCTCTGATTATCTTATGGAACAGTCATAATCCTCAAGTCTCACCTCGAAGGAAATAACATTATGAGGTGAAACTATCAATGATGAATAACAACCAGGGAAATCATGCATCAAGATCATTAATCTCATAATAGCATCTTTTCATAAGATTTAGAATCTCGGGACATAGAATCATCATTATTCTTGACCTTATCATAATACATCTCTTATCCATATCTCATGGAATGTTCTTAATGATCAAAGACTTGTAACTTTCGGAATGTAAGGAGGTTATGAAAAGATAGAGGAAATCATGTTATAAGAATGATGCCTCAGAAAAGAAGGGACTAGGCTTACATACCTTCACGTCTCCTCAACAACTAGCGTTCTCCTTCCAAGCTGATGATTCTACATTCAAGAGAATTCGTACAAAGATTAGATAACCGGGAACATAATTAGGCCTCAACTAAAACAACTAAGGGCTAACAAAAATTGGGATGCGTTTCCTTTGTTTCAACAACCTTCTCTATATAATAAAAAACTCCCAAATGTTGATAATAACACCCACGATACTACAATCGATAAACTCCATCACGTTCAACATTATTCAATCCTTACAATGCCCTTCCAATGTCATCCATAACCAAAGCTATGACATAATACTATATATATATATTCTCATATAATACTCCTTTAACATCATTTGTACTATTCATCACAAGATTATACTCATAATATGTCAAGAACTATAATTCAAGTCAAGTTACCATTCAAGAATTCCACTATTTCCATATTTGAACTTCATACTCTACTTTTTCCAATAATCCAAGTCTTTCCACCACTCAATATTCTTAATAACATGAATAAAATGTGAAACTCACCTTTGATCACATAGGACTGGGCTTTGGATGAAAATACTCAACTTGAGAGAAACCCTACTTCAATACCAAAGATATTCTTGGTTTCCATAAGCCCTAGTGAGCATATTTGCACTTGATTCTACTAATTTCTTGATGCTTACTCCTTAATTCCTCTTGGATTTGTGATAATATCATATGGAGAGTATTTTAGAGTTTTCAGGACTTGGTGGGAAGTCAAATATGAAAATTATGGACAAGGGTCGTCTATTTATAGCTGGAACTAGAAAGTTCCAGAAAGGTGGTTCGACGAGCGGGTCGACGGTCCCGTCGATGTGTCGACGATCGGTTGACTTGCTCCGTCCACTTGCGTCTGCAGATCACCGATTGCAGAAACATATTGATGGTGCACAGTGACGGCCCGTTGACACTGACTGGTGTCTGCAGAATTTCCTCAATCAGTTCAGATTGCGTCAATTCGATCCATTGAACTTCTAACCCCTTAAATTACTGGGAATACCTGCTGGTACATTTGCACATGGGGTAAGGCACTTTCTACCTTAACTTTCCCCGACAAGCTTTCTTCTCTCGCCTCAAATGTCTGTGGAATCTTAATTAGAATCATTAAGTATCCCTTCTCACTCGTAGGGACATATATACACCTTAACTCGCATTAGCCTTTTCACCGTACAACACCCAAAATTTTGAGGTGTAACAGATTATAACGACACAGAGATAGCTGAGAGCACCTGCTGGAGCAGTGACCGCTGATGGGTCCCACAGTTAGAGGGTTCGTGAGTTTTTAGCACTTAACCCTCCAGAGAAATCAGGGATTAAGCGGGAGGAGGATCCACAAAACTTTGTCGATAAGCTTCAGCGTATTTCAGGGTCATGCATGCTATCGAGACTGAGACAACAGAGTTAGCGGCTTTTAGACTTCGCGATATAGCGGTCTTGTGGTATGAGAGGTAGGAGTATGCCAGATGTCTTGAGGTACCTCCAGCACATTGGTCTGAGTTTTCAGAAGACTTTCTTGATCATTATTTACCGTTGGAGGTACGAGAGGCGAGGTTAGATCAGTTCTTGACCATGCAGTAATCTAGTTCCAGCGTCTGAGATTATTGCCTCTGAATTTGACTCCTTGGCCAGATATGCTCTATCATTCTTTGATTCTTCGAGGGCCAAGATTCGCAGTTTCATATCACGTTTGCACCCCGACTATGTTGAGGCTTGTACTACTGCGGCGGTGAATGATAATATGGACCTTGCTCATATCAAGGCATTCGCACAAAACTGTGAGGATCGTAGACATCAGCGTTGGGCGACCGAGAGCATGGAGAAGGAATACCATAAGAGACCTAGCACGGCCGGTCAGCAAGGTGAGAGTAGGGGGATTTTCAGACCCTAATACCAGGGTAGGCCATTTAAGCCACCATCAGCTCAATCCCAGGGATACAGACTAGGGTATTATATTTCATCAGGACAAGGAGAGAGTTCTAGTGCGTCCGGGTCACACCAACAGAGGGGTCCGAGACAGGCTAGATCACTACCACAACAGTGTGGTAATTGTGCCGAGCGAACTATGGGCGATGTCAGTATGGATCGAGAGCTTGTTATACATATGGCAGCCTAGATCATTTTAAGAGGGACTGCCCACAAGGGAGACCAACTGGTATGGCTCATCCGACGGGTTTTATGGCAGGGTCATCAGTATCTGTGCGTCCTCCTAGGCGCGGGCCCCAGTATTAAGCAGGCAGAGGCAGAGGTGGGGGAGGAGCTTCTGGGGCAGGCGGTGCTGAGAACCGCATCTTCGCTTTGACAGGTCATCAAGACTTAGAGTCCTCACCAGATGTTGTGACAGGTACATTAACAATCTGTTCATATAACATTTATGCGTTGATAGATCCGGGGTCCAATATATCTTATGTCACTCCATTTGTTGCGGGGAAATTCGGTATAGTGCCAGAATTGTTGAACGAACCATTTTCTATGTTTACACCTATTGGTGAGCCTGTTATTGCTAGGATGATTTATCGTGGTTGTTCTTTAGTTGTTTGTGGTCATCAGACCATAGCAGATCTTATAGCGTTACAGATGGTCGACTTGACGTCATTATGGGAATGGATTGGTTAGCTTCCATTTATGCTAGTGTGGGGTGTTGGACGAAGACTGTTAGGTTCCACTTTACGGAGGAAACAACTTTGGAACGGAAGGGCAATACGGCTTTGCCAAAAAGTAGATTCATTTCATATCTCAAGGCGAAAAAGACAATTTCGAAAGGATGTATCTATCATATAGTTCAAGTCCAGGATACAGAAGAAAAATTGCCAACCCTTCAGTCCATTCCTGTAGTCAATGAGTTCCCAGATGTGTTCCCAGACGAGCTTCCAGGCCTCCCACAAGAGCGAGAAATTGACTTCGCTATAGATGTACTACTGGATACTCAGTCAATATCCGTCCCTTCTTATAGGATGGCCCCTGCTGATTTGAAGGAGTTGAAGGAACAGTTGAAGGATCTATTGGAGAAGGGCTTAATCAAACCTAGTATGTCACTGTGGGGAGCTCAAATTTTGTTCGTAAGGAAGAAGGACAGTTCGCTATGGATGTGTATCGACTATAGATAATTGAATAAGGTGATGATTAAGAATAAGTACCCACTTTCGAGGATAGATGATTTATTTGATCAATTGCAGGGTGCTAGATATTTCTCGAAGATAGACATGAGATCGGGATACCAACAGGTCTGGATCAGAGGGAAAGACATTCCGAAGACAACATTTAGGACTAGATTTGGTCATTTAGAGTTTCTTGTCATGTCTTTCGGGTTGACAAATGCTACAGCTATATTCATAGACCTAATGAATCGTGTATTTCGACCCTTCTTAGTCTTGTTCGTGATTGTGTTTATAGACGACATTTTGGTTTATTCCCGACCGGAGACCGAGCATGCAAAGCATTTTTGTGCAGTACTTAGATTCCTTTAGGACTAGAAGTTGTATGCAAGTTTCTCAAAATTCAAATTCTAGCTAAACTTCATGGCTTTGCTAGGCCATATTGTTTCAGACAAGGGAATCAAAGTTGGTGCTCAGAAGATAGAGGTTGTGAAGACTTGGCCTCGACCTACGACACTGACAGAGATTCATAGTTTCCTGGGTTTAGTAGGATATTATAGATGATTTGTAGGGGGCTTCTCTTCTCTTTCTACCCCATTGACGAAGTTGACCCAGAAGGCAGCTAAGTTCCAGTAGACAGATGCCTGCGAGCGGAGTTTTTAGAAATTGAAGGATGTGCTGACTTCGGCACCAGTTCTGGTGCTTCCAGAGGGATCCGAGGGTTATGCTGTCTATTGTGACGCTTCGAGGGTCGAATTGGGTTGTGTATTAATACAGCACGACAAGGTGATTGCTTACGCTTCTAGACAGCTCAAGAAGCACGAGAAGAACTATCCAACTCATAACCTAAAGTTAGCAGTCGTGATTCATGCATTCAAAATTTGGAGACATTACTTATATGGTGTTCATGTTGACATCTATACAAATCCTAAGAGTCTTTAGTACATCTTCAAGAAGAAGTAGCTAAACTTGTGGCAAAGACAATGGGTAGAATTGCTGAAATACTATGATGTTGATATTTTGTACCACCTAGGGAAAGTGAATGGTGAATGTGGTAGCGGATGCACTCAATCGCAATTCTATAGGTAGTTTAGCATACTTACGGCCTGGAAAAAGGGACCTGGCTCATGAGCTTCTTTAGCTAGCCAATTTGGGGGTCAGAGTTATTGATTCAGGAGATGCCGGAGTTACTATTTAGACTACAGCAACATCATCCTTAGTAGCCGAGGTGAAAAGGCGCTAGTATGAAAACCCTTCATTGACCCATTACAGGGATACAGCCCCGCAAAAGAAGAAATCACCATTTGGGGTTACCGAAGATGGAGTCCTCAGGTGTCGAGAAAGGTTGTGTGTTCCCAATGTTGTGGGGTTACGTCATGAAATTATGGCGGAAACTCATTGCTCCCGCTATTCTATCCATCCCGAGTCAACAAAAATGTACGACGACATCAAGGAGGTTTATTGGTGGGATGGAATGAAGAAGGATATAGCGGAGTTCGTGGCCGAGTGCTATAACTATCAACAGGTGAAGATTAAACATTAGAAGCCCGGTGGATTATTACAAGCCATGGAGATCCCGACTTGGAAGTGGGAAGTAGTTAATATGGATTTCATCTCAGGCTTACCCCGATCTCAGCGTAAGTTTAATTCTATATGGGTAATTGTTGATAGATTGACAAAATCAGCGCATTTTTGACATGTCAGGACTACTTACACCGCCGAGGATTAAGAAAAGCTTTATATTATGGAGATAGTCCGACTTCATGGTGTTCCTGTATCCATTATCTCTGATAGGGGTACGCAACTTGCGGCTAATTTTTGGAGATATTTTCAAGAGGGTTTAGGGACTCAGGTGAATCTTAGCACAACATTTCACCCCCAGACAGATGGATAGGCTAAGCATACCATTCAGACCCTTGAAGATATGTTAAGGGCATGTGTGCTAGATTTTGGGTGAAATTGAGATGATCACTTGCCTCTTATTGAGTCTGTATACAATAATAACTACCACTCCAGTATTCATATGGCCCTGTATAAAGCTTTATATGCGAGGAAGTGCAGATCACCAGTTGGGTGGTTTGAAGTGGGGGAGACGAAATTAGTAGAGACGGACATAATCCAGCAAGCGGTGGATAAAGTTAAGCTTATTCGAGATCTATTATTAACAGCCCAAAGTCGACAGAAGTCTTACGCGGATAATCGCTGACGAGACTTGGAGTTCCAAGCTAATGATTGGGTATTCCTAAAGGTGTCGCTGATAAAAGGCATCATGAGATTTGGTAAAAAGGGTAAGCTTAGCCCTCGATATATTGGGCCTTATAGCATTATTCGTAGAGTGGGAAAGGTTGCTTATGAGTTGAATCTACCCTCTAACTTAGAGTCTGTGCACCCAGTATTCCACATATCCATGCTCCGTAAGTGTGTTCGAGATCCTTCTAGAGGTATGCCTATCGATGATGTTCAGGTTACTGAGTAACTATCTTATGAAGAGGTCCCCATTGCAATCCTGGACAGACAAGTTTAGAGGCTAAGAACTAAAGATGTAGCCTTAGTAAAAGTTCTATGGAGAAACGATAATAGAGAAGAAATGACTTGGGAGGCTGAGGAAGATATGAAATCCACGTATCCACGTTTGTTTCCTCTCCCAGAAGAAGTCCAGACAGAGACGTCATCGTCTTCGGGTGCGTAACGCTTTCTTTCTTATAGTTCACTGGCTGTGTGGGGCCATCATTGTCATTGTTATTGTAGCCCTGTGAGGCACTGTATATTTTGGGTTGTAGTGATGGGATGGTAGTGGTAGAATTACAAGGGAAGCTCTGGCGAAATTTTCGTAGAATTCCTAAGGGTTTAACATTCGAGGACGAATGTTTATAAAGGCGGGAGGAATGTTACACCTCATATTTTGGTACGTTAAGATTCGTTAGGTGTTAGCTATGTAATTGTGGATACTGGAGTACCTTCTAGGATATATGAGATTATATGCGCCTGCCTTATAATTACGAGAGTTTAAGTTCATATAATAAGCTAGGTAAGCATTGGAGGACGAGTGGATTAAGGGAATTAAGTTGTTGAAACTTTGGAGAAAAGGTGGGGGGCAATTTTGGAACTCTATATAAGGGGGCCTTACTTCCCTTTCTTCATCCAAACCCACCAGAAAAATCCCTAACTATTCTGAAAATATCCCACAACTCCCCAACATTAAATTTTATCCCGAATTAAGTGTATTCTACGAATTCAGGTTTAGACCGCCTATAGTTGTGATTATAATATCGTATTACGGTGAATTTTAGCTGGAATTCAAGGTGGAAGATATTGTTGTTCTAGCGGAGGTAAGGTATGAATCTCCCTTTATCAATATTGATTTAGGCGTGTTTACAAAGGTAGAACTATTAAATAATTGTATACCAAATTTGTTAGCTGAGAAAATTGGATAAACATCGTGTGGGATGTGTTATGGAATATTTTGGTATTAAGGATGATGTTGTTGGTGTTGTTGTTATTGTTGTTGTTGTGTTGGTTGTTGAAGTTATGATGTCAAGCTAGGGATATAAACAGGGGAGATGCTGCCCGAATTTTGGCAGATTCTAAAGGAGTTTGGTGTAAAGACTTGAGGTAGGCATATGTCGATAAGTCTAACGGTAGTATAATTTCTCTTAAATGTAGATTTACACGTTCGGGAGAACAAGCGTTTATTCATAGGAGATCAATCAGGTAAGTTAAGGTTGTTCCTTCTTTTCTTGGCATGTTTCCATGTATGGTAAGTGTTATATCCCGTATTTTTTATACGTCGAGTTATTCGCAAGACAATCGACTCAAGTTAAAGACTAGATCATTTTCGGACATGAAATAGAAATCTTTAATTTTCAATTTTAATTAAAACATAAATTTTTTATAAATTTTATTTAGTGTAAAAATATTATTGGAGGTTAGGGATTAATTAATTGTGATTATATTACTATGTAGGAATTAATGATTAATTAAATTAATTAATTAAGCTTAATTACTAAGTGGGCCCCACCCGAAATTAAAATAAAAAAAACTATAAAATCCAAGAGGTGGATTAGTGACTCATAAGGGAGGGGGCACGTGTCCTCCTAGGGGCAACCATATAAATAGAAAGTTGATGAAGACATTTCATTTCTTTCATTCATTTTCCAAAAAGAAATTCAAAGAAAAACAAAAGGGAGATCATCCATGGCTGCTCTCGGCCAGCCATGGTGGTGAAAAAAAAATTGATCTTTGAATGGTTTGATCAATTTCAAGTGCACTACAAATCCAAGGAGGTGATAGTAACATTGGATTTTAAGTTGGAGAAGAAGAAAATGTATAAAATTGATGTTATAGGAAATCGTGGGTTGAAATGGATTTAGAAAAGTTGTTGGGTTGTTAGAATTGTTATGGACTTAGTTGTGAGAATTTTATGTGTATCTCGCTGTTGTTGGTATTTCTGTTTTAACAGGAGAATAATTGGAAATTCGAGTTAGGCGAATATATAGGGGAAATGCTGCCCGATTTTCGTTAAGGCCTTAAATAATGAAAAACCCTAAACGAGAAGTATAAGTTAAAGAATAAGTTCTATAAGCAATGGGCTACGGATTTACGGACTAGAAAGTATGGTTACTAACGATAATGTTACTTTTACATTAAATAGGCTAAAAGAGCGATGAAGCGAACGGGTTTGTGAATAGTCATTAACAGGTATGTAAAGCTCTCCCTTCTTTCTTTTGGCATGTCTTAGATCTAAGCGATGAATGATATGAACTTTGGGGTAATTCTATTCATATGTTTTGAGTGTGATTTATGATTCTTATTCACTCTTTGATGTTAGAACTCTTAAGTGATTGAGCTTCCCTCTTCAGTTTTCTGTACGTTGGATAATAGTCGATGTATATCAGTTCCTATTCTTAGGAACTCTATGATAACTAATGTCCAGACTTCTATAAGATGTTTCATACTATGTTGACACATGACTACGAATCCTAAGGCTCTTTGATATACTTTATGATGACATCCGAGGGATGTTTGATATGTTTCCGAATGGCATTCGAAAGGTATTTGATATGACTATTTTCTTGATTTTCAAATGATAGTTCATCCTGATTATTGCATTGAGCCTTTGATATACCCTGATACGTATATATGATTCCAGAAGTTTTATTCTGATATAACCCACAGTGATATCCGAAAGGTATTTGGTATGGCTAATGTCCTGATTTTCAAATGACAGTTCGTTTGATTATTCCATTGAGTCTTTGATAATGTTTTAATTGGCATATGGTTGCTCACTACTCCACTCGTGCATGTCTCAATATGTCTTTCAGTGAGTCCCGGGCCAGGATATGTTATCGTACACAGTTCCACTGCATTGTTCACCGGGTCCCTTACTAAAGGGCCAGAATATGATATATATATATATATATATATATATATATATATATATATATATATATATATATATATATATATATGATGGAGTTATGCTGTGTTATGGTGTTATGCTGTGTTTATGGAGTTATGCTGTGTTATCGGGTTATGCTGTGTTTATGGACTTATGCTGTGTTATGGGGTTATGCTGTGTTTATGGTGTTATGCTGTGTTTATGGAGTTATGCTTTGCTAATGGTGTTATGCTGTGTTATGGTGCCAAAGACGGGGTGGCGACCATGTCTACCGGGTCCCATAATGGGCCTGATATGTTATATGATATTGACATGCATGATTTATGTTTCAAAGGGCAAGTGCTTGGTATTCTGGACATTGTACTTGTTTTCAGTACACCTTATTTCAGTTATGATCCTTTTTACGGTATTTCATGTTTTATATACTCAGTACATATTCCGTACTGACCCCCTTTCTTCGGGGGGTTGCGTTTCATGCCCGCAGGTGCAGATACTCGCTTCGGTGATCTGCCAGCGTAGGATTTCCTTTCTGCTATCTTGGAGAGGTCCGTTGTTCCGGAGCCTAGATTTTGGTACAGACCTTCTAATGTATATATATGTGTATTTGTCTAGGGGTACGACGGGGCCCTGTCCCGTCATATTTCACTGTTGAAACTCTTAGAGGTCTGTAGACATGTATGTGGGTTGTGTTCAGATTTGATCAGTTGTGTCTATATGGTTATCGTGGATGTCCTGTCGTTGTAGCAGCCTTGCCGGCTTGCATACATTATCGTTTCGTAGTGGCAGCCTTGTCGGCTTGTATAATATACTGATATGTAGTGGCAGCCTTGTCGGCTTGCGTAGTATAATGATATATACAGTGGCATCCTCGTCGGCTTGCGTATGTTATTACGATGTGATTGATCGAGGACCTATAGTATCAGTCCGATTATGTCTGACAGGTACATATGGGTGTCACGTTCGGGCACTAGTCATGCCCCACGGGGCGGGGTCGTGACAAAAGTGGTATCTGAGCAGTTCATCCTCGGAGTGTCTACAGACCGTGTCTAGTAGAGTCTTGTTTATCGGTGTGTTGTGCACCACATCTATAGACAGGAAGCTACAGGACATTTAGCATATCATCTTTCCTTCTTATCTTAGATCGTGCGATAGAGCCTGAGCCTAGGAAAGATTGTTTCTGACCTCTTTCCCTGTAGGTAGGTGCAGATTTGCGAGAGATGAAGAGGCCAGCTTCAGATAGTCGGGGTGCTAAGAAGACCCCTAGGGTAAATTCTGGACCCCAGGCTCTAGGACCGAGTAGGAGGAGCCTCAGTTATTCTATCGAGACTGACCCCTCGGAGGACCTAGCGATAATTCCTCCAGCGTTTTTGGTATCCTTGGAGGCGGTCCTTGAAGCCTTACCAGTTGCTCCTATGGTAGGGCACCACGTCAGACCGGCTACCCCGGTAAGTGTTACAGATTATTCCAGCCTCCTGTCCTGGTCATCGGTAAACCAGGAGTTGCCCGGTTATCTACATTCCCCGGACTCAGATGAAGAAGACGATGAAGGTCAGACGAGTTGACGGCGGGGAGACGATGACGAGGAGCACACTTCACCTTCTAGATCACCAGATCAGACTAGAGACTGATCGACTACAGGTATATGAGACTTTATCGAAATTTCCTATGTACGTGCATTTGTTATAGATTGTTACCTAATAGCGGCGAGCGGAAATCAAAGGGGTCGACAACCAAGTATTTACGAGTAACAGTGACCAAGGTGTTCCCACCACCGTGGGAATTTTGAAATCTATGATGGAAAATAGTTGTACATACAGGTGGAAGTTGGATATCAAGGTTACATAATGAGAATTTGTATATACGGAATGGTAAACTGGCCATCGTTATGGTGAGTTATGGTAAGTATAGTAAGGAAATGGGTCGAATGTATATATATATTGCCGATAAGTTCAGTTAAAAAGTGTGCACAGAAGAAGCTAAAAGAATCAGTATCTGAAAGCAGAATATATGTTAGACATAGTATGAATGCTGCAGGTATGTTTGAAACCTGCAATTAAAGATTGACAGGGAAAATAAAGAGTGACAGGTATAGTATGAGTGGGATACACGAGGTAAGTTCGTCATTTTTATCCTGTGACTGATATGGGAAGACCTGTGCGGCTACGATACGATATAATATATATGCGTATGTTGGCCCTGTGAGGCATTTTTGGTATTTCCTACGTGCAGGTTTCGAGATAACAAGAAATACAGAGGAAACTCTGCCAAAATTTTCTTAGAAATAAAAAGAGAATGACATATAAGTTGATAATATTTTTGAAAGGTCATGTCAACAGTAACGATAAGATTTGATTAAGTCGCAAGTACGTCTGACCTCGAGAAATAAAGTTAACGATTAAATTGATAATAATAGTAAATATGAGGTCGACATTGATATGGTAAATTTATCATGTTGAAGTAAGGCTTTAAGAGATATCCTCCATGTCAATCGTAAGGGGCATCATTCCTATTTGGAAAATTTGATTTCGAAGAAGCAAATACGAGCAGCAAAGTTTGGAATTCATTTGAACGGACCAGATACTTTCCAGCCGCATTTTACCTCAGAAAAAGCTCGTGTTGAAGAACAAAAACGTCTAGTAGTTAAGTTTCACTTTTATTCGAAGAGTATGAAGCATACAGTAAGTAATTTATGAACTAAATGGTTCGTTCACGGCCCAAGAACAAATCTAGAGGTAAACTATGTAAATCAAGCATTAGGAGCCCCGTGATGCTAGTCGGGTTCTAGTTCCCCTTCTTATGGTGGTTTGGAGGATTGTTATAAGAATGAGTAAAGCCCGGTGAGGAAGTGACTAAAAGATACGACGCGATCTATGTAACTAAGGTATAAAGGCAAATATGAAATGGAAAGGCAGGGTATAGAACGAGTAAGAAAGACCTACAAGTCCTATAGGGAAAGTTCAGAATAGAGATCAATTGGTAACGAAAGTGAAAGTGAGCACAGGAAGAGAAGGAGTTAATAGAAGAAAGAAGATAAGAAGAAAGCGAATGGGATTACAGTGTAGCGATGTGTTATGACGTGTATAGCTGAGAAAATGAGCAATATGAGTGACAGAATTGTGAAAGACCGAACTAAGGGAAGATGAACAACGAGACAGAATGAATGTTAGAAATGACTGGTATGATAAGAACAAATAGAGATGAACAGAATATGTTTTGAAAAGAAGAAGGGGGTTATGTAGAAGTAATGTTTTCCGAAGGATACAGGAGTAGCATGAGATTCCTCGTGCACAAAATAAAAGATGGACATAGACTGGAGAAATGAAAGAATACTAAAGGAAGCACCCAAGACAGACGTAATTAATTGAGTACGAGTATAAAATAAAAAAAGGAAAAATATAGCTACGAACTTAAAGGTGTAATGCAAAGACAATGTGATAAGACAAGACCACTATTAAGACGAATTTGATATGATTTTAAGTAAGTTAGAAGTCAGTATTGAGTACACAACAAAAGTAAAGAGCATAAGGCATAAAGGAGTGTTGCATATATATAACATTACCTCGGAAATAGTGAAATCCGTAAAGGACAAGGACTGTAGGCCGGAGAAGCAAATAATGCAAGGTAAATTTATTACAGGAGACAGACGATACAGGTTGGGATAAAAATAATTTTACAAGAGAGCCTTGGATACTTATCATCAGAATATAAATGCTACCTAATTGAGAAGTTGGAATGACTACAAGTACTAGTTAATTGTGGATTGGAGTAAGTGGAATGTGGCCTTGTGTTAATTGTTACATTGATTACATTACTCAAGTACAAATTATCAAATAAAATTTTGTACCATACATCGAAAGGTTCTCGTAGTTTCCTGACTTTGATTAAGGTTTCGTACGTGGATAATCAAGTTATAAGTATAAAGAAAGACGTGAGTATGGTACAGTATACCAAGTGAATAGAAAAAAAAAGGATCGAGTGAATTTGAGATTAGAGATAGGGACCTAGAGCGGAATATAAATGGATACTGGTATAGGGACACCCTTAAGGGGGGGAGCAGACAAAAAGAAATGCAAGTATAAGATGGGAACAATTGAGACTACAATATATTTGATGTGGATAATTAAATTTAAGGTGAGATCTCTTGCCGAAACCAGTTAATAAGATCTGAAAGCCAACAATCGATGGATAGAATTCGGTATGGTATTTGAGACAGTGCTGGGAATTATTGGTAAAGATTTGGGAAAATACGACATTAGAAAGTGGATGCTTATATAAAGGAAGAATACGACAAGAAAATGATAACGAGTAACTTAGGAGATATTATAAAGGATAGGAATACAATACTGGATTAGGGGTTAAAACGTTGGCAATGGGGTTACTTGCTAATGATACTGTAACTTATAAGTAGCAAAGGAGAAAGGATAGGAAACCTCCTATAGTAGGATATGAAAAAAAAATCAAATGGCAAATAAAGGAAGTGAAAGGAGCGTGACAAGATAGACCGCAACTGAGTTTTAGTACAAATAAGATATGCAAAACAGGATGAACCAGGAGAAGAAAGGACTATGACTAAGATTGGATATACTTTATACAAGTGGTACAAGAATAGTTATGAAATCTACAAATATTTGTATGCTAAGAATGAGACCCAGCGTGTACTTGATAAGAAGGGTAAGAATTCAGTAACAACAATGTGGGTGTGTCAGGGAAAGGTGAAAATGGATTGAACCAAATTACCGGGACAGAATTAATACTAAGGACTATGCTAGGTTACACCTCAAGGAGATAGTGAGACTTCACAGGGTCCCCACAGCTATTATCTCCGACAGAGGAGCTCATTTTACAACTAACTTCTGGAGATCATTTCAGGAAGGATTAGGGACCCAGGTGAGTCTCAGCACAGCATTCCACCCTCAGACTGACGGACAGGCCGAACGCACTATTCAGGCTCTACAAGATATGTTACGGGCCTGTATTATTGATTTCAGAGGTAACTGGAATAATCATTTGCCCCTTATCGAGTTTGCTTATAATAATAGCTACAATTCGAGTATTCATATGGCACCATATGAGGCCTTGTACGGGAGGAAGTGCAGGTCACCTATTGGCTGGTTTGATGTAGGTGAGACTAAGTTAATAGGCCCAGATATGGCTCAGCAGGCTGTTGATAAAGTGAAGCTAATTCAGGAGAGGTTACTGGCAGCCCAGAGTCGACAGAAATCATATGCAGATAATCGACGTCGACACTTAGAATTTCAGGTTGGTGATTGGGTGTTCTTGAAGGTGTCACCCATGAAGGGTTTCATGAGACTCAGCAAGAAATGGAAGCTAAGCCCGAGGTACATTGGGCCTTATCAGATTATCTGTAGGGTAGGTCGGGTTGCCTACGAGTTGGACCTACCGTCTGATTTGGAAGCAGTGCATCCAGTCTTTCACGTGTTAATGCTACGCAAATGTATAGGCGATCCTTCCAGAGTATTTTTCGTAGATGATTTCCAGGTGATAGAGGAGTTATCCTACGAGGAGCAGCCTATAGCCATACTCGATCGGCAGATTAGGAGGTTGCGAACTAAAGACGTGGCTTCCGTCAAAGTGTTATGGCGAAACAACAATAGAGAAGAGATGACCTGGGAAGCCGAGGAGGAGATGAAGAATAAGAACCCTTACTTTTTCCCTACACCTACAGGTAACTTAAACTCCTCGCTTGATTATATTGATCAACCGATGAAACTATATGTTATAACAATAAGGGAGACTTCCCCAAAATTCTTATAGAATCTTACGGGACCAATTCAACATTCGAGGATGAATGTTCTAAAGGGGGGAAGGATGTTATATCCCGTATTTTTTATACGTCGAGTTATTCGCAAGAGAATCGACTCAAGTTAAAGACGAGATCATTTTCGGACACGAAATAGAAATCTTTAATTTTCAATTTTAATTAAAACATAAATTGTTTATAAATTTTATTTAGTGTAAAAATATTATTGGATATTAGGGATTAATTAATTGTGATTAGATTACTAAGCAGGAATTAGTGATTAATTAAATTAATTAATTAAGCTTAATTACTAAGTGGGCCCCACCCGAAATTAAAATAAAAAAAATTATAAAATCCTAGAGGTGAATTAGTGACTCATAAGGGAGGGGGCACGTGTCCTCCTAGGGGCAACCATATAAATAGAAAGTTGATGAACACATTTCATTTCTTTCATTCATTTTCCAAGAAGAAATTCAAAGAAAAAAAAAGGGAGATCATCCATGGCTGCCCTCGGCCAGCCATGGTGGTGAAAAAAAATTGATCTTTGAATGTTTTGATCAATTTCAAGTGCAATACAAATCCAAGGAGGTGATAGCAACATTGGAATTTAAGTTGGAGAAGAAGAAATTGTAAAATTGGAGCAATTGAGCGTAGAGAATCCTCCGAGAAAAATTTGGTAAGATTTTCTTATTTTATGGTGTAATTGTGTTAAGAGTGTTGTAATGGAATTATTAAAATTGGATTGGATGAAATTGGAAGTAAGAAAATGTATCAAATTGATGTTATAGGAAATCGTGGGTTGAAATGGATTTAGAAAAGTTGTTGGGTTGTTAGAATTGTTATGGACTGAGTTGTGAGAATTTTATGTGTTTGTCGCTGTTGTTGTTATTTCTGTGTTAACGGGAGAATAATTAGAAATTCGGGTTAGGCGAATATATAGGGGAAATGCTGCCCGATTTTCGTTAAGGCCTTAAATAATGAAAAACCCTAAACGAGAAGTATAAGTTAAAGAATAAGTTCTATAAGCAATGGGCTACGGATTTACGGACTAGAAAGTATAGTTACTAACGATAACGTTACTTTTACGTTAAATAGGCTAAAAGAGCGACGAAGCTAATGGGTTTGCGAATAGTCGTTAACAGGTATGTAAAGCTGTCCCTTCTTTCTTTTGGCATGTCTTAGATCTAAGAGATGAATGATATGAACTTTGGGGTAATTCTATTCATAAGTTTTGAGTGTGATTTATGATTCTTATTCACTCTTTGATGTTAGAACTCTTAAGTGATTGAGCTTCCCTCTTCAGTTTTCTGTACGTTGGATAATAGTCGATGTATATCAATTCCTATTCTTAGAAACTCTATGATAACTAATGTCCAGACTTCTATAAGATGTTTCATACTATGTTGACACATGACTATGAATCCTAAGGCTCTTTGATATACTTTATGATAACATTAGAGGGATGTTTGATATGTTTCCGAATGGCATTTGAAAGGTATTTGATATGACTATTGTCTCGATTTTCAAATGATAGTTCGTGCTGATTATTCCATTGAGCCTTTGATATACCCTAATACGTATATATGATTCCAGAAGTTCTATTCTGATATAACCCACAGTGATATCCGAAAGGTATTTGGTATGGCTAATGTCCTGAATTTCAAATGACAGTTCGTTTGATTATTCCATGAAGTCTTTGAAAATGTTTTAATTTGCATATGGTTGCTCACTACTTCACTCGTGCGTGTCTCAATATGTCTTTCACTGAGTCCCGGGCCAGGATATGTTATCGTGCACAGTTCCACTGCATTGTTCACCGGGTCCCTTACTAAAGGGCCAGAATATGATATATATATATATATATGATGCAGTTATGCTGTGTTTATGGAGTTATGCTGTGTTATGGGGTTATGCTATGTTTATGGACTTATGCTGTGTTATGGGGTTATGCTGTGTTTATAGAGTTATGCTGTGTTTATGGAGTTATGCTTTGCTAATGGTGTTATGCTGTGTTATGGTGCCAAAGACGGGGTGGCGACCATGTCTACCGGGTCCCATAATGGGCCTGATATGTTATATGATATTGACATGCATGATTTATGTTTCAAAGGGCAAGTGCTTGGTATTCTGGACATTGTACTCGTTTTCAGTACACCTTATTTCAGATATGATCCTTTTTACTGTATTTCATGTTTTTTATACTCAGTACATATTCCGTACTGACCCCCTTTCTTCGGGGGGTTGCGTTTCATGCCCGCAGGTGCAGATACTCGCTTCGGTGATCTGCCAGCTTAGGATTCCCTTTCTGCTGTCTTGGAGAGCTCCGTTGTTCCGGAGCCTAGATTTTGGTGCAGACCTTCTAATGTATATATATGTATATTTGTCTAGGTGTAAGACGGGCCCTATCCCGTCATATTTCACTGTTGAAACTCTTAGAGGTCTGTAGACATGTATGTGGGTTGCGTTCAGATTTGATCAGTTGTGTCTATGTGGTTTTCGTGGATGTTCTGTCATTGTAGCAGCCTTGCCGCCTTGCATACATTATCATTTTGTAGTGACAGCCTTGTCGGCTTGCATAATATACTGATATGTAGTGGCAGCCTTGTCGGCTTGCGTAGTATAATGATATATACAGTGGCAGCCTCGTCGGCTTGCGTATGTTATTACGATGTGATTGATCGAGGACCTATAGTATCAGTCTGATTATGTCTGACATGTACATATGGGTTTCCAGTTCGGGCACTAGTCATGGCCCACGGGGCGGGGTCATGACAGTAAGAGCGTGATCAACCTTAAGACTCGAGATTTGTCTAAGTAGAGCTTGTCATATTGTTGTCTAGTTTCCGAGTGTTATGTTATTCTTTCTGAGGGGCCATATCCCTTCCCTATGTCCTTGAGATATAGAGGGACAACAGAGACATGTTACCGTATCAGTGTTTTTCAACATACGCATGATATATTGCATGGTATATATATATATATATATTTCTTTAGCCTAGCCCCTTGGTCAGTGAGACATTTTTATTTGGCCTGGCCTACGGGTCAGTGAGACAGATATGCCTGGCCTACGGGTTAGGTAGAAAGATATGCGTGGCCTACGGGTCAGTGGGACAGATTGGCTGGCCAACGAGTAAGTGGGATAGATTGCCTGGCCAACGGGTCAGTGAGACATATTGCATGGCTACTTGGCTAGTGAGATTTGATAGTTGCCTTACCATATGGTCAGTGAGATATACATATAGTATTATATTGCATTACATATGAGACAAGTCTGGAGAGGTATTCAGGGCATTCTTTGGCTTCCAGATTGTATTGTTTCAGTTCTGTTTCAGTTATCGTTACCTTACATACTCAGTACATTATTTCGTATTGACGTCCCTTTTGTCGGGGGCGCGGCATTCATGCTTGAAGGTACAGATTGACAGATTGATAGGCCTTGATAGTAGATAGGATCTGACATCAGTTGATTGGTGGGCTCCCTTTCTGTTCGGAGTGGCCAAGTCCTTTAGAGTTTTTCCTTTTGGTTCCAGATTGTATAGTACAGTCGTGCATCTCCCTAGAGGCTTGTAGACGATTCATGTATATAGTACGTCAGTGTGATAGCCTTGTCGGCTTGTATATGTGTCTGTTGGATGCTATTAATTTGGTATGATTAAAGCTTCCTCCTCAGCTTGCTCAGTTGTATGTTTGTATATTTTGGGTGTGTGCCCAGTTCAGAGATGAACAGTATTTTTAGGTTCTCCAGATTAGACATTATCATTTTTAGTTGGGGTTCACTCCCCAGAGTTTCAAATTTAGAGTGGTTCGCTCGGGCCTAGTTTGGCTTCAGGTGCCAGTCACGTCACTCTGGAATTGAGCCGTGACAAACTTGGTTACAGAGCAAGTCTGTCCTAGGGAGTCTACAAGCCGTGTCTAGTAGAGTCTTGTTTATAGGTGTGTTGTGCACCACATCATATAAACAGGAAGCTACAAGGCATTTAGGAATTGGTTACCCTTCTTCCTAATCTAAATTATGTTGTCGAGCCAAGTCATAGGGGATTTGAGTTAAACTTACTCTTCCGTATTTGTACACAGCTATACCGGTGACGAGAAAGACTGCAACTAACCGGTAAGGTGATACGGCAGCTGGTGAAGGGAGCAGTAGGGCGCACTCGACAGTTGAGGCCCGGCCTGAGGGCCAGGGTGAGACCCTATCCCCGCCATCAACGATGACTCCATCGCTTGAAGAGCCCCCGAGGGAGGCAGTACATCCAGTGCCCCCTCCCGTACCGAAAGACCAAGATCTTAGGAGAGCGATGCACTTATTGACCTAAATTATGATGACACAGAGACAGCCGAGAGAACCAGCTGGAGCGGTGACCGCTGATGGGTCCCACAGTTCGAGGGTTCATGAGTTTCTAGCACTTGACCCTCTAGACCACTCAGGGATTAAGCGGGATGAGGATCCATTAATCTTTGTCGATATGCTTCAGCGTATATTTAGGGTCATGCATGCTACCGAGCTCGAGGCAGCAGAGTTAGCGGCTTTCAGAATTAACGATATAGCGGTCTTATGGTATGAGAGGTGGGAGCATACCGGAGGTCCTGAGGCACCTCTAGCGCGTTGGTTTGACTTTCAGAGGTGTTTCTTGATCATTATTTATCGTTGAAGGTACGAGAGGCGAGGTTAGATCAGTTCTTGACCGTGCAGCAATGTAGTTCCAGCGTCCGAGATTATTGCCTCCGATTTGATTCCTTGGCCAGATATGCTCCATCCTCTTTTGATTCTTCGAAGGGCAGGATTCACTGATTCATATCGGGTTTGCACCCCGACAATGTTGAGGCTTGTACTATTGCGGCGGTGAATGATAATATGGACCTTGCTCATATCCAGGCGTTCGCACAAAACTGTGAGGATCGTAGACGTCAGCGTCGGGCGGCCGCGAGCATGGAGAGGGAATAACATAAGAGAACTAGGACTGCCGGTCAGCAAGGTGGGACTAGGGGGAATTTCATTCCCCAGTACCAGGGTAGGCCATTCAGGCCACCATTAGCTCAGTCCTAGGGATACAGACCAGGGTATTATGTTCCATCGGGACTATAAGAGAGTTCTCGTGCGTTCAGGTCACAACAACAGAGGGGTCCGGGACAGGCTAAATTACTACCACAGCAGTGTCGTAATTATGGCCAAGCGCACTGTGGGCAATGTCAGTATAGATCGAGAGCTTGTTATATATGTGGCAGCCTAGATCATTTTAAGAGGGACTTCCCACAGGGGAGACCTACTGGTATGGTACAGCCGGCGGGTTCTAAGGCAGGGTCATCAGCGTCTGTGCGTCCTCCTAGGCGCGAGCCCCAGTCTTCAGCAGGCAGAGGCAGAGGTGGGGGAGGAGCTTCTGGTGCAGGCGGTGCTCAGAACCGCATCTACGCTTTGGTAAGTCGTCAAGACTTGGAGTCCTCACCTGATGTTGTGACATGTACCTTAACAGTATGTTCATATAACGTTTATACGTTGATAGATCCGGGGTCCAATTTATCCTATGTCACTCCATTTATTGCGGGGAAATTCTGTATAGTGCAAGAATTGTTGAAGGAACCATTTTCTGTGTCTACACCTGTTGGTGAACCTGTTATTGCTAGGATGATTTATCGTGGTTGTTCTGTAGTTGTTTGTGGTCGTCAGACAATAGCAGATCTTATAGAGTTACACATGGTCGACTTTGACGTCATTACGGGAATGGATTTGTTAGCTTCCGTTTATGCTAGTGTGGGGTGTTGGATGAAGACCGTTACGTTCCACTTTTCGGAGGAAACAACTTTGGAATGGAAGGTCAATACGGCTTCGCCGAAAGGTAGATTCATTTCCTATCTCAAGGCGAAGAAGATGATTTCGAAGGGATGTTTCTATTATATAGTTCGAGTCTAGGATACAGAAGAAAAATCGCCAACCCATCAGTCCATTCCTGTAGTCAATGAGTTCCCAGATATGTTCCCAGACGAGCTTTCAGGCCTCCCACCAGAGCAAGAAATAGACTTCGCTATAGATGTACTACTGTTTACTCAGCCGATATCCATCCCTCCTTATAGGATGGCCCTTGTTGATTTGAAGGAGTTGAAGGAACAGTTGAAGGATCTATTGGAGAAGGGCTGTATTAGACTTAGTACGTCACTGTGGGGAGCTCCAGTTTTGTTCGTAAGGAAGAAGGACAATTCTCTACAGATGTGTATCGACTATAGACAGTTGAATAAGGTGATGATTAAGAATAAGTACCCACTTTCGAGGATAGATGATTTATTTGATCAAAATCAGGGTGCTAGATATTTCTCGAAGATAGACTTGAGATCGGGATACCACCAGGTCAGGATCAGAGGAAAGGACATTCCGAAGACAACATTTAAAACTAGATATGGTCATTTCGAGTTCCTTGTTATGTCTTTCAGGTTGACTAATGCTCTAGCTATATTCATGGACCTGATGAATCATGTATTCCAACCCTTCCTAGACCTGTTCGTGATTGTGTTTATAGACGATATTTTGGTTTATTCCCGAAATGAGATTAAGCATGCAGACCATTTGCGTCCGGTACTTAGAGTCCTTCAAGACCAGAAGTTGTATGCAAAATTCTCCAAATGAGAATTCTGGCTAAACTCCGTGGCTTTCTTAGGCCATATTGTTTCAAACAAGGGCATCAAAGTGGATGCTCAGAAGATAGAGGCTGTGAAGACTTGGCCTCGACCTACGACACTGACGGAGGTTCATAGTTTCTTGGGTTTAACAGGATATTACAGATGATTTGTAGAGGGATTCTCTTCTCTTTCTTCCCCATTGACGAAGTTGACCCAGAAGTTAGCTAAGTTCCAGTGGACAGATGCCTGCGAGTGGAGTTTTCAGGAATTAAAGGATAGGCTGAATTCGGCACCAGTTCTGGCGCTTACAGAGGGATCTGAGGGTTATGCTGTCTATTCTGATGCTTTCAGGGTCAGATTGGGTTATGTATTGATGCATCACGACAAAGTGATTGCTTACGCTTCTAGATAGGTCAGGAATCATGAGAAGAACTATCCGGCTCATGACCTAGAGTTAGCAGCCATGATTCATGCACTCAAAATCTGAAGACATTACTTATACGGCGTTCATGTTGACATCTATACATATCATAAGAGTCTTCAGTACATCTTCAAGCAGAAGGAGTTGAACTTGTGGCTAAAGCGATGGGCAGAATTGCTGAAAGATTATGATGTTGGTATTTTGTACCACCCAGGGAAGGCGAATGTGGTAGTAGATGCCCTCAGTCGCAAATCTATAGGTAGTTTAGGATACTACGGGCTGGAAAAAGGGATCTGGCTCATGAGCTTCTTTAGGTAGCCAATTTGGGCGTCAGAGTTATAGATTCAGGAGATGTCAGAGTTACTATTCAGACTATAGCAACATCATCCTTAGTAGCCGAGGTGAAAAGGACCTAGTATGAAGACCCTTCATGGACCCATTACAGCGATACAGCTCCGCAAAAGAAGAAATCGCCATTTGGGGTTACCGAAGATGGAGTCCTTAGGTATCGAGGAAGGTTGCGTGTTCCTAATGTTGCGGGGCTACGTCAGGAAATTATGGCGGAAGCTCATTGCTCCCGCTATTCTATCCATCTAAAGTTAACAAAGATGTACCGTGACATCAAGGATGTTTATTGGTGGGATGGAATGAAGAAGGATATAGCGGAGTTCGTGGCCCAGTGCTCTAACTGTCAACAGGTGAAGATTGAACATCAGAAGACTAGCGGATTATTACAAGCTATGGAGATCCCGACTTGGAAGTGGGAAGTAGTTAATATGGATTTCATCTCAGGCTTACCCCGATCTCAGCGTAAGTTTAATTCTATAGGGGTAATTGTTGATATATTGACAAAATCAGCGCATTTTCTACCTGTCAGGACTACTTACATCACCGAGGATTATGCAATGCTTTATATTAAAGAGATATTCCAAGTTCATGGTGTTCCTGTATCCATTATTTGTGATAAGGGTACGCAGTTTGCGGCTAATTTTTGGAGATCTTTTCAAGAGGGTTTAGGGACTCAGGTGAATCTTAGCACATCATTTTACCCCTAGACAGACAGACAGGCTGAGCGTACCATTCAGACCATTGAGGATATATTAAGGGCATGTGTGCTAGATTTTGAGGGAAATTGGGATGATCACTTGCCTCTTATTAAGTCTACATACAATAATAGCTACCACTCCAGTATTCAGATGGCCCGGTATAAAGCTTTATATGCGAGGAAGTGCAGATCACCAGTTGGATGGTTTGAAATGGGAGAGACGAAATTAGCAGGGACGGACTTAATCCAGCAAGGGGTGGATAAAGTTAAACTTATTCGAGATCGATTATTAACAGCCCAAAGTCACCAGAAGTCTTACGCGGATAGCTAATGATTGGGTATTCCTAAAGGTATTGCTGATAAAAGGCGTCATGAGATTTGGTAAAAAGGGTAAGCTTAGCCCTCGATATATTCGGCCTTATAGCATTATTCGTAGAGTGGGCACAGTTGCTTATGAGTTGAATCTACCCTCCAACTTAGAGTTCGTGCACCCAGTCTTCCACATATCCATGCTCCGTAAGTGTGTTAGAGATCCTTCGAAAGTTATGCCCATCGATGATGTTCAGGTTACCGAGCAACTATCTTATGAAGAGGTCCTCATTGCAATCCAGGATAGACAAGTTCGGAGGCTAAGAACTAAAGATGTAGCCTTAGTAAAAATTCATTGGAGAAACAATAATAGAGAAGAAATAACTTTGGAGGCTGAGGAAGATATGAATTCCAGGTATCCACATTTGTTTCCACTCTTAGAAGAAGTTCAAACAGAGACGTCATTGTCTTCAGGTGCGTAACGCTTTCCTTCTTATAGTTCATTGGCCGCGTAGGGCCATCATTGTCATTGTTATTGTAGTCATGTGAGGCACTGTATATTTTGGGTTGTTGTGATAAGATGGTAGTGGTACAATTACAAGGGAAGCTCTGGCGAAATTTTCGTAGAATTCCTAAGAGTTTAACATTCAAGGACGAATGCTTATAAGGGGGGGGGGGGGGGGGGGGGGGAGGAATGTTACACCTCGTAGTTTGGTACGTTAAGATTCGTTAGGTGTTAGCTTTGTAATTGTGTATTCTTGAGAACCTTCTAGGATATATGAGATTATATGCGCCTACCTTATGATTACGAGAGTTTAAGTTCATATAATAAGCTAGGGAAGTATTGGAGGGAGAGTGGATTAAGGGAATTAAGTTGTTGAAACTTTGGAGAAAAGATGGGGGGTAATTTTTTCCCAAATTGGGGAAAGGATATCTTTTAGTATATGAGGAGTTTTGGAGAAAAGTAAACCCTAAAATGAAGCTAAAGAAGTCCAATTTCCAACGCAACAGACCGCACATCAATCTGGCATCGAAGTCAAACGTTATGAGCATTTTAAGATGGGCTGTCAGAGCAGGGAATTAACCCTGCACGAAAGCGCCAGAAGGTGGCGCGAATGCTTAAAGGAGGACCTAGCACCTTAGCGCGATCGCACTGAGCAAATTTTAAGTTAGTCCAGGCAGTTTCTAGAACTCTATATATGGGGGGCTTACCCCCCCCCCCCCCCTTCTTCATCCAAACCCACCAGAAAAATCCCCAAATATTCTAAAAATTTTCCACAACTCCACAACATTAAATTTTAGCCCGAATTAAGTATAATCTCTGAATTCTGGTTCAAACCGCTTATAGTTGCGATTATAATATCGTATTGCGGTGAATTTTAGTTGGAATTCATAGTGGAAGATATTGCGGTTCTAGCGGAGGTAAGGTATGAATCTCCCTTTATCAATATTAATTTAGGCGTGTTTGCAAAGGTAGAACTATTAAATAATCGTATACCAAATTTGTTGGTTGGGAAAATTGGATAAACATCATGTGGGATGTTTTATCGAATATTTTGGTATTAAGGATGATGTTGTTGGTGGTGTTATTGTTGTTGTTTTGTTGGTTGTTGAAATTATGATGTCGGGTTAGGGATATAAACAGGGGAGATGCTGCTCGAACTTTTGCAGATTCTAAAGGAGTTTGGTGTAAATACTTGAGGTAGGCATATGACGATAAGTCTAACGGTAGTATAATTTCTCTTAAATGTAGATTTATAAGTTCAGGAGAACAAGCGTTAATTCGTAGGACATCAATTAGGTATGTTAAGGTTGTTCCTTCTTTTCTTGGCATGTTTCCATATATGGTAAGTGCGTGATAAACGTAAAGACTCGAGATTTGTCAAAGTAGAGCTTGTCATATTGTTATCTAGTTTCCAAGTGTTATGTTATTCTTTCTAAGGGGCCATATCCCTCCCTATGTCCTTGAGTTATAGTGGGACAGAAGAGACATGTTACCGTATCAGTGTTTTTTAGCATACACATGATATATTGCATGATATATATATATATATATATATATATATATATATATATATATATATACATTTCTTTAGCCTGTCCATTTGGTCAGTGAGACATTTTTATTTTGCTTGGCCTACGGGTCAATGAGATAGATATGCCTGGCCTACGGGTCAATGAGACAGATTGCCTGGCCAACGGGTCAGTGCGACATATTGCCTGGCTACTTGGCAAGTGAGATTTAATAGTTTCCTTACCACATGGTTAGTGAGATATACATATAGTATTATATTGCATTACATATGAGACAGGTTTGGAGAGGTATTCAGGGTATTCTTTTGCCTCCAGATTGTATTGTTTCAGTTCAGTTTCAATTATCGTTGCCTTACATATTCGGTACATTATTTCGTACTGACGTCCCTTTTGTCGGGGGCACTGCATTCATGCCTGTAGGTACAGATCGACAGATTGATAGGCCTCCTCAGTAGACAGGATCTAACATCAGCTGTTTTGTGAGCTCCCTTTCTGTTCGGAGTTGCCAGGTCCTTTGGAGTCTTTCCTTTTGGTTCCAGATTGTATGGTACAGTCACACATCTCCCTAGTGGCTTGTAGATGAGTCTTGTATACAGTATGTCAGTGTGATAGCCTTGTCGGCTTGTATATGTGTCTGTTGGATGCTATTGATTTGGAATGATTAAAGTAGCCTCCTCGGCTTGCTCAATTGTATATAGTATATTTTGGGTGTGTGCCCAGTTCAGACGAGATGGACAGTATTTTTATGTATCTCCAGATTAGATATTATAAGTTTAAGTTGGGGTTCACTCCCCAGAGTTTCAAATTTAGAGTAGTTCACTCAGGCCTTGTTTGACTTCGGGTGCCGGTCACGTCACTCCGGGATTGGGGCGTGACACTGTTCTTCGAGGCATTTGGCGAATCATAAAAAGAACTACCCTACCTATGATTTGGAGTTAGAAGCCGTAGTTTATGAACTAAAGTTTTGGCGGAATTATCTATACGGTGTTCATGTAGATATCTTAGCTGATCACAAGAGTCTCCAGTATATATTTAAGCAGAAGGAGTTGAACTTGACACAAAGAAGGTGGTTCGAGTTATTGAAAGACTACGGTGTGGATATTCTAAATCATCATGGCAAGGCAAATGGTTTAGCAGATGCGATGCGCTTAGTCGCAAGTCTATGGGTAGCGGAGTGAATATACTGCCTCTGAAGAAAGAATTGACGAATGAACTTCACAAACTGGCCAGCTTGAGAGTCCGGTTGATAGATTCAGATGATTAGGGTATTGTGATCTAGAATATCGCAGAATCATCCCTTATGGCTGAAGTGAAAGAGTGTCAATACGAGGATCCCATTTTAGGGAAGATCTGAAAAGATATTCAGAAGAAGAGCACTTCGAACTTGATGAACAGGGAATCTTAAGATATTAGGGTCAATATGTGTTCCAGATGCGGCAGGGTTACAGACAAGATTTTGAATGAAGTTCATTATTCGCGTTGTTCTATTCTTCCAGAGGAGACTATGACGTATCATGATATTAAGGGATTGTATTGGTGGAATGACATAATGACAAATATCACAGATTTCATGGCTCAATGCCCGAATTGTCAACAGGTGAAGATTGAGCAGCAGAAGCTCGGCTGTCTGTAAGTTGAGAACAAAAGAAGTTATCTCCATAAAGGTACTATGGCGCAACAAGAATGTTGAAGAGATTACATGGGAGGCAGAAGTGTTATACCCCGTATATTTATACGTCGAATTATTCGCAAGTAAATTGACTCAAGTTAAAGGCAGAATCATTTTCGGACACGAAATAGAAATCTTTAATTTTCAATTTTAATTAGAACATAAATTGTTTATAAATTTTAATTAGTGTAAAAATATTATTGCAGATTAGGGATTAATTATTTGTGATTAGATTATTAAGTAAAAATTAGTAATTAATTAAAGTTAATTATACAAGTGGGCCCCACCCGAAATAAAAGAAAAAAGAAAAAGGGAAATGGTGACACATAAGAGAGCACGTGTAGCATCTAGGGAGGAAGTATAAATCAAATAGATGATTCATGATTCATCAATGTAACATTTCATTTTTGAATTAGCAAAAAAAAAAAGAAATAAAGAAACCAAACAAACATTGCCATGGCTGCCAACCTCTCGGCCAGCCATGGTTGATGAACAAAAAAATGATTTTTCATGTCTTGATGAAGTCTCAAGTTGAATTACAAGTTCAAGGAGGTAATGGCAACATTGGATTTTAAGTCGGAGAAGAAGAAATTGCAAAATTGGAGCAATTAAGCGTAGAAATTCCTCCGAGAAAATTAAGGTAAGATTTTCTTGTTTTATGATGTAATTGTGTTAATAGTATTGTAATGAAAATTATTAGAATTGGATTAGACGAAATTGGAATTAAGAAAATGCATGAAATCGAAGTTATGCGAAATTGTGGGTTGAAATGGATTAAGAAAAGTTGTTGGGTTGTTAGAATTGTTATGGGCTGAATTGGGAGAATTTATTATATATATTGTTGTTGTTGGTATTTCTGTGTTGACAGGAGGACAATTAGAAATTTGGGTTAGGCAAATATATAGGGGAAATGCTGCCCAATTTTCGTTAAGTCCCTAACTAACAAAAACCCTAAATGAGAATATATAAGTTGAAATATAGGTTCTATAAGAAACGGCCATAAATTTGTGAACTAGAAAATATAGTTACTAACGATAACGTTACTCTTATATAAATAGGTTAAAAGAACGACGAGGCGAAAGGATTCACGAATAGTCGCTAACAGGTATGTAAAGTTGTCCCTCATTTCTTTTGGCATGTCTTAGACTTAAGTGATGACTGATATGAACTTTGGGGTAATTCCATTCATAAGCTTTGAGTGATATTTATGATTCTTATTCACTTCTTGATATTGCAATTCTCAAGTGATTGAGCCTTCCTCTTCAGTTTCTGTACGTAGGATAACTGTCGATACATAAGCTCCTATTCTCATCAACTCGGTAATAACTAATGTCCAGACTTCTATAAATTGTTTCATATGATCTTGATACATGTCTATGATTCCTAAGCCTCTTGATATATTCTATAATGATATCCGAGGGATACTTGATATAATTGTCGCTATTGATACTCAGGCGTTAATCTTTCTTCTTATTTTGTTGAGTCTTGATAATGATTTAAATTGCATATGGTTTCTCACTACTCTGCTCGTGCATGCCTCAATATGTCTTTCACCGAGTCCCGGGTCGGGTATGTATTCGTGCACAGTTTCACTGCATTGTTCACCGAGTCCCTCACTAGAGGGCCGGGTACGTTATATGATGATATGATGATGTGATGATATGATTATGGCACCGAGTCACATGATGGGCCGGGTACGGTATACGTGTACATGACTTTATTCACCGAGTCCCTCACTAGAGGGCCGGGTACGGTATATGTATATGATGATATGATTATGGCACCGAGTCCCATAATGGGCCGGGTATGGTATATGATAATGATATGCATGATTTTGTTTCGTAAGGCACAAGTACAGTGATTTCTTGATTATCATACTTGTCTCCTGGAATCTCTACTTCAGTTATGATCTTCCTTATTGTATTTCATGCTTTATATACTCAGTACATATTCCGTACTGACCCCCTTTCTTCGGGGGGCTGCGTTTCATGCCCGCAGGTACAGATAGTCGGTTTGGCAACCCTTCAGCATAGGACTACTACTCAGCTGTTTTGGAGAGCTCCGTTGTTCCGGAGTCTATACCTTTAGTACCGGTCTTTTGATATGTATATGTATATGTTATCCAGGGGTACGACGGGGCCCTATCCCGTCATATTTTGCTATTCGTACTCTTAGAGGTCTGTAGACATATGTGTGGGTTGTGTATGGGTTATGTTCAGATGTGTCTATACGATGTGATGTGGTATGAGGTTCGTCTCTAGTAGTAGCCTTGTCGGCTTGCATACGATATTGATATGTGATGGCAGCCTTGTCGGCTTGCGTATTATTTCATGATATGATTAGTTGTGACTCCTCAGGAGACCGTTGATCTGGAAGTATATATATATATATATGATGATGTTACGAACTTGGAGTTCCTTTATAAGTTTCCGTGTTGTCGTAATTTCAGTTTGATGTTATATGTAACAGGTTGGTACACGGGTGCCCAGTTCGGGCACCAATCACGGCCTACGGGGTTGGGTCGTGACAAAAGTGGTATCAGAGCAGTTCGTCCTCGGATTGTCTACAGACCGTGTCTAGTAGAGCCTTGTTTATCGGTGTGTTGTGCACCACATCTATAAACAAGAAGCTACAGGACATTTAGGATGTTACCTTTCCTTCTTATTCTAGATCGTGTGATAGAGCCCAGCCATAGGAAATGAAATTCCTTTTACTAACATTTGATTTCAGCAGAAGAACGACATCGACAGAAGAAAGCGACTGATGATATTGGAAGTTACAAGTTACACAGGTAAGCAACGATGCGAAAGATACATGTCGGATAAGGTAAGAATATTGAAGTATGATTGAAACATAAAGTTGAAGTATGAAAGGGAAGGTAGATAGGAAGGTATAACAGAACAGTTCGTTATAGGATCAGGTACATCTCGAGGTGCGATATGTGAGGTAAGTTCTGACACCTTTATACCTTTTACTTGAAACTAGGAGCCTTGTGTGGCTATGATACGACATAATATATACGTATATATGTTGGCCCTGTGGGGCATTGTCGGTATTTCCTGCGTGCAGATTTTGGGATAGTAAGAAGTACTGAGGAAACTCTGTCCAAATTTTCCCAGAAATAGGAAAAAGAAGAGAATGAGATATAAGTTCATAATATGTCTTGAAAGTCGATACCGATAGGGGAAAATTTATTATGTTGGATTAAAAGCTCAAAGAGATACCCTCCATGTCATCTGTGGGAGGCACCATTGTTATTTGAAAATTTTTATTTCGAAAAAGCATATATGAGCAGCAAAGTTTGGAATTCATTTGGACGGACAAGAATATTTTCCAACCACATTTTGCCTCAGAAAAGCTCATGTTGAAGGGTAAAAACGTCTAGTGATTAAGTTTCAGTTTTATTGAAAGGACAAAGCATACAGCCAATAGTTTATTGACTAAATGATTCATTCACGACTCAAGAATAAACCTGGAGGTAAACCATGTGAATCAAGCACTAGAAGTCCTGTGGTGCTTACCGAATTCTAGTTTTCTTCTAATGGTGGTTGGAGAATGCTTCACAGTAACATTTTATTAGTTCTCCATCAACTAATTGGAGATGGAATTTGTGTAAGGAAAACTTAAACTTGTGGGCTGTCTAGGATTATGCATTTCATATGTTGTTGGTGAAATGCTAGGATGATTCGGAAGGGCTTGTGATGCTAAGGGATGATTTACAAAAAGGTGGCAACTCGTAACAGGACATTTTATTGAGGTATCGAGTGAACCGATAAAGTAGGGATAGATTACGACGAGTTTACGGTTAAAAGAAGTAGTAGTATGATTGAGATAAAAGTACGGAAGAGGAAGAGTTATGACAAATTATGAAGGTATTGATAAGACAGCTTGTGAGATATTAAGGATAAGATTGATCAGAAAGGGTAAAGGGTTAAGTACGCCTAGTCCACAAGGTGTAATTAAAACATAGTAAGAATCGTTAATAAAGTTAAGAAGTGTTACATTATAGGATGGATTACAAACAGAATGCGATGTGAATACCTTAAGGATTGTTAAAGAAATGAGTAAATCCTAGCAAGGAAGTTACTAAAGGATATGATGTGATTAGTATGAAACGGAAAAGCAAATGTAGAACGAATATGAAAGACTTACAAAGTCCTATAGGGAAATTTCAGAATAGAGATCAAATGGTAACGAAAGTGAAAGCGAGCACAGGAAGAGAAGGAGTTAATAGAAAGAAGGAGATAAGAAGAAAGCGAGTGGTGTTTTCCGAAGAATGCAGGAGTAGCATGAGATTCCCCGTGCACAAAATAAAAGATGGACATAGACTGCAGAAATGGAAGGAATACTAAAGGAGGCACCCAAGATAGACATAATCAACTGAGTACGAGTATAAAATAGAAAAGGAAATATATGGCTACGAACTTAAGGGTGCAGTGCAAAGACAAGGTGATAAGATAAGACCGCTATTAAGACGAACTTGATATGACTTTAAGTAAGTCAGAATTCAGTATTGGGTATACAACAAGAGTGAAAGAGCATGAGGCATAAAGGAGTACTACGAGTATGTGACTTCATCTCGGAAAATAGTGAAATCCTTAAAGAACAAGGATTGTAGATTTGAGAATCAACTGATGTATTGTGAGTTCATTAGAGGAAACAGGTGATATCCGTTGGGATAAAGATAGTGTCATAAGAAGGCTTGGGACACTTATCATTAGAATATAAGTGCTACCGAATGGAGAATTTGAAACAACTATAAGCATTAGCCAATTACTGAGTGGAATGAATGGAATGTGGCTTTGGATAAATTGCTACATTACTTACATTACTCGAGTACCGACCATCAGATGAGATTTTTTACTATATATCGAGAGTTCTCATCACCTCGTGATTGTGTTAAGGTTTCGTACGTGGATAATCAAGTTATAAATTATAAAGAAAGACATGAGGATGGTACAGTATACCAGGTGAATTGGAAAAAGGGATCGGATGAATGTGAGATTAGAAATAGGGACATAGAACAGAGTATAAATAGATAATGATGTGAGTACACCCAAAAGGGGGGAAGCGGATGGGAGAAATGCAAGTGTAAGATGAAATCAACTGGCACTGCAACACGTTTAATGTGAATACTTAAATTTTAAGTGAGATCCCTTGCTGAAACAAGTTAGTAAGATTTGAAAGCCAGCCATAAACGGGTAGAAGCCAAGATGGTATTTGAGACAGTGCTGAGAATTATTGGTAAAGATCTTGGATAATATGACATCAGAAGGTGGATGCTTATAAAAGGGAAGAATACGACAAGAGAATGGTAACGAGTAATTTAAAAGATATTATAAAGGGTAGCAAGGCTATACTGGATTAGAGGTTAACATGTTGGCAACAGAGTTATTGGCTAAGGATATTGTGACACATAAGTAGCAAAGGAGAAGGGCTAGGAAGCCTTTCCTATAATAGGGTATGAGAAAAATAAATGGTGAATAGAGGAAGGGGAAAGAGTATAGCGAAATAGACAGCAAGTGAGTGATAGTACAATAAGATATGTAAGCAGAATAAGCCAGGAGAAGGAAAGACTATGACTAAGATTGGATGCATTTTGTACAAATTGTACAGGAATAGTTATGCAACATACGAATACTTGTTATACTAAGAATGAGACCAAGTGAGTACTTGATAAGAAGAGTAAGAATTCAGTAACAACAATGCGGTTGCAATATTTTGGATACATCAAAGAGAGGTATAAGATGGTTTTAGACAAGACTACGGAGATATAATTAGTACTGAGGTCAAAAGCCATAGTTGAGCCTTGATATTAATTGAAAGATATAAAAGGAGAATATAAGGTCTGCATAGAGACGAGGGAGGCAACGCTAAGGTATTTTCTGAGCTGATCTGAGTACACCTACTCGTGTACAGATTGCAGTAAGATGCGTGATAGTAGAGCTAAAAGCAAATTTGAGCAAAAGGGGCAATAAAAGAATTTTAGTCAAAAATAGAGAAACGACACGAGATAATATGCCTAAAGTAGTGTCAGTTACGTTAAGGGAAATTATGAAATGATTTAACCGATACAATTAGAACAAGCGGGTTACTGGTTACTGGAGGACAGTAAAGTTGTGATACGAGGGGACCCTAACGCTATTTGATAGCCAATCCTCGAGAAGTAACAGAAAGAGAAGATATTACAGGGATGACTAAATAAAGACCTGGAATGTGTTATAATGACTTATGGTGAATCAACCAGTGGAAGAGGTATGTGGAGGGCGTGATTGAATAAGAGGACACTTGAGAAAGTATCGGGAACTCAGGATCAGTTTAACATTCGAGGAAGAATGTTCTAAAGGGGGGAAAGATGTTATACTCTGTATATTTATACGTCGAATTATTCGCAAGCAAATCGACTCAAGTTAAAGGTACAATCATTTTCGGACACGAAATAGAAATCTTTAATTTTCAATTTTAATTAGAACATAAATTATTTATAAATTTTAATTAGTGTAAAAATATTATTGGAGATTAGGGATCAATTATTTGTGTTTAGATTATTAAGTAAAAATTAGTAATTAATTAAATTAATTAAAGTTAATTATACAAATGGGCCCCACCAGAAATACAAAAAAAGAAAAAGAAAAAGGGAAATGGTGACACATAAGAGATAACGTGTAGCATCTAGGGAGAAAGTATAAATCAAATAGATGATTCATGATTCATCAATGTAACATTTCATTTTTTAATTAGCAGAAAAAAAGAAAGAAAGAAAACAAACAAACATTGCCATGCCTGCCAACCTCTCGGCCAGCCATGGTTGATGAACAAAAAAATGATTTTGCATGTCTTGATCAAGTCTCAAGTTGAATTACAAGTTCAAGGAGGTAATGGCAACGTTGAATTTTAAGTCGAAGAAGATGAAATTGCAAAATTGGAGCAATTAAGAGTAGAAATTCCTCCGAGAACATTAAGGTAAGATTTTCTTGTTTTATGATGTAATTGTTTTAATAGTATAGTAATGAAAATTATTATAATTGGATTGGACGAAATTGGAATTAAGAAAATGCATGAAATCGATGTTATGCGAATTTGTGGGTTGAAATGGATTAAGAAAAGTTGTTGGGTTGTTAGAATTGTTATGGGCTGAATTGGGAGAATTTATTATATATATATTGTTGTTGTTGGTATTTCTGTATTGACAGGAGGACAATTATAAATTCGGGTTACGCGAATATATAGGGGAAATGCTTCCCGATTTTCGTTAAGTCCCTAACTAACAAAAACCCTAAATGAGAATATATAAGTTGAAATATAGGTTCTATAAGAAACGACCACAAATTTGTGAACTAGAAAATATAGTTACTAACGATAACGTTACTCTTATATAAATAAGCTAAAAGAACGACGAGGCGAAAGGATTCACGAATAGTCGCTAACAGGTATGTAAAGTTGTCCCTCCTTTCTTTTGGCATATCTTAGACTTAAGTGATGACTGATATGAACTTTGGGGTAATTCCATTCATAAGCTTTGAGTGATATTTATGATTCTCATTCACTTCTTGATATTACAATTCTCAAGTGATTGAGCCTTCCTCTTCAGTTTCTGTACGTAGGATAACTGTCGATACATAAGCTCCTATTCTCGGGAACTCGGTAATAACTAATGTCCAGACTTCTATAAATTGTTTCATATGATCTTGATACATTTCTATGATTCCTAAGCCTCTTGATATATTCTATAATGATATCCGAGGGATACTTGATATGATTGTCGCTATTGATACTCAGGCGTTAATCTTTCTTCTTATTCTGTTGAGTCTTGATAATGATTTAAATTGCATATGGTTTCTCACTATTCTGCTCATGCATGCCTCAATATGTCTTTCACCGAGTCCCGGGCCGGGTATGTATTCGTGCACAGTTTCACTGCATTGTTCACCGAGTCCCTCACTAGAGGGCCGGGTACGTTATATGATTATATGATGATATGATGATGTGATGATATGATTATGGCACCGAGTCCCATGATGGGCCGGGTACGATATACGTGTACACGACTTTATTCACCGAGTCCCTCATTAGAGGGCCGAGTACGGTATATATATAAGATGATATGATTATGGCACCGAGTCCTATAATGGGCCGGGTATGGTATTTGATAATGATATGCTTGATTTTGTTTCGTAAGGCACAGCTACAGTGATTTCTTGATTATCGTACTTGTCTCCTAAAATCTCTACTTCAGTTATGATCTTCCTTATTGTATTTCATGCTTTATATACTCAGTACATATTCCGTACTGACCCCCTTTCTTCGGGGGGCTGCGTTTCATGCCCGCAGGTACAGATAGTCGGTTTGGCAACCCTTCAGCATAGGACTACTACTCAGCTGTTTTGGAGAGCTCCGTTGTTCCGGAGTCTATACCTTTAGTACAGGTCTTTTGATATGTATATGTATATGTTATCCAGGGGTACGACGGGGCCCTATCCCGTCATATTTTGCTATTCGTACTATTAGAGGTCTGTAGACATATGTGTGGGTTGTGTATGGGTTATGTTCAGCTGTGTCTATACGATGTGATGTGGTATGAGGTTCGTCTCTAGTAGTAGCCTTGTCGGCTTGCATACGATATTGATATGTGATGGCAGCCTTGTCGGCTTGCGTATTATTTGATGATATGATTAGTTGTGACTCCTCAGGAGACCGTTGATCTAGAAGTATATATATATATATATATATCTGACGATGTTACGAACTTGGAGTTCCTTTATAAGTTTCCGTGTTGTCGTAATTTCAGTTTGATGTTATATGTAACAGGTTGGTACACGGGTGCCCAGTTCGGGCACCAATCACAGCCTACGGGGTTGGGTCGTGACAAAAGTGGTATCAGAGCAGTTCGTCCTCGGAGCATCTATAAACAGGAAGCTACAAGACATTTTGGATGTTACCTTTCCTTCTTATTCTAGATCGTGTGATAGAGCCCAGCCATAGGAAATGAAATTCCTTTTACTAACCTTTGATTTCAGCTGAAGAACGACATCGACAAAAGAAAGCGACTGATGATATTGGAAGTTACAAGGTACACAGGTAAGCAACGATGCGAAAGATGCATGTCGGATAAGGTAAGAATATTGAAGTATGATTGAAACATAAAGTTGAAGAATGAAAGGGAAGGTAGATAGGAAGGTATAACAGAACAGTTCGTTATAGGATCAGGTACGTCTCGAGGTGCGATATGTGAGTTAAGTTCTGACACCTTTATACCTTTTACTTGAAACTGGGAGCCCTGTGTGGCTATGATACGGCATAATATATATGTATATATGTTGGCCCTGTGGGGCATTGTTGGTATTTCCTGCATGCAGATTTTGGGATAGTAAGAAGTACAGAGGAAACTCTGCCCAAATTTTCCCAGAAATAGGAAAAAGAAGAGAATGAGATATAAGTTCATAATATGTCTTGAAAGTCGATACCGATAGGGGAAAATTTATTATGTTGGATTAAAAGATCAAAGAGATACCCTCCATGTCATCCGTAGGAGGCACCATTGTTATTTGAAAATTTTTATTTCGAAAAAGCATATATGAGCAGCAAAGTTTGGAATTCATTTGGACGGACCAGAATATTTTCCAACCACATTTTGCCTTAGAAAAGCTCATGTTGAAGGGTAAAAACGTCTAGTGATTAAGTTTCACTTTTATTGAAAAGTACAAAGCGTACTGCTAATAGTTTATGGACTAAATGATTCGTTCACGACTCAAGAATAAACCTGGAGGTAAACCATGTGAATCAAGCACTAGAAGTCCTGTGGTGCTTGTTGAATTCTAGTTTTCTTCAGATGGTGGTTGGAGAATGCTTCACAGTAACATTTTATTAGTTCTCAATCAACTAATTAGAGATGGAATTTGTGTAAGGAAAACTTAAACTACTGGGCTGTCTAGGATTAAGTATTTCATATGTTGTTGGTGAAATGCTAGGATGATTCGGAAGGGCTTGTGATGCTAAGGGATGATTTACAAAAAGGTGGCAACTCGTAACAGGACATTTTATTGAGGTATCGAGTGAACCGATAAAGTAGGGATGGATTACGACGAGTTTACGGTTAAAAGAAGTAGTAGTATGATTGAGATAAAAGTACGGAAGAGGAAGAGTTATGACAAATTATGAAGGTATTGATAAGACAGCTTGTGAGATATTAAGGATAAGATTGATCAGAAAGGGTAAAGGGTTAAGTACGCCTAGTCCACAAGGTGTAATTAAAACATAGTAAGAATCGTTAATAAAGTTAAGAAGTGTTACATTATAGGATGGATTACAAACAGAATGCGATGTGAATACCTTAAGGATTGTTAAAGAAATGAGTAAATCCTAGCAAGGAAGTTACTAAAGGATATGATGTGATTAGTATGAAACGGAAAAGCAAATGTAGAACGAATATGAAAGACTTACAAAGTCCTATAGGGAAATTTCAGAATAGAGATCAAATGGTAACGAAAGTGAAAGCGAGCACAGGAAGAGAAGGAGTTAATAGAAAGAAGGAGATAAGAAGAAAGCGAGTGGTGTTTTCCGAAGAATGCAGGAGTAGCATGAGATTCCCCGTGCACAAAATAAAAGATGGACGTAGACTGGAGAAATGGAAGGAGGCACCCAAGATAGACATAATCAACTGAGTACTAGTATAAAATAGAAAAGGAAATATATGGCTACGAACTTAAGGGTGCAGTGCAAAGACAAGGTGATAAGAAAAGACCGCTATTAAGACGAAATTGATATGACTTTAAGTAAGTCAGAATTCAGTATTGGGTATACAACAAGAATTAAAGAGCATGAGGCATAAAGGAGTACTGCGAGTATGTAGGCCTGTTCACAAATCGGTTCAATCCGAATTTTCGAACCGATTCGAAACAATTCGGATAATTCAATTTGGATAATACAATTCAATTTTGATTTACAAATGCAATTGTAAAATATTACGGCTTAACGGTTCGGATACGGTTGGCTTCAATTATCAACCGAACCGATCCGAACAAACCGAATTTATATGCCACTAGTGACTAATATGACTAATTTGGTATATGTAATGTGGTGTTGACGGATTTGTATGCTTGCACAAGTTGTCAAGCTCTTATTTTGCTATTTATATGCTATTATGCTTCCAAGTTTATGGTTTTTTCTTGGTTAATGTCTTGGTTATAAGGCTGCAAATTTAGTATCCCATTATTTTTTGTTATGTTTACTCTAAAACTGAAATGATATAGTTACTTGTTTAAATTTCGAATAGACCGAACAAATCGATTTGTGTAACCGAACCGAAATAATAAAAAACAAATCGAATTGAACCTAGAATGGATCGAGTTTGGTTGAGAATCTTATAAAGTCAAAATTTGAAATTTCAAATCGATGATGGCCAAATCCGAACCGAACCGATTCGTGCACAGGCCTACGAGTATGTGACTTCATCTCGGAAAATAGTGAAATCCTTAAAGAACAAGGATTGTAGATTTGCGAACCAATTGATGTATTGTGAGTTTATTAGAGGAAACAGGTGATATCCGTTGGGATAAAGATAGTGTCATAAGAAGGCTTGGGACACTTATCATTAGAATATAAGTGCTACCGAATGGAGAATTTGAAACAACTATAAGCATTAGCCAATTACTGAGTGGAATGAATGGAATGTGGCTTTGGATGAATTGCTACATTACTTACATTACTTGAGTACCGACCATCAGACAAGATTTTTTACTATATATCGAGAGTTCTCATCACCTCGTGATTGTGTTAAGGTTTCGTACGTGGATAATCAAGTTATAAATTATAAAGAAAGACATGAGGATGGTACAGTATACCAGGTGAATTGGAAAAAAGGATCGGATGAATGTGAGATTAGAAATAGGGACATAGAGCAGAGCATAAATAGATAATGATGTGAGTACACCCAAAAGGGGGGAAGCGGATGGGAGAAATGCAAGTGTAAGATGAAATCAACTAGCATTGCAACACGTTTAATGTGAATACTTAAATTTTAAGTTAGATCACTTGCTGAAACAAGTAAGATTTGAAAGCCATCAATAAATGGGTAGAAGCCAAGATGGTATTTGAGACAGTGCTGAGAATTATTGGTAAAGATCTTGGATAATATGACATCAGAAGGTGGATGCTTATAAAAGGGAAGAATACGACAAGAGAATGGTAACGAGTAATTTAAAAGATATTATAAAGGGTAGCAAGGCTATACTGGATTAGAGGTTAACATGTTGGCAACAAAGTTATTGGCTAAGGATATTGTGTCACATAAGTAGCAAAGGAGAAGCGATAGGAAGCCTTTCCTATAGTAGGGTATGAGAAAACTAAATGGTGAATAGAGGAAGGGGAAAGAGTATAGCGAAATAGACAGCAAGTGAGTGATAGTACAATAAGATATGTAAGCAGAATAAGCCAGGAGAAGGAAATACTATGACTAAGATTGGATGCATTTTGTACAAATTGTACAGGAATAGTTATGCAACATACGAATACTTGTTATACTAAGAGTGAGACCAAGTGAGTACTTGATAAGAAGAGTAAGAATTCAGTAACAACAATGCGGTTGCAATATTTTGGATACATCAAAGAGAGGTATAAGATGGTTTGAGACCAGACTACGGAGATATAATTAGTACTGAGGGCAAAAGCCATAGTTGAGCCTTGATATCAATTGAAAGATTTAAAAGGAGAATGTAAGGTCTGCATAAAGACGAGGGAGGCAACGCTAAGGTATTTTCTGAGTTGATCTGAGTACACCTGCTCGTGTACAGATTGCAGTAAGATGCGTGATAGGAGAGATAAGAGCAAATTTGAGCAAAAGGGGCAATAAAAGAATTTGAGTCAAAAATAGAGAAACGACACGAGATAATATGCCTAAAGTAGTGTCAGTTACATTAAGGTAAATTACGAAATTATTTAACCGATACAATTAGAACAAGCGGGTTACTGGTTATTGGAGGACAGTAAAGTTGTGATACGAGGGGACCCTAGCGCTATTTGATAGACAATCCTAAAGATCGAGATCGAGTAGTAAAAACCAATGATAATTAAATACCTTCAAAAGGAAGACAGAAAGCGACACATGATGCTGATGATTCCAGAATACGTATTGTAACAATAGAGTAAAGCAAGGATATTGGAGTGGGAAAACGTTACCCTCTGGGAAATTTCATTTTACTCGTAGAACCTACGAAGGGTCCACAGGATACCAAAAACATGCGATACTCCAGGAATATTAAAGTTTAAAGAACTGACGAGGGACGTCTGCGCGTTACAAGATCTTGCTTAAGGATAAGAAGGTAGAGTGAAGTGAACGATACATCATCTTAAGAGAATAACTATAGAAAAAGAACAAGTCGAGTCATGAGTACAAGTCTGAATCAACTGATGACAATACAATTGAGCAGTATACAGATAAAAGAGACAGTAATAAATCAGCAGAACAACTCGAAATACAGCTGATAACCAACTACGAAATAAAGAGAAGAGTAAGGACAAAGGCATGGAATTATTACCTCGAGAAGTAACAGAAAGAGGAGATATTACAGGAATGACTAAATAAAGACCTGGAATGTGTTATAATGAATTATGGTGAATCAACCAGTGGAAGAGGTATGTGGAGGGCGTGATTGAATAAGAGGACACTTGAGAAAGTATTGGGAACTCAGGATCAGTTTAACATTCGAGGACGAATGTTCTAAAGGGGGGAAGGATGTTATACTCCGTATATTTATACGTCGAATTATTCGCAAGCAAATCGACTCAAGTTAAAGGCAGAATCATTTTCGAACACGAAATAGAAATCTTTAATTTTCAATTTTAATTAGAACATAAATTGTTTATAAATTTTAATTAGTGTAAAAATATTATTGGAGATTAGGGATTAATTATTTGTGATTATATTATTAAGTAAAAATTAGTAATTAATTAAATTAATTAAAGTTAATTATACAAGTGGGCCCCACCCGAAATAAAAAAGAAAAAGAAAAAGGGAAATGGTGACACATAAGAGAGCACGTGTAGCATCTAGGGAGAAATTATAAATCAAATAGATGATTCATGATTCATCAATGTAACATTTCATTTTTGAATTAGCAAAAAAAAAAAAAAAAAAACAGAAAGAAAGAAAACAAACAAACATTGCCATGGCTGCCAACCTCTCGGCTAGCCATGGTTGATGAACAAAATAATGATTTTGCATGTCTTGATCAAGTCTCAAGTTGAACTACAAGTTCAAGGAGGTAATGGCAACATTGGATTTTAAGTCGGAGAAGAGGAAATTGCAAAATTGGAGCAATTAAGAGTAGAAATTCCTCCGAGATAATTAAGGTAAGATTTTCTTGTTTTATGATGTAATTGTGTTAATAGTATTGTAATGAAAATTATTAGAATTGGATTGGACGAAATTGGAATTAAGAAAATGCATGAAATCGATGTTATGCGAAATTGTGGGTTGAAATGGATTAAGAAAAGTTGTTGGGTTGTTAGAATTGTTATGGGCTGAATTGGGAGAATTTATTATATATATTGTTGTTGTTGGTATTTCTGTGTTGACAGGAGGACAATTAGAAATTCGGGTTAGGCGAATATATAGGGGAAATGCTGCCTGGTTTTCGTTAAGTCCCTAACTAACAAAAACCCTAAATGAGAATATATAAGTTGAACTATAGGTTCTATAAGAAATGGCCATAAATTTTTGAACTAGAAAATATAGTTACTAACGATAACGTTACTCTTATATAAATAGGCTAAAAGAACGACGAGGCGAAAGGATTCACGAATACTCGCTAACAGGTATGTAAAGTTGTCCCTCCTTTCTTTTGGCATGTCTTAGACTTAAGTGATGACTGATATGAACTTTGGGGTAATTCCATTCATAAGCTTTGAGTGATATTTATGATTCTTATTCACTTCTTGATATTACAATTCTCAAGTGATTGAGCCTTCCTCTTCAGTTTCTGTACGTAGGATAACTGTCGATACATAAGTTCCTATTCTCATGAACACGGTAATAACTAATGTCCAGACTTCTATAAATTATTTTATATGATCTTGATACATGTCTATGATTCCTAAGCCTCTTGATATATTCTATAATGATATCCGAGGGATACTTGATATGATTGTCGTTATTCATACTCAGGCGTTAATCTTTCTTCTTATTTTGTTGAGTCTTGATAATGATTTAAATTGCATATGGTTTCTCACTACTCTGCTCGTGCATGCCTCAATATGTCTTTCACCGAGTCCCGGGTCGGGTATGTATTCGTGCACAGTTTCACTGCATTGTTCACCGAGTCCCTCACTAGAGGGCCGGATACGTTATATGATGATATGATGATGTGATGATATGATTATGGCACCGAGTCCCATGATGGGCCGGGTACGGTATACGTGTACACGACTTTATTCACCGAGTCCCTCACTAGAGGGCCGGGTACGGTATATGTATATGATGATATGATTATGGCACCGAGTCCCATAATGGGCCGGGTATGGTATATGATAATGATATGCATGATTTTGTTTCGTAAGGCATAAGTACAGTGATTTCTTGATTATCATACTTGTCTCCTGGAATCTCTACTTCAGTTATGATCTTCCTTATTGTATTTCATGCTTTATATACTCAGTACATATTCCGTACTGACCCCCTTTCTTCGGGGGGCTGCGTTTCATGCCCGCAGGTACAGATAGTCGGTTTGGCAACCCTTCAGCATAGGACTACTACTCAGCTGTTTTGGAGAGCTCCGTTGTTCCCGAGTCTTGACCTTTAGTACAGGTCTTATGATATGTATATCTATATGTTATCCAGGGGTACGACGGGGCCCTATCCCGTCATATTTTGCTATTCGTACTCTTAGAGGTTTGTAGACATATGTGTGGGTTATGTATGGGTTATGTTCAGTTGTGTCTATACGATGTGCTGTGGTATGATGTTCATCTCTAGTAGCAGCCTTGTCGGCTTGCATACGATATTGATATGTGATGGCAGCCTTGTCGGCTTGCGTATTATTTCATGATATGATTAGTTGTGACTCCTCAGGAGACCGTTGATCTGGAAGTATATATATATATGACGATGTTACGAACTTGGAGTTCCTTTATAAGTTTCTGTGTTGTCGTAATTTCAGTTTGATGGTATATGTAACAGGTTGGTACACGGGTGCCCAGTTCGGGCACCAGTCATGGCCTATGGGGTTGGGTCGTGACAAGAAGAAGCAATAAAATCGAAGTAGCCGCACCTATTTCACACCAAAAACGAGGATCTAGAAGAGGCCATGGCCCAAGATAGAAGTTCTAACACCTAAGGTCAGTTCTTAACATAGTATTTATGTACTTTTTTCAAGAGTCTATGTATATGATGTATTGTATGATTTATGCTTTAACATTCGAGGAAGAATGTTCCTAAGGGGCGAAGGATGTTACACCTCATAAAATTTCCCATCGTTTGCGCCGTAAATAAACCTGCGAGACCATGGAATCCTTATAAGATCATATAAGGTCTTGATTGAGTGCTAAGTATATGTCGTGAAAGTTGTAGGTTAAACGAATCGAAGGAAGTGCGTTCCGATAAAACTCTCTGCGGATGGCATCTGCGATGCATTTGGGATAATGCCACGCATTCTTGGTCATAGATAGGGTGGATAAAATAGCCAGAGTTCTGCCTAAGAAATTCCCTAGGATCTACAAACACATATGGCATCTGCGTGGCAGATCCCATCGCACTTACAAGGAAGTGGCCGACCTTTTATTTTTTAAACTCATGTTGAAAGGTCATTTTTCATTATTTTAATCCCTAAGCTCTCCTAAGACCCTATAATTATTTCATCAATGTCCAAGAGGGAATCCTAAGATAATCAACTCAAATCCAAGTAATGAAGTGTGGAATCACAAGAAAACTGCCTCTATGGTGTGGTCTTTCTTTTGAGGGTTATTTTAAGCTATGTACAACTTGGATTTCGACTTGAAACTAATGTAGGAGGTAAGTATATTGTGTTCTTTCTTGTTCTGAAAGTTATCTTGGTGTTTGTTAAGTTAAATGGATGGGTTAAACATAAACTAGTGAGGGAAGTTGCTAATTGAGGATAGTTGGATTTGTGGACTGTTTTCTTGTTATATATATATATATAACTTGGTCCGTCAACTTGGTCCATAGATACATATATATGTTATAAGGCTAAAATAATTGATGAATGACTTCACTATCATGTTAAAGGTATTTTTAAGTTAGAGTAAGATGTCCATAAAGGGGATATGGGTTATGCGTCTTACACCTCGAAATTTCGGGTTGTTGGGCGGTGAATAGACTAACGTAAGTTAAGGTGTATATGATGTCCCTACAAGTAAGAAGTGATAATTAATGATTCTAATTAAGATTCCAAAGACATTGAGGAGAGAGAAGAAATATTGTTGGAGCAAGTTAAGGTAGAGAATATCTTACCCCGGACACAACGTACCAGCAGGTATTCCTGGTGATTTACGAGTTTAGAAGTTGAAAAAATCGAATCGACGTAATTTGAACGGATTCGAAAAATTTTGCAGACAGCAGTTAGTGCCAACGGGCCGTTGACATGTCGACAAACAGTCATTGTGCACCGTCAATATGTTTCTGCAGACTGAGACCTGCAGGCACAGGTCGATGGACCAAGTTGACGGACCGTCGGCGGGACCGTCGACCCAACCGTCAACATGCTTCTGCAATCAGGGATTTTCAGGCGTAAGTCGATGAAGCAAGTCGACGGACTGTCGACACGTTGACGGGTCATCGAACCGCTTCTCTAGAACTTTCCAGTTTTAGCTATAAATAGATGAGTCTGCTCCCAATTTTCAGATTTCACCTTCTCAAAGTCTTGAAAGCTCTAGAAAATTACTCACACTATATTATCATATATCCAAGGGAAATCAAGGAGCGAACACCAAGAATTAGTAAAAATCAAGTGTATGGATGCTCACTAGGGTTTTTAGAGATTAAAAAGTCCTTTTGTATTGAAGTGGGGTTTTCTCCAAGTGGATTACTTTCATCCAAAGTCCATTCCTACATCATCAAAGGTGAGTGTTATGTTCAATTCATGTTATTAAGAATATTGAGTGGTTGAAAGACTTGGATTATGGATGGAAGAAGAAAATGGAGTGCAAGTATGGAAATTGTGATATTCTTGAATGATGACTTGACTTGAATAATAGTTCTTGACATGTTATGAGTACAGTGGTGAATAATACAAATGATGTTAAAGGGGTATTATATGAGAATGAGTATGATGTTGTATAATAGGTGTGGTTATGGATAATTTTGAAGGTGGTTTTAAGAAGTAAACAGTGTTAACTTGAAGAATTTATTGATTATGTTATTATGGGTGTTCTTATTAATGTTTGAGGGTTGACTTATTTTATGGAGGAAGTTGTCGAAACAAAGGAGATGTCGCCAAATTTTCATTAACTCTTAGTTGCTTTAGCTTAAGCTTAAGTATATTTCCGGTTGTCTAATATTAGTACAAATTCCCTTGAAGGTAGAATCGCGAGCTCGAAAGGAAAGCAAGTAGGCAATAGAGTTAAAAAGATATAAAGGTATGTAACGCTAGCCCTTCCTTCAAAGGCATCATTCTTATATATTGTGATTTGTTTCCAGTAATTCCCATGACCTTTTTACATTCCAAAAGATGAATGCTAAAGAGTATTAAAAGTTTCCTACGAGATAGAGATGAGATATGTTCCATGATAATGATATGATGCTATTATGATGTTAATGATCTTTACATGACTCCTTGATGCTATTCATGGTTGATAGCCTCAACTTATAATGCTAGTTCCTTCAAGGTGAGACATGACGATCATGATGTTCCATAATGTAATCAGAGGTTATCGACCTTATGTAACTCCGATAGAGTTACAACGTTTACTTGATCTCTTATGCCTGCTTCATGATAAAGATATATGTATGATTACACCGCGCCTAGTTGGCCGAGCATGACAGCACTTCGGTGGGCGGCTTTTGGATAATGATAACACCGTGCCGAGTTGGGCTGGCATGACACCACTTCGGTGGGCGGCTTATGGATAATGATAACACCGTGCCTAGTTGGTCGGGCATGCCACCACTTCGGTAGGCGGCTTATGGATACTGATAACACCGTGCCTATTTGGCCGGACATGACACCACTAGTGGGCAGCGTGAGATGATTACCCCGGACGCGGGAGGCCCGGACGCGTGCTAATGATGTTATTGATTAAGGCAGCTTATTTATGTATGTGTGATATGTTATAAAGGTAAAGAGTAAGCATGCATGATTCCTCCTCAAGAGGCAAGCAGTTACAGTTATCTTTTCTTCTTATGCTTTCTATATTCCCTTATTATGTTACAATGTATTCCTTACTTAATCAGTACATTGTTCGTACTGACGTCCTTCTCTTTGGATGTTGTGTTCATGCCCACAGGTCGACAGGGAGACGGCGCAGACGCTTAGGAGCTTTCGCAGCAGATATGCAGGAACACTCCACTACTTCGGAGTTGCCATCTCTTGGTATATTCTTTTGTGCATATATTGGGTCATGGCGGGGTCCTGTCCCGCCCTAATGATTTCAGTACTTCAGTTAGAGGCTCATAGATACTTATATGTGGGTTGTAGGTATTATGAGACCTTTTCACTATATATGTTGTACATCATCTTGGTAGCCTCGTGGGCTTATGTATATATACATATTTTGGGAGATTCAAAAATTTGTTATGACAAGTTTGATGTTGAAGATGTTATATATATATATATATATCCCGGTTGAGTATGATAGATAGTATAATGAGCGGTGCTCAGTAACCAGCTCCGGGTACCCGTCATGGTCCACTAGTTGGGCTGTGACAAAAGTGGTATCAGAGTAGTTCTTTCCTAGGGTGTGTCTATGAGCCGTGTCCAGTAGAATCTTGTTTATGGGTGTCAAGCGCGCCACACTTATAAACAAGAGGTTACGGGGCATTTAGGAATAATGACCATTTTTCTTCTCCATAGATCATGTGATAGAGCCATAATATAAGATCTTTCCCTTTTCTAATTGTGTGTTATGATTTCAGCAATGCCTGTAAAGAAGAAAGAAACAGCCGCCCAGAAGGGCAAGGCTACAACAAAACGGCAGATTGAACGGGAGCCCCCAGTAAATATAGAGGAGGGTGAGTCCCACAATGAGGCTTCATCTCATACCTCTCACACTCCGCTTGTTTCGGATGAGCACGAAGGGGCTCTAGCTCCAGTTCCAGTGCCTCCAGTCCCTCCACCGAGCGCTTCGGGTCAATAGATGACCGAGGCCATTCAGTTGTTGACACACCTAGTTGCCACCCAGGCTCAGCAGCAGAGTGCAGGTCCGGGTGAAAGAGCCACTAATGCCAGAGCCCGTGATTTTATGAGTTTGAACCCGCCAGAATTTTTCGGGTCAAAGCCAGATGAAGATCCGCAGGGTTTTATAGATGAGATGTTGAGGACGCTGTGGATTATACATGCTTCCGATACAGAGTCAGTGGATTTAGCATCTTTAGATTGCGGGATGCCGCCGTTCCATGGTATAATAATTACATAGCTTTAAGGAAGGAAAATACACCTCCCCCGGTTTGGCTGGAATTTGTAGATGCCTTTCTTCGCCATTATTTTCTACTCAAGGTTCGAAGGGCCCAAGCTGACAGGTTTCTGAATCTAAAGAAAGGAAATATGAGTGCTCGGGAATATAGTCTTCGTTTCAATTCATTGGGTCGGTATGCTCCTTCCATGGTGGCAAATATGGGAGACCAAGTACATCGATTTGTGAGTGGCTTGGGGCCACATTTGCTTAAAGATTGCTTGACAGCCTCACAACAAGAAGGGATGGACATCTCCCGTATTCAGACCCATGCCCAGAATTTAAAAGAGCAGCAACAGCCGCAAAGGGGTGAGCGCGATGTTGATAGAGGGCAGAGTAAAAAGGCCAGATCTGTCAGTGCTAGTAGTGAATATAGAGGAGGTTCAGCCCACAGGATCAGTAGTCGGTTCTTCTTCGTCCGTGCGCCCCATAGGCCAGATTACTCAGGCTTCGGTAGGCTATGGTAGGGGCAGAGGGGTAGCATCTATTTCAGGTAGCCCCCAGCCCCGTATTTATGCTTTACCGGACGACAAGATCTTGAGTCCTCCCCTGATGTGATTACAGGTATACTATCCATATTCTCTCATGATGTTTATGCATTAATTGATTCGGGTTCTACATTGTCTTATATCACTCCTTATATTGCTGGTCGTATTGGGGTGAAACCCGAGCCAATTAAACCTTTCACAGTATCTACTTCGATTGGTGATTCGGTAATAGCAAGACAGGTATACAAAAATTGTGTGGTTGTGGTATGTGATCGTCAGTACTCAGGCGATTTGATTGAACTAGAAATGCTAGATTTTGATGTGATTATGGGCATGGATTGGTTGGTCTCGTGCTATGCCAATGTGGATTGTGGAAAGAAAATAGTTCGATTCCAATTTCCCGGCGAACCAATGCTTGAATGGAAGGGTAACACAGCATCTCCAAGAGGTAGGTTTATTTCCTATCTCAAAGCGAGGAAGATGATTGCCAAAGGATATATTTATCATTTGGTCCGGGTTCATGACACCGAAGTAAAGCCACCGACCCTCAAATCTAAGTCGACAGTAAATGAGTTCCCAGATGTATTTCGAGATAAACTTCCAGGCCTTCCACTGGAACGGGAGATTGATTTCGCTATAGATGTGTTGCCGGATACCAAACCTATATCTATTCCTCCCTACAAAATGTCTCCTGCAGAATTGAAAGAGCTAAAAGCACAATTGAAAGACTTGCTCGAGAAGGGATTTATTAGACCTAGTTCATCGCCATGGGGAGCACCTGTCTTATTCGTAAGAAAGAAAGATTGTTCTTTACGAATGTGCATTGACAATAGGCAGCTGAACAAGGTGACGATCAATAATAAATACCCCCTTCCGAGAATCGATAATTTGTTTGATCAATTATAGGGTGCCAAGTGGTTTTCCAAAATAGATCTGAGGTCAGGTTATCATCAAGTGAGAAAAAGACATTCCGAAGACGGCTTTCAGAACCAGATATGGTCATTATAAATTTCGAGTAATGTCATTCGGGTTGACAAATGCCCCAGCGGTGTTCATGAATTTGATGAATAATGTGTTCAGGCATTTCTTAGATCTATTTGTGATAGCGTTCATTGAAGCAGAACATGCAGATCATTTGCGTACTGTCCTCAGAATTCTTCGAGCTCGTGAATTGTATGTTAAATTCTCGAAATGCGAATTCTAGCTGAATTCGGTAACTTTTTTGGGCCATATCATTTCAGCTGACGGCATTCGAGTTGATATTGAGAAAATTGAGGCTGTGAAGACTTGGCCATGGACTACAACGCCTACTGAAGTCCGTAGCTTTTTGGGTTTGGCAGGCTATTATAGAAGATTTGTGGAAGGATTTTCTTTTATTTCTGCACCACTGAAGCTAACTCAGAAGTCAGCAAAATTTCAGTCGACCGATGCTTGTGAACGCAGTTTCCAAGAATTGAAGGATAGGTTGACTTCAGCTCCAGATTTAACCCTTCCAAAAGGGGCCAATGGTTATGTGGTGTATTGTGATGCCTCCGGTGTTGGAATGGGTTGTGTGTTGATGCAGCACGGTAAGGTTGTCGCTTATTCTTCTAGGCAGTTGCGGAAGTATAAGAAGAATTATCCAACTCATGATCTTGAATTGGCTGCAGTTATTCATGTACTAAAGATGTGAAGACACTATTTGTACGGCGTCCATGTTGATATCTGCACGGATCACAAAAGTCTCCAATATATCTTCAAACAAAAAGAGTTGAATTTAAGGCAGAGACGGTGGTTAGAACTATTGAAAGATTATGATGTGAGTATTTTATATCATCCCGGGAAAGCGAATGTGGTAGCTGATGGATTTAGCAACAAATGAATGGGTAGTCTATGTGATGTCCAGCCAGAGAAGAAGAATTAGTCCATGAACTCCACCAGCTAGCTAGCCTAGGAGTTCGCTTAATGGACTCGGGCGACACAAGAGTTACTTTGCATAACCCAGTTATTTCATCTCTAGACATGGAAGTGAAAGAGCGCCAATATGAAGATCCCAAGTTGAGCCACTACAGAGACATACTTTCCCAGAAGGAGAAGCCACCATTTGAGATCTCTGCAGATGGGATTCTTAGATACCTAGGTAGATTGTATGTTCCAAATGTTGCGGGATTACGTCATCAGATTCTGGAAGAAGCTCATTACTCCCGTTATTCTATTCATCCATGAGCAACCAAAATGTACGATCATCTCAAGCTAGCGTACTGGTGGGATGCAATGAAGAAAGATATATCAGAATTTGTAGCTCAGTGCCCCAATTGCCAGCAAGTGAAGATTGAGCACCAAAAACCGGGAGAATTGTTGCAAGCTATGAAAATTCAAACTTGGAAATGGGAGGTCATCAACATGGATTTTATTGTAGGGTTGCCTCATTCCCGGCGCAAATATGACTCCATATGGGCAATTGTTGACAGACTTACAAAGTTAGCTCATTTTCTACTAGTTAGGACTACATACGCCGCAGAAGATTATGCAAGGCTATATCTTAAAGAAATAGTACGACTTTATGGAGTTCCTGTATCTATGATTACCGACAGAGGAGCACAATTTACGGCTAAATTTTGGAAGTCTTTTCAGCAAGGCTTGGGGACTCAAGTGAAGCTTAGCAAAGCATTTCATCCACAGACGGATGGACAAGCTGAACGCACTATTCAAACTTTGGAAGATATGTTTCGGGCAAGTATACTAGACTTAGGAGTTAATTGGGATGATCATATGCCACTTATTAAATTTGCATATAATAATAGTTATCATTCTAGTATCCGGATGGCCCCGTATGAAGCCTTATATGGAAGGAAGTGTAGATCACCAATCGGATGGTTTGAAGTAGGAGAGGTAGAACTAATAGGTCTGGAGTTGATTCAATAAGCGGTGGAAAAGATCAAGGTTATCCGAGATCGATTGTTGATAGCCCAAAATCGCTAGAAATCTAATGCGGATAACCGTCGGCGAGACTTAGAATTCCAAGTTAATGATTGGGTATTCCTGAAGGTATCACCGATGAGGGGCGTGATGAGACTTGACAATAAGGGAAAATTGAGTCCTCGATATATTAGACCCTGTAAGAGAGTCTACAGGATAGGCCAAGTAGCATATAAACTAGACTTACCTCCAGAACTTGAGTTAGTCCATCTATTTTTCCATGTATCGATGCTCCGTAAGTGTGTCGGAGATCCTACTAGAATCGTGCCTGTAGATAATGTTCATGTTACAGAGAAGCTGGCTTATGAAGAGGTAACCATTGCCATACTAGTACGGAAACTTAGAAATAAAGAGGTAACCTCAGTTAAGGTCTTGTGGAGAAACAATAACCGAGAGAAAATGACTTGGGAAGCGGAAGAAAACATGAAGTCCAAGTATCCACATTTGTTTTCACCTCCGGAAGAGATTCAAGATGGGACGCCATTATCATAAGGTATGTAACGCTTTATTTTTAATACTTTTGGGCTTGTATGGCCATATTTTCTTGCCATTGTGCTGTATCCCTGTGAGGTGATGTCATTGTAGGTTGCTGTGAGTGGATGGCAATGCCATATTATAGGGGAAACTCCGGCGAAATTTCTGTAGAATTCCCGAGAACTTAACATTCGAGGACGAATGTTCCTAAGGGGGGAAGAATGTTACACCTCGAAATTTCGATCTCCTAGGGGTGAATAGACTAACGTAAGTTAAGCTGTATATGATGTCCCTACAAGTAATTAGGGATACTTAATGATTCTAATTAAGATTCCAAAGACATTTAGGAGAGAAAAGAAAGATTGTTGGAGCAAGTTAAGGTAGAGAATATCTTACCCCAAATACAACGTACCAGCAGGTATTCCAGGCGATTTACTGAGTTAGAAGTTGAATAAATCAAACCGACGTAATCTGAACAGATTCAGGAAATTCTGCAGACACCAGTAAGTGCTAACGGGCCGTCGACATGTCGACAGAGTCACTGTGCACCGTCAACATGTTTCTGCAGACTGAGACCTACAGGCGCATGTCGACGGACCAAGTTGACAGACCATCGACACGTCGACCCAACCATCAACATGCTTTTGAAATCAGGGATTTTCAGGCGTAAGTCGACGAAGCAAGTCGACAGGTCATCAAACCGCTTCTTTGGAACTTTCTAGTTTCAGCTATAAATAGACGAGTCATGCTCCTAATTTTCAAATTTCACCTTCTCACAAGTATTAAAAGCTCTAGAAAATTACTCACACCATAATAACATATATCCATGGGAAATCAAGGAGTGAACGCCAAGAATTAGTAAAAATCAAGTGTATGGATCCTCACTAGGGTTTGTAGAGATCAAGAAGTCCTTTTGTATTGAAGTGGGGTTTTCTCCAAGTGGAGTACTTTCATCCAAAGTCTATTCCTACATCATTAAAGGTGAGTGTTATGGTCGATTCAGGTTATTAAGAATATTGACTGGTTGAAAGACTTGGATTATGGAGGGAAGAAGAATATGGAGTGCAAATATGGAAATAGTGATATTCTTGATTGATGACTTGACTTGAATAATAGTTCTTGACATGTTATGAGTACAATCTTGTGGTGAATAATACAAATGATGTTAAAGGAGTATTATATGAGAATGAGTATGATGTTGTATTATAGGTATCGTTATGGATAATTTTGAAGGTGGGTATAAGAAGTAAACAATGTTAACTTGAAGAATTTATTGATTATTTTATTATGGGTGTTCTTATTGATGTTCGAGGGTTGACTTATTTTATGGAGGAAGTTGTTGAAACAAAGGAGATTTTGCAAAATTTTCATTAACTCTTAGTTGCTTTAGCTTAAGCTTAATTATGTTTCCGGTTGTCTAATATTAGTACAAATTCCCTTGATTGTAGAATCGCGAGCTCGAAAGGAAACTAAGTAGGCAATAGAGTTAAAAAGATATAAAGATATGTAACGCTAGCCCTTCCTACAAAGGCATGATTCTTATATATTGTGATTTCTTTCCGGTAATTCCCATGACTTTCTTACAATCCAAAATATGAAAACCAAAGAGTATTAAAAAATTCCTACGAGATAGAGATGAGATATGTTCCATGATAATGATATGATGCTATTATGATGTTAATGATCTTTACATGACACCTTGATGCTATTCATGGTTGATAGCCTCACCTTATAATACTAGTACCTTCAAGGTTAGACATGATGATCATGATGTTCCATAATGTAATCAGAGGTTACCGACCTTACGTCACTCCGATAGAGTTACAGTATTTACTTGAACTCTTATGCATGCTTCATGATAAGAATATATGTATGAGTACACCACGCCTAGTTGGCCGGGCATGACACCACTTCGGTGGGCGGGTTCTGGATAATGATAACACTGTGCCTAGTTGGCCGAGCATGACACCACTTCGGTGGGCGGCTTATGGATAATGATAACACTGTGCCTATTTGGCCGGACATGACACTACTAGTGGGCAGCGGAAGATGATTACCCTGGACGCAGGAGGCCCGGACGCGTGCTAATGATGTTATTGATTCATACATCTTATGTATGTATGTGTCATATGCTATAAAGGAAAAAAGTGAGCATGCATGATTCCACCTCAAGAGGCAAGCAGTTAAAGTTATCTTTTCTCCTTATGCTTTCTATATTTCGTTATTATGTTACCATGTATGCCTTAAATACTCAGTACATTGTTCGTACTGATGTCCTTCTCTTTGGACGCTGTATTCACGCCCACAGGTCAACAGGGAGACGGTGCAGATGCTTAGGAGCATTCTCAGCAGATTTCCATGAGCACTCCACTACTTCGGAGTTGCCATCTCTTGGTATATTCTTTTATGTATATATTGGGGCATGGCGGGGTCCTGTGTCGCCCTCATGATTTCAATACTCTATTTAGAGGCTCGTAGATACTTATATATGGGTTGTAGGTGTTATGAGACCTTTTCATTGTATATGTTGTACATCATCTTGGTAGTCTCGTGGGCTTATATATATATATATATATATATATATATATATATATATATATACATATTTTGGGAGATTCGAAAATTTGTTATGACAAGTTCAATGTTGAGGATGTTATATATATATATATATATATATATATATATATCCCGGTTGAGTATGATAGATAGTATAATGAGCGGTGCTCAGTAGCCTACTCCGGGTACCCGTCATGGTCCACTAGTTGGGCTGTGACAATGCGGGTCCCAAACCGAGCTTGTCTCTCGTCGTGAAATAGTTATGACTTGTTGTTGCTACATGATATCTTGTATTTGATGTTTATGATTGTTGGATTTCTCTAGTTGTTGTTATCAGTATATAGTATTGGAGGAGGTCCTTGTTACAGGGGAGAAGTTGTCTGAATATACGTAAACAAGCTACTAGCATAAGTTCCGGACTTAACCTTTACTTAATATTGATCATGGACATTGAGTTGAGTTGGTTAGAGGATCAGTTGAGAGGTATTGATGACTCAATGGGATTAAGGTATGTTAAGACTAACCCTTCTACTTATGGCATGATCTATATGAAACGAAACATAACTGAAATGCTACGTCATAACGACTCTGCTCTTAGTAGCTAGACCTATCCATGTTGTTTCATGTCCTAGTAGTATTATTTTCACGAAGTCTAATCTTGTGATTCATGAGTTCTATAAGGTCATGTAATGATAATGATGTTAGTCTCATAACGATGTTCGGAGATGTAACGACCTTATGTCACTCCGACAGATTCACAAAGTACTCTTATCATACTTATGCATTTACGCATATACAATATTATTATAATGATGCCCACAAAAGCTGATGGCATTATATACGCATATATATATATATATATATATATATATATATATGTACAAACGGCACTACATATGCACCAGTAATCATTTAGTCATGATGATGATGCCCATAGAGGCTTGATGGTGTTATATACGCATATATATGTATGGACGGCATTATATACGCGTGGATACAGTACTTATGCATACCATAGCCGTCAGGAGCATTTCAGGTGTACAGGTTGACTCTTTTTATCTCATATTACTTTCTTGTCTTTCTTATGCTATTTTCATGACTTTCATACTGGATACTTTATTCGTAATGACGTCCCTTTGCCTGGGAATGTTGTGTTTCATGCCTGCAGGTTCTGATAGACAGGGTGACGGTTCGCATCAGTAGGACGCCTATTTAACTTAGTATTGAGGCACTCCACTTGCATCGGAGTTGTTGTCTAGTCTTGGTAAAATATTTTTGATTACTTATGGGTATGGCGGGGCCTTGTCCCGACCTTATGACAGTCATGTACTCTAGTAGAGGCTTGTAGAGATGTAGGCAGATGTTGTATGGCCTTGTCGACCTGTGTTTTTCATTACAAATGTTCCTGAGAGCCTTTACAACTCGTACTATTGGGTCCAGTACGTTTGTATTTGTATGTCCTTTCGGACTTGACCCTTTTAGCTTATTTCTCCTCTGCATTAGTTGGTTATCGTGTGGAAGCCCTCGTTGTCCCTCCCCCCTTCTTTATCTATGATTATGTTATGAAAGCAAGTTATAGAGGTGCTCGGCAAGTAAGGCCATGGTCCCGTCATGGCCCTCCGATTTAGGTCGGGACATGGAAGAAAATAACCATCACGATCATGCTATGCAGAAGAACACAGGATCAGGAACACGATGTCTTTTTTGTGATCACGAAGAACGACACCAGAAACTCCAGAAATCAGAAAATATAGTTTTTGACTCTATCAACCAGAAATCCTGAGACTCATCCAGAACCTCCCGGATACAAACCAAATATGCATCTTAGCATAAAATGTCATGACCCAAACCGGAGGGCCGTAACGGGCACCTGACCCTAATTTGTTGAGCACCAATATACGTACCTCCATAACCATACTATTATACGTGAATGGGCCGGTAGGGCCATTATGAGACAATCTGAATAAAGCATAAGAAGTAGTCAATAAAGGACCACCCCAAAATTATATATAAGCTTATGCATCAAACATATGTCCTACAAGGCCAACATTACCGTTCAACACACACACACATATATATATATATATATATATATATATATATATATATATATATATATAGAAAATCTTTCTACAAGCCTCTAAAGAGTACATAAATGTCATAAGGTTGGGACAGGGGCCCGCCATACCCATAAACATGTATACATACTCATACTAACCCAAAATGACACTCCAGAGCAAGTGGAGTGCAACAACACTTTCTGCTAAGCTGGTAGCCTACTAGAAGAACTGTCAACTATCTATCAGGACCTGTGGGCATGAAACATAGCATCCCCAAGCAAAAAGGATGTCACTACGAATAAATTACAGAGTATGCAGGGCAGAAAATATATAAGAGAATACATCAATGTAAATAGAGGGATAAGAAAATCAACATTGGCTCTGTATCGCCAGTGTGGACCATGATATGCATGAATACAATAGATATGTTCATATGACACCATCATCGTAAAATATATATACGCGCATATAGCGCCATTAGGCCTCGGTAGGCATCATCATCATCATAATGTCCACCTGATCAGGGGTGCGTATATAACGTCGTCATACACACACACACATATATATATATATATACATATATATATACATACATATATATATATATATATATATATATATACATATATATATATATATATATGTGTGTGTGTGTGTGTAATGCCATCAGGCCTCTGTGGGAATCATTATCCTATAATATATAAATGTATGTGCAAGAGCCATAAAGAAACATCATGAACTAATCGGAGTGACGTAAGGTCGGTAACCCTCTGAATATGTTATGTGAGCTATTTCGTCAATGTAATGACCCGTTTGGCCGTTACGGACTTTTGACCTTGTTGACCCTTTTTTCGAGCTTTATTAGTTTATATTAGACTTACGATGAGGGGTGGTATGATCTCTGCGGTCATCAGGTGAATATTAGATTGGTTTTTGTGATAATAACCCTTAAATCGAAAAATGTTAGATCCAAAGTTGTCTTTTGGGTAAACGGACATTTTTAAGAAATTCGTCTAATTTAAGAGCTCCAGATGGTCATTTGTGAATTGTCGGTATGTTCGATTCGCTTCCCATTGCATTAGAATACGTTTTGGGACATGGGTTGGAAAGTTGGTTTTGAGGTATTGGGAGTTGACTTGGTCAACGAGACCTCCGTTGGGAAATTCGAGGCCACGGGTGAGTTCGTACGCATTTTTATGTGTGTTTGCATATTTGTCTTGTATCTGTGGGGCCTCGGGTGATAGTCGGATTTCGAGTTGAGAATGGTGAAAAGCAGTAATGTTCTAGTTACTGATGTCCGCTGCAGAAGCACCAGTACTGCGGCAGCGGTATCGCCATGGCTATTGCCCTATCGCTATAGCGGTGTATAATAAATCATGAGTGACCATCATGGCAGTCATGTCACTGCTGCAGCGGTTCCGTCGTAGCAGACTACAGACCGCTACAGCGATCGACGAGGACTTAAATGCCTTAAATTATTTTTCAAACCTTATCACTCCTCTTTCATTACCCTCGATTGTAGAGCTATTTTGGGAGCAAAACAAGAGATTCTAAGGGAATTCTTCATTGGGGTAAGTTCATCGCACCCTATTCTTCATTTAGGATTCATAATCCACCTTAGAAACTCCCTAATTCATACTAGAGTATTCCAATAACATTAGGATTAAAGAGGGTTCTTGAGGTTTCTTTCTTGAATGAACTATTGATTATTAAACCTTGATTTGTTGGTGGTATAAGATTTTATTAGTATGGAATTGATTGGTAATAGCTATATAAACATGATTCCTTCATTTTTAGTAACCAATTTATGAAATTGAGAGTTTGGGTTCACACCCAAAATTGGGGGTTTCTCTTTAAATACAAATTAAGCTTAATATTGAGTTGTTTTAGAAATTGATTAGTTGTTTTTGATAACTTAGACTTGAATTGCATGTTTCACGTTCAAATTTCCCATTTTGTCCTTATGGGCCCGTTTCCCCAAATCCCATAGGCTTAAGCTGACCAAATTGAAAGCCTAGCAATATGGGTACTATTCCTCCTGATTTCTAATCTAGATTACGTTATAAATAGACCATGAGTATTTGGAGGCATTGAGGAAGGGCAAGGCGCTCACGTGATTTGTTTGGGATTCCTGTCCGGCACTCCAGGTAGGTTATGGCTTGCCTTTTGGTTAGACTCCAGTTAGTGACTCGTATGTAGTACTAGGGTTTTGTTGGAGACATCATTTGAACCTTGGGGTATGAAGTTTGAGATGGAATTCTTAGGATCGGTACTGTTGTGTGACCTGTGTGTTTGGGCTCGTAACCCATAGAATCCCTAAGTTATGCTTGGCTTTTCTTATGTGAATTGGTGGTTTCTTTGTATTATGGGAGATTGGTTGGAAGGAATGGATTCATGTGATACTTGTACTATGATGGCTGTCCTTATACGAAATTGATTTGAATCCATATGTTATTTATGATATTCTCATTGCATGACATACTTTCTCATATCCATGATATATTTGTCTTGATCTTGATATTGGGAAATGGTGATGATAGAGGTAAGTATGATTCATGCGACATTACTATATTTGTGTAGCCATCTCTATGCTTTGTGATATGGAGTGGTCAGCATTGATATTGGATGGAGAAGTCATTATAGGTTGTATGATACGGAATGATGGTACATAGACTTAGCGGTCCCCAATGAGTCATGATTTCCGAGAGGTGGACCTTGTCCTCCCGGAGCATGTTTGTATCATTGCATTGCATTTCATATGCATTCACCTTATATGTTCTTAGTGTCATTCTGATTGATAGTGATCTTCGGTGGTATTTGAGTTATTGGATGATTATTTGGTTGTGTTTGGATTCGTGATATATTTGAGACATTGTTGGCAATTGATTGTACTACTTGGAATTGTTGACTTATATATGTCTGTGAGACTGGTTACCTTTCCAGTTCCTTGTTTACATACGTGATCTAACTGTTGTCGGCCAATGAAGCTTACTCAGTACCGTGTTTTTTACTGATGCTACCTTGTTGTACTCTTTTTATGAGTGCATAGTTCATTGTTGGAGAGACTTCCACACCTCGGGACTGATCCCGTGGCGACGTTCCTAGAGTTCTGAAGATGAGCTACTGATGATCCATGTAGCCCAAGATTATATCTTCTTTTCCCATTTCTATTTTGAGATAATATGTATTTTAGATGATGTATTGACTATTCAGTCTTGTAGTAGTATTTAGTAGCTCTTATACTGATCAGACCACGATTTGGGATTTGTTTATCTTCCGCACTTATTATTTATATATTATGTCAGACTTATCACATTATTCTTGGGTTTTCCATTAATTTATTCAATATTTATTTATTGATGATTGGTTGCCTAAGGGATGGGTTCGCCTATTGAGGTGGAAAATAGTAGGTGCTCGCACATTCCCCGAGTTGGGGCATGACAAGGTATGAGAGCCCTAGGTTACCAGGTCTGTAAGTACAAGAGCAAGTCTAGTAGAGTCTTCCGAATCGGTACGAATAGCTCTGTACTTATTTGCCAGAGGCTATAGGTCTTTATGAAATTTCCCTTCATTCATTCCTTCGTGCTACATTATTCTAATTGGTATCTGGAATTTACAAATTGGTAACTGATTCAAATTTTGTTCTCTCACAGATGGTGAGGACTCGAGCCATGATAGCGAGGGATGAGGTGCCTAAGCCCGCTCTGGGTGTAGGCACTAGAGAGCGAGGAGAAGCGCGAGGCCGCGGTCGAGCCAGAGGCCGTGGAGCAACACCAGGTAGGAGCAGAGCTCTTATAACTAGACAGAGGCTAGCACACACAGTCTCTCCAGAGCAACAGCCAGAGGCAGCACCGACAGTCGGGGGTGGTGCAGGACCAGCGCAGGCCCACCCAGACACTGTGTCTGACCTCATGTTTCAGGATAACATGTCCCGGGTACTTCTTCAATTGGACGGTCAGCAGGCTGTAGAGGGTGCCACTACTCCAGGTGGCGGTTCTCAGACTTAAGTGGGGGTACGGAATCCCAAGTAGGGACAAATCGTGGGTATGCATTATGCTGCAGCCATGGCCCTGCGTATTGGTGCTGTTCAGATTCCTGAGAGCTCTTCTAGGCTCGTTGTTGAGCAGACGATGATTGTTGATGATCAAGATCTAGTTGGGAGGTTTCTGAAGACAAAGTGTAACGACCTGTTTCGTCGTTACTGTGAATTATGAAATATTCGTGATGTTGACACCTTGAGACATACTAAAACCCTATTGTACATTGGGGAACTGTTAACTTGATCGAGAAATCGCACAAGTTACGTGTAAAGAATTGGATTCGGGCCATCTGGGCCGAGTTGTATCACTGCAGCGCCTTCCAGGCCGCCCCGGCAGTGACGCAACAACGGTTGGTCAACCGCAAAAGCAGTATAGTGAGATTCCTCAAGGACTGCCCCAACAGTACCTTGAGCGCAAAAGCAGTACCGCTGCAGCGGTTACTCGATCGCCCCAGCGGTGACGAGCAGTTAATTTCCCTATATAAGTAACATTTCTGGAATTAACCTTTTTTTTGAAAACCCTTAAGAGCCCAACTGCCCATGGAGTATTTTTGGAGCAAAACTTGATGTTCTCTTGGAAGAAGTAATGCTTCTAACCTTCCCCATTCTTCCTTCCCATTAGAGATTCCTATCAATAATCCCCCATCTAGAAACCACAAGGATGGGTATCTCAATATCTTAAGTTAAAAAAAGATGAATTCTTTGCTCTTCTTGGTATAAAACCTTTGGGTTATTTCCCCCTTGTTTATTATCCTAAAATAGTTCCTAGCCTAATCCTTCATTTTTCGCATTAAAGCACAAATATGTCTCTACTCTAGATCTTGAAAAGGCGTTGCTCAAAGATAAACCTAAAATGGAAATTTGACCTAGCTAGTGACTTAAAATAGTGTCATAATGTCATAAATGATGGTTGATTTATCATCTAGCATTGTGAAAGTGAATCTAGAGGTAGGATAAACTCCCATATCTACCTTATCAAATCAATTCCTTTTATAAAAACCCTAATGGTAAACTCTATTCTTGGATTTTATGGGTGTCTCCAAGCTCTTCTTGTGGATTACGATATAGTAATCGAGTTGAAGAATCAACGGATGTTTGTGGTACCCGTTCAGCCATGAGGTAGGTTATGGCTTCCTTTTGGTAGACTCTGGTTAGTTTCATATACTCGTGTATTAGAAGGAACAGAGAATGCATGTATAGGAAATGGAGATTTGGGATGGAATCTTAGGATTGGTATTGTTGTGTGATTTGTGTGTTCGGGCTTGTCGACTGTAGACTCCTTAGGATATTTGGTGTGATTTCTTGTATATGGTGAATTTATGTGACTTGGGAGTAGTGGATGGTATGTTATTTATTCATGCCTTACAATAGGAAATCCTATGATATGTGGTTAATTGTATTATACCATTAATGACGAACCTAGTTCATAAATGGAAGGGTAAAATGTACCGAGATTATGACTGAGTTCTACACTGAGTTGTGAGGATTGATTGTGAGTAGAAGGAGAATTGGTACTTGTAATATTGATCATGATTATTGATGTGATTCATGCATTGCGCGCACTCTCATTTCCATGACACACTGTTGAGATATTGATGATATTTAATGAAACACTTAATGAGCTGGGCTCAGTTTTACTTGAGTGACGTGAGATAGCCGATGTCCGATGTTCATCCCGGAATCATTGATTGAGTGGAATTGATGTTTGATAAAACTCTTTTACTTGAGTGACGTGAGATGGCCGATGTCCGATGATCAATTCTGGAATCGTTGTTGCATGGCCGATATCCAATGTTAGTCCCAAAATCGTTGTTAGTACATGGACTCCGCGGGTCCCCCAGGGTGGTGCCGGTGCGAACCCCCTGTGGAAAAGATCCGGGGTCCCGTCTGTCGGTTGGACAAAGATCCGGGACGGGTGTCACTTAGACTTCGCGAGTCACGCTGGGTTGTAGTACCGAGGTGACGATATTTTGGTCCAGAGTACATGTGTACACCACATTTGCATTGTATTCATACACTACTGCATCGCATTGCATAATGACTTGATTCTGAGATGTTGGTGTTGTACTTGTGATGTTGGATTTGGATTTGAATATATTTAGATTTGGCATGATTGGGGATTAGATGCTTACTTAAGCGCTGTTGTGTGTCGGGATTCGATTACAGTTGATTTATACTTGATGATTTGTGCTTGTTGAAATATCCCGAAGCACCTTCCATAAGATTAGTTATTTGATTTGTTTCTAAGTGCGGTAGTATAAAAGGCGTTATAATGATGCATCGACTCCTAGTCTAAAATGAACAATCTGAGGATTTATGTGTTGGCAATTTGCATTGGTGATATTGGACTTGTAGTTGTTAGGTAGCACTTGTGATCCAAAGGTATTGATGTGGTAATGCGCGGTAGATACACGTATGACTAGATTAAATGATTGTCATGGTCATTTGTGAATTCTTTTACCAATATGTGTTACTAACCATTATCGGCCTATGATACTTACTCAGTATGCGTGGAGTGTACTGATATTGCACTTGCTACACCCTTTTTTGGGGTGTAGATTTTTTCAGGCGGTCGATTTAACTATGAAGCAGAATGTGCGATGCCTATCTGGAAGATCTCCTCCCACTCTATCTGGGACGGAGGTTGAGGTCTTAGAAATTTAGTGGAGATCAAAAATTGTTAGTCACTCTTGTACTAGTCTAGACCAGGTCATGGGAAATTGTATCGAGTCAGTAATCATGTACTGTTGGAATTATATAAACACTTGAGTTTGCTAAATGTATTATGGAGTTTCAACTATATTTCTAAAAATCTAATGCTTTAAAATGAATTGTTATTTAATTGATGTGTCATTAAATGAGAGGGTTCACCTACCGAGGTGGGAAAGGTATGTTATATCCCGAATTTTTATACGTCGAATTATTTGTAAGCTAATCAACAGAAGTTCAGGACAAGATTATTTTGGGATATGAGACAAGGACTTTCTAAACCCGATTTTTAATAAGTGCACGATTGTTGTAAATTATAATTAGTGTTGAAATATTATTGGAGATTAGGGATTAATTAACCATGATTAAATTATTAAGTGGGGATTAGTGATTAATTAATATTAATTAAGTAGCTAATTAGGTAATTAGGGTGGGCCCCACCGATTTAAAAACAATAATAATAATAATAAATAATGAAATACAATGAAATGGATGATGCATTGTGGGGCACGTGTCATAGGTATGGGCAGCCTATATAAATCATTGATGACTAAGGAATTTTCATTCCATCTTCACAAAAGAAGTTAATTGAAACAAAAGCATGAGCAGCCATGGCTGCCCATACCCACGGCCAGCTGTGGCTTTAGAAAAAAAAATCT